>NC_056426.1:1875000-2500000 GCF_905147365.1 Aricia agestis
CTATTAAACATGTTAAACCGTTACAAATATTAAATTTCACAACGCACGATACGATATCGTCACGTATTTGTTTAAGAGACTATTTTTGTATTATTATAAAATTAAACAATGTTGTTAAGCCTGCATTCTACAAATACGTACGACAGAAGTTGTCAAATAAATATTTTTCAACAAATGAAAATAAGTCTACGTAATCACACTAGCAAGTTACTTATAAATGAAGAACCCTTTATATTACCCGCCATAAAAAAACTCTGCTGTATTATTTTGTATTTTATTAAATGTGATTCTGTTGGTGAATCAATAAATAAATTAATTACGAGGTAATGACTACTATGATAAATGACACGTGTGTACACGAAAAATTAAGCTACGTACTTGGCAGCCGTGACTAATCTCATTTTTCTATAAATTAAATACCTAGAATACCTCCTAGTATGGACTATGGACACAAAAGTAATACAAAATACAAAACGAAGAGTAATTCGAAAATCACGAGACGTTCAAAATATTAAGCGCTATTTCTCTTACTTTAAATATGTTATTTTGCTTACAAATTACACAAACAATAAATAAATAAAAAATACCCAAACACCAACTCCGTTCGTAGAATAAAGAAAAATTACAGTTTTCGCATTTTATAAAGCCACACACACCCTAGTCACATTTCAAACCAAAATGTAGTTTTTTTTTTTTATCAAATAAGGGGGCAAACGAGCAAACGGGTCACCTGATGGAAAGCAACTTCCATCGCCCATGGACACTCGCAGCATCAGAAGAGCTGCAAGTGCGTTGCCGACCTTTTAAGAGGGAATAGGGTAATAGGGGAGGGTAGGGAAGGGAAGGGAATAGTTGAGGGAAGGGAAGGGAATAGGGTAGGGGTTAGGGGATTGGGCCTCCGGTAAACTCACTCACTCGGCGAAACACAGCGCAAGCGCTGTTTCACGCCGGTTTTCTGTGAGAACGTGGTATTTATCCGGTCGAGCCGGCCCATTCGTGCCGAAGCATGGCTCTCCCACGTATAAAATATATAGATTTGTGTTATTATAGAGATAATATTGCAAGAATTTTATGAAATAATTTTCAATTCGCCAAATTGTATCACACGACTTGACGACATATCGTGCGATGTAAGTCGCCCCACGCTAGTTTTTACTTTCCATCAATGACTTACACTTTCGTTATTTTTTAAAACGATCACAATCAAATTCACACATGCCATAAAAAACTTATTGTTGGACTTTTTGTGTGATTACAGCATTGTGGCTTATGTGTGTGGGTGTGTATCGACATAGATATAAATGTATGTGTGTTATATGTCATTCACATGTACATGAAAGCTTGTTTATTGTTAACAATGGCATCATTAGCTTGGTTTATATTTAATGATGATGTGTGTCAATTTGTAAACAATGAAAATATATTTTATTGACATAAATTATAAAAACTTTTTTTGTTCATAAAAACTACTTGAACCATTTTAATATTCTGGTTTAAACTATTAACTAGAGATTTACTAAGGTCTAACCGCCGTACTCAGAGACATTTAACTATGATTGACCTTCAATTTAATGAAGAGTTTGACAGATAATGTATGAGGCATATGTCAACATTTTGTATTAATTACATTTAAGTTATTAATGGTCCACTCTGAGTGCGGCAGTAAGACTATTAATTTTTGTGATCTGATATAAAACTATTATTATTATTGTTATGAATTAAAAAAAAACCCTTGCGGGGTTTACTAAAGTTACGGGCTTGTGGCCAAGCAAGTCCGGGTGATGAGACATTTTAAACATCTTTATATAGGTATATAAAACTCAAAGGTGACTGACTGACATGGTGATCTATCAACGCACAGCCCAAACCACTGGACCGATCGGGATGAAATTTGGCATGCAGGTAGATATTATGACGTAGGTATCCGTTAAGAAAGGATTTTGATCAATTCCACCTCCAAGGGGTTAAAATAGGGGATGAAAGTTTCTATAATAATACTTCTTAACGCGAGCGAAGCCGCGGGCAGAAGCTCGTATATTATAATGTAAATCATATACTTAATATATATCAGAATATTGTGTGTCTTATATGAATGTCACAAGCGAACAATATTTAAAATTCCCCCTCTAAGATGATGCAACAAGGGAACAATATTGTCATTATAAAAGACTTCAACGCGTGCGTTGCTCACTTATACCAAGACATTTTTCGCTATTTTTCTCTAGAATCGTACATTTTGGTGCACTAAAAAGTAACCTATATTTTTACTCGTAGTCTATTCTGCATCTATACAAAATTTGATTAAAATCGGCCCAGTAGTTTTGGAACCTATTCAAAGCAAACAAAGCTTGCTTTTTAAAAATCATTATATCAGTTTAGGTGAGCAATAAGCATCTTATATTCTTACTATATCTATGCTAAATTTTATTTAAATCGTACTTAGCCCCTAAGAAAAAGTATCTTTCGTTAAAAACGATGACTAAATCCGTTATCAATATGTATGCGGTTTGACAGAAGTCATCGCTAAATGACATTACGCTTGCGAAGACTAATGTCAAATCCCATACATTTTGATAACGAATTTCGTCATCGGTTTTAATGACAGGGACTTTGTTTAAGAAGCCAGCAGTAGCTATAAAAAAGCTCTTCTCCGTAGTTTTCTCTATACTTAAGCAAAATCTTATATCTTTAAACGAGCAATTCTTGTATATATAATATAATTGGAATCTCGGAATCGGCTCCAACGATTTTCATGAAATTTAGTATTAGTATATAGGGGGTTTCGGGGGCGATAAATCGATCTAGCTAGGAATCATTTTTAGAAAATGTCATTTATTCGTGTTTTATCGAATACCGAGCAAAGCTCGGTCAAATAGCTAGTTTTATCAAAATCGTTGCACCAGTTTCGGCTCCAAGGCAAACAAAGCTTGCTATGGTGATAAATAAGCAAAAGTTCTTCGCCGTAGTTTTCTCTATACTCAAGCAAAATTTTACCAAAATCGTTCCAATAGTTTCCAATGCAAAACTTGCTCTTTATAGATGAAATAAAAGTGTGAAAACTTGTTTTCTTTTGAAAGTGTGAGCCGCCAGTTAGAGTTACGAGTCACTCTCCACTAATGATATCAATTACGCTGTATCCGGCTGGCTATTACGTGACTCCTGACCCCGTCCCGTCCTGACCCCTCCAAGGTGAGCTGGAGGGGAGAGGGTCCCACCTCGGAACAGTGACCGATTTTAAGGTTTTTTGCCTAATTTTAGAAAACGGTGCTCCGCACGAAATTTTATTGTACTACATGGTAAAAGCTAATAAAATTTTCTACAACTTTGTCTTACACTTTGTATCAGTTCTATCTCCAATCGCTACCTACCTATGAGCTTCTAAAAGTGGTCAATTTTCAAATACACACATCAATACGACCTTAGGATATTTGTATTTTCTTAAATATCCAATTTTTTAAAGACAGTAAATGGATGAATAATAGCTTATTTTATGGTCTTTTATAAAACATAAAAAACTTTTCTGGATTTTCTTGTCTCTAAGAAAAAATCATTGACTTTTCAATGGCCATAGAAAAGTTGTATTGCAACAAGTCTTTACTTCGTTGTATAAAACTGAAAATTTCATTGTAATGAGAAAAAATCTTCTACGTTTTTATTGCTAATACTCAAATTATACGTGGGAGAGCCATGCTTCGGCACGAATGGGCCGGCTCGACCGGATAAATACCACGTTCTCACAGAAAACCGGCGTGAAACAGCGCTTGCGCTGTGTTTCGCCGAGTGAGTGAGTTTACCGGAGGCCCAATCCCCTAACCCCTACCCTATTCCCTTCCCTACCCTCAACTATTCCCTTCCCTTCCCTTCCCTACCCTCCGCTATTACCCTATTCCCTCTTAAAAGGCCGGCAACGCACTTGCAGCTCTTCTGATGCTGCGAGTGTTCATGGGCGACGGAAGTTGCTTTCCATCAGGTGACCCGTTTGCTCGTTTGCCCTCTTATTTCATTAAAAAAAAAAAAATTAATCCTAATATGTATATGGTTAGTGCAGACTGTTTTTACCTAAAAATACATTTTTTGAGTCTTTCTGCGGTATGAGGCTCAGTGTTCTTTGTAATTTCGAGTAATCATTTTTCCTGTTATCTAAGTTACAAAAAAATCTCTTAAATGATTTCATCATTGCCTCTTCTAGTCACAATAGACCGAATTTATGTCAGAACAGCCTTAGACCAGTCCAAAACCAGAATACTCGTTAATTGGAAGGTTGCTTTTTCATGACTTTGGGAGATGGACCATGGTTTTTTTTTCTCTAATGCTGGTGCTGATAAAAACACCGGTTTGAGATAGAGTGATTGTATGGAAATGTTTACATCTATACTCATATTATTATAAATGCGAAAGTGTGTCTGTCTGTAGGTATGTTACCTCTTCACATAAAAAAAAAATTGGTATGGAGGTACTCATTTCTCATGAAAAATGAACAGTTCCTACGCAATGGAGGCCCTTAAATATACATTTTATTTTGTTTTTAGTATATTTTGTTGTTAAATTGGCAACAGAAATATACAATATGTAAAAATTTTAGAAGTCTAGTTATAGCGGTTCTTGAGATACAACAGAGGTACAGCGAAGTCATAGTAATAGGGTACCTGTTTTTACCCTTTGGGTACGGAGCCCAGAAAAGGACTTAAACTGGCATAAAACTTGAAGAAAAAACATTCGACTATCATTGCCGTTTATTTTTGTAAGGCACTTTTCATAAATGGTTTTAAGACCACTGCCTGAACAATAAAAGTAGCAATAAATACTTTAAGGCGTTTCTATAATATAATGTTTGATTTTTATGCCTTGATTTATTTGATGGCAATGATGTGGATTACAATATTAACTTTTAAAAATTATGACATGGAATGAACAAAGCCCTGACAACAAAACATCCTGTAAAATGTCAGAATTGAAGGCAAAATAAAAAAGAATCGTATGCTGTCCCACTGATGGGCAAAGGCCTCCCTCCCTCTTCCATTATGCTCGCTCCAGCCTGGCTGGTATGCTTCAGCCGATCACGCCATCTTTTTTCATCTTCGTGCCCACAGAGGCCTTAGGGCGACTAACGCAAAAAATCAAACATCGTCCTTCTCTCTTCACACTCACGCCCGTCTTTCATATGCCAGGTGAATAAGGACGACGCGAATTCATCGCCAAATTAGTTTTTTTTTCAATAACTCGGTAAATATACAACTTTCTCAATTATAGAATTTTATACAATGCGTTAAAATATTAACTTAGTTTAATGCACGGTTATGGCAATATATGAAAAATACGTGAAAATTAGATGCATCTTTGTGATTTTTTCCTATCGAGAAAAATTTAAGATATCGTGTTTTCGCTAGGTCAGATCCTCGGAAATATAATGTAGTATCTATGTTTAGAAAATGAAACAATTCGGGGCTTATTTTCAAGCATAAAAATGAATTATAAAATCGACAATTTAGGGTTTGTCGCCCCCTTAAATGTTTATTATCTTGCAGTGAATCATAAGACATAGAGTTACCTACATGTGCATTCACAGTTATATGACCTCTGACAGTATCCTTATTCTCACATCATAAGTGATTTTAATTTAAATGCAGGTAAAATATCCCTGAACGAACACATCAATCATTGTCACATACTAAATTATTGTCATTGTCAAAAGAAAACTTAATTCGATGTAATTTTGCTCAACACTGTGAACCCATTGTTCGTTCGGTTCAAGTGTGGGTAAAATTGCTTTCATTGTTAATTTAATTATTTGAAATTACTACAATAAACTTTCTTTGTATGGTTAGGTTGTTAATGTATTGAACTGTGCTTATCTTTTCCTTCTGACACTTTAGAGCCGCTGTCCCCAACCCGCGGCCCGCCGGGACTTTATCTGTGGCCCGCGTGATGTTAAACAATTTTAAAATTCACGCACACCGGCAAAATAACATAAAGTCTACGTGATAGTCGTTAAATTTTTTCCACTTTTAAATCGTTAATTTTTAAGGATTTTTTTAACCCTAAAATATTTTTGTTGCGGCCCGCGACACCAAGACCCTGTTTGTGACCCGCATGAAAAAAAGGTTGGGGACCACTGCTTTAGAAGGAAAATATATTATTATATAGCACTTTAAACTTTCTGGTGTCCTACTTACTATATAATATTGTTATACAGTAGATTATCAACAACGCACCTGCAACTCTTCTAATGTTGCGAGTTGCGAGAGTTCCATCAGTAGCTTTACCATGAGTTTAAAGCTATAGTATTTTTCGATACTCGATACCGACTACGTAAATATTTAGTATGGCAAATTTTACAGCGCCTCTAGCGGTCACTTGCGGAACTAAAATCGCCATACTAAATATTTACGTAGTACCTATCGATAAATACCGACTATAGCTTTAAACTCATGGTAGAGCTATAGGTGACCTGTTTGCTCATTTGCCCGCATTATTATGACGTTTGTCCTGACTGTTGACATATTTTAAGAAAATATTTGGTTTAGCATATTGTGTATTTAGCTGTCTGATGTCTGTCCGGCATCCGTGTCCGGTGTCCGTGACGTAACGCTCCTGACATACAAACGGTCACTCGTTATGACATAAATCGATATTTATACCATTGATATAGATTTGATAGATTCACAACATATTTTAAACTAATTTTATAATAGTATATGAAGTTCAAACAACGAATCGTGCTACGAAATCTATACTAATAGTATAAATACGAAAGTGTGTGTCGGTCTGTCTGTCCGTCTATTACAGCTGACCGTAACCACAACTCGCAACAACTACAACAACATCGCGGGGGAACCGTACATTTTTTCGGGATAAAATGTATCCTTTGTCGTTTCCGGGACTCAAAGTATCTCCTTTAGCAAAATCGGTTCAGCAGTATGGGCGTGAAGAGGTAATAGACATACCTAGACACACTTTCGCATTAATAATATTATAGTAAAAGTAATAGCAAAGTAATATTATGGATTATGTCAAAATATTTTGTATAAATTTCAGTGCCTCATTGTTTTTAAACCTTATGTTATAATTTTTGTTGGCCTAGGGTTTTGTGCTGAAATATAAATCAAGTTTCATTTTTATAGTGTCTCTCATTAAAATCATATAATGCAAATGTGAAGGATCAGCTAGGAAGCTGACAGAAGTCGCAGTGGTAGGAAACTGATAGGTTAGGTCAATTCCCGATAAAATAGTGATTGGCAAAAAAAATTTTGCTCCTAATTATTATTTTTTGTGAATTATTCTTTTTTTTACTCAAATGTTGTCCTAGTCAGTGTGTGTAAGATTCTAGAATTATACATCGAGTCTGTCATTACTTTCTATTTCAAGAAGCGATGGTCAATCAATGGAAGCTTGCCTCACTCTCAATATCACGTCTGACAGTATGAGGTACTGAACACATTACAGACATTTTTGTGCGACATAATATTTTAATTCCCGTACTGAGATGTGGGACAATAAGTGAAAAAAGATTATATCGAAATATGAAAATTCCTAGCATTATTCACGAGGTCAGCTTACTGTTGCCCTGAGAGACGAAAGTTTATGATTTAACTGTAAATAAATGTTGAGTTTAACTGACAATGCATGGGGTTAGCCCCATGGGCGAATGGGTAAATGGTGTAAATGGTGATTATAGTTAAGTAATTAATATTCGTCTCTGAATGCGGCAGTTAGTGATCCATATTCAAATATATTTGGTTGTTATTTTACTACACGTACTCGTATATCCATCCATTTTTGCAATTTTAACCTGTCAAAGTCGATGCAATTATTATTATATATACATATTTTAGTATACACACTGCATATTCAGCAGAATTATCATATTTTATAAAATTAATCTCAACTCCACCAACAGTGTTGCATATTTAGGCACAAACCTATAAGAACCTATATATTTCAAAATTTATATGAAATTCTATGTCCAGTCTTGACTGTGGTATATTCAACAAGAATAAAAGGCTATAGTGTGCGCAGTCCGTTCTGCCAAATAATCAGCACCTGTCGGATCGGTCTGTCGTTCCCATCTCTCTTTAATTATGACCAACGCCGCCCACGCAGTTTGATTTAATATCGGTCTAATCCGTCTCTCATATAACTAGGAGTATGTTCCGAAATAAAATCCAGTGTACTGGCCAGTGCTCATGACGTTATGTACATACAACATTATTATACAACATGACTGGTGAGACATTTTCAATACTCGACGACGTGATATTTCGCTATTATATTAGATGAAAACAAATATAAAAAAATAATATCAATTGATTACTGAGTAAATGTAGCTTAAAGTTAACTAATTATTTACCCAACGCATAGACACCGCGCGCGGGAAGGGGAGCGGTGTGGTGTTTCTTTGATATGTATGTATATATGTTATGCCTACCTTGCCTAGCCGCGTAATTCACTCAGGATCCATGATTCATTTATTTAATTGGAAAGTTGGTAAAAAATTAAGTACCTAATTTTATTACATACTATTAATGAGAATCGAATACCGAGTACACTCCTAAGTATTGCAAATGTCTCACCAGTCATGCAGTATAGTGCATCTCCATGGCTCAGTGGTTTAGAACATGGCTCTTGACTCGGAGGTCGTTCGATTCCTGCGTTGGAAACATGTTATTTCCCAGTTTGGTTAGGACAATGCAGGCTGATCACCTGATTGTCTGACAAGTAAGATGATCCATGCGTCGGATGAGCATGTCAGTCGGTCCTGCGTCTACTCTCTCGCCAGTCGTGTCGGTCGTCCGTCCCACTGGTTTATGAGTAATAGAGAGTGCTCTTGTGTACTGTGCACATACTTAGGCACTATAAAAATTAACCTGCGTTAAACCAAGCCTGGTTTTAATAAAACCGGTCACTACGTCAATATGACGTCAGAAGTATCGACCAGTAAACTGGGTTTTATTTTGGAACCAACGCAACGTAGTTTGATGCAATTTGATCACTCAGAAAGTATTAAAAGTAAAATATTAATGAAACATAGGTCAATATTATAATATAGTATATTAAAAAGTAAAAACTATACTCATATTATAATTGACGACGTAAGTGGATGAATGAGTAATATTGAAAATGGTCGGTTGTCATAAATGAGGGCTTTAGGAACGGGAAACAGAGAAGTCGTGTGGGAGAACCGGGACGTGGTCCTGGTGTTGGTGGAGGTCGACTGCGGTGTCTCACAGGGGTCGGCACTTGGACCGGGTCTGTGGGTCATCGGCTACGAGTATGACTGGGTCCTGCGATGTTGCCTTCTCCCTGGAATAGGTGTCTCCGCTTATGCGGATGACACCTTTATCACAGCCCGGGGGAGGACTTATCAAGAGGCGGCGGTCATCGGATCACTGGTGGTCAGTCGCATAAGACGGTTAGGGCTTCGGGTCCGATTTGAGAAGACGTAGGACGGGAGTACGGAGGCGACGCTATCCGAACCTCCTAACTCTCGTCTAACGGGGCTCCGGGAGAGAATGGGAACCTCCGCGGCTTAGCCAGTCCTGGCGCCGAGGGGAACGCTTCAGTTTGCCGAAGCGTTCCCTAACTTTGGTGGAAGTTCGGTCCCTTCTAAGGTAGACCGGCCGGTCGTGGAGGGAGTTGGTGTTGGTGGTGGAGGTGTTTGTTAGATCCGGGACATCCCTCCTTTATACGGCTGAAGGCGAATCGCAGGTGGTTTTAGTGGGTAAGAGTCCCACATACCCCCGGGGTGCTTCCGCTAACTGAGGCACATCCCCAACCCGGGGCACCCATGATGGGTTTCCCCTGCGCAAAAAAAAAGGCTTTAGGAACGGGAAAATGATTTTGAACCAAGAATGTGGATTTTATGGTCAGGGAGCCCTAGAACAATTTTTTTTATTACTATCAAGCTAATATTTTGTGAGTACCTAGCTTCATTTTGATAATACGAACAACATTTTTATTTGTGAAAAATCTTGCAAGTGGTAGCTAACAGAGATAGAAAGGATTTTATACTTTGATTCTACGGTCCTAAAATATGGGTTGTTCTATTTGTAGGACAATGTTACTCTTAAATTATGTAGCTATTAACCTACCATTAAACAAAAAATCCAGCTGGTTTGGGTTCCGTTTTAGGGTACCGTAGTCAACCAAGTTTTGTTGATTATAGAACCCTATAACGGAACCCTAACAAGCAGATTTTTTGCATATTGATAGATTAATAGTCATATAATTTAAGAGTTACATTGTCATACAAATAGAACAATCCATATTTTGGGACCATCAATTCAAAGTACGAAATCCTTTCTACCTCTGTTACCTACCACTTTCGAGATTTTTCGCAAATAAAAATGTTCTTCGTCTTATTAAAATGAAGCTACTCACAAAAAAATTAGCTTCATAGTAATAAAAAAAATGTTCTAGGGCTCCCGTACAACACGACTTTAATTATTATCAAAATTGCGAACATGTACAAACTGCATCTGCTCTTAGATTTAAGACGCTGGACCGATTTTGATGGAATTTGGTAAAGTTTTCACCTGGAAGATGTATGGTTCCCGTTGCTGGTCAGATCAACTCAGGGTACTAAATGACGCCCGCAAAATGCCAAAATTCATTTAATCCGCGCGGGAACCGTACATTTTTCCGGGATAAAAAGTACCCTGTGTCCTTTCCCGACACTTAAAATACATAATATATTCATATCCAGCAAAATCGGTTCAGCGGTTTGGGCGTGATGAGATAACAGACAGACAGACACACTTTCGCATGGATAAACAACATTAATATGTTGTTTATCCATGTCCATACTAATATTATAAATGCGAAAGTGTGTCTGCCTGTCACGCCTAAACCGCTGAACCGATTTTACTGAAATTTGGTATGAAGATACTTTGAGTCCCGGGTAAGGACATAGGATACTTTTGATCCCGGGAAAATGTACGGTTCCCGTTAAACGAATTTTGGCGCAACGGAGTTGCGGGCGTCATCTACATAAAGATATAATTCGAATGTTGCATATATGATATACGCAGGTTAATTTGTGAAATTGAAATATTAATAAAACAAATTGAAAATTGGCACATCTCGATATAAATATTATATACTATCACTTTCGATTAAATTAAAATACAAAATAATTAGCAATTCAAATTAAACACATTCTAAAATTATTATAATTCTTGAAGAATTCGAAAGACTGTATGTCATATAATATTATAACTTTTAGTACTGAAATAAAGTTGCTAGCACTTGCTATTTATGAATATAATGCCCCGGTGGCCCAGTGGCTTAAAGCGTGGCTCTTGAATCGGAGGGCGTAGGTGCGATTCCTGCAACGTACGTTCTTTAGTTGCGTACTATTTCCAAGTTTGGTTAGAACAATGCAGGCTGATCACCTGATTGTCTGACAAGTAAGATGATCCATGCGTCGGATGGGCATGTAAAAAGTCGGTCCTACGTCTGATCTCTCGCCAGTCGTGTCGGTCTTCCGTCTCACTGGGCTATTAGGGTAAAGGAAGAGGGAAACTTTGTAGCCTGCTTTGTCCTAACCAAAGTAAATAGTATTATATTTACAACATGGAAATAGAACCCACTAGCTCTAAGTCAAGAGCCACAGTCAAAACTACTAGACCACGGAGGCTTATTTTGATTAGATGTCTCAAACCTCTGCCCCAAACCTCTCTTTCTTTCGCCTAGATAGAATCGCCGATCAAAATGTGAAATGTAATTGACATAACATGAGTAGAATGTGAACTTCATATTATTATCAATAAGTTAATATACCTAGCGGAATAGAGAAACAAAGGCCTGCCGCCTGAGCAAGAGAGATGTCACTATCAGTAACACTGCGTGGTAAAAAGAGACGTGTGATACATGACAGCAGCACTCTTTTTTGACGTCCAGTCGGCACGCGTGCCGCACGTTGACAATTTAATATCATAGAATTCATGTTCAATCATGCTTGTGTAAGTGTATACGTACACATATTTTTCACACAGATAAAAACCAATTTTGATTTCGTTTGACAGCTCGAGATTGTTGCTCTATTTCGCTAGGTATATTAACTTTATGATTATTATCAAAGCGCTTCTGTCAATTCCATACAGTTTTGGCGATTCTATAAAGAAGAGATGAAGAAAACGTCTTGGCTCCAGTCATTATAGTAATGACAGGCAGGGTTGAATCCTAGTGAAGGGCCAACCGCAATGGTGTTAATCGTATGGGATTCACTTTCACCATCGAATCGCCATAAAGTGTGGTCACATTATTGGCACTGAGCATGCGGGGCACGCGCGGTGAAATGCCCAATTCGAAATTGATCTAGTTGTATATTGACATGAAAGTTTGAGGAGCGCTCTTTAATATAAGTGGTTTCAATTATAGCTGTATAACTCTTGTAAAAACAAAAATATACAGTAAATTATAATATCAAGAGGAGTCCACACCGCCGTTTTTCCATACAAACGCTGTCCCCTGTTTCCTCCCTGGATAATGCCGGTAGAGTTATGATTTTTTTCCTGAATATCTATGGCCACTATTAGCATGTCCTTATGTTTTCTTTTTCTTCATAATTTTATTATTAAAAAAGATAAGGACGTCCAAAAACCCAAAAAAATCGCAAGATTTTCCTCTGTGTTCAAACATCCAGAAAACAAAACTGGCTAAAATAAACAAAAATAATAAAACATAGGAACACAGCTCAAGCCTTGCTTTAATTCTTAATGAAAAAAGTACTTAAATCGGTTAAGTTTTGGAGAAGGAATTGGCGGACAACGAATCGAAGATTTTCTGTTCTTTTATATCAGAACTTTTGTCGTGTTGTCTCTATCGCGCTCTGCGGTGGGAGACTTGAGATTGGTGAGACAGCAATACATTTTCAAATACCCATTTTCAATTTCTCTCGTCCCTGGTGTATCCTCTTAAAGGCCCTAGATAATATTTATTTTGGATGGAAATGCCAGGTAATAAAAAGATGTTGTTGAAAGTTGAAGAAAACTGTTGAAATAGTGAATCAATACTCATACTACAAATGCGAAGTAGTCTGTCTGTTCATCTGTTACCTCTTGACGCTTAAACCGCTGAACTGGCTTTGCTAAAATTAAGTTTGGAGATGCTTTTAGTCTCAGGAAATGCCATAAGACAGTTACAGCGAAGTTCCTTATCGCGCGTTGCGAAAAAGGGGCTAGACGGAAAAAGTTGTAACGACAATTTTTGACCGACTCTTATTTTAGTGCCTGCGATTTAGAGGGTGTTGAATAACTAGAATTTACAATCAAAATTTCAACTTTAACTGGATGCTGTAAAGCATTTGTGTATCATCCCACAAAAATTACGTATTGAGTTATAAATTCAGTCATAGCCTTTAGATAATTTAGAACAAAACTGCATATTCAACAAAAAAAGTGGGTTAATAGTTTAATACTACACTTTTTACGTGGGAGAGCCATGCTTCGGCACGAATAGGCAGGCTCGACCGGATAAATACCACGTTCTCACAGAAAACCGGCGTGAAACAGCGCTTGCGCTGTGTTTCGCCGAGTGAGTGAGTTTACCGGAGGCCCAACCCCCTACCCTATTCCCTTTTCTACCCTCCCCTATTCCCTTCCCTTCCCTACCCTCCCCTATTACCCTATTCCCTCTTAAAAGGCCGGCAACGCACATGCAGCTCTTCTGATGCTGCGAGTGTCCATGAGCGACGAATGTTGCTTTCCATCAGGTGACCCGTTTGCTCGTTTGCCCCCTTATTTCATAAAAAAAATACACAATTATTGTTTAACCGCGACCGACAAATTATTGTCTTTCTATGTATATTCTTTATGGAACACTAGATGACGCCCGCCACTCCGATGGGCCTAAATTCGTTTATCACGCGGGAACCGTACATTTTTCCAAGATAAAAGTATCCAATGTCCTTTCCCGGGACACAAAGTATCTCCATACCAAATTTCAGCTAAATCAGTTCAGCGGTTTGGGCGTAAAGTGGTGTAAAGTGGAAAGACACACTTTCGCATTTATAATATTTGTGTGGATTCTTACAAGGCAGCTTCATTGGAGGGTGCTCTCATTGAGTTGACTTGGAGAACAAAGTGAATGGTGTAGTACTACAGAGTACTACAAAGACCGTTAATTTATACATATACTTACTACAAAGACATTCATTCAACAGAAAGTGAAAATAAGTTTAAGACAAGTAGTTAACTAGTTAAGTGTTTTTTTTTTAATGAAATAAGGGGGCAAACTAGCAAACGGGTCACCTAATGGAAAGCAACTTCCATCGCCCATGGACACCCGCAACATCAGAATAGCTGCAGGTGCATTGCCGGCCTTTTAAGAGGGAATAGGGGAGGGTAAGGAAGGGAATAGAGAAGGGTAGTTTAGGGAATAAGGTAGGGGATTGGGCCTCCGGTAAACTCACTCACTCGGCGAAACACAGCGCAAGCGCTGTTTCACGCCGGTTTTCTGTGAGCCCGTGGTATTTCTCCGGTCGAGCCGGCCCTTTCGCCCGCCGAAGCATGGCTCTACCGCTTACAACGTGTGTTGTGGTGTATATAGTTAACATTAAAATATGATCGTTAACATCGTTATATCGTGTGGAAACCGTAAAATTTTCCGGGATAAAAGTATCTCCATACGAAATTTCAACAAAATCGGTTTAGCGGCTTAGTCGTGAAGACGTAACAGACAGATAAACTCGTTTATCGTGCGGGAACCGTACAGTTTTTCGCATCAAATCTATCCTACGCCCTTTCTCTTAAAATAATATAAGCTCGACAAAAATTTACAATGTTCAATGGACCACGGATGTGTAATAAATACATAATTTATTTAAAAAAAATTATGTATAATAACCAGAACAATAGTTGTTCGAGAACTTAGCATGGAACCAGACTGACGTGGTGTGAAGCGTCTTACTTAACACTATTTTGCGTTGGCTATTTCTAATCTTAACGAGTAGTAAGCTTACTTGGCGTTTTACCGTAAAAAGCATTCGAAATTGAAGCAATGAAATTTCTAACGTTACATAAAAACGGAACATGCGCTTTATATAATTTCATCAAAACGAGCAGATCATTCTGAGGAAAGTTAAGAAAGTGTTAATGTTATAATTAATTTAATTGCATATTTCGTATGTGGTGTTTATTTTTTTTAATTACTTACCTCAAAGATTTAATGGGTTTCTTCGCCGTTTCATCTTTTTTTTATGAAATAAGGGGGCAAACGAGCAAACAGGTCACCTGATGGAAAGCAACTTCCGTCGCCCATGGACACTCGCAGCATCAGAAAAGCTGCAAGTGCGTTGCCGGCCTTTAAAGAGGGAATAGGGTAACAGGGGAGGGTAGTGAAGGGAACGGAAGGGAATAGTGCAGGGTAGGGAAGGGAAGGGAATAGGGGAGGGTAGGGAAGGGAATAGGGTAGGGGATTGGGCCTTCTGCAAACTCACTCACTCGGCGAAACACAGCGCAAGCGCTGTTTCACGCCGGTTTTCTGTGAGAACGTGGTATTTCTCCGGTCGAGCCGGTCCATTCGTGCCGAAGCATGGCTCTCCCACGTATCCATCTTGCTAAGTTGCCGAAACTTTGTACGTCCACGTCAGTTGACTTAATAGGCACGGCACGATATTGGTTAAGCCTATTACTAGCTATTAAGATTTGGACTTACTTAAAAGTCTAAAGCCCATATCAATAAACTAGAACTTAGTTTTACCTTCAAAACAATAGGTTTATTGTAATTGAAGACATAAGTGGATGAAGTAAAAAAATGTAAGGTTTTTTGGATAAATGCAGGCTCAAAGGCCGGGAAAATGATTTGAAATTAGAAAAATGTGGATTACTTATATGAATAGCTAGATATATTAGCTAGACGATGAACTAGGTAAGTAACGAGATTTGCTCAAAGAATACAGTAAATACGGGAGAAAAATTGTAATTTCCCTTATGTCATAAAATATTATTTATCCAATTCATCCTCTTACGTCTTCAATTAAGATTTTTTTTTGTGTCAATCCTTGCAATTATAGCTTGTTAAATCATATTGTGATCTGTGCTACTATGTAAATGTAACTTGCACCACATGAACACCATTTTACGCTCAGCCGCGCGTAAAAACACATCACGAAGTATTTATCTTCAAAACCTAAGTTTTTTTTTTTTTTTTTTTTATGAAATAAGGGGGCAAACGAGCAAACGGGTCACCTGATGGAAAGCAACTTCCGTCGCCCATGGACACTCGCAGCATCAGAAGAGCTGCAAGTGCGTTGCCGGCCTTTTAAGAGGGAATAGGGTAATAGGGGAGGGTAGGGAAGGGAAGGGAAGGGAATAGTTGAGGGTAGGGAAGGGAATAGGGTAGGGGTTAGGGGATTGGGCCTCCGGTAAACTCACTCACTCGGCGAAACACAGCGCAAGCTGTTTCACGCCGGTTTTCTGTGAGAACGTGGTATTTATCCGGTCGAGCCGGCCCATTCGTGCCGAAGCATGGCTCTCCCACGTATAAACGTTTGTCTTCTAAACTGTAAGAAATTCTTCCAGCTGTCCTAGCACTGGGATTGTCGATCTAGAAGAAATAGATAAAGACAAGAAATAACTATAGTTTCTTGGAAAATAGTTCCTGATTTAAAGAATAAGGTCGTAGATTCATCGGCAACAATAATAATTTTTATGTAAGTTTTTCGAGCAACTTTTACGACCTATTGTTTTGCGAGCTCGGATTTATAAACATTTTATAAAATGTTACAAAATTTGTCTAGCACTTTGGCGATGTAGATTCTTTGAGGGTGGAATTATCAATTTTCCCACGCTAAACAATGGGTAATAAAAACAGTTCACAAAATGCACTTCAAAATAAAATAACATTGACAATGAATCTACGAGCTTATTTACTTAAACGTAGGATCTTTTATCAAAAAAACTATAGTTATATTTTGTCTACGAAGATCGGAAACAAATTTCAATCCCCGTGCTAAGCAAGCTGGAATTTCCTAGATGCTTTCTTCCTTTTCGGAAGACAAAAGGATCAAAGGATTTCAAAAAAATTATCCCTAGTCCATTTCCGTAAAAATACCTCCTTAATGATAATAAAAAAAATATTAATACAGCGCACGGGCGTATATATAGCTACCCCTAACGTAAAAAAGCGGCCAAGTGTGAGTTGGACTCGCCCATGAAGGGTTCTGCAGTAGCCTAAATACCTACTCTGCCTACGGACACGCTCCACAGTAAAATAATAATTATAAAATAAAATAAAATAAAAATAGCCTTTATTCTACCACCATACAGGAATATTGCTACATTATTAATTATTATAATTATATTAGAATGTTGCTACATTAATAATTTTATTAGAATTACACATTAATATATATTTTCTTAAATCATTATTATTGGTATCACAACAATTGCTTTAAACATTTTAACTTGTTAATTTTAAAGATTTTTCAATTATAATTTTAATAATAATAGTAATATTAGTTTAGCAATATCTTATTAGTAATTCCTTAAACCTAAGATGTGGAAGTCGCCTCTTTGGCGTAGGCCTCCCCCAGTCTTCTCCAGGTATCTCTGTCTCTCGCTTTCCTTCTCCAATTTAATCCACATTTTTCCTTGAATATATCCTCCCATCTTTTTCTTGGTCTCCCTCTTTTTCTCTGTCCTTCCCTCGGTTGCCATTCTGTTATTTTATTAGTCCATTTTCCATTGTCCATTCTGATTACATGTCCTGCCCAATTCCATTTAAGCATTCTAATTTTCTGTAAAACATCTGCGACCTTAGTCTTGCTCCTTATAGTTTCATTTCTGATTTTATCTATTATCTTTATGCCCAGCATGCTCCTTTCCATTTTGCGTTGATGGATTGCTATCTTGTCTTCATCTTTCCTCCGTAAGGACCAAGTTTGACAGCCGTAAGTTAAGCACGGTAGAATGACAATATTAAATAGTTTACTTTTAACATCTATGCTCACCTCTCTATTTTTCATGATTTCTTTTAAACTCCAGAATTTTTTCCAAGCAATTGCTATTCGTCTATCAGTTTCTTTCTCTGTCTGGTCTTTAAAGAAAATTGACTGTCCTAGATAAATATACTCTTTCACATATTCTATATCTTGATCGTTCACTCTTATAGGTTGTTGTCTACTGTTAGTTAAAATTTTTGTTTTAGAAGCATTTAATGACAAGCCCACTTTCTTGCTCTCCCTTTCTAGGTCTTTTATCATGTTTTCTAGTTGTTTATTGTCTTCAGCAAATATGGCAATATCGTCAGCAAAGCGTAAATGGCTAAGGAATTCTCCATCAATTTTTATTCCTTGATTTGTCCAATTAATGTTTCTAAATACCATTTCCAGTACAGCCGAAAATATTTTAGGTGAGAGGGGATCTCCTTGTCTCACTCCTTTGTTTATTGGGAATAATAATAATAAAAATAATAATTATTATATTGTAAATAGAAAAAAAATACATGTACCTCGCCGATGAAAATCGGCGGGTACATAATTTTTTTTTATGAAATAAGGGGGCAAACGAGCAAACGGGTCACCTGATGGAAAGCAACTTCCGTCGCCCATGTACACTCGCAGCATCAGAAGAGCTGCAGGGGACAGGGGAACAGGGTTCTCCGGTTAAGCCGGCCCATTCGTGCCGAAGCATGGCTCTCCCACGTCTAAATCTTTTGTCGATTGCATAAGTAAGATGGATAGTAATGGGGGGGTGCGGACCCCTTATATACGCCCATGATAGAGCGTATAACTATTAACTATGTTTCTCTGTTATCACTTATCAGATACATTCGACAAACCACACAGCATACAAGGACCTTGAATACGCTGCGTTAGTATTTTTTATGGGCAAGAGAGTAAGTTCAGGATCCTTCCAGAATTCTTCTAGCCAAATTTTACAGGTTATTAATATCAATTCAGAAACTATAACGTGATTTCTTTCTATCCAATACCATCAAAAGGTTTATAGTATACAAGGTGAGGCAGGAACTCGTTGCAACAAAATGTCTTTTTTTCCCGGGAACCGTACATTTTTCTGGCACAAAAAGTATCCTATGTTCTTTCAAGAGACTCATAGTATCTCCATACTAATTTCAGCAAAATCGATTCAGCGGGTATTAATCTATATAGCGGTCAGTATGTAACATAAAGTTAATATGTATACCTAGCGGAATAGAGCAACAATCTCGAGCTGTCAAACGAAACGGAAATTTATTTACATCTGTGTGTAAAATTATGTGTACGTATACACTTACACAAGCATCTTTCTATGTGATTAAATTGTCAACGTGGCGATAAGTGCCGACTGGACGTCAAATAAATGAAAAAAATTGGTTCTGCTGTCATGTATCACACGTCTATTTTTATCACGCAGTGTTACTGATAGTGACATCTCGCTTGCTCAGGCCTTTGTTTATTGGGAATAATAATAATAAAAATAATAATTATTATATTGTAAATAGAAAAAAAATACATGTACCTCGCCGATGAAAATCGGCGGGTACATAATTTTTTTTTATGAAATAAGGGGGCAAACGAGCAAACGGGTCACCTGATGGAAAGCAACTTCCGTCGCCCATGTACACTCGCAGCATCAGAAGAGCTGCAGGGGACAGGGGAACAGGGTTCTCCGGTTAAGCCGGCCCATTCGTGCCGAAGCATGGCTCTCCCACGTCTAAATCTTTTGTCGATTGCATAAGTAAGATGGATAGTAATGGGGGGGTGCGGACCCCTTATATACGCCCATGATAGAGCGTATAACTATTAACTATGTTTCTCTGTTATCACTTATCAGATACATTCGACAAACCACACAGCATACAAGGACCTTGAATACGCTGCGTTAGTATTTTTTATGGGCAAGAGAGTAAGTTCAGGATCCTTCCAGAATTCTTCTAGCCAAATTTTACAGGTTATTAATATCAATTCAGAAACTATAACGTGATTTCTTTCTATCCAATACCATCAAAAGGTTTATAGTATACAAGGTGAGGCAGGAACTCGTTGCAACAAAATGTCTTTTTTTCCCGGGAACCGTACATTTTTCTGGCACAAAAAGTATCCTATGTTCTTTCAAGAGACTCATAGTATCTCCATACTAATTTCAGCAAAATCGATTCAGCGGGTATTAATCTATATAGCGGTCAGTATGTAACATAAAGTTAATATGTATACCTAGCGGAATAGAGCAACAATCTCGAGCTGTCAAACGAAACGGAAATTTATTTACATCTGTGTGTAAAATTATGTGTACGTATACACTTACACAAGCATCTTTCTATGTGATTAAATTGTCAACGTGGCGATAAGTGCCGACTGGACGTCAAATAAATGAAAAAAATTGGTTCTGCTGTCATGTATCACACGTCTATTTTTATCACGCAGTGTTACTGATAGTGACATCTCGCTTGCTCAGGCCTTTGTTTCTCTATTCCGCTAGGTATATTAACTTTATGGTATGGAAGTATAAATCTCTATCTGGCATCTTCCTCTCAACGTTTTTTAACTGGGATCTCTAGAATATTTTCTCTATTCCAACAGGATACACAGTTGAAGTCGCGTTTGTTGAATAATAATCAGTCAATTGCGGACGTATTCACTTTTACTTTTAAATTTTAATAATTTTAAACATTTAGAGGTATTTCTTATGTGGGCCAAATATTTAAAAAGAACAGTCAAAAAGTGTCAGTCTTGCTGTATGATAAGTAGAATCCAAAATTCGAAAATCACAAGGCCTATGCGTCAGTTGTGGATAATTTATACAGTATTTTCAGAGCGAAGTACCACTCTTCAAATACTGTAGTTCCGGGGACAAGATTTTGAATGTCCGTAAGTATGCAAGTACATACGGCATCCTCGCAACATAGTCGGCCTTGTCGCAGGTCAATACGTCTGGGGACTGGGACTAACCATGTGTGGGTTTCCTCACGACATTTTCCTTCAACGCACGAGCGTATGTAGTATGAACTTGAGATCAGATAATGTCTCATTGGTGTTTGGTACACGCCTCCACGCGGGATCGAACCTGCACAGAGGGTGCAAGTTCGATTGATCGATCTAGTGCAAACCAAATGTCTATCCACTAGGCCACAGACGCTTTTTAATTTTAAGAACCTTTTTTAAATTGACAAAATTTGGTATGTATTTCTTTACGTGCTCTATACGTATCATTTAAATTAGTAGCACTATACTGAATTTAATTTATAGTTAGATCAAAATAAATTAAAACGCAGTATGTTAAGCATGTTTTTTTATAAAATTAGGATGCAAACGAGAAAACGAGTCACCTGATGGAATGCAACCATCGCCCATGGATACTTGCAACATCAGAAGAGTTGCCGGTGCGACGCCGTAGTTTCATTTAATTAATTATGATTGAACAAAAATAAATAATGTATTTAGGTCGAAATTTAGCAAACCTTTAGTTAAAATGGGCTCTGAAACTTTCTATTCAAATGTCAAAGTACGAATAAGGGCAAAGAAACGACCGCGGCATAATAACTAATTCAGGTTTGCCTGCAACTTCATTGCACATATTCGTTTATTGTAAGGGAACCGTACATTTTTCGGGATAAAACCTAACCTGTGTGATTTCTCGAGACTCAAACAATCTTCATACCGATTATAATAAAGCCCCCATGGTGCAGTGGTTTAGAGGGTCGCTCTTAGCTCGGAGGTCGTAAGTTCCCGGGTTGGAAACATGTTGTTTTCCAAGTTTGGTTAGGACAACACAGGTTGATCACCTGATTGTCCGAGAAGTAATTAAGATGATCCAATATCCATGCGTTGGATGGGCATGTAAAAAGTCGGTCCTGCGCCTGATCTCTCGCCAGTCGTGTCGGTCGTCCGTCCTGGGTTATAAGAGTAAAAGAATAGAGAATTTGTGTACTGGACACACTTTGGCACTATAAAATTACTTGATTTCCGTGAAACCGGCCACCGTCACCGAAACTGGTGTGGTATTATATACCAAATATCTTTAAAACCTATTTTATTCATAGCTTACGATGTTTTTATTATTCATAGCCTATGTTTCAACTATCTAATATGGGCCATGTTACACCTAACATGCAATAATGAGTGTTACATAGTTATAAATAACGTATCATCCAAAAAAGGTGACAATTATAGTTGTAATTACTTGTTACATGTACGTGATGAAAATCTAAGTATTATACTTACTACATAGGTGGCCTCAGACCAAATAAAAAGTCAAGACTTATAAAATAAGTTTATAAGAAATACCACGTTTTCACAGAAAACCGGCATGAAACAGCGCTTGCGCTGTGTTTCGCCGAGTGAGTGAGTTTACCGGAGGCCCAATCCCCTACCCTATTCCCTTTCCTACCCTCCCCTATTCCCTTCCCTTCCCATCCCTACCCTCCCCTATTACCCTATTCCCTCTTCAAAGGCCGGCAACGCACCTGCAGCTCTTCTGATGCTGCGAGTGTCCATGGGCGACGGAAGTTGCTTTCCATCAGGTGACCCGTTTGCTCGTTTGCCCCCTTATTTCATAAAAAAAAAAGACATCGCTGCGAACCACGAAGGAGAACGACTTTTTATTTAGTCTGAGTAAACACGCTTGGTAGAGTTGTGGTGGGTTCCCGCAACTTTGCCCTTTTTTTGCAAACGGATCACCTGTTGAAAAGCAACTGCCGTAGCCCATATGTACTATCAGATAAGTTGATTCCTAGGCAGATGGCGGACCTAAGTAATTTTGTCACGTTAAGTCAAAGTTCAAACCCAACGATCACAGCTATATAACATTGAATTGACATAAGCCGACCAAATGACGTAGGTCCGTCAACTGCCTAGGAAACAATTTCCTCGATGGTACATTGTACACTCGCAACATTAGAAGCCAGCCGGCCTTTTAAGAGGGAATACACTCTCTTCTTGAAGGTTTGCACATCGTATTGATCCGGAAATACTGCTGGTGTTGCCTTAAGCTGGGAGTGGAGCAGCATGGAGTTTTAGGGTGTAGATTTGATAGATGCTGGGAAGTCCCATATATACCGGCCAATGTCCCCAATCTGCCGGGGATGCGTATAGCATTTCCCTATGTTTTTTAAGAGCATTTGCTATCCCACTGCTGGGCAAAGGCCTTTAAAAGTTTTTCCATGTTAAGAAAAGGTGATGAACGCTTTAGCAAAGCGATTCGGTGCTACGGTCGCACCAGTAAGCAGATTAGGCCGTCAAACGTAAGTTAACTTAGTGTACAAAGATTCTCATTATGCAAAACAGATAGTAGAAATAAAAACTACTATATTAGGACTCCATAGTATTCCTGTAAATAAATAAATGTCTCCATACCATGTCTCTTAATAATATGTTTTATCTTCAACGTGAAAAGGTGCGAGGTAGATTTAGATATAATTCAATCAAAAAGTAAACTGATTTTGATAAATTGATAGCTTATATTTTATTGATAGATTGATAGACAGGTAGTTATACTAGCACTTGGTAACATTTGGTAGTTATTTAAAACAAATATACTCAAAACGCTAAAAAAAAATTATGGAAAAATTTTAATGACTTTTAAACACTTTACACATAATTTACACTAAGATGTTTACGCAACTGATACGCTTTTTAATTTTTTTGGATACATTCGAGTAATTTACCAAAATATTTACTTATTAATCTATAAGGAAATACGTGCTTGCAGATCATTATATATTACTGGACCGATTTTAATAACAGCTCCTAACTAGAGTAAACTACAGCAAATAACACAATTCGTTTTATTGTAATTCCAAGAACTGCATTAAAATAGGCTAGATAATCTTGGATCTATACTTTGCCATTTAAAATGCAAACGTGTCTTTTTTGTTCTTCTGTTAGGTACTTCTTCACTCATAGTGTGGTCTGACAAAGGTCGGACGGCCACTGATGGAGTTGCAGTGGGTGTGTCGTGCCCGTGGCTTTGTCTTGGGTGGCGAGAGGAGCGTCGCAGAGTTTTGGTGGTAGGGTCGTGGCACATACCATCTTCGCCGCGATGAGCCCCACATATCCACAGCGGGAGTCCCCATCCCCTGCGTCGAATGCGTTAATGCATTTATCTGCGTGAAAAAAAAGTACCTCTTTACGCATAAGCTAAACCAATATACTTTTATTTAGAAACAGGAACGGACATAGGATACTTTTTATATTGAAATAATCTACTTATCCCGTATAACTTATGAAAAATCGGTTTACGTGTTTACATAATCAGGGCGAGCGAAGCGAGCCCTAGTATATCCCACGATCAGCACTTTTGTGGTACACTTTACGGAAAAACTATCACGTCTATTGATTTTTGCTTTCACATAGTAATTTTAATTTACATGTAGATGTGTTATCATCGGTCAGTCAAGGTTTGGTTACTATTAAATATAAAAAACTGCCTAAAAGATTATTACCTCGCAGAAGAACGACGCGAGCCCTCACAAAGCTCGACTTTTAGCGTATACCACGGACAGACAGACTTCAAATTTATACCACCCTAATTTTTATAGGGATTAAAAAATCTTAATTACTTATAAGTATATTAAAAGCTTCTAATCATGCCAATAAAAATTATTGTATAGTAATAACGACAATCTGACTTTCTAGCTAATTGAAACTGGTTTCCTGGATCCATGCTAATATTATAGATGCGAAAGTGTGTCTGTCTTTCTGTACCTTTTGACGGTTAAATCACTGGACGATTTATACGTGGGAGAGCCACGCTTCGGCACGAATGGGCCGGCTTGACCGGAAATACCACGTTCTCACAGAAAGCCGGCGTGAAACAGCGCTTGCGCTGTGTTTCGCCGAGTGAGTGAGTTTACCGGAGGCCCAATCCCCTACCCTATTCCCTTCCCTACCCTCCCCTATTCTCTTCCCTTCCCATCCCTTGCCTCCCATATTACCCTATTCCCTCTTAAAAGGCTGGCAACGCACTTGCAGCTCTCCTGATGCTGCGAGTGTCCATGGGCGACGGAAGTTGCTTTCCATCAGGTGACCCGTTTGCTCGTTTGCCCCCTTATTTCATAAAAAAAAAACTATGAAATTCTGTATGAACTAATTGAAAATCTCGGGACATGATAAATGATATATTTATCGCTGAAAGATGTAACGTGCACGGTAGAAACGCCTAAAAGAGATGGAATACAGATAATTTTCTAGCCACAAATGACTAATAGAATATGATGATTATTGAAAAGTAAATTAAAATCAAGACTACGTTCATTATAAACAAAAATGAAGATAATGTTATTCTTAACTATAAAAATTATATCACGTATTTTACTAGTTTTTGTCAGAAATCAAGCCAATAAATATGTAAGCTGAGCTTTATTTAATATCTTTTGATACTTAATACTATCGATAGGTACTTTAAAATCGGATCAGTAACTTTTGCAGAATTTTTATCTCAAAAGTACCTTTTTATCTCAACTTTTAAAATATCATGAAAGTAATATTTTATTATATTCTAAAATAAGAATTTAATCTTCAATAATCTAATTTAATGCTGCACATTTTCTACTGTAGTGGGGGCGCTCTGATAAAACCGACGGCCACGCTAGGGAGCCCACATTCCGCTGGCAGCCATGAGGTCGATAGTACTGTTGTGTTTTGTGGGTCTGGTGGCTGCTAAGCCCACAGGGGAGGAAGACGTCTTCAACTCCGTGGTGGGAGTGGTGAAAACGTGCGGCGAACAGGACGTGTCCTTGTGCCTAAAGGTGTGATGTGAAGTGATGTGAAAAAAACAACTGTCAAATTCAATTTAAAAAAGTAGCCGTCAGAATTTTGAAAATTCGAACATTTCGAATTTGGCCCTAACATTTTAAGATAAAAATCAGCTGTTGTAATTTTGAAAATTCGAACATTTCAAATTTGGCGCCAAAAGTTTTTTTTCTCGGCGTGGAAAATAATTCCAAATTCAAATTTCCTTTTTTTTCAGGAGCGTGCACTGAAATACGCGGAAAACCTCGCTTCGTCACGGGAGATTAGCATCTCTGAAGGCATCACCTTGATCGGAACTGGATCCCCACGATCAGCCAGGTCCTTTGAGCCTCTGCCAGAGGAACCCAGGTCCAGGGAGAACCAGGTGGAGTCCAGGCTGCTGGACGCTGCTGCCGACTTCCTTGAGAACCATGTCATCCAGCTGCGGGTTCCCAAGTCAACAGTGGAGGATGTCAAGAGATCACTTGAAGAAGGTAATTTTTTTTCTACTTATTTCTTGATAGTTGATAATTTTTGCCTATTAATTTCTTGAAATCGGAAACAATTTAACAAAGATATTTCCGCCTAAACTTCCTTGTTCTTACAATCTTTATAAAATATTTTTTGTCATAAGTTAAAACATTCCAATTCTAAGTTTTGATGAAGTACAAAAGTTTCTATATATCTATATCTATATTATATTAATACGCGAGTAAAAAACTTTGGATCCCTTTTGACGAAAAATGGGGAAACGTAGGTGAATGAAATTTTGCACAGTTATAGTTTATATGGTGAAGGAGTGCATCGAGCTAATTTTTTTTTAAATTATGCTTTTATCGTACATTTTTTTAACGAGTAGAACATAACACACGTTACAATGTGCACACTAGAATCGAATTTCGACCATTGGGCCATCTCTAGTTATAATTATTAAGATAAAACATACGAATAGTTAGAGACACAATTTTAAAAAGATTAAGGGCCTGTTTCACACTTCCTGATAAGTGATGTATAGACTATCCACTACTTGAGAGATAGAGTATGGAGAATCTGTCAAAAAAGTTGTGGATATCCTATCCAGCTTTTTATCAGGAACTAGGAAGTGGTGAAACAGGCTCTTATGATAAATTATTTTAATCTAAAAGAAGGAACAACCAAGAAGGTTTTTGATAGTATTCGAAATTTAAGTAATTTGTGCAACATTCAATTTAATAGTACATTATAATGGTACTAGCTGTCCCGGCAAACATTGTTTTGCTATACAAAGTATGTCGCCCCATAATAATTAATAGCTCAATGATTTCGCCCATATTATTTTATTGAAGTGACTAAATGAGTATGTTACCATAGCAACGTCCATCGCAATCCCGTCGCACAAACAATGGTCGCCGTCAGTCTCGAGTTGTAATAATTTACTATTATTTATTCAACAAATGCACTTATCAAATATAAAGTAGCCAGTAGCCGATTCTCAGACCCACTGAATATGCATTTATAATTTGGTTAAAATCAGTAAAGCCGTTTCGGAGGAGTACGGGGCTTAACATTGTGACACGAGAATTTTATTTAAAAGATGAAGATTATAATCATAGTACATTATACCATTTTGACAGTCGTAGACTAAAAATTACTTTTTGATGCCTTATCAATAATACAGTATTCTCTAGTCTATATTTTGTCTTTCAAATGCCCAAAATAATACAATCCAACTAAAATCTTTTGTGACCTGTTGTTTCTATGCTAAAAACAAAAATATGTAGGCTTTAGTCTTGGACATAATTTCGTGCATTTTGTTATTGTATTAAAATCTAAGATTACAGCGAAATGTCCTATGATTTCTATGGCTACTTTAAATATCCACCATTGTTCAAAAATATTTTCAAATTAATAGGTTTATTCAAAAAGGTATATAATTGGAATCTCGGAATCGGCTCCAACGATTTTCATGAATTTTAGTATATAGGGGGTTTCGGGGGCGATACATCGATCTAGGAATCATTTTTAGAAAATGTCATTTTATTCGTGTTTTATCGAATACCGAGCGAAGCTCGGTCAAATAGCTAGTATAGGTTAAAGTTTAAAAGTATCAATTGTCAAAACTTAATACGACAACGCTTATTTCTTTTTGTACTCGAACAATTATTATTATTACTAATCTATTGGCATTTTAAACCTATCTCATTATAAGCAGATCAGTAAGTAAAGCTCTTTAATGGTACAAACATACATAGACTGATAAAATTACTGCAGTAGCGTAAAAAAAGAAAAAAAACTAATTTTTTTATAGTACAGTAAGTTTTAAAAAGTATAACTGGCAAACATAGACGAATATTAATTACATGAATGTAATGAAATGATGATTTCGACATAATTTAATCATCATTTAACCTGAGTGCAGGATAAAGTATACTTAATCCAGCCAAAACAGTTTATATGCGATCAAGAAAGTGGCATACAAACATACAAGTTTTCTCTACGCCATAATTATTTTTCCTACTAGGTCAAACACGTAGAGCAAATAGCTTGTTCATGCTCTTTAATGGCGTGGATTTCCTGTTTATGTTGCTAACTTGCTATAATTGAAGACGTAAGTGGATGAAGTGGCTAACTAATAATTTGAACATTTTGTTTTTTTTTTTTTTTATATAAATGGAGGCTGTAGAAACGAGTACTGATTTGTAATCAAAAAAGTGGATTCTATTTATAGCCAGCTATATTAGCCAGATAATAAAGTAGGTAAGTTACAAGGTTTGTTTAAATTATAAGGGAAAAAATAATTAATTGCCCTTATGTTATAAAATGATCACTATTAGTGATCCATTTCATATACTTACGTCTTCAATTATAGTTCCGTAGCACAAGCTATATAGCTGTTAAGCTTGTTTACTCGACCACAAAAAGAAAGCGATAACTTTTTAGTCTATTTATTTGTGTGTGTCTATTATAGTCTGTCAAAAAAGTGAAGAAATTAAAAAGTGGTAACATCGTAGTGTCATCTTTTTTTTTTTAGATTGATTTAAAAGGGATGACACTACGATGTTATACACTTTAGAGCCAAAATCACTGATCCAATTTTAAATGAAGAAGATCTCCATAGATCCATAATTTAAATGTTTCGACTACAATACTGTTAAAAATACAATACAAGTAATCTGTAGATTTTTTTAACAAAATACTTTTTTATGTGTAAATTACTAAAGTGGCCCAAACTACCATAAAATAGGTATTTAAGGTTTTTTTTTTTATTTATTTATGTAACTCAGGCATCTTGGCCCATATTATGAATACCTTATAGACTAACATACATACAATTATACTAAAAACTAACACTAACATGTCATTCCATGTCTAATGTCTATTGTAACAATCGCTTATGGTCAAAATTAACGCTATTTAAAAAATAAATTCTGGGTATCAAAAATTAATGACCAGCTTGTTAAATTCCGTCGAAAGCGAAATTTCTAAGTTTTAACGCAAAAATGAAACAGATTAAAATTTTAATATATCTAGAAATAAATGTAATGTAATATTTTTACAATGACTGAAAGTGAAAAATTACAACTGTTATGTCATTAAAAAAAAGTAAGAACATTAAAAAGCAACGTAACATTGCAGGAGGAAAACGTAAAAAGTTAAAAACAATGACTAGACAAGAAAAAAGACTACTTCTGTGAGAACCACATTATTAACGAATTAATTAACAAAACTTTCGTAACAAGTTAAAAAAAAAAGAAAGTCAGAGAAACGTCAAATCGCAATTAAGAAAAAATCGAGTCCTTCATAGAGATTATAGTTTCACCGCGTAGAAGGTTCGAAAGCGGTTCCAGTTTTTGCTGCCTCTGGAATGTAGGGGTACTAGTCTGTGGTACTAGTTAGTAAAAGTACCTGCACAAAATATGGAAGTAGGCGAAGCTTTCGCACTTTCTAGACCATAGGATGTTGGTGGAATTCTAATAAATTGAAACAATGCAGGACGCACCATGTATACTGATTAGGAATCGACTTTGGTTTTGTGACATAAGAAGTAAAAGTTTTTGGTCAATGACACAATAAGCAAAGTGTTTTCAACTGGGGTAAATGACTAGTAGATTGGACAGTACCAGTCATTGGAAAAAGCACAAAAACACAATATTTATTAATGTTGCTTTAAAAATTGCCTGTTTTTAAAGTAAAGGAACGCCTGATTTTAAAGAAAAACAGGTAGTTTTTAAAGAAACCTTAATAAATATAGGGTTTTTGTGCTCTGTCTTATGACTAAAACTGTCCAATCACTAGTCATGTTCACCCTGGTTCAAAAACATGATATGAGAATCAAAACTTGTTGACCAGTTTTTCTTTAATTACTTTTAATGACTAAAGAAGCAAAAGTTTTGGACGAGTTTATTTCTGAAAATTGAAAGTTTTTTTTCTAATTTCAAAAATATTCAGTTTTATTGAAATTATAAAATTTATCAATTGAAAAAAAAGAAAAAAAATCATAGAATATAGTAATAAAAGGTAACAAAGGTAACCAGTAACAAAACTTAAGATAATAATTATAAATTACCAAAACTCTAACAATGTAATGTTAGCAATTACATGATACATCCAACCATAGCAATTTGAGCAATTCCCACATACTCTCCATAATTAAAAACACGATTTCATATTCATGATTACAGAATTGAGAGCTTCTTTTATACAATAGGAAATTATGTCTATATCCGTACTTAACTCTTAATTTATAACTAGTGAAAGACCGAGTTTTGCGCGGTATTCGATAAAACACGAATAAAATGACATTTTCTAAAAATTATTCCTAGCTAGATCGATTTATCGCCACCGAAACCTATATACTAAATTTTATGAAAATCGTTGGAGCCGATTCTGAGATTCCAAATACAAGAATTGCTCGTTTAAAGATATAAGATTCAGTTGTTTTATGGTCTCTCAACTCATAATAATTTTAGCAACCAATTATGTATGTTGTCTAATTCACAGTTTATATAATAACCTATCAATTTGTACAAAAAAAAAACAGTTAGAAATCCAAACCTGTCATATTAACGAAAAAAAATCCGACATAAAAAAATAACTTTCATTTGCGTCCGCTATTTTTGTATCGCTTATAATTGGCTGACTTATAATTGGAATGTTTTGAGCGTTATATAATTATTATAATTTGAGAAATGAAAGTCGCTCTCGTAACATACACTTGCGGTTTCTATGACCTCGGGATATATTTAATGATAAATATAGCTTTCGTGATCCATCATACTCATATTAATATGTCAACGAAATTTAATTTGGTTTAATTTAAATTCGTATCTAATTATCGATTACTTTCTATCATTCGAAATCATAGCATCATTTTTAATTAAAAAAAAAAGTTTTTTCCTATGATTTTGAATTATGAGAGTGCAGAACGCTGCAAAGGTTCTGCGATTTTAAGCAAATTGACGAAGCTTCCTTCCTTATTCGGTCCAGTATATTACCTAACGGCGAAAGGATTTTCCTTCATGAAAAATATTTTTTAATTCATGTCATTCAAAATTCAAACCCTTCTCAACTTTCAAACTTGAAAAAAATTACATTCGAAATTCAAAACTTTTTCTTCCTCCAAACTTGAATAAAAATGACATTCGAAATTCAAAACTTTTTCTTTTTCCAAACTTGAAAAAAATGACATTCTAAATTGAAAACTTATTCTTCTTCCAAACTCGGAAAAAAGACATTCGAAATTCAACCATTTTTCTTCTTCCAAACTAGATTTTTTAAAATTCTAATTTCAAATATCTTTCAGGTCGCGGCAAGAAGAAGAAGCTGAAGCAGCTCATCCCTCTGTTCGCTCTACTCCAACTGAAGATCCAGTCCCTCATCCCTCTCTTCCTGGCCATCATCGCCTTCGCAGCCATCAAGGGTGTCCTGCTGGCCAAGGCGGCTCTTCTGGCTTCGGCGCTGCTGCTCCTCAAGAAGCTCCTCTCCAAGCATGAGCATCATGAGAGCTATGAGGTGGTAGCCCATCCTCATCATGAGGAGCACTTCAGCCATGGAGGCGGCCATGGGGGCTGGGGAAGGTCGCAAGATGCCCAGAACCTCGCCTACAATGCTTACTCCCAATGAACCAGGATACCTCAGCTGACAGTCGCTCGACAGTCATTTGACAGAAGCTCGACAGTTTCTAGAAAGTCATTTGACGGGCGCTCGACAATCATTTGACAGAAGCTCGACAGTTTCTAGACAGTCATTTGACAGTCACGTGGCAGTCAAACCAAACGTTGACAATTAATTTATTATTAATTTATTTAAATTATTAAAACGATTTTAATCATTAAATATTACATCGTACCTGTTCTTCTTTATTTATTTAGTACAAAATACGATATAGAGCTTTAATTTTTTCCTTTTTTTTATTATTTTTTATATTTATATAGCTTTTGTAAATAGGCTTATATAATTGTATTTGTGTAACATATTATTATTGATAATTTTCATTATATTATTTTATGTATTATCTGTATTCTTCTATCTGTCTTCGTTAGTATTTTTTCTTTTTTTTTTCTTATTATTATTATATATAATATTTTTTTAATTCTAAGCTGTTTCTACGATGTACCTTATTTATTGTTATTTAATGAACGATACAGTCATGTTAATGTTATTTTGTTAAATTAAATTATTATTATAAAAAATATGAAATTGTTTTATTGTTTGTAATATAATTAATTACGGCTCTCTTTTTTCCTTCTTCTCTCATTGCTGATTTTAAGGGACTTAACCAGTTCCTTAAAACCTTTTTGATATTTATAGCCACTTTCAAAGAAAAAAAATGTTTTTAAAACAAAATTAGAGTGCCCTTTTTGGGGGAGCATTTAGAAAAATATAGAAAACATATATCCAAAAAAATATTCCACTTCGAAGGAAGGAATTCAAAAATTGTTTATGGCAATAAGTTGTAATAGGAATCCTGTAGACATGAAACATATTCCGATAAAAGTTTCAAAATATTATGTTTTTGTAATACTTCCACCAGTATACAATTATATGTTTTATATTATACTAGCTGTCCCGACAAACGTTTCTTTGCCATATAAAGTCGCCCGTATTATTTTATTGAAGTGACTAAATAAGTATGTCACCATGGTAACGTCCATCGCTATCCCGTCGCACAAGCAATCATTGTTTGTGCGACGGGATAGAGATGAACGTTGGTCGCCGTCAGTCTCGAGTTGTAATAATTTACAATTTATTCAACAAATGCACTTATCAATATAAAAAGTAGCCAGTAGCCGATTCTCAGACCCACAGAATATGCATATAAAATTTGGTTAAAATCAGTAAAGCCGTTTCGGAGGAGTACACGGCCTAATATTGTGACACGATAATTGTATATATAAGATGTTACTAGTATATAATTATGAAGAATACCCATAATTTTACTAAATTAGACATGATTCAAATATACAGATGAAACTAGGTACGTCATTTATAGTAGGCATCATGAATAAAATTGATTTGACGTCACCCGACGAAAATATATAGGTCCGCCATCAGCCGTACTAATTTCTCTGATGGTACATAACAATGTATCTGCATACTATGTAAAGTGTATGTATATATAAGTAAATTTAGATCAATTATGTTCACATGAATTTCTTCCATAAAAGACAGTTTATCAGAGGTAAGTAACATTTTTATTTGTAGTTCAAGTAAAACTTTCATTGAAGTTTTGATTGTTGACTTGCATTCAGATATAAAAAATATATTATATTCGATTTTTTTTTAGTTTTTCTACTGTATTTTCAACCCCGAAACCCTTTTTTTACGAAAAATAAAGGTGTCCGTGGCACCGTAACATCAATAACGGGTGGACCGATTTTGATCAATTTTTTTGTTTCAAAGCTGTCATTGCCCACTGCTGGAAAATGTAGCGTCATTTTTTATTTTATTATTGTTAATATAAGAGGGTAAGTACATTTTATTCTTGAAGGATGAAACAAATTAATTCTTGGGCTTTACGCAACAATTTGAGATGTAGAAATTGATTGGAATGACAATACAGTAGTTTGTCGAACTTAATAGTAAAAAATGTAGATAGGTAATATTATTAAATTCGCATTTTTCATATTTTTAACGAGACGGTAATATTTTGTTTTAGAATAAATATACTTAAAAACCATCGAAAATTACAATAATAATAATAAAACGCTTCACACCACGTCAGTCTGGCCCCGTGCTAAGTACCTAAAGGACTTGTGTTACAGGTACCAGACAACGAAAATATATTTAATACTTTTATACTATAGATATATTTAAGATTTTTATTTTATTATGATACACATATTTAATACATATAACACATCCATGACCCAGGAACTTTGAAAACTTTTTGTTCTGTCGGCGGGATTCGAACCCGCGACCCCCGGCTTGAGCCACCAACAGCCCACCAACTGAGCCATGACAGAGATATTCATTCTGTTTTTGGGAAAACACCTCATAATTGTAACTAAAAACCTTCCAAAAACACAGTCCTATATTCGATTCCTCTCTATATTTCCGTGAACCACCTGTCACATACCCCTGATGTGAAAGTAAAGGCACCTTCGCATGTAAAGCACGCACATGGTAATGCCTGATCGATATTCCCAGCATGTGAAGTGGGCCTTAGTCAATAGGTGCTTACACGGCACTTACGCGTATACTGTAAACTGTACTTACATTTACATACATGGAAGCATGTTAGTTTTAGGGTTCCGTACCCAAATGGTAAAAACGGAATCCTATTGCTAAGACTTCAATATCCGTCCGTCCCTCTGTCCGTCTGTCCGTCCGTCTGTTCCGTATTATCGTCTTAAGTCTGAAGACGACAAAGTCTTAGGGCATGTTTCACCACTCTGATAAAGTGCCGGATAGGCTATCCACAACTTATTTGACAGATTCTCCATTCTCTGGGCCTGTTTCAACACTTCCTGATAAGTGCGGGATAGGCTATCTACAACTTATTTGACTGATAAGTTGTGGATAGCCTATCCCGTACTTTATATGTATGGTCTAGTGGTTAGAGCGTGGCTCTCAACTCCGGAGGTCGTGGGTTCAAATCCCGCGTTGGAAACATGTTATTTCCAAGGTTGGTTAGGACAATGCAGGCTGATCACCTGATTGTCTGACAAGTAAGATGATCCATGCGTCGGATGGGCATGTAAAAAGTCGGTCCTGCGCCTATTCTCTCGCCAGTCGTGTCGGTCCTCCGTCCCACTGGGTTATGACAGTGATAGGAAAAGAGAGTGCTCTTGTGTACTGCGCACACACTTGTGCACTATAAAAACTACTCCTGTGTAACAGGCCAAATTCAATGAAACTGGCCACCATCACCGAAACCGGTGTGGGAAGTATTTTTTTTATCTGTCAAGTAACTATCCGGCACTTATCAGTAATTAGTAAAACAGCCCCCTTCGACGACTACCCGTCTGTCTGTCTCCAGGCTGTATAATATAGTCGACCTCTGTAACAGTAGCTCAGTGGTTGAGCACATCGAAATTCGTTTATAGCGCGGAAACCGCACATCTTTCCAGGATGAAAATTATCCTTTGTCATTTCCCGGGACTCAAATTATCTGCTGAGCAAATTTCATCAAAATCAATAAAAAGTAGCGTCTAGAAGTAACAAACACACAGACGCATTTAAAATTAGTAGGGATTGTTTTGATTCATGAAGTGTGATAATAATTATTCAATTTATATGTATCTTTTTATAGCACTAATACATAATACATACAAATTTTATGTAGATAACGTGACCGGACTGAATGGAGTTACACCATGGTGTTACTAAAACCCATCGTTAATTTCAGCATTGTATTTCGCTTGTAGGATAATAAAAATAAAAAATAGGATGTAGGAAGGATAATAAATAAGTGGATAAAAATCCGTGGGTGCATTTGTTACTTCACGCAAAAAACTACTGAACGGATTTAGATCGGCATTATAGTAAAGAGGTTCGAAGATATGTTTTAACTAAAAACTTATTTAGCCGTGCAATCTTGTTTGGATAAGCAGGGTCTAAAATTCGTTAAAAAATTACACAGAGGGAGAGAAGACCGCCGGCATGGCAGGGGAAAGGAAGTAATAAAAAAACTTGAGAGGTGTCAAGGGGCACCCGAATGGAACGAAGTGGTTTCTTATGTTCAAAAAACCTGTATACATATATCCATACTTCCATACTAATATTATAAATGCGAAAGTGTGTCTGTCTGTCTGTCTGTCTGTTACCTCTTCACGCCCAAACCACTGAACCGATTTTGCTGAAATTTGGCATGGAGATGCTTTGAGACCCGGGAAAGGACATAGGATACTTTTTGTCCCGGACAAATGTACGGTTCCCGCGCGATAAACTAATTTTGGCGCAACGGAGTTGCGGGCGTCATCTAGTACATTATACACTCAAAAAAAAATATTAAAAATACGCCATCTATTGATGCCCTGGAATAATAACAACACGTCGATGTTTATTCTCAAAAAACGCCATCTAGTTGACGCACAGGAATACTATCAACGCCCTCTGCTCCTACCATGCAGGTACTAATAAAAAAGTGTCGAGGTTTAATATTGTTCTGTCTAGCCCTCTTTACGCCGAACGCGCGATAAGGAACTTTATTCTAATAATAACACTTTCACTTCTGCAACAACTCCCAGAGACCTTTTGTTTCATTTAATATAAAATAGACAAACCGTGCATTTTTCCGCAATAAAAACTATCATATGTCCTTTCCCGTCACTCAAAGTATCTCCATACCAAATTTCATCTCAATCGGTTCATCCGTTTAACCGTCAATAGGTAACTGACAGACAATATTTCCATGGAAGAGCCATGCTTCGGCACGAATGGGTCGGCTCGACCGCAGAAATACCACGGGCTCACAGAAAACCGGCGTGAAACAGCGCTTGCGCTGTGTTTCGCCGAGTGAGTGAGTTTACCGGAGGCCCAATCCCCTACCCTTTTCCCTTCCCTACCCTCCCCTATTACCCTGTTCCCTCTTAAAAGGCCGGCAACGCACATGCAGCTCTTCTGATGCTGCGAGTGTCCATGGGCGATGGAAGTTGCTTTCCATCAGGTAAACCGTTTGCTCGTTTGCCCCCTTATTTCATAAAAAAAAGAAACAAGCAGACAAACTTGTGCATTTATAATATTAGTAAGGATAAGGATAGGATCAGAAAAGGCAATTTGCTGTTTTGCATAAGAAAATTAAAATACACGTAGGGCCCTAACTGACAAATTGTTAATTAAGTTATAAATCAAATTGTTATTTACTGACAGTGTTAACTTTAGTCGTATAAAAACCCTGAAGATTCAGCAGTAACCACAGTTCAACTGACAAATCTAAGGTGAGTAAAACGGTATTAGTCTATGAAAAAAGAGTAGACTAGGAGTTTTGCCGGGAATGTGAAAGAGTGATGTTGTGTTTTTGTATTATTTTCCTAAAATTGTGTTAATGGAGTTTTTAATGTGTAATATACAAGTGTAGGAAAGTGATGCAATATCCAGAAACGAGCTATTTTGTGTTCCCTCCAAAATTCCATCGAAAGTTTCAGTAAAGCGTCTACCACTTTACTGAATCGACCGACTTGACTCCTTGACTGTATTGACTTTTTACTTCGATTTTGACTAGACTTTTGACCTGACGATATAAAGAAACGACGCTAAAAATTGTATGCAACAATACTGTTTTCCTGCCATTTATAATACTTGATACTGGCCTTGGTTATATAGCCGAAGTGCCATAATAAGAAAAGAAAAGAGTAGACGAAGAACTGAATTTTCTAAACCTAATCATAGCCCAAGAGCCAGCAACATCCTGACTTCATTCATTTTAACAGGGCGTTATAAAACTGAGTGATAATTAGAGTGTGTATGTGTTTCGTGAGGTAGACCGGCCGGTCGTGGAGGGAGTCCTGTGTTAGACAGATCCAGCACATCCCTCCGTATACGGCTGAAGGGAAACCACAGGTGGTTTTAATGGGTAGGAGTCCCACATACCCCCGGGGTGCTTCAATTTAACTGAGGCACATCTCCAACCCGGGGCACCCATAAAGGGCGCACCCTGCGCAAAAAAAAAGATGTTTTATGTCCCTTACATTGACTATGAAAGTAGCAGCGCTGAATGAGTTACTTTGGTTAGCTTTCGTATGGGAAAATCGATGACGATCGGTCGGTGGCCCATATAAATCACAAAAAATTGCTTTCAGCGCTGCTACTTTCACAGTTAACTCTATACAATGGATACACGCCCTAAAGTATTATCACGTTACCCCTTGTATAAAAGCTTAAAGTTGACTATGATTCCTGACAGTTATTAATATTACGCTATTTTACTAGTATGTTATTAATTTTTAATGGCATGTATTTAAATCAATATCTGTATATTCCTTTTTCTCGATCAAAATATTTGAAAGTTTCGCCAAAAATACTGACTTGCATACTAATTATGCACCCTAAATAATGCGAATTTAGCACACTATTTAAAGTTATTTGCAAAACTGTTTTACTGAACGAATAACTATTATTAAAATTGTATATCTAACAATTCCTTAGTTCAACAAACATACTACAACTTTTTAAAGGAAAACCATTACCTAAATTACTTTTAGGAACATCATTTATTCTAAATAAAACCCAACTTAATCTGTTATGTTCATATAATTAAAAACACATAAAAATCATCAAGTGCTAACTTAACATGGACTAAACTTTGGCACAGTGAATGGTCACTCAGTTTATAAACAATACTAATAAACAATCGGCAAAGAGCGAGTCGGATTCGCGCACAAAGGGTTCCTTACCGATATATTGCAAAATAATTAAGCCTCCGGCTTAGGAATTGCATTCTAGGGGTTGACAAGCTACTAAAGAAAAAAAAAGAAAAAAACAACTGGCTTCAATTATGAGTCGACGGAGCCCCGCTACGCGGGGCTCCTACTTCTGGGTGGTTCACAAAAAAATGACCACGATGGCTAAGGCGGGAGCTACGCTGCGCTACGCTCCCGCCTTAGCCATCTAACCTAACCCAATCAAGTCGTATTGGGCCAACATTGCTATTAATTATTTAAGAATCATTAATAAATTTATTAACCCATACAATTACAACACAATAGTAAATTTTGATAATTTTTCTTAATAATTTATCAAGAAACCTTGAATTATATAGTTTTGGAATGACAAAATCTTTCACCATATCTTATCATAATTACCTACCAAAAATCTTTGTCACTAACACAGAAATAGATCAAGATATATCTGTGGTCGCTAAAGAGTAAAGACGTATACGTGGGAGAGCCATGCTTCGGCACGAATGGGCCGGCTCGACCGGAGAAATACCACGTTCTCACAGAAAACTGGCGTGAAACAGCGCTTGCGCTGTGTTTCGCCGAGTGAGTGAGTTTACCGGAGGCCCAATCCCCTACCCTATTCCCTTCCCAACCCTCTCCCCTATTCCCTTCCCTTCCCTTCTCTACTCTCCCCTATTCCCTTCCCTTTCCTTCCTTACCCTCCCCTATTACCCTGTTCCCTTTTAAAAGGCCGGCAACGCACTTGCGGCTCTCTGATGCTGCGAGTGTCCATGGGCGACGGAAGTTGCTTTCCATCAGGTGACCCGTTTGCTCGTTTGCCCCCTTTATTTCATAAAAAAAAAAAAAAAAGAGCGAGCGCAAAGGAGTAAGTGCGGTGTTAGATGAGGAGGCCCCAACATGTTTTTCAGTAAAACAGAGAAACAAAAAGAAAATAAAGTTAGGCTAAAAATATTTTAGTCGCACGATTTGTCAATTTGTGGACTTGTTTTGATAATAGACCTTTCGATATCGTTTTTAGAAATATCGTTGTAAGATTGTCCAATTTAGAGTGCAAGTTAGTATTTTTGATAAACAATTTAAATTTTAGTTTTACAAATAATATATCCGATGTATGAACCATATTTTTGGTGTGAATTCGGTTGTAAAGGTCGTCTCGTTTTGTAAGATGTTTAAGTTTTTTTTGAAGGACATGTTCAGTTAATCAATTGTTTTTTTTGATCAGCATTAGTTTTTCTGGTATGCATTCAGTTAATTAGCGGAGTTAAGGTAGTGTGCTGCAATTATTCTGATGTGCATTTAATAATATCCCATTTTTAATTAGGGGGCGATGGAGCAAACGGATCACCTGATAGAAAGCGACTACTGTCGCTGATGGAAGCAGATTTTTGCTGGCCTTTTATACGCTCTTTTCTAGTTTGGACGTCGTATCTCGAAATACGCCAGCAGTATTTTGAGTTCATTCTAAAGTTAAGTTTCGTTGTTTTTAAACTAACGTTTTTCTCATATTTTTTACTTTAACAGATTACCAATAGGAGCAACAATGAAGAATCTCCTCGCACTCGTCGTAGTAGTGGCGTATCTAGCTACCTGCGAAGGGGGCTACGCGTACGGGGACATCAACGAAAACTTCAAGTTTGAGGACCTTGAGAAGAACCCCGCGGCTCTGAAAAAGCAGGTCGACTGTTACCTGGACAGGGCGCCCTGTGATGATATACCTCAACATTATAAGAGTAAGTAAAATTATAGGGTTTTTCGAAAGTCGTAGTATAGTAAGACAAAAGGGAGTGAGTGGTGACTCAGCCCTTAGGGGGTCATTCAAAACAACTTTTGTTCTACAATTTTACGGAAAATCGACAGCCCAGAGCGCCGAATAAAAAGGGATGCTGAAGCCAAAAAAGGGGCGCCAAATATTTCAGCACTACCACTTCAAGAAATCTCGCCCAGGGCGCTGGTAGTGCTAAAACCGGCACTGCTACTTAACAACCAAAACTGATACAACCGACCGACGACAATATTTTGTCGACGTGTATTTTGTAACGAAAATTTTTAATAAAATTAAGAATATAGACACCTAAAGGCCTGAAAAAGGACACACGATACTTAACGCGCAGTTCCTCAAACATCTTTCAACTTTTTCAGCCCACATCCGAGAAGAGATCGTCAACAGCTGCGCAGAATGCGACGTCCGTTTGAAGCATAACATCAAGACATTCCTTCATATCCTAAAGAAGACTCTGCCAGAGGAATACAAGAGCTTCCGTGCTAAATACGACCCCGATGGCACGCTGTTTGACCGCATCGAGAATATTGTAACTCCTTTCTAGAACTTCTAGATGAGATATAGAACCTTTACTTGATATACACTAGCTGACCCGGCAAACATTGTTTTGCCATATAAATTATTCCTAGTATCAATATAAAAAGTAGATAAAAACCTATTCTCAGGCTTAAAGAATGTACATTTATAGAAAATTTCATTAAAATCGGTTGGAGTTCGCGCACAAACACTGTGACACGAGAATTGTGTATATAAACCCCCCCCCCCCTTTATTTTGTAGACTAGATGACGCCTGCAACTTCGTTGCGCCAAAATTCCTTCATATGCGTTGACTTGATATTTAACACTGAGTTAAATCGATCAATAAATAGTTTAGTTGCTACGAAATATACATACATACACTGTCAAAATCATTATCCTTCCTTTTGGTATTAGTCGTAGCACGTACGTAAGGTTCTGTATATTATGATTATTAGAATAGTAGAAATAGTAGAATATTGTTAGATACACTGTTGTGTCATGATGATGATGAATAAATGCAAATTAAGTTTTGACTCCTGCTGTATTGTAATTTTTCCCCGATAAAAACCATTTTATGTCCTTTCCGAAACACAAAGTATCTTAAGAGGGCGGGTGCCATCGACATTCTCATACATACGTAATACCAAAATCATTTTCTCATACGAAAATATTTAACATGTTTTAGTTATTGTTCAGCTTTAAACAGTAACTACCTAGGTTCCTGCATAAAAAATTACTACAAAATATTTAAACACTAAAAAATATTTTTTAGTGTTTAAATATTATTTTGTAGTAAATTTTTTTGTGTTTAAATATTTTGTAGTAATTTTTTACGCAGGAACCTAGGTGGTTACTGTTTAAAGCTGAACAATAACTCAAATATGTTAAATATTTTCGTATAAGAAAATGATTTTGGTATTACGTATGTATGAGAATTTCGATGGCACCCGGCCTCTTAATAACATATTACATCAAAATCGGTTTAGCGGCTTATGCTGGAAGAGGTAACAGACAGACACTTTTTTGTGTTTATAATACTAGTGCAGGGGTTCCCAAACTTTTTCAGCCTGCGGCGCATTTGCACGTCACAGTATATTGTCACGACGCCCTACTTTACCGTCTCTACTTAATAAGAAAAAGATACATTTAAAAAAACCTTTAATAACCTTTAATGATTATAGTTAATTAACGAGCTTTTGCCCGCGACTTCGTTCGCGTTAAGAAGTATTATTATATACAAACTTTCATCCCCTATTTTAACCCCTTGGAGGTGGAATTGATCAAAATCCTTTCTTAGCAGATGCCTACGTCATAATATCTACCTGCATGCCAAATTTCAGCCCGATCGGTCCAGTGGCTTGGGCTGTGCGTTGATAGCTCACCATGTCAGTCAGTCACCTTTGAGTTTTATATATGTAGATTATGCATGCCGCGGCGCACAGTTTGGGAACCCCTGTACTAATGTCTTGATAATGACACTTGTATAGACGTACCTATTTAGTTGTTCAGGAAAACATTAATTTTAACTTTATAAACTTACCGAAACATCGTGCTGGAACCGTACATTTTTCCGGGATAAAAAGTATCCTATGTCCTTTCCCGGGACTCAAAGTATCTGCATGCCAAATTTCAGCAAAACCGGTTCAGCGGTTTTGGCGTTAGGAGGTAACAGACAGACGCACTTCGCATTTATAATATTAGTATATATTATTTATACGTGGGAGAGCCATGTTTCGGCACGAATGGGCCGGCTCGACCGGAGAAATACCACGTTCACACAGAAAACCGGCGTGAAACAGCGCTTGCGCTGTGTTTCGCCGAGTGAGTGAGTTTACCGGAGGCGCAATCCCCTACCCTATTCCCTTCCCTACCCTCCCCTATTACCCTATTCCCTCTTAAAAGGCCGGCAACGCACCTGCAGCTCTTCTGATGCTGCGAGTGTCCATGGGCGACGGAAGTTGCTTTCCATCAGGTGACCCGTTTACTCGTTTGCCCCCTTATTTCATAAAAAAAAATCGATTTCTAAGTTCCGTAGCCGCAGCCGTATTAAGCCTAGACACACCGACACACATACAATTTATAAAGGACATAGGCTATATTTTAGAACGTTTATCGAGAAACGCGATTCGAGTTTGTAATTAGAAAACTTGTAACCCAGAACTGAACCTGCTAGGTCTAACTAGAACTTAGCTTTTACCTAACTTGATAGACTAGTTTAAAGCCAATACTAGACGACGCCTGCAACTCCGTTGCGCCAAAACTCGTTTATCGCATGGAAACCGTACATTTTTCCGAGATAAAGGTAACCTATGATCTTTCCCGGGATTTAAGTATCTCCATACCATATTTTAGCAAAATCAGTTTAGTGGTTTAGCCTTGAAGAGTTGAAGACAGACAGACAGTCAGACACACTTTCACATTTTATAATATTAGTAAGTATCTAAGATATAATTATTCAACTTTTACTGGTGGTTTGGTTAGTTCAATAATTGTGATTGAACTTGAATCACATTTACCTGTCTGACGCTAACCGCTAAACCGATTTCGATTAAAATTGGTGAAGTAGGGTGTGGTGATAATTTTTATCCCGGGAAATATAAACGGTTTCCAAGCGGTAAACATCCAGTTTACCACCACAGATATGTACATTTTAATAATTATAATAATAGTCTTAGCCCCAATTTCACCAACGACTGTTAAAGTTAACGCTCGAATTAGTATCACGTCACCTCTTTCGTTTTTCTTATGAATGAAAGAGAAGACTTGACATTTTAACAAGCTGTTAGCACTAACAGACGTTGGTGAAATTGGGGCATAGTCTGCAAGATAAGTAGAATAAGAATATTATATAATAAGTAGAATAGATAAAAATAATCGCACTCAGACACACTAATTAACGATGATTTAACTTCAATTTATTGAAGAGTTTGACAGATAATTATGTCAAAAATCTTAATTTAATTATTATTAGTGTCTGTATTTTCAGCTATTTTTTAAATACGCCATCTGTTGACAACTTACAGATCTTTTTTCAATGCCAAGAAAAATCTCATTCATTTCTTGTGAAGTGAAGATTGCTAAAACTGCATAACTTAATTTCTAAAACTTAAGTCTGTCCATTGGTACTTTATTTTGGTTAATTAAAAACTTAATTCAAATAGAAAGAAGAAAGAAATTATTATGGTGATATAATCAACCCTCTCTTTTTCCAGTGTTCCCAGTAACAATTTAAAACTTCCAACTGAATTAAATTCAATTGTCTGGAACTACTTGACATATTCTATTGTTTTTTTGTTAAATGATCCGTGTTCTTTACTTTCATAAAAAAAAATTAACTCCCTTATTATTACACGTAGCTGCGACTTTTTACATTTTATGATGTAATAACAACTAGACAGTTTTCACTATCCTTGTCCCCACTGATTAAAAAAATATTTTTAACATTTTTAATAATATAAACAAAGACACAGAGATTAGAGAGTTAAAAAGTGCTCAAGCGCAATGCCGTGAAACCGCCATCTCTCGGTAGGCATCGAAACTAAGTTCAATGCTACGTTTGTTTACGTTGTAGTAACCTTCGCAATGTTGAATGAGGGTTCACGACGAAGTTCAAGGTTTTCCCGCTACGTAACTTGTTTCATTCATAAAATAGAATGAATTAACTTGAGCTTATTTTTAAAATGAATTATTATTCGTTTTTTTCTATATCTGTTTAACTCATAAAGTTAATATTACCTATAGGTAATATTAACTTTATGGTTTAACTGTAATATGAAAGTATTTTTGTTGCGATACTAGATGATTCCAGAAGCTTTGTGCGCGTAGAAATTCGTGAATCGCGAACCGTACATTTTTCGGCGACATTAGGATGATACTTTATAGGCTCATGTAGGCTCTACGTCCTTTTCAAAGAATTGAAATACTTATTAGAAATGCGACATTGTAGTAGGTATTCTATCTTTGATTCTTTGTAAGTATGTCATCTATGTATCCGATAATAGATTTTCCGTCCGTCAAAGAATGAATGAAATACTCCTAATACAACAAAAACAAACATTACATAACTCTCGGAATAAAGCAAACAAACTAGAATGTCATGCCGTAGTATTTGTTCTTTTTATTGACAAGTTTTCTTGGCCAAGGTCATTCACGTAACGTTCCGCTGTCGGCCACGAGATGGCGTCTTTATGTTTTATTTGCCTTGATGTAACATTGCCAGCGTCTTTTTGGTTTTATTCGGATTTGTTAACCGATTTCGTAAAAGAAGGAAGTTAAATAAGTAAGTCTGTACTCTGTACAGGGTGTAACAAAACTAAGTGATAATATTTTAGGGTGTGTATTTGTCTCTTATGTAGAGTTCACTGTGAAAATAGCAGAGCTGAAAGAGTTACTTAAACTTGTCATGTTTTTATTAGAAAAGCTCCAACGTCATTAATTTGACCATACAATATTAGAAAAAGTAATTAAGGGCCACATACACAATACACATCCCTAAAGTATTAACATAATGTTGTCACACTTGTATTTTCCAAGATACATATAATTAAAAAAAAAACACATAAAGCCCTTGATATAAAGATACAGCAATCTTTTTGATAAATTATCTAAAACAGCATTTCCCAAAGTATTCCCAAAGGGTAGATTTTGGGTGGGCTCTGAAACTATAGGACGATTGTCGTACTTACGTACGGTGCATTTTTTAATTGAAATGGGTGTGGTGAGGAGCTTTAGAACAGGCCCAAGTCCAGCAGTGAACGTCAGTAGGCTGACGATGATGATATGGTCAGCGGCAGCAACATACCGCTTTTTGTCTTCATGACACAATGTGGGCCGCGAACTTTAAACTTTCTTGTAGATGGGTCGCGGTCCCGACAAGTTTGGGAAACACAGATCTAAAAGATTGCTATGTATAAATAGTATCTTTCATGTATGATCTTTCGGCGACTTTTCTCCTTTCTTTTCTACTTCCGGACTATGTTGTAAAGCGTGGGAATTTCTGAGTTTTGTCGTGGAACTGTCAACATTTAAGGTTTTAGTTAGAGCATGACGATAGAACAGTACCACTATTATACTATTCTGATTCAACATCGATGGAGCTTCCCTGTTGTTCGATCCAGTTTCCTGTCAAACTTGTGGTTGAAATCTGCCAATCAACATTGATCTTGTAGAGCCCTTCTTTTGAAAAAAATCATGTAGGTTAAATTTTGGCGAGTGATCTGTCGCCAGCCGTGTTGGTCAACCTTCCTTCTGAAGAATATGAGAAAGAGAAGACTAATTTTTTATCTCCCTTTTTTTGGTAAAAAAGATGGCCCCGTGCGAGTTTCTTGCGCCGGTTCTTCTCGCCGGGATAGTTCCCGAACCGGTGGTAGGCACCATAGTATCAACATTCTGAAAGATTTTCTTAAAATCTATTCAGAAATAAAACAATTTTTTTTATGAAATAAGGGGGCAAACGAGCAAACGGGTCACCTGATGGAAAGCAACTTCCGTCGCCCATGGACACTCGCAGCATCAGAAGAGCTGCAGGTGCGTTGCCGGCCTTTTAAGAGGGAATAGGGTAGGGATGGGAAGAGAAGGGAACAGGGGAGGGTAGGGAAGGGAATAGGGTAGGGGATTGGGCCTCCGGTAAACTCACTCACTCGGCGAAACACAGCGCAAGCGCTGTTTCACGCCGGTTTTCTGTGAGAACGTGGTATTTCTCCGGTCGAGCCGGCCCATTCGTGCCGAAGCATGGCTCTCCCACGTCAACGTCCTGCGTATTAGTAGACTACTATTTTACCATTCTAATGTTATTAGACTACCATTATGCTACGATCGCTCCACATTCAGTCTCTCACGTCCGTCTGACCTCCATGTGCGTTTTCTAATGCTCTCATAATCGCATAATGTGAGAGTACACGTATCGAAATGGTGGAATGTTTCATCAAAATCGGTGTAACAATTATTAGTATGCTGCGCAAAACTTTAAGATTGTTCTATGAGCGATCCCGGATTTAAAAGTAGGCCGTATAGGCCGCGGCCTGGGGCTGGCATCGTCCTAGGCAGATTTCATACGTTGGACGGCGGAAATAAAGTGGCCTATACTAATCCATACTAATATTATAAATGCGAAAGTGTGTCTGTCTGTTCGTCTGTCTGTATGTCTGTCTATCTGTCTGTTACCTCTTCACGCCCAAACCACTGAACCGATTTTGCTGAAATTTGGTATGGAGATACTTTGAGTCTTGGGAAAGGACATAGGATATATTTTACATAGGATACAATATAGGACAAACGAGGAGTTAGTAGCTAATATTATTCCTTTGCTAAAAAAAAATAACTTAAAAGGGCGACCAACCCAAAAAATCAAACATCGTCCTTCTCTCTTCACACTCACGCCCGTCTTTCATATGCCAGGTGAAAGAGGACGACGCGGATTCATCGCCAAATTAGTTTTTTCTCAATAACTCGATAAATATACAACATTTTAAAAATCCGCTAGGTCGATCTCTCAATGATAGAATTTTATACAATGTGTTAAAATATTAACTTAGTTCAATGCACGGTTATGGCAATAAATGAGAAATTCGTGAAAATTAGATGCATCTTTTTGATTTTTTTCTATCGAAAAAATTTAGATATTATATCGTGTTTTTGCTCAGATCGAATTCTTGGAAATTTAATGTAGTATTTAATTTTAGAAAATGAACAATTCGGGGCTTAATTTCAAGTATAAAAATGAATTATAAAATCGAGAATTTTGGGTTAGTCGCCCCCTTAATATTTTACCAATAACGAGTCTTCATCAGCCTAAAACTATGTCTTGTACTAACAATGACATAGTTGACGTTAGCTTAGTTAGGTTTATTTTTGTTACGGAATTTCTTGACTCGGTCGCCGCGCTCGCTATAATAGCTACGTAATAGCTTAAAAGGTAAACGCTCGCTAGAAAAGGTATATTACTCTGCTTCTACTCTCTTCTCTACTTACTCCCCGTCTTACGAATTTATGATCAGGTCACGTGGTCACAACCAATGTGTTGTAAACAACATGTCTAAAACTGACATCTCACTTAGTTGATGATTTGACATGAGTCATGACATGTCAATTAGCTGATGATTTGACATGTCTAAGCTGATGATGGCGGGCAGTCGTGAGAGTTTCACTCACCTTTCCCTGCTGGCTGGGGGCAGCTGATGACCTCTGTGGTATAAGCGATGAGCGAAGAGCGGGCTATACTTACTAATATTATAATGTGAAAGTGTATCTGCCTTTTCGCGCTTAAACAGCTTTGATGAAAGTTATAGAAATACTAAACTATATAAAATTAGATGACGCAAAACTCGAGGTAAAAAGTATCCTATGTCCTTTCCGGGGACGCCTCCATAGTCCAGTGGTTAAGAGCGTGGCTCTTGACTCGGAGGTCGTGGGTTCGATTCCCGCGTTGGAAGCATGTTATTTCCAAGTTTGGTTAGGACAATGCTGGCTGATTGTCTGACAAGTAAGATGATCCATGCGTCGCATGGGCATGTAAAAAGTCGGTCCTGCGCCTGATCACTCGCCAGTCGTGTCGGTCCTCCGTCCCACTGGTTTATGAGAGTAAAGGAATGGAGAGTGCTCTTGTGTACCGCGCTCACACTTAGGCACTATAAATTATTCCTGCGTAGCTGGCCTGGTTTCAATGAAATCGGCCACCGTTACCGAAACCGGTGTGGGAGTTATTATTATTATTATTATACCAGTCAAAATTGGTTCAGCGATTTAATCGAGAAGAAGTAACATACATACAGACAGACAGACACACTTTCGCATTCAGATTATTAAGTACGGAAGAATCATTTAGTAGTCTTTGGATATGGTAATATTTTAATAGAGAAAGGTCTGCATTATCACACTTCTTTTGATCCCGAAAAAGGACAACGCTTTTCTGAGAATACTGTAATAAATAAATAAAGCTCTTTATGCCAGAGAACACACAAAAAACATAACCCTTTTTTCTGGCAGTCGAGTAAACCGCGGAATCCTAACACTTAGACCAAACCCAAACCATGGCGCAAATAATGATGGCATGTGAATAATATTTTCTTTACATAGTAGACGACTTAACATGGAACCCAAGAGATAAAGTAGACCGTTACCTTTGAACAATAACTAGATGACCCGGCAGATGTTATTTTGCTAGTTAGATAATATTAGTTACTTTATTAATTTATGCATCCATAAAATACAAAATGTTGGTTGATGCCCGCAAATCAGTTGCGCCAAAATTTGTTTATGACACGGGAACCGTACGTTTTTCCGGGTTAAAAAGTATCCTATGTTCTTTCCCGCACTCCAAGTATCTCTCAAATTTCAGCAGAATCGATTTAGTGATTTGGGCGTGAAGAGGTAAGAAACAGACGGACAGACTGACACACTATCGCAAAACGGGAAAGGACATATGTAATATATTTTTTGTAAATACCGGAAAACCGGTGCCCGAATAATAATCCCGGCGGAAAACATTTTTGCGCAACGAAGTTGCAGGCGTCATTTAGTAAACAGATAACTGTATAATACTGACTTAGTAAGGGCCAGGCCGCACCGGTGGTAGGCATCATATAGGACATTCTGAAAATATTTATTTTTAATTTATTCAGAAATAAAACAATTTTGATTTTGAAAAAAAAAACTGCGTTGCGGCGTCGTATCGCAAAAACAACATCGCACAGGAATGCGATGCGTTGTCACAACGCAAAAATGTCATCGGAAATCTCGCTGTCGCGTCGCAAATTTCCACGATGCGTTCTGCGACGTCGTAGATTTTTAAATTTTACGATGCGACGCCGCAACGCACTGTTGTGGCCTGGCGCTTAGTCAAGGAACGCGACAGAAACCGTGCATTTTTCCTCTTTTCCGCTTCCTATCATCAAGCTTGCTCCAATACATACGGGAAAGTACACAGCAAGTTTCTAATGATTTAGAAATCCCGTCGGACCGGCTAAGCTTACTTCCTAGGCTTCCACCTAGTTTTTCCACGTTTTTCTTTGTTCAGGAATGTAGCTAGTAGGTAAGTAGCATAATATAGTACTAGAGATCGCCTAATGGTCGAAATTCGACCTTAGTTTCAACGATGTTAGGACTACATGTTTTGTAAAAAAATATTGACTTTATCATATTTTTGCAACTCTTGTCTCTGGGACTATGCTGATCTCAGACTGGCCGTGTAAGCATTGTCTAATAGTATCCAAGATTCAATAAAAAAACTATAATCCATTTTCAATTTGTCACCTTGTTGTCAACAGACTTCAACCATAAATAAAAGACCATAATTCGTATGTATAGGCTTGTCACTCAAAAATCTGTCATTTTTCCTAGTGTGTGTTGTAGTGTGGGTAATGTTTTATTTGTTAAAAAAATGTGTAATAAAAGCACGATTTCAAAAGAATATTAGCTCGATACACACCTTCACAATGTAAACTATAACTGTGCAAAATTTCATTCACCTACGTTTCCCCGTTTTTCGTCAAAAGGGATACATACAAAGTTTTTGCCTCACGTAATAGATAGATAGGACGCACGTCCTAACCTGTCAGTAGCGGTCATTGGCCGCATGTCAAAAAGGTACCTTTATTTTGCCACCGGCCAAAAGTTTGTCGAAGGCTGGCTGAATGTAGTATTTTGTAACGAAGTTCCTTATCGCGCGTTCGGCGTAAATCTGAAGGCTAGACAGAACGATATTTGACACTGATTTGACCTCGACACTTTTTTTTAGTACCTGCATGTTAGGGCAGAGGGCGTTGATAGTTAGTATTCCTGTGCGTCAACTAGATAGCGTTCTTTTAAAATAAACAGCGACGCGTTGTTAATATTCCTGGGCGTCAATAGATGGCGTTTTTTTAATATTTTTTTGAGTGTTTAATATGTTTAAGTACAGGTTTTTTGAACATAAGAAATAACTTCTTTTCATTCGGGTGTCCCTTGACACCTCTCAAGTTTTTTTTGTTTCTTGTGGTTGAAATAACAAAACTTTTTACATTCTACGACATCCATATTATGTAATTTATTATAACAAACGGACCTAGTTAATTATAAAACATAGTATAAGTTTTATAATTTACTAAGCATATCGTAATTATCATTAATTACACATATTCACGCTTTCTGCCTGCGATGGTTAATTTTAATATTTTAACTATTGTACTTTTGTCTATACTTTTGTAAGGTAAACCATAAAATATATACAAAAATTCGTTGAACAATCACAAGAAAAATCGGCCAAGTACGAGTCGGACTCACGCACGAAGGGTTACTAAATACTACCGTCTGTGCTACCGTTATAGAGCAAAAGTATGCACAAATTTTTATTTATATAGGAGTCCCCTTGAATATGATTTTATAAAGAAGTCTAGCTATATCAGATCGGCCAAGTGCGAGTGGGACTCACGCACGAAGGGTTACTACCGTCTGTGCTACCGTTGTAGAGCAAAATTAGACACAAATTGTTGTTTTTTGTATGGTCCCCTTGAAGATGAATTTAAAAAGAAGTCAAGCTATAGCGGTCCTTGAGGTACAGCCTGGAGACAGTCAGACGGACAGACATTGAAGTCTGTTTCTGACTGTCCGTTTTTACCCTTTGGATACGGATCGTAAACTTTTTGTTTACTGTATGTGCTGTAGCTTAAAGCTTTAGTTTTTGTCGACACTTGATACCGACTACGTAAATATTTAGTATGGCGATTTTAGTTCCGCAAGAGACCGCTAGAGGCGCTGTAAAATTTGCCATACTAAAAATTTACGTAGTCGGCATCGAGTATCGACAAATAAAATAGCTTTAAACTCATGGTAGAGCTACTGGTGCTGCCTTTAGCATGAAAACATTGCAGTAATATACTATAGAACAGTCTTTCCCATAACGCCCCCTTGTGGGCGCTGGAGGTTAAAGGGAGGTTAAAGGTGTGGGACCCAGAAAAAAATGGGGGCGTTGTGTAGAGGCTTGGGGGTGATTTCTTTCATCAGGTGGCTTTTTAAATTGAAATAATGGGGGCGTTAAAACATAATTTGTTCCCAAAGTGGGCAGTAGACAAAATAAGTTTGGGAACCCCTGCTATAAAACATGTGGCCGCAACTCCGTAGCGTCAAATTCATTTATCGCGCGGGAACCGTACATTTCTCCGGGATAAAACGTATCCTATGTCCCATCCCGGGACTCAAAGTATCTCCATACACAGTAAAATCGGTTCAACGGTTTGGGCGTGAAGAGGTCATAGACAGACACACTTTCGCATTTATAATATTAGTATGGATTTAAATACTATTCCATCTCGTCTCGTCTATCGGCTATTACTATAAGGGCCTGTTTCACCGCTTCCTGATGAAGTGCCGGATAGGCTATCCACAACTTATTTGACAGATTCCTCATACTAAGGCCCGTTTCACTACTCCTGATGAGTGCCAAATAGGCTATCCACCAATTAACTTGACAGGGGAATCTGTCAAAAAAGTTATAGATAGCCTATCCGACACTTTATCAGGAAATGGTGAAACAGGCCCTCTATGATCTATCTGTCAAGTTATGTGGTGGATAGCCTACCCGGCGCTTATCAGGAAGTGGTGAAACAGGCCCTAAGTATTATTAACCATCCAATTTCAACCCGGATCTGTACAGTTCTCGTGGGATTACGTAAACTAATCTACTAACTTTCATCTAGATTAAATAATCTAGATAATATTACTAGAAGTCAAAAGTAGCTTAAATTAACGTTAAAGGTTTAATTAATTACTTAATGGCTATTGCCAAAATTAGAGGTATTTCACGCTTTGGTTACTACGAGTTATGTCATGGTCTGACAGAAAACTGACATGAAAATGCATACAAAGGGTAGTGGAGACTTACGACAGAGTAGACAGAATGATATGTCTATTGTGCTTACGAGGATACAGCAAGGGCTTGAGAAATCAAAAAAAGTACTTGTGATATCTATTGCTGTCTTCCTTACCTTCAGCCTCCCCCGCAGAGCGCGATAGAGACAACTGCAGAAAATCAACCATTTGTTATCCCCTGATTTCTTCTCCAAAACTTAGCCGATTTAAGTACTAATTAAAGAAGGCTAGAGCTGTGTTCCTATGTTTTTTTGTGTAATCTAGCCTTTGTTTTCTGGATGTTTGAACACGGCGGAAAATCTGGTTATTTTTTTGGGTTTGTGAACGTTCATATCTTTTTCAATAATTAAATTATGAAAAAAAAGAAAACATAGGGACATGCTAATAGTGGCCGTAGATATTCAGGAAAAAAATTATAACTCCGGCATTATCCAGGGAGGAAACAGGGGACGACGTGTGTACTTTGGAAAAACGGCTCTTGTATCCTCTTAAGGCCGACGCAGCAGATATTCGTATATCGTTGGAACCGCACATTTTTCCATGATAAAAATTATGTTTTGACCATTCCCAGGACTCACAGTATGTTCATACCAAATGTCAGCAAAATTGCTTCAGCGGTTTAGGCGTGAAGAGGTAACAAACAAACACAGTTTCATATCCCACAACTTGTATATTTTGTGGTACACTTTACGGAAAACTATCACGCCTATTGATTTGTGCTTTAACATAGTAATCTTATACCTTTAAACGAGCAATTATTGTATATAATGTATATAATTGGAATCTCGGAATCGGCTCCAACGATTTTCATGAAATTTAGGTTTCGGGGGCGATAAATCGATCTAGCTAGGAATCATTTCTAGAAAATATCATTTTCATCGGATACCGAGCAAAGCTCGGTCAAACAGCTAGTTTTTATTTATATGTAGATGTGTTATCATCAGTCAGTCAAGGTGTGACGACGCGAGCCCTCACTAAGCTCGGCTTTTAGCTAGTAATATCAGTGTGGAAGTATGGCTGTCTTCTTAACCTCTTTCCATCAAAACAAGGTTTTAGGTTAGCCAATAAAAAGTTTAATTACACTTAGACTGAAAATCACAATGCATGGGAAGATATAGTTACTAGCTGTGTGGGAACTGAGTTCATTGACCTTGGTTCCCCAGCTTACTTTCATTTTAATGTACTAACACACTTAGCTAGTACTTACTGGAATTCTGTTTTGTATCATTTTGACGTTATTGTAAACAGAATTGGAACGAAAAAGTATTTTTTTTTCCTTTATTCAAAACACTACAATATACAAGAAAAACATGACATAGAGGTTTATCGGTTTGTAGGTACGGTTGATTTAATTTGGTAGCATTATACATACTGAGCTTTTTAGTTTTTTTAGTTAATGTAAACGGAATTGGACCAAAAAGGTTGTTTATGTGCAGTTAATTTAATTTAGTAGCATTTATATACTTAGCTTTTTAACCGACTTCCAAAAAGGAAGGAGGCTTCTTAAGGGGGCGACTAACCCTAAAGTATCGATTTTATAATTCATTTTTATACTTGAAAATAAGCCCCGAATTGTTTCATTTTCTAAAATTAAATACTACATTATATTTCCGAGAATTCGATCTGAGCAAAAACACGATGTCTTAAAATTTTCTCGATAAAAAAAAATCACAAAGATGCATCTAATTTTCACGATTTTTTCATTTATTGCCATAACCGTGCATTGAACTAAGTTAATATTTTAACACATTGTATAAAATTATATCATTGAGAGATCGACCTAGCGAATATTTTAAATGTATAATATTTATCGAGTTATTGAGAAAAAACTAATTTGGCGATGAATCCGCGTCGTTCTTTTTCATCTGGCATATGAAAGACGGGCGTGAGTGTGAAGAGAGAAGGACGATGTTTGATTTTTGGGGTTAGTCGCCCTCTTAATGGGACCGTAAAAATGTTTTAATTGACATTGTATTTAATTATGTTTCGTAGTTGATTTAATTTAGTATCGTTATAGCTATTTATCTTTGATTATAAATTAATTCAAATAGAGTACAATATCTTAGGATCTTTAATTAAACGAACACATCGAATAAGACATTTTCAAGATTAAAATATATTTCCTCTCTTTTTATTGAACGAACTTCCTTTTTTATATAAAAGTAGGTAATGGTTTTGACTGAGACATAAATATTATAATACCTACATTATACTTTTATTCAATTACTTATAAATATTCGCATATTACGTAAGTTGTAACTAACTTTTACAATATTGTGTAACTCCAAAATAAAATATAAATTATAGAATAATTTATAATTAAAAATATTAATGGGCCATAAGTATGCAATTAATTTAATTACAATTATATAATTCGCCTTACTAAAATCGCAAAGTAAAAGTAAGAATATATTATTATTATAACCTCTTCCTTTTAGTTAAGTTAGTTCGAAACAGATATTTTCAAATTTTTATAGTCTTATATAAAAAAAATATTAATCAAAATACCTGTTAAAGTTAATCATTGATTTAATATAATTATTATTTATTATCATTACTATTGTTATTGTCTCTTTCATACTTGGTATGAATTATTTCTCTTTATATCATATTCTTTTCAAACTATCATCATAAGATATGGGTAAAATTATAGATCATTTTCGCATTAAGGGTAATTAAAAACACATTAAACTTATCATCTTTATTTAAATTACATTTACACAACCATGAAATAAATAACACACCATACAGAACAAACAAATAAATAGATGACTTAGAAAACAAAAAAATAGGACCAGCCGTAACAAAGAAATTAAAGCTAACAATCTCAAATTATACTAAACAGAAATGCAATGTCAAATAAATATATACACCGTACTTATAGCTATATAACAGTATAATAATTTAACCAACTCGGCTAAATTGTAGAAGGCAAAACTCAGAAATTACTTTAACTAGTCTTCATTTACAATAAATTATATTGGAGGGCCAAACTAAGAAACTTTCTTAGTCTTCATTCACAATCGCACTTCACATAGAAATCGTCTTAGAAAGTAAGAAACTAGGACGTCTGTGGCTTCTGAGCTGAGTATGCCATGGCCTGGGCTTCCAACGACCTGCCCCAACCGCTTTGGCCTCCGCTGCCGTAGCTGCCAGCGTCAGCCCCATATCCGCTGGAACCGCCGTAGTCGTGGCTGGAAGTATGGCTGGATGAGTGATGAGGATGCGCTACCACCTCGTAAGTGACATGCTTCTGCTGCGAAAGGAGCTTCTTCAGCCCAATGATGGCGGACAGGACCAGAGCGATCTTGCCAATGAGTAACGCCTTACCAGCTATCAAAGCGATGGCGCCGATTGCCAATGGCAGAATGGCCATCATTTTCAACATAATCGCTGCAATAATCGGTCCCAGCATCTTGGCTGCCTTCTTCTTCTTCCCTCTACTCTCCTCCGTCAGCTCATCATCAGAGAAAGTGTCTTCCAACGCCCTGCCGACTCCGGATACAGCGTCCATCACGTCAGATCCTTTCACCTCCACCTGGATGGAGTGGCTCCGAAGGTACTCCTGGATTCTCGTCAGCGGATCCAAAGACCTGGGCGCTCCATTTTCCGGAGGAACTCCACTCGCTCTCACCACAGTCACTCCATCTGTCAGCGCGAAGGATTCCTTCTGGCCTATCATCTTGTCGACGTAAGAGAAGAACTTGTATTTGAGACATAATGTGGAGTCTTTTTTGAGGCAGTCGACTTCTATGTCGTTCTCGGTGGCGGATACATCCTGCGTCGGATGGGCTGCCGCGTAGGCGATGAGCACAAAACACGCGACTGCTCGGGACATGATTGATGTTGTAAGACTGTGGCGCCGCGAAGCCTTCGCGTTTATGTAGTGCGCCGCCCCTACCCGCTTTCTAGTAAAAGTAAAGTCCAGGGTTTCATAACTTTACTATTGTAGTGGAAATACGTTCATTCATTCATTTAAGCTGTACGTTCAGGTAAGGAATCCATACGATGGTAGGATCATGTAGACGCGGCGTTCTAAAAGTGTTAACTTTGGTAACCTAATTAGAAATAAATATTTTTCATTTCATTTCATACCAATATTATAAATCAGCGAAAGTATGTCTATCTTTCTGTTAAAAATTACAAAATCCATAACCGATTTTGCTGGAATTTGATATGGAGATACTAGGAGTCCCGAGAAAGGACATCTAATGATATTTTTGTCCCGTAAAAATGTACGGCTCCCCCGCAATAAACGAATTTTGGCGCAACGGAGTTGCGGGCGTCATCTAGTAATATTATAAACCTTTGTATAATATTACGAGCTTTTGCCCGCGGCTTTGCTCGCGTTAAGAAGTATTATTATAATATACAAACTTTCATCCCCTATTTGAACCTCTTGGGGTTGGTATTTATCGAAATCCTTTCTTAGCGGATGCCTACGTCATAACATCTACCTGCATGCCAAATTTCAGCCCGATCCGTCCAGTGGTTTGGGCTGTGCGTTGATAGATCACTATGTCAATCAGTCAGTCACCTTTGAGTTTTATATATATAAACTAGCAGTCCCGGCAAACGTTTCTTTGCCATATAAAGTATTTCGTCCGTATTATTTTATTGAAGTGAGTAAATAAGTATGTCACCATGGCAACGTCCATCGCTATCCCGTCGCACAAACAATAGTCACCGTCAGTCTCGAGTTGTAACTTGTACTATAATTTATTGAACAAATGCACTTATCAATATAAAAAGTACCCAGTAGCCGATTCTCAGACCCACTGAATATGCATATAAAATTTGGTTAAAATCAGTAAAGCCGTTTCGGAGGAGTACGCGGCCTAACATTGTGATTTGTGACACGAGAATTTTATATATAAGATTGTCATGACATAGAAGTACGTAAATACATTTTAGTATATAAGGTTTATATAAAAACTAGATATTGCGTGGTACTTCGTTCTCGTAAATAAATTACGAACTGTCCCATTTCTCCAAAAAAGAGATTTGCCTGTGATCTACTGACTGCTCTATATTTGTGCCAAATAACATAAAAATCGATACAGCAGTTCGTAAGATGTGTTCTTACAAACAAACTCTTCAGCTTTAAAATATTGATTGGTTAATGGTTTTATCCTAATAAGCATAAACTTATTAATTGATCATCATTATCAGCCTATCCTTTGCTTAACCTAGGCACCATCTTGTAAGACAAAATCTAATATATAAAAATAAGTCGGGTTTTCCTTCCTGACGCTATAACTCCAGAACGCACGGACCGATTTCCACGGTTTTGCATTCGTTGCAAAGGTCTCGGGCTCCGTGAGGTCTGTAGAACAAATATCAGAAAAAACTTCAAGAGGAAAGCAGGAAAACAGGGAAAATCATTTAATGGCAAACATTGCCGGGACAACTAGTTCTAATATATAATTATGTTCTGCAAGTTAAAATAATATATTTTACATCTTACAAAAATGCACATTTGTGAATTGCAATCAGTGCATATAATTTTGCAAATTAAAATATTAAAACTGATTTGTTAATGCAAATTTCCAAGCTCTTATACTTCCGTACTTCATAATATTATACTTTTAAATAAAATTCTCGTGTCACAATGTTCGTTCCCGTACTCCTCCGAAATGGCTTGACCGATTCTCATAAAATTTTGTGAGCATATTGAGTGGGTCTGAGAATCGGCCAACATCTATTTTTCATACCAAAAATTATTTATATGGCAAAATAACGTTTGCCGGGACAGCTAGTAATATTATAAATGCGAAATTGTGTCTTTCTGTCTGATACCTCTTTACGCCCAAACCCCGAAACGATTTTACTAAAATTTGGTATGGGCTTACTAGAAGTCCCAGGAAAGGACATAGGATACATTTTCTGCACGTTAAACGAATTTTGGCGCAACGGAGTTGTGTCATCTAGTAGATAGTAGTATTATTATAACTAGCTATTTGACCGAGCTTTGCTCGGTATTCGATGAAAATGACATTTTATAAAAATGATTCCTAGCTAGATCGATATATCGCCCCCGAAACCCCCATATACTAAATTTCATGAAAATCGTTGGAGCCGATTCCGAGATTCGGCTCCAACGATTTTCATGAAAAGGATATAGGATAAAAAGTATCCTATATCCTTTCCCGGGACTCAAAGTATCTCCATACCAAATTTCAGCCAAATTGGTTCAGCGGTTTGAGCGTGAAGAGGTAACAGACATAGAGACAGACTTTCGCATTTATAATATTAGTATGCTGACTGTCTGTTAAGAGGATACACCAAGGGCGAGAGAAATTGAAAATAGGTATTTGTAAATGTATTGCTGTCTCACCAATCTCAAGTCTCCCACCGCAGAGGGCGATAGAGACAACACGACAAAAGTTCTAATAAAAGAATAGAAAATCTTCGATTCGTTGTCCGCTGTTTCCTTCTCCAAAACTTAACCGATTTAAGTACTTTTTTAACCACCGACAAAAAAAGAGGGGTGTTATAAGTTTGACGTGTCTGTCTGTCTGTTTGTCTGTGTGTGTAGCTGTCCGTGAATTAAAGCAAGGCTGGAGCTGTGTTCCTATGTTTTATTTTTTTTGTATATTTTATACAGTTTTGTTTTCTGGGTGTTTGAACACAGAGGAAATATTCAGGAAAATGTCGTAACTCTACCGGCATTATCCAGGGAGGAAACAGGGGACAACGTTTGTATGGAAAAACGGCGGTGTGGACTCCTCTTAAATTTTCATTTTTCATGCTCAAACCACTGAAATGATACTTTGACCCTTCATAGATTTTATGTATGGATTAGGCCCCCGGCTTTCCGCCCTCTGGCCGACCCATTCGTGCTGAAGCTCCTTTATCTACTGTCTAATTAGTGACTATTTCAAAGATAACATCAGATGCATATGCAATAGTGAAATCTCTTTTATTTTCTCTCAACACAGCAAAAGTAAGAGTATTCCGCCCAAAATTACCGCCATCGATGTAAAACTATAGAATCACAGTCATTTATTAATAGAGACCTTTAATTTTTTATCCACTATAATCTAGACGATGCTCGCAAACTCCGTTGTGCTATGAATTCGTTTATCGTGCGGGAATATTTTTCCGGGATAAGAAATATTCTATGTCCTGTCCCGGGACTTAATATGCCCATACGAAATTTCAACAAAATCGGTTCAGCTGTTTGGGAATTGGGCGTAAAGAGGTTACAGACAGACAGACAGACAAACGCAGTTTCGCATATTTTAAAAATATTATGTGGATGTAGAAAGGAATGGATTTTTTTAGAGATATAGAAGTATGGATGTAGCATCATTTTATTTTTATTTTCACGCTGTACAAACCTGTGAATAGCAGTTTTTTTAGAAAATAATAATTCATCAAACGTGAAAATAGCTTCTGACGAATTTGAGCACGAGCAGCATAAGCGTTTTGAGTCCCGGGTAAGGACATGGGAAAAATTTATCCCGGAAAATGTACAGTACACGCACGATAAACGAATTATGACGCAACGGAGTTTCAGACATCATCTTTTTTTTTTTTTAAAGATGGCAGGTCGCTGTAGCCCTAACGTCACTGCGACCCAGGAGGATCTATTGTGACTCCTTCGCACCAGAGTATCATCCCCAACCCAATGCTGCTCATAAATTGAACGATGTGAGGGCATCATCTTAGCTTTTTATAAAACTGCTATTTACGCAGGTTTTGTACAGTGTTAAAATAAAGAAGAATTATGCTGTATCTAGTATAAGACATCGTGTTTTGGGTTCAAAGCATTAGTCACGAACTACGTAATGTGCCCATCGCACGGTTCATTTTGAATCACCCTAGAACTTGCCCGCGACTTTGCCTGCTTTGTGGCGATTTAAATACGTCCGCCACCCATGTATGTACCATCGAGGAAATTGATTCCTAGGCAGTTGACGGACCTACGTCGTTTGGTCGGCTTGTGTTCAATTCAATGTTAGCTGTGAATTGTGATCGGTCTGACTACGTACCCTTATCTGCCTAGGAATCAAATTTCTCTGATTGTTCATGGCAACGCGTCTGCGCCGCTATTTAAATTATAAATCGTTACAATATAACATTTGCTTGTGATCTCGCGGTGTAGCGGCCAAACCGCTCGTTCGCGCGATCGTATATAAATAGAGCCTTACTGCGTTTTTCCTTAATCCTTTCATGCATGGATATGAGGGCGAAGATTCGCCTCGCGCGGATCAGTAGCTCTACCATGAGTATAAGCTATAGTATGTATCGATACTCGATACCGACTACGTAAATATTTAATATGGTAATTTTAGTTCCAAAAGTAACTGCTAGAGGCGCTGTAAAATTTGCCATAAGTACTAAAAATTTACGTAGTCGGTATCGAGTATCGATAAATACTATAGCTTTTTAGTATGGCGATTTTAGTTCCGCAAGTAACCACTAGAGGCACTGTAAAATTTGCCATACTAAATATTTACGTAGTCGGTATCGAGTATCGATAAATACTATAGCTTTAAACTCATGGTAGAGCTACAATAGGCTTACTACGAAGCCGTTTTTAGACTCAAACAATCGGATAAGAATGCCGCGCCTTGCTCTAACAACGTCATTTCACGTTTGTAAGAGTAGGACGCGGCATTCTCGTACGAATGTTTAAGGATTTTTTTTTTTAATTAAATAAGGGGGCAAACGAGCAAATGGGTCACCTAATGGAAAGCAACTTCCGTCGCCCATGGACACTCGCAGCATCAGAAGAGCTGCAGGTGCGTTGCCGGCCTTTTAAGAGGGAATAGGGAAGGCAGGGATGGAAAGGGAACGGAATAAGGGAGGGTAGAAAAGGGAATAGGGTAGGGGATTGGGCCTCCGGTAAACTCAGTCACTCGGCGAAACACAGCGCAAGCGCTGTTTCACGCCGGTTTTCTGTGAGGACGTGGTATTTCTTCGGTCGAGCCGGCCCATTCATGCCGAAGCATGGCTCTCCCACGTCAATGTTTAAGAGAGTCCAATGTTTAAGTCTCGAGACGGTTTCGTGGTACGGCCCCCGGTCCAAGTGCAAGTTACCCGCATCCTATCGCGATCATTTCAAAGAAGTGTGCGACCTGCAAACCTTCAAGAAGAGAGCGTCTTCCCTCTTAAAAAGCCGGCAACGCACCTGCAGCTCTTCTGATGTCACGATAGTCCATGGTCGACGATAGTTACTTTCTATCAGGTATCCCGTTTGATTGCTTACCCCCTAATATTGTCCAAATTCTTGAACAAAACCTGTCACATATTCCCCAGTAAACTAGGGAATCTATGACAGATTTTCTTTTTAAACCGACCCTAATATAATAATTATAGACTTGCTTATCTTTCATAGTCTACGCCATGACCACAGTAAATAGTATATTACAGTATATTAACTTATAGGTACATAATATAAAGATAATATGGTAAAACTTGTTAGAATACAATAAAAAATTGGGAATTAGATCTTCAAAGCTGTGAGTAAGCAGAGTGGCTAATTCGAACTCCATTCTCTAGTTTCGATAGCGAAGATATAGTCCATCAAAATTTTACAATTTTAGGACCGAGAATTGCATTTATTAAAGGACGCAATTTTATTTTTGGAATATGTTGAAGTTCAATAGAAGCTTAACCTCAAGTTTGTGGGGGGTCTCCACCCTTGTCCCCCGGCCGCCATCTTAAAAAAAGTGGTAACAACACTATTTTCGTGATATCTGAAAACTGTACGTCTCACAAAAAAAATTGTAAGAACATAATTTGTTGCAAATTATTTTGCCTACAAATATGTTTATGTAACTTTTAACCCTAAATTTAAAAAATTAAAATATGTTATAAGTAAAAAGTGAGAATTTTTTAAAAGGTTTATCGCTCTTTAACTTTGTTTAATAGTTAATACATTTTACAAAAAATACCTTAGACCAACCTAGTAGATGATCTTTTGAGAAAAAGATACCCCGATTCCCCTCGATGTAATAAAATTAAATATCTACAGATGCAAAGGAAACTAATATAATTAATGTGATATTAATATACAGATATAAGTGAACCCGGTGAAGTTCATATCACTTTCCTCCTATTAATATAAACCTTTCCTGGACTTTCACGAATATTTCAACATTAAAATTAGCCAAATTGGTTCAACCGTTCAGACTCACAAAATTTTAATATCGTTCGGTAATGGTGCGATATCTACTATCAAACGCCTATGGAAACGTAATCATAAACGGATTCCTGTACCCTTGAAAGTGTTGACTATTGATATACCATAACATATTATACTGTGGCAGATAATACCTTACATCGTTAGAAAATGTACTTCACATTAGCGAGCGAATGTGGAACTTAGTTTCACATTACATATCTACATTATACATAAATCCATATGACATATCCGTACTAATATTATAAGGGATATTATTAAATGCACATCAGAATAATTTTTCAGCACACTACCTTAACTCCGCTAATTAACTGAATGCATACCAGAAAAACTAATGCTGATCAAAAAAAACAATTTATTAACTGAACATGTCCTTCAAAAAAAACTTATACATCATACAAAACGAGACGACCTTTATAACCGAATTCACACCAAAAATATGGTTCATACATCGGATATATTATTTGTAAAACTAAAATTTTATCAAAAATACTAACTTGCACTCTAAATTGGACAATCTTACAACGGAATTTCTAAAAACGATATCGAAAGGTGCACCACAATAAAATCAATTTCTATTAATAACAAGTCTACAAATTGACAAATCGTGCAACTTTATGATGAGATATGGTGAAAGATTTTATCATTCCAAAACTATATAATTCGAGGTTTCTTGATAAAAATTAAGAAAAATTATCAAAATTTACTACTGTATTGTAATTGTATGGATTAATAAATTTAATAATGATTCTTAAATAATTAATAGCAATGTTCGCCCAATACGACTTGATTGGGTTAGGTTAGATGGCTAAGGCGGGAGCTACGCTGCGCTACGCTCCCGCCTTAGCCATCGTGGTTATTTTTTGTGAACCACCCAGAAGTAGGAGCCCCGCGTAGCGGGGCTCCGTCGACTCACTCCGACTCGCTCTTTGCCGATTGTTTATTATTATTGTTTATATACTGAGTTACCATTCACTGTGCCAAAGTTTAGTCCATGTTAAGTTAGCACTTGATGATTTTTGTGTTCTTAATTATTATATGAACATAAGAGATTAAATTGGGTTTTATTTAGAATAAATGATGTTCCTAAAAGTAATTTAGGTGATGGTTTTCCTTTAAAAAGTTGTAGTATGTTTGTTGAACTAAGGAATTGTTAGATATACAATTTTAATAATAGTTATTCGTTCAGTAAAACAGTTTTGCACATAACTTTAAATAGTGTGCTAAATTCGCATTATTTAGGGTGCATAATTAGTGTGCAAGTCAGTATTTTTGGTGAAACTTTCAAATATTTTGATCGAGAAAAGGGAATATACAGATATTGATTTAAATACATGCCATATTATAAATGCGAAAGTGTGTGTCTGTCTGTTACCTCTTCAAGCCCGAACCAAGTCCCGGGAAAGGACGTCTAGGATACTTTTCATCGCGTGAAAAACTTATCGAAACTCCAAAATTAAGTTACAGATAATCCAAAAACCCACAGCTAAGTCAGCGGTTCTCAAACTTTTTGGTGGCTGAACCCTTTTAAGAAGTTGCATTTTTGACCCCCAAAAAAATAATGTTTTATCTTTGAATTTTCACCATGCTGGTCAGCCCCGGATCTTCAATTTTTTTCAGGCGGCCACCCCCCACGGGCGTATATATAGCTTTGATAAGCGGGGGGGGGGGGGGGGGGGGGGTCCCTAACGTAAAAAAGCGGCCAAATGCGAGTTGAACTCGCCCATGAAGGGTCCTGCAGCAGCCTCAAGCCGGACCCCCATGACCCCCCCCCCCCTTATATACGCCCATGCCGCCCCCCCCCCCCTTCCTACTTATGTTTATTTTCACCTTTATCATCCATATAATTTCAGCTATCAATATTATGTAGGATATAATATAAGTAATATAATTAACATGGTAGGGTTTAAAAGCGTGCGAGAGCCGGGCGCGTATTTTGAACTATGCCTACGCGCCTCGCGAATAATAAATGTTCGTGCAGCACGTCTCACTCCGCAGTCCGCGCTCAGGGTATCGGTCAAGTTGATATGGCCATGAAATTGCTGTACCTGTGCTATTATATATTTTATTACGTGGTCAATGATGAGTTGTCCATTGGTCCGTGAAGTATGAATTTGGCCGCCCCCTGAATTTGTCGCCCGGGGCACTGACCCCGGCTTGCCCCCCCTAGATCCGGGGCTGATGCTGGTGTCCGATTTTCTAAAAACAATTTATGTATCACTCGTGGAGCCCCTACAAGGCCTTTGCGGAGCACACTTTGAGAATGACTGAGCTAAATAATCTATAGTCTATCTATACTAATATTATAAATGCGAAAGTGTGTCTGTCGGTCTGGTACCTCTTTACGTCAAAACCGCTGAACCGATTTTTCTAAAATTTGGTAAGGAGATATTTAGAGACCCGAGAAAGGACGTAGGATACTTTTCATTCCGGAAAAATGCGCGGTTTCCACGCGATAAACGAATGTTAGCGCAACTGAGTTGCAGGCGTCATCTAGTAGGTAAGTCATAACTTTTCTACTTAATTTATGTTAATGCATAAAAGCCAATAAGCCAAAGTATTCAATAATAATATTATCTTAATAACACTTTAATCGTTTCTTATATTACAATTTACAATGACCTGAGTAGTGTTGCTAACTAAGAAGATGGCGGTTTCCGCTTAATTCGGAAAAAAAATAGCCTAGAAAGTTTTAGGGCAAAATTGAAATATTTTAGGCGCTTACGGATGAGGTCAAACGAGAGTAATTATTATATTAAAAAATAAAGAATTTCTGCCGCGTAAATATCTTTTCATACAAATCGTGACTCACAAAATTACGCTCGTGTGAATCAAACAGGACTTTTCTATGAAACTGAATGCAGCAGAATTCTACCGGACCGAAATTCTGCGACTCACAAATTACGCTCGTTTGGCTTCGCCCACTTGTTGCACAGATACCGTATTTGCAGAAATTTGCGATTGCGGAAACCGTATTTTTTTCCGGGATATAAGTATCCTATGTCCTTTCCCGGGACTCAAAGTATCTCCATACCTTTCAGAAAAATCAATTTAGCGGTCTGGGCGTGACAATGCAACAAACACATTGACAGATATTAGACTCACTTTCGCATTTTAAATAATAAACTAGCTGACCCGGTAAACATTGTTATGCCATATAAATTATTTCTAGTGTTAATATGAAAAGTAAATAAAAACCTATTCTCAGGCCTAACGAAACCTAAGTACTTACATACAAAAATTGCATTATTTTGGAGGAGTTCGCGCACAAATACTGTAACACGAGATTTTTTTTTATATTAGAAGTATTTCCCGAGGTTTTCAAACTCTTGTAGACTAAGGTTGGGTTGCATCAACTAACTTTAACTATAACTGTAACTTTAACTATAACTACAGTGCAAAATGTCAAATATTTGGTTAAAGTTAAATATGGCGTCCAAGGACGCTATATTTAACCTCCGCTCATACGTATACCTGAAAATTTACTATGTTTTACTGTCGATTTTTACGGATAATTCAATTTTTTATACCCTCAATCCCGTTACCTGTAGCTTCAATAAAAGAAAATAAACGCAACAGACATCTGTGAATTTCTCCGGATAAAGTTAAGGTTAAAGTTAAAGGACGCCATATTTGACTATAACCATAACTTTAACTTTAACCACGCCTCTGGTGCAACCCAACCTTAGGGATATTATTTTTTTACAGTTGGCAACACTGTGCGAGAGTGAAAGGGCACCTGACCCCAAATGAAGACTATTATTGTTGGCTTTTTCTTCATAACTCATGTTATTGTAGCACACTTTCCTCAAGTATTCTGTACTGTCCGTTTTGTCAAGTGTAGAAAGGGACTAAGCCGTATTTAAAGATTACTTAAATAGCTGTAATTTAATTAAGAGTTTGATAGATAGTGAAGTTGATGTCAAAAACTTTTAATATTATTGTTAATAATACATGACAGACGGACAGACGGACAGACCAAAACTGTAAGGGTTCCTTGTTGACTACGGAACCCTAAAAATAAACAAAATTGATGTGAAACAGACAACTAGGCTATAGCTGTTAATTAAACAAAGATAGTAATCATTAATTAATATGCACTTACATACAATGCACACAATATAAATATATACAATAGACTATCTTCACAGTTTACACTTTAAATCTGTCCAAATCAAATATGCACTTATTATTATATCAGCGTGATTTAAGGGGGCGACTAACGCAAAATTTTCGATTTTATAATTCATTTTTCTACTTGAAAATAAACTTTGATTTCATTTTCTATAATTAGATACTACATTATATTTCCAAGAATTCGATCTGAGCAAAAACACGATATCTTAAAATTTTCTCGATAGAAGAAAATCACAAAGATGTATCTAATTTTCACGAATTTCTCATTTATTGCCATAACCGTGCATTGAACTAAGTTAATATTTTAACACATTGTATAAAATTCTATCATTGAGAAATCGACCTAGCGGATTTTTAAAATGTTGTATTTTTATCGAGTTATTGAGAAAAAACTAATTTGGCGATTAATCCGCGTCGTCCTTTTTCACCTGGCATATGAAAGACGGGCGTACGTGTAAAAAGTAGGTCGATGTTTGATTTTTTGGGTTATTCGCCCTCTTAACATAGCTTGAAGCAGCAAAACGATGCATTATCACTCGTGAACCCTGTCCATGTGTTGTGCTAGTTTTATTTGATTGAAAGTTTGCTAATTATTAATAAGTAACCAAAATATTATATTTAAGATGCTGTATGTACCTACTGTTTTAGGTTAGTAATAGACTGTACTTAGATAACTTTTATATTATGTTAATGTCACCAATGCCTTCAAGAGTTGTTTTATTATAAACGTATATACTCACTTATTTTTTAAAGTAGCTTTAAATACAATAATATTTTGTCACAATATGATTAGTAAGGATTTTTATAATTTTTATGTTTTTAAGTAAAAGTAAGGTGTCCATTGAAAATCAGCGTTGCGGATCCGTTCGCAACATTGCTGAATGGGAACCAATTTGGTATTACATAGGATAGTATTAGTAGTTAAGAATTATTTTTGTAAGATGCTAAATACCAAATAAATTTATTTTTCTTTCTTTCTTTCTTTCAAATGGCCGAGTCAATATACTGTTTTATACTGTGGTCTCGTGCATATTATCGTAAAATCATAAGCTTTCTTTTTGGAGAGCCATGACTGATACTATAATAATAGTATGCTATACGATAATAGTAGTAAGTATTAAATGTCAGTTGTTACTATCAGCCTCCAGTGTCCTCCAGTCTTCGCCCCCAGCAGGCCAGTGGATGAGAAGGCCTTGGGGTCGTGGGTTCGTCCGTAACAAAAATGCGTGTGCTACTCGGGGACTGCCTCAGTAAAGATTAAATTGCATAGCAATATATAATAGCTAGTCTACCCGCGTACGTCGCACGCACAGAAACACCGTGCCGAACCGAAACGACGTTAGACGATGTGTTAGGTTTATTTTCGTTACGGATTTTCTTCATTCGGTCACCGCGCTCAAAGCCCGCGATAAAAGCCATGCAAAAGCTTAAAAGGACAGTGCAGGCTGATCGCATTTATTTTTACTATATTTTCCGGGATCAAAATTATCCTATCTCCTTTCCGCGGAGTGTCTAAACATAAAGTTAATATACCTAGCGGAATAGAGCAACAATCTCGAGCTGTCAAACGAAACCGAAATTGGTTTCATCTGTGTGTAAAAATATGTGTACGTATACACTTACACAAGCATGATTAAACATGATTTCTATGAGATTAAATTGTCAACGTGCGGCACGTGCCGACTGGACGTCAAAAAAAGAGTGCTGCTGTCATGTATCACACCGCACGTCTCTTTTTACCACGCAGTGTTATACTGATAGTGACATCTCTCTTGCTCAGGTCTTTGTTTCTCTATTCCGCTAGGTATATTAACCTTATGGTCTAAACACACTAGGCCGAAAAAACGCGGCCGAAGTTCAGCATGATTACGCCTGCAATGTATTTTAAATTGCTGATGAGTGATGACACACCATGCCGAAATTACGTCACGTTATATTGTATGCGTAGCGCATTGCAAGCGTAATCTTACCGAATTTTAGCCGCGTTTTTTCGGCCTAGTGTGTTTAGACACTAAAACTATCTCCATACCACAAAATCGGTTCAGCGTTTTGGGCGTGAAGAGGTAACAGATAGACAGACACACATTAGTACGTATGTAACGGAGGCGTATTAAGCGGTCACGACAAGACCGATCAAATGTCTATTAAGTTTGATGCACACGTAACTTTCATTTGTGAATAGGGTTGCCAGGTGAGTCGCGAAAAAATACCGGACAAACCCAAAGTCCAAACGAGGGGGGTGGTGTTAAACTCACCTAAAAATAGGTACCAGTAACACCAACTTTCCTCAAAATACCGGAGTCCGGTATGACCGTTAATTTTTTACGGGACAGGCCTCGAAAATACCGGACTGTACGCTTAAATACCGGACATCTGGCAACCCTATTTGTGAAAGGCCATCAGTTCGCTTATTCCAAAATTGTGTGCAGTTTCATAACGAACATTAACTCTGTGGCTCAATGGTTGAAAGCCCCAGCCGGGGGTGCGGGTTCGGTTCCGCCAACGGAACATAAAATTGTTTCATGTTCCTCATGGGTCGTTACAATACCCCCACACCGGATTCGGTGACGGTGGCCGGTTTCGTGGAAACCAGGCCATTTATGCAGGAGTTTTATAGTGCCCAAGTATGTGCTCAGTACACAAGAGCACTTTGAATTCAAAAAATTACTCTCATAACCCAATGGGACGGACCCAACAGGCGACACGACTGGCGAGAGATCAAGCGCAGGTTGATCATTGACTTGCCCATCCGACGCACGGATCATCTTGTCAGACAATTTAATCAGCATTGTCATAACCAAACTTAGCCTATTGCCGTCCACTGCTGAACGTAGGCATACCCCAATAAGCGCCAACCATCCCGATCTTGGGCAGCCCTCATGCATCTGCTGCCAGCCATATTCTTCAAATCGTCGGTCCACCGTGCTGCGGGACGTCCTACACTACGTTTGCCTAAGCGTGGTCTCCACTCTAACACTTGTCTGCTCCATCATCTGCATATTTCCAACGCGAGAATTAAATCCACGACTGAGTCAAGAGCGAAGCTCTAAACCACTGGACCACGGAGACGTCTACAGGAACGCATGTTTACTCTCATGTCATGCGTGAAGGTTGTGACTTTCACCCACTCTCGCTGATGACCACCAGGGTCACTTCAAGGTCCACCGACCACCTTGAAAAGTGGTATAAGGGTAACAAAACAATGTGATAATTCTTTAGGGTGTATAGTCTCCCTAATCCCTCGTATATTTTACTGTTAACCGATTCAGTGCGGTGTAATTTATAGCAATATTTTGCGTCTGGCTGCTAACGAATATTTCGTGGATCCTCTGGGGCGCCTAGCGCCAAGAACTTTGATGACTCCTCTCGAGCCCCACCCGCCATGAATTGTAATTTATCGTTGTTTCGTCTGTTTCCAATTGTTTTTCTTTTAGTAGGCAGTAGCGACCCAACAGCAAACGTAAACGGATTAATAGTTTCAAGTATTTAGAAGTGATTATTTACGTGTACAAACAGAAATGGAAGGTAAGTGACTTATTTTTATCAGGTGTTGTAAACCTTTGGGTATATTGATCATTTATTTTCGTTTTATTGTAGAATGAGATATTACATGCTACTTGCTAGTCATGTATAACGCCAAAAAATGTAAATCTACTTTTTATAGCATTTTATAAACAAATAAACATTGTACAAGTTGTAGTTTTTGAATGAAATATGTTTCTTTTATACCGGTGTGAAGCAGGGGTGGGCTGCTAGTTAATTATAAAAATAAATGTGAGATTTTGCTGGTGTTGGTGTTATACATTAATAAAATAATTCGTCGGCCATATTAATCACCAATAGAATATGTTTAAGACTCCTGAAGTGTAAGTTTTTATGCAATATCCTGAAACTAAAACTGTACACGTAAAATACGTGACAAATAAACCCACTTAAATTGAAGGGAAATCTCTGAAAAATGTAATTTCATCATAGTTTTGCAGGTAAACATTATAAATATAGGTAACATATCTCCTCTCGGGCGTCACACGCCATACAGAAAAGATACCCATGGTGCCTCTCCGGCGATATCTGCACGGAATCGGTTAAAACAGCACCGAACGAGGTATTTTGACTTCTCTTTCTAACTAGAGTCTAGATGACGCTCGCAACTCCGTTGCGCCAAAATTCGTTTATCGCGCGGGAACCGTACATTTTTCCGGGATAAAAAGTATCCTATGGCACATCCCGGGACTCAAAGTATCTCCAGCATTTAGCATATTTCAGCAAAATGCGGTTTGGCCGTGAAGAGGTAACAGACAGACAGACAGACACACTTTCGCATATTTTATAATATTAGTATGGATGGCCCCAAGAAAATAATTTTGCTAGTCTATAGTCTTAAATAATCATTAAAACTTAAGCACAACGCCAGCAACTTCTCTAGCAACTTTTATGTTTCCTTTCTTCCAAAGGATGGGAAGAAATTGCTATTTAATATTACTAGAGATCGCCCAATGGTCGAAATTCGACCTTAGTTTCAACGACATTAGGACTACTACCTATATTTTGTAAAAAAATATTGACTTTATCATATTTTTTAAAAAAAATATGTAAAAGATCAGCTAAGTCACTTAGCTGATCTCAGACTGGCCGTGTAAGCATTGACTAACGGCCGTTCCCAATATTTGATCTATCTCTGGTTTTGCCCTACTACAGATAGGAATAGCTCACAATTGACTAATCTGAGCTATTCCTATCTCTAGTAGGGGGGCCCTACTAGAGATAGGAATAGCTCAGATTAGACATTAGAGACATATATTTTATGTCAATTGTGAGCTATCCCTACCTATCTGTAGTAGGGCAAAACCAGAGATAGATCAAATATTGGGAACGGCCGTAATAGTATCTAAGATTCAATAAAAAACTGTAATCCAGTTTTCATTTAAAGACAAAACATTATTTTTGGGGGTCCCTCAAAAATGACACATCTTAAAAGGGTTACGCCAGCAAAAAAGTTTGAAAACCGCTGCCCTAAAGTATCATCACCATTTTTTTACTGCCCGTTGTTATGCTTTAAGGTTAGCTATTGCTTTTTAACTGCGGGTTCTAAGCGCGACGAATCCGAAGTTCCGCAACGAAAAATCTACCACGGGGGTTTGCCGACCGGCACATTGTCGTTTCAGTTCGGCAGATTTCGGCACGGTGTTTGTGTGCGTGCGACTAGACGTAGGCGAATAATTATAATTGCATAAAGATGCTATGCACTATAACTTAATCGCGGCAGTCCCCGAGTGCCACACGCATTTCAATGTAAGTACTTATATTGTTCCTATAGGTACATGTAGCCTACTAGCCCTGAACCTATTCGCACGGTATGCTAGTAGTTTTTTGGTTAAATACCTAGTTTCCGTATCTAGGTGACCTAAAGCCCCTAGAGGTAAAAACGATACTTTAGGAAACCAAAAAACCCGACAGCATTTGGATAATCTCCAGCAGGCTTAGCATGGTCACCATAGAAGCGGTTTCATTCTACGGAAGAATAGACAACTGACAAAGTGACAGTTAGGCAAAGGAAATCCTCCATTTTGTCAGTAATATCTGTCAGTATGTCCATTCTTCCGGTTTCTAATGTTATGCTAAGCCTGCAGTAGTATTTCCGGACCATTAGCTTTATCCACACTGTGCCTTTTTCTGTTCGTCAAGGGCATGCGTTATAGCTCAGTCAACAGCGAACGTGAGGCATGCCCGCGACGCATGCCCTCTGACCGTATCCAAAAAAAAAATGACAATGTTGGCGTTGCGTTCGAAAACGAAAGTTGCCAAAACGAAAGTTGAATGAAAAAAGATGACGAAAATTGAAGACGAAAGCGCATAGTGTGGACATAGTCAATACGACTTCAAGAAGATATTATTACCTCTTAGGCCGGCAGCGGACATGCAGCTCGTCTGTTGCGACTTGCAAGTGTCCATGGGCAAGAGTCTTTTTTTTTTATGAAATAAGGGGGCAAACGAGCAAACGGGTCACCGGTTGCACAATGGAAAGCAACTTCCGTCGCCCATGGACACTCGCAGCATCAGAAGAGCTGCAAGTGCATTGCCGGCCTTTTAAGAGGGAATAGGGTAATAGGGGAGGATAGGGAAGGGAAGGGAAGGGAATAGTTGAGAGTAGGGAAGGGAATAGGGTAGAGGTTAGGGGATTGGGCCTCCGGTAAACTCACTCACTCGGCGAAACACAGCGCAAGCGCTGTTTCACGCCGGTTTTCTGTGAGAACGTGGTATTTATCCGGTCGAACCGGCCCATTCGTGCCGAAGCATGGCTCTCCCACGTATAACGTAGTCTGAGTGCAGCAGCAAGAATCGTAATCTTTATTGTAATTTTCAAATTTAGAACAACATAATTTCTGTGTTGCCAGCGCACAATTATCTCCCAAACTACTCGAAATCTTGGATCACAATGTGTGAGAACACTTTCTACGAATAATGTGAAACATCTTATCGCTACGTGACGGGAACGGTCTACGTCTCGTCATTTACGTGACTCAACGTGACTGCCACCCCAGCCACGGTTTCGGTGACTGTGGCCAACTTCCATGAAACTACCCAAGCAGCAAATGGACGTGCTATAATGGTCGAGAGCACGTTCTTGTTTTCGCTTTAAGTTCTATAAAAGTTCTTAAAACAGTCGAGTAAAAGTGCTGTAAACGTTTACTCGACGCGAAAAAGGCGCAAATTATTCAGACTAAAGTCCTATTAAAGTGGAATAAGCGCTGAGTAAGCAACAAAAAGATGCTGTAAGATTTGAGTAAAAGTGGTAGAAAACACTAAAAGAGTTTTAAGAGTAACCAAAATGCGTATATAGGATATTTAGTTCAATAAACGCAATTGATTTGCTATTATACAGATAAAGTGTGCTATAATAGCAGACGAATTGCTTTTATTCTCCTTTTTAGTTCTATAACAGCGAATAGAATGCTTTTACTCGACAAATTAGTGCTGTAAAGAGTGCGAGCTTGTGTGCTACATAAATTTAATGTAAAAAAATTATAGTTATTAAACTACATCTCAATCCTTATTTATATTATCAAGTTTTTGAGAAATCAATATGTGATTATTTTTACTGTTCGTGTAGCTACTCCAAAACATCATGCGCAACAAGCTTTATTGATAAACCCAAAGGCATTTTTACATAAACATTCATGCGCTGCCTATTTTCTTAAATTTGAAGACTAATTAATATAATTAAATTTACTTAAAATATATTTTTTTACTGCCATTGTCCACATTGATAATCTAGTTGCAGTTACAGCTAACTTATTCCATTAAAAGTCGAGTAAGAGTGCTGGTCACCACATTTATAGCACAAGGTGTCGCCATGATAACAGGATTTAGGGTTCGCTTCGTAAATATCGTATAACAGCTCTTAATTACACTACAGCTCCTATACGAACGTTTTTAATTCTACTATAAGAGTTAGTCTGTAAGCGTGCAGTAACAGCAGCAATGTTGCCATAAGCAATTCGATTGCGTTTATAGAGCTTTTATAGAAACATAAAAGATAGCTGAGTAACGGCTGTATAAAAGCACCCAATTCAGCGAATCATCTATTCTACAGCTATTATACGACTGTTAGAGATCAAACGATCGAATAATGAGTATTTTAGCCATATTAATTCAGCATCTGCTAAAAGGTGGAGTAAAAGGGCTAAAACATAGTGCTGTAAACGTTTATTCGACGTCCTTAAAGCACACATTAGCAAATATTGCCAAATAGTCGAGATAACCGCTATTATACGATAAATAGGTGTTTTATGAACGGTTACCCGGCTCTTATACGATTAAAGGCTGAGTAAAAAAATCCTTATTCGACTGTTTTGCTGCTTGGGTAGGAACGCAGGAATGATTTATTTATTTATTGTTGTAAGGACACCAAATAGTACATACATAAAAAACTTATAGAAATGATTATATAAATAGTCAACAAGAGCTGATGCATGTACCTACCTTAGTAGGTGTAGTGTATGCACTTAGTATACAGTGTGTAACAAAAATAAGTGATAATACTTTAGGGTGTGTACGTGTTCCTTGTAGAGAGTTCACTGTGAAAGTGGCAGCTCTGAAAGACGAAATTTTTTTTTTACTTTTGTATGGGCAATGGTCCGAGCGTCACGAGTTTCCCCATACAAAAGTGAAAAAATGTTTTGATCTTTCAGCGCTGCTACTTTCACAGTGAACTCTCTACAAGGAACACGTACACACCCTAAAGTATTATCACTTATTTTTGGTACACCCTGTATAACTATCATAATAGTTATAACACGGTCTCGTGCTCATGGTATGTGGGGGGGGGGGGGGGGGCACACACACTACAGCGAGAGCCATGGGCGAGGGCGGATGTGTGCCGGAGACCTGCCAGTATCGTGTGCTGCCGAGCCTGTGTAGTTATGAACTACCTATAGAATATTATGATTCCATGGTGCACTAGAGTTTGCGCAGTACACAAGAGCAATCTCTCTTCCTCTGTCGTAACTAAATATTCGATCTAGAATAAATTCGCAAAGAGCTAAAAATTACCGAATGAAAGTGTTTTGATACTTTTTGGAGAGAATTGTATGATCTACAGACTGCAACGTTGTCCAGATTATTTTCACGATAAAATTAACCGTTTTCGAGAAAAACGGGAAAAACATAAATTTCGCACATTTGACCTTCAATAAAATGTGTCGTCTTACTGTGTGTAAATATTATTTGTAAATGTTTCTTGTGCAGTGTGCACGATAAATGATTTAAAAAAAATTAAATGGCACAAGGTCCATCCTGGACGGGGACTTTTCAAGTTTTACTTAGGTTGGGTTCCACCAACTAACTTTAACTATAACTTTAACTTTAACTACCTACGATGCAAAATGTTAAGGTTGGGTTGCACCAGAATCGTGATTAAAGTTAAAGAGAAATTCACGTATGAGCGGAGGTAAGGACGCCATATTTAACTTTAACCAAAGATTTGACATTTTGCATTGTAGTTAAAGATAAAGTTACAGTTAAAGTTAAAGTTAGCTGGTGTAACCCAATCTTAATCTTTGGTTAAAGTAAAAAATGGACGCCATCAAGACGCCATATTTAACCATAACCTAGAACTCGACAAGGTTTTAAATGCACGTGGCGAAAAAAGGAACTAACGCTGTCATCATACAAAAACGCCATTTTTGACAGTTCTCCTTTACCAGCAGCGCCCCCGCCCACGTTTATTTATAACTATTAACCTTGTTGGACCAGCTGTCTTCTGTCAATTTTGCCGGTCAAAGATAAGGTAAAAGTTAAAGGACCATAACTTTAACCTTAACTTTAACCACTCCTCTGGTGCAACCCAACCGTATTTGGGTACTTACTACTTACTTCTTGGGGTATAACCACGGAGCTAATACAAAGCACTTTGTATTAGCTCCGTGGGTATAACTTAAAAGGTCTAGCTAGAGCTTTCATAGAGCTTTCTAAAAAAAAGGTTGGGGACCACTGCTATAAAGTATAATAATAATAATATCTCTATTGTCAACAGTCATCAGCTATGACACAATAGAGATCATCCTGACAAACTAAGTAAGTACTTAACATTGGTACTTTATTACGTATAATTCACAGACATATTATTATATCAAGATTTTATTGATCTTGATCTATTTCTGTGGTATAATTCGTCTATGGTACAGTTTAGAACATAAACTTTAAGTTAATGGTTTAGAAGTTAGAACCCACCATAACCAGACCAAATCACGTAGGTCGACCGCCATCTATCTATGAATCAAAAACACAAATTCTGTATTATAATAATAATAAATTAATGAAACGACGCATATAATATAATATATAATATTATTTTATGTTTATTTGAATTCAACATTAATTTTAAAATAATCTAAAAACTACGCCATCTGTTAGTTTAGTGAGACACTGAATGAACATGCGACAAAATAGTGCAGCCTTGAAAACTGATCATAGATGGCGTTCAACGTCTATTTTTAAACTGTTTAGATTTCTAAAAATTAAATTAAGAGGATACACCAGGGGCGAGAGAAATTGAAAATAGGTATTTGAAAATGTATTGCTGTCTCACCAATCTCAAGTCTCCCACCGCAGAGCGCGATAGAGACAACACGACAAAAGTTCTAATAAAAGAACAGAAAATCTTCGATTTGTTGTCCGCTGATTCCTTCTCCAAAACTTTACCGATTTAAGTACTTTTTTCATTAAGAATTAAAGCAAGGCTTGAGCTGTGTTCCTATGTTTTTTTTTTTTTTTGTATATTTTAGCCAGTTTTGTTTTCTGGGTGTTTGAACACAGAGGAAAATCTGGCAATTTTTTTGGGTTTTTGGACGTTCTTATATTTTTTAATAATAAAATTATGAAAAAAAAAAGAAAACATAGGGACATGCTAAAAGTGGCCATAGATATTCAGGAAAAAAATCATAACTCTACCGGCATTATCCAGAGAGGAAACAGGGGACAACGTTTGTATGGAAAAACGGCGGTGTGGACTCCTCTTAAGTATGAATTTAATGAAAGACCCAGTGAAGTACATATCACTTGCTAATTATAAACCTCTAGATTCCACAAAAAATAACGGCCGCGGCGCTGCCATGTTTGACGCGCGCGGCCCTACGAATCAAAACTAAAATTAGCCAGAGATCGGTTCAGCCGTTCTCGAGTTCAAGCCCAACACTAACAAAGATAATTCATTTTTATATTTTATATACCGTACTTAGATTATAATTTTATCTTCAGTAACTCTTTTTAACTTAAAAAAGGGCTGTTTACACCAAAAAAATGTCGAAACTCGAGAGACAAAAAACGAACCGAATACTTACGGTATTTAAATATAATATTATCTATACTAATATTATAAATGCGAAAGTATCTCTGTCTGTCTGTCTGTCTGTCTGTCTGTCTCGCTTTCACGCCAAAACTACTGAACCGATTGTAATGAAATTTTGTATACAGATAATCTAAAGCCTGAGAAAGGACATAGGCTACTTTTTTTACTGGAAAAAAGGGTTATAAGGGGGTGAAAATGCGTAAATTTGTTCAAATTAAGTTAGTTCCAAAAATTCATAATAGATGGCGCTGTGCGTCTTTTACATCGCGCTGACGCTTGCTCAAAAGTCTTTCTATAAGATATATATCTTATAGAAAGATCTTACTTACAAATTTTGTTTTTTTTCGATTGTTATTTTTATTCCACGTTATTAAGAGGATTTCACACCGCCGTTTTTCCATACAAACGCTGTCCCCTGTTTCCTCCCTGGATAGTGCCGGTAGAGTTATGATTTTTTTCCTGAATATTTATGGCCACTATTAGCATGTCCCTATGTTTTCCTTTTTTTCATAATTTTATTATTAAAAAAGATAAGAACGTCCAAAAACCCAAAAAAATGGCCAGATTTTCCTCTATGTTCAAACACCCAGAAAACAAAACTGGCTGAAATATACAAAAAAAATAAAACATAGGAACACAGCTCAAGCCTTCCTTTAATTCTTAATGAAAAAAGTACTTAAATCGGTTAAGTTTTGGAGAAGGAATCAGCGGACAACGAATCGAAGATTTTCGGTTCTTTTATTAGAACTTTTGTCGTGTTGTCTCTATCGCGCTCCGCGGTGGGAGACTTGAGATTGGTGAGACAGCAATACATTTTCAAATACCTATTTTCAATTTCTCTCGCCCCTGGTGTATCCTCTTAAATTATTAAATAACTCAGTACTTTATATGCAGTGACGTAACCTTAAACCTATCGATGATGATAATGGTTATTGGGGGGCTAAATAAGCTTTAAAATTTGGCATAAAATATAAAGTTTAATTAAAAATGAAATATTATGTGCACACTGCATAGCTGTTTTGATTTAAGGGGTACCAGGGTTTTTTTATAAAAGCTTTTGACACCAATTTTATATATACCTACTTAACTACCACAGAACTACCTAGTATAAAAATATGTTATAATAACTTTTTACTAGGCTATGTATGAGTATGTAGAGATGGGCACGTACCTGGGTATTTACCCGGTAAATACCCGTATCTACCCAAAAGGGCGGGTAGATAAAATTCAATACTTAAGTCACAACCACCTCAAGAACGGTAATAGCTAGAGAGTTGAAATTTTCACAGATTGTGTACATCCGTTGCCACTATAAAAACAAATACCAAAAACAAAAAAAAAAATATTTAAGGGTTAATAATCCCATACAAAAAACGTGATTCTTTTGGCCTTTTTTGCTCTATATCAATAATAACAACAGGTAGGTACTTGAAATTTTCACATAATCTTTAGTTTTATAAGACTTTAATATTTAATAATAATATTAATATAAAATAAAATATTAAGAGGGGCTGCCATACAAAAAACACTAATTTTGCCCTAATTTTTATCCTACTAATATTATAAAGGCGAAAGTTTGTTTGGATGTATGGATGTTTGTTACTCTTTAACGCATGGGCATACCGAGGGGGGGCAGGAGGATCCCCTGGATCATATTGACGTCCCTACTAAGTATCTTATCTTGTACTTTTATCGAAAATCTAGTACTTTTAGAGAAAAAATATCTAGCACTTTCATAAAAAACTTATAAAAGATAATATGAGCGATTCTTACACAGGGACGTAATAAATCGATTTGCCGAAGACCCTCGAAAATTTCTTTTAAAATAGACAATGTATAAGAACCTGGTTAAAGAAATTTTATAAAAAATATGTAGGTAAGTATAATTTTTTATTATTTATATATATAACACCTATCTTATATAAAATCTGATTTGCTTTGATTTGCTTCTGATTTTTTTAACTTCTCATTCTGCTAGCGATCTGACTTCTAGACATTGAACTAGTCGTTTTGAATTTCTTCTTTGTATGGCACGCACCCATTGATGCGTCCATGTATTTACTTTTTATCTTTATTTACAAAGGATCTTGTGGGGCTCGTCTTTTTAATCTTTTGAATGTTTGGTTTGGTATAGTTTCTTCAATTTTTTGCCTATTGGCAAAAAATTGAAGAAAAAAAGGATAAAATCACATCCCAATACATTTATTGGGATGTGATTTTATCCTTTTACAATAGTTTTGGAGGGAGTCTTTAATTTCCTCTTTTACATACTTGATTTTTAGATCATTGTGGATTTGGCTATTCGTAACATAATATGGGGCTCCAGTTATTGAACGCAGGGTTTTAGATTGGAATCGTTGTAGAATTTCTATGTTTGATGTGGAGGTTGTGCCCCACAACTGCATCCCAGAGGTGCAGATGGGTTTGAGTATGCTTTTATACAAAATATGTTTATTTTCTAGTGACAGTTGTGACTTGCGGCCTATCAGCCAGTAAAGCTTTCGTAGCTGCTTAAGCCTTTCTTTTGTTCCATTTATGTGTTCTCCATGTTAATCGCCTGTCGAGATAAATTCCTAGGTATCTAACATCGTTTGACTGTGGTATTTTTATCCGATTAAGTTCTACTTCTGGACATGTTTCGTGTCTTAATGTGAAAGTTACATGGACAGATTTATTCTCGTTGGCTTTTATCCTCCAACCTTTTAACCACTTTGATATTTCGTTTAAGATTCTTTGCAATTTTGCCGATGCTCCATGGGCTGTTTGGTCTACTGCGAGGATTGCTGTGTCATCTGCGTATGTGCCTGTCAGAGCTTCATCAGTACTTGGAAGGTCTAATGTGTATAGAAGGTAAAGATAAGGGCCCAATATACAGCCTTGCAGCACTCCTGCTTTGATTTCATGGAGACATGTGACACTATCTCCGTACTTAACATAGAAATATCTATTGCTGAGGTATGCGTTTCTAAAGAGGTTAAAGTTTATATTAACTACCTGAGCTTACCTACATAATGTAGGTAAGCTCAGGTAGTTAATATGTAAATATGAAACCTTTTAATTAAAAAACGACTGTAAGTAAAAACAAAAATTTTATAACATGAAACATGATTAAATACTTCTATCTAAGATATTATATCTCTTAAATTATAGAAAATCAGCTTAATATTGAAATAACATTTATGGCAACAAAATAAGGAGCACAGCCATTTAAACTCAGAGGTTACAATATAAATGATAATAATTATAAGAACCTACCACATAAAAAATACTTTAGTACGGTACCTATAATGGCATTTACTCCTTTACTAATAAAAATGTTACATTAAGTCTAACATGTTAAAGAATATGAGATAAATTCGTGTAATTAATAGTTTTTGTTCAATACAAAATTCTTAAATGTTAGGTAAGCAAAATAGTTAGGACACAGTCTAAATCTGCAATAAAATAAAAAATCACACAATTCTTTCACCAACGCTGGATCTTCAAATTCAGCCCAAGCAGAAGATTCAAGTATATTCGGTTACGGTACATATGAATGAACATCTTACTTTTTTTTTTAATATGATGCTGAATGCAAATCTGCCAGTTTGTATACTTTAATAGCATTATCTACAGTTAAATTATTACTTATGTATACCTCACACTGAGCTTTTAAATCGTCTAACTTGTAGAAGTCAGCTGCTGCTAAAAGTCTTTCTGACACTGAACTCATATTGTTCACTCGCTCGGAGTACATATACCCCAATAGCTCTTTGATAACTTCAGCATCAAATGCACTCATAATTTTGCCAGTAGTATTTTCTTTTGTTTTATGAAGGAAATGCGCTTTAAAGACTTCACTATTGCAAGAAATTATATTTTTGTGCACATTAAAATTCTTTCCATCGGAAGACACAATTACAACATCAGAAAACAGCTCGCTTATCAACAAAGCATCTAAAGTTTTATGTAATTTAGTCTTCTTCACTAATGAAGAACAACGAATTTCAACAAAAATATGACTGTCTTTACCCTCTTCCCAATTAAATTTATTAATAGCATACCATTGTTTACATTCCACATTTTGTATTCTGAACTGGGCTGTAGTACTTTGTTTTACATTTGCAGTTATTATCTCAACACTATTCAAAGATTTACTGCAACTAAATTCCAGCTGATTCTTATTACGATGAGTTGGGGCATAATAATTATTGTATCCAGGAGAATTTGAATTAGAATATCGAATTCCAATTAGTGTACTTACTGCAGACGTGAACAACTTTATTTCCTGAGCTGACTGAGATTGATTTTTCAAAGGTTTTTTAAGCACCAAATCAAATGAGAAAAGTTCTACATGTGTACCGCACTCGTAAAACGTAACTACGGAGAAATTAAAACTTTTGATTAACATGATTCTGCCTCAGATGAACTGCCTTCGCTTCCGTTTAGGAAAGTAGACGTTGGTGTATGTAGACCAGTCCAGAAGACCGAAGGCGCGGCAGTGGCCACGAATCGGTTAATAATGCTATATTCGCAAGTACATAAAACCTAACAAAATACCAAAATACGGTACTTATTGCCAAAGAGTAAAGTTTTAAAAAATATTTCACGTTTCACGAACTTTTAACTACCTACCTACAAAAATTGAAATGTTTTGAAAATTTAAATTCATGTACCTGCTCCTGCTGTCGGCTCAGCCGACTCGGCTGTCAACTCCAGCCAATTACAGTCGCTCTTTACTTAAAAACAATTATTCTTTTTGACATAGAGCCACAGAATACATAATAGTATAATAGGTACAAGATAGAGATTAGATTAGAGCCTAGAGCAGCGGTCGGCATGAGATATCTATGGGCCTGACTCATGAGTGATGAGGGTCGGCAACACAGATTACTATGGTCGGCAACACTTGCGGCCCGTGAATGTGTAGGTTACGTTATACGTATCAAAAACAATGTTTTCTAATATTGCCAGGTTATAGTAATTGCCTTTTAAGAACGTAACTGTTTGTGTCATTTTATAACAAACACTAAACTTATATTTTATTATGTATAGGTATACTGAGCACGAGTATGAGGCCTAGGCGGCCCGCCTTTAGTTTGTTTTGCCACCTAGTGGCCCTTGCCTGCCAAAAGGTTGCTGACCGCTGGCCTAGAGGTAAAGTTAACGATGGTCTCTGAAAGGTCAAGCCTCGGCACGACCTAAAATAATCGTTTTCTTCCCTTCGGGGTGGAAAACGGTTCTATTCACAAACTATATAGGTTCTAGGTCTAGAGCGTTCACAGTGATACTTTCATAGAGCTTTTTTAAGTACTTACCTAGATTTTTTAACGCGGTAATCAACTCCACCATAACCCGACCTAACCACGTAAGTCCGCCATCTGTCTATGTCCTATGAATCAACTTTGCTGATAGTTCATACAAAACACTTCGGTATGGTATTTGAATTTTAACATTTTCAAATATTCTAAAAGTCACGCCATCTATTAGTATACTGAGACACTGATTGAACATGCAACAAAATAGTGCAGCCTTGAAAACTGATCATAGATGGCGTTCTACGTCTATTTTTTTCATAAAGTTAATATACCTAGCGGTATGTTTTAAACTAAAGTTATTAAAATTAAATTAAGTATGATTTATTATTACATCGTATCACTTTTCTACTAAAATAACCTTCTCTGGGTTCCACGAACAATAAGGTTGGGTTGCACCAATTAAGAGCCCATATGACCCTAACTTGACTACATACTTTAACCTAGATCCCAAAATCTGTAAGGTCTAGAAAACTGATTTTTTGACACAAGTTACTTCAGTTCATAAAGATTAAATGCTCAAGACGAAAACACGATTACTCAAAAAATGCTCGATAGTTTCTTTTTTAAAAAAACCTTGTTTTAGACACATTTTTGCTTGGATCTTCGAAGTTTGCTGTCTTTTCTTTAATATTTTTTAATATCTAAAAAGGTATTGATAAAACCTAAATTTGCTCAAAACACTTTTTTCATAATCATTATAGTTCGTCTTTTATTCAAGTAAAGCTAACTCAGCGATGATTCCGCGCCGTCCTTTTTCACCTGGCATATGAAAGACGGGCGTGAGTGTGAAGAGAGAAAGACGATGTTTGATTTTTAGAGTCAGGTGAGCTCTTAACTTTAACTATAACTTTAACTACAATGCAAAATGTCAAATCTCTGGTTAAAGTCAAAAATGGACGCCATATTTAACCATAACCATAGAGCTCGACAAGGCTTTAAATGCACGTGGCGAAAAAAGGAACTAACGCTGTCATCATACAAAAACGCCATTTTTGACAGTTCTTCTTTACCAGCAGCGCCCTCGCCCACGTTCAATTATGACCTTGTTGGACCGGCTGTCATCTGTCAATTTCTACGGTCAAAGTTAAGGTTAAGAGGATTCCACACCGCCATTTTTTCCATACAAACGTTGTCCCCTGTTTCCTCCCTGGATAATGCTAGTAGAGTTATAATTTTTTTCCTGAATATCTACGGCCACTAATACAATGTCCCTATGTTTTCCTTTTTTTCATAATTTAATTATTAAATAAGATATGAACGTTCAAAAACCCAAAAAAATGGCCAGATTTTCCACTGTGTTCAAACGTCCAGAAAACAGATTTGGATAGATTATACAAAAAAAGCAAAACATAGGAACACAGCTCAAGCCTTTTTTTAATCTTTAATGAAAAAAGTACTTAAATCGGTTAAGTTTTGGAGAAGGAATCAGGGGACAACGAATCGTTGATTTTCTGGATTTTCTGCAGTTGTCTCTATCGCGTTCTGCGGTATAGGCTTGAGGTAAGGGAGACAGCTATAGATATTACACGTACTTTTTTTTCATTTCTCTAGCCGCTGTGGTATCCTCTTAAAGTTAAGCTAAATTTTGCCTTAACTATAACCATAACTTTAACTTTAACCACGCCTCTGGTGCAACCCACCCTAAGTATCAAAATTAAATTAGCCAGATCGTGTCAGCCGTTCTCGAGTTTTAAGCCGAACACAAAATTCATAATTCATTTTTATTTATAAACTTACTAAGATGATTAGGTATACTATACCTAATCATTAACTCTTATTAATTAAATAATCAGCCAAGTGCGAGTCGGACTCGCGCACGAAGGGTTCCGTACCGTTATACAGCAAAAATTGGCCAAAAATTGTTTTTTGTATGGGAGCCCCCCCTAAATCTTTATTATATTTAAATATTAATATTAATTATTAAAGTACACATATATTTTAGGCCTTTGTGAAAATTTCAAGTGCCTACCTATTGCCATTATTGATATCGAGCAAAAAAGGCCAAAAATACCACGTTTGTTGTATGAGAGCCCCCCTTAAAAATTAATATTTTGTTTTTAGTATTTGTTATAGCGGCAACAGATATAGGTACACAATCTGTGAAAATTTCAGATGTCTAGCTATAGCGGTTCTTGAGTTACAGCCTGGCGACAGACAGACAGACAGACAAGACAGACGGACAGACAGACAGACAGACAACGAAGTCTTACTAATAGGGTCCCGTTTTTACCCTTTGGGTACGGAACCCTAAAAAAGGCAGTTTAATACCAAAAAAAATTAACAAAATCGAGAGACAAAAAACAAATGGAAAGGTAGGTAAGTACTTACATACTTAAAAATAACCATATTTTATTTAACTAGAAGAATTTTTGAATAAAAAAAGCTTTAAAAAACGAAATAAGTATATTTATTCTTTATAATAATATAACGAAAACATATATTCTTATAAGTATTGTTTTAATCATCTCACAAAAAAAATGTTCTTTAGATCATTTAGAATAAGACTGCATTCATAACTCAACAATAAAAACTTTGTGGGTTAATCAATGATGAAAAATTGGGGTTAATACACAAATACTTTATAGCAACCAAATAGCATGTTTTTCTTTTTTTATTATTGTATTTTTAGTCTTTTTAGCATTCTATGTTTTGTCTTTGTCACTTTTTTATTTTTATTACATTTCTCAATTATTATTAACCCATCAACTCCCAAAAAATTGAATATCTATTGTGTCTGTGATTCCCACGTACCTGGAGCGTAGGAATAACAGACACACAATATTAATGTTTATTTCTAAATTCTTCGTTTCTTTGTAACCCTGTCTGTTTTTAATAAAAAATAGAATAAAAATTAAATTTATAATAGAACAAAACTTAAAAACTATGGAAATTGGAATTCACACCTTAAGTAAGGTACATTTTAAATAGAAACAACCATGAGGCAAGCCGTAGCAGTATGAAATGTGACTTATCTCATGGTTGGGAGTCCCAACATGGGATATAGATATGTAATTCCTAAAATCATCTTACTTTAATTTTTAGTTTTTACACTTGTTTCATAAGGCACATTCACATAATATTCTATAATATTATAAGGTGAAAAAAATGAGTTAGGTGTAAGTATAATAATTAATAATTTTAGTGTAATAATATGGCCTACAGCTGAAAAAAAAATCATTATTTCTATTGGAGTAGCTTGCTATGAGCAGTTTTTAAATCAGTACGACAATTATTTTTGTGCATGTAAGCAGTGTTAATAATGTATACCTATTGTATACTATAATTATTATAAAAAATATATTATATTATTACAGATTTTTAAGCACCTTAAATTTTATAGTATAGCACCACACTAAGTATAATTATTAAAATTATTGAATGTAACAAGTAAGTAAAACAAGGAGGCAGCCACTAAGGAGAAAGAAGGTATGGAGTGCAATCTCACATCAGGATGGAAATGAAGTGTCCGGCAAACATCATTAAATTAAAAATTCAAGAACCAACATAAGCAGCTCTAGAGTAAGAAAAGACTATGATAAAATAGCAGAGAATAAAATAAAGTGATAAAATATTTGACTGGTAAAAGTTTTAACTGTGGCACCAAGTTGTGTTAGAACCAAGAAAAGTGCAGTTAAAAACCATTTAAGTAACAGCACTTTTCTATCATAGATAGATATTCATTATTTGTCCCTTATTATATCTATACTGTATTATTTGAATAGGTACTTCACTATAACAAATCATTAATAATAATTTGAGCAGTGAGCTTTGAAATGACATTGATAGCAACAATATTAGGATCACAGACATAAAGGTATAAACTCGGAGGTAAGTTGAGGTAACAATATTAATGTCTAATGATAATATTATATTAACCTGTCGCAAAAATTAACTGAGTATAATACACAACATTAACTCCTTTCCTAATAAAAATAACCAATATGTGGTTATACTATGTTTTGTCCTGGTCTGACATGTTACATAATAATTTAAAAATAGTTTTTGGTAAACACAAAATTCTGAAATGTTAGTTATTGTATCTAGTTAGGACACAGTCTAAATCTGTAATAAAAAATCACACAATTCTTTCATCAACGCTGGATCATCAAATTCAGCCCAAGCAGAAGATTCAAGTATATTCTTACGGTACATATGAATGAACATCTTACATTTTTTTTTTAAATATGATGCTGAATGCAGGTCCGCCAGTTTGTATACTTCAATAGCATTATCTACAGTTAAATTATTACTTATGTATACCTCACATTGACCTTTTAAATCTTCTAACTTGTAGAAGTCAGCTGCTGCTAAAAGTCTTTCTGACACTGAACTCATATTGTTCACTCGCTCCGAGTACATATACCCCAATAGCTCTGTTATAACTTCAGCATCAAATGCACTCATAATTTTGCCAGTAGTATTTTCTTCTGTTCCATGAAGGAAGTGCGCTTTAAAGACTTCACTATTGCACGAAATTATACTTTTGTGCACATTAAAATTCCTGCCATCGGAAGACACAATAACAACATCAGAAAACAGCTCGCTTGTCAACAAAGCATCTAAAGTTTTATGTAATTTAGTCTTCTTCACTAATGAAGAACAATGAATTTCAACAAAAATATGACTGTCTTTATCCTCTTCGCAATTAAATTTATTAATAGCATACCATTGTTTACATTCCACATTTTGTATTAATTTCTGAACTGGGCTGTAAGTACTTTGTTTTACATTTGCAGTTCTTATCTCAACACTATTCTGAGGTTTACTGCAACTAAATTCCAGCTGATTATTCATAATACGCTGACTTCTGCCATAATAATTATTGTATTCAGTAGAATATGAAGTACAATATCGAATTGAAAATGTACTTTCTGCAGACGTGTGCAACTTTATTTCCTGAACTGGATGAGATTGTGTTTCAAAAGGTTTTTTAAACACCAAATCAAATGAGAAAACTTCTATATATGCACCGCTCTCGTAAAACGCAACATCGGAGAAATTAAAACTTTCAATTACCATTCTGCCTACTGCCTTCGCTGGACGCCGGCTGATCACAGATCACCACAGAACAGAGAACACTTATCGGAGCTGTAGGCCTACTACGAAACCGTTTTGAGACTCAAACAATCGGACGAGAATGCCGCGTCCTGCTCTAATAACGTCATTTCACGTTTGTTAGAGTAGGATGCGGCATTCTAGTTCGATTGTTTGAGTCTCAAAACGGTTTTGTGGTACAAGTAACAAGCCCAGATCACTTTATTCACTGTTGGAATTTGGACGTTGGTGACAGTGTTGTCAACCCTTACCAAAATTTACCCCCAAGTGTTTTCCAAATCCCCCTAAAAACTCCTAAATAGGTATAGATTTTTTTATATACGGTACTTACTTGCCTAATTATTTAGTGCATTGTTTTGTAGTTCATAAAATAAAATGTTACATAGTAAGTTAGTGATTTATTTTATTGAATAAAGATTACATTCATTATTAAAATTTTTAACATGCGAAGTTATCAAAACCGTATCATCATCCTATTCCTCCTTTTCGTTTGCCTCATATTTTTTGAAATCATACATGCGCAAGTTAAACTTCTTTTCAGGGTGACTATTTGTGGCAGGTTCCTGCCATTTTGGCAGGATTTGGCCTATGGCATGATCGGTTGAAGTTTTAAAAATTTGGCAGGATTGGGGTATGAAAAATAAATTTTACTATTGCATCTCGAATTTCCGACAATGGCAACCCTGGGTACTTTACGGGGGATTTCCCTGTACTTCTTGTTATGTTCGTGTACTTACAACTCGGGCGAATTAACATGACACCTGGTTCAATTGACGTTTCTCTTAAGTACTGAGTGCAAAAAAAGTTTTTTTATTTTAAGTTATTTCAAAAAAAAATTACGTTACCGGAACTAGTTATTTTTATATGGCTACACTAACCACAGTATTAACCAAGTACGAGTTGGACTCGCCCAAGGGTTCCCCAGCAGGAATACGAGGTTTATGGATGCGTCCGATAATTTGTATCTAGCTTCATATTAATATATTCCGTGAGTAGCTAATTCATACCACAGACGCACGGCAATGTTCAAACGTTAATACGAATAACAAAAACTTAACAAATTTAACGTTCAAACGTAACAACTAACAAATAACACAACAAAACTCAACAAAAATCCAAAAACAATAACCATTAACTACTAACAAATAACTCCGAAACGCAAACTCAATAACACACGTGTAACGGTAACAGATATAATATGCTAACGCTACTGGACGCGTACGACGAGAGCGGGGTGCTGCGCGGGGAAGCGAGGGAGGGGTAAAATTTAAGCCAGGTGTCAAGTTAACTCGCCCGAGTTGTACTATCAATAAGAGCCCTAACAGACGCCCCGATTCGGTCGGCCGTCTGTTGAGCGGTCGGCCCGACATAATTATCTATACTAATCTACACTACTATTATAAAGAGGAAGATTTGATTGTTTGTTTGTCTTGAATAGGCTCCGAAACTACTGGACCGATTTGAAAGATTCTTTTACTATTGGAATCCTACATTAATTCTGCTGAATATAGGCTAAATTTTATTTTGGAAAAAAATAGGGTTCCGTAAGATATTTGGGATTTTCGGACGCAAGGTGTAAAAAATCAACCAGAAATGTTACTTTTTTCGCGTACGCTGCCTAAACTATAAAAGATAGAACCATAAAATGTTCTAAGTAATTGTAGATCTTTTAAATATCTACAAAAAAGTCCGCGACACACTATACCTATGTTGTATCTATGTTGAGTGAGGCACAATAACCATTTTTTTATTAAAAAATCTTGAAATGTTTTTGGACTACATTTAAATGCCTTTATTTTACTCATGGCATTAATTCTTATCAAAATAAATTATTTCATTACTAAGTAATGTAGATAATATTTGGTCTTTGAATGATTAAAATTGGACGTTTGGTTTTAATGTTATGGCGAAATTAAAATCAAAGTCAAAGTCAAGGCGCGCCGCGCGGGTGTGCTCGCCCGGAGAGTCCACGTAAATATTAATTATTATTAGCTCGATCATGGGATCATGGCAGACACAATAGATTTATAATATAATAGTTATGCGACAGCCGGGTGCCGCTTCATTGATGGGATAATATTATAGTGCTTCATTAATTCATTACGTTTTGAATGACTATTATTTTTGATTGCTATTATAATTAATTTCTATAACTATAAATCAAACATAACACTTAAAATATAAAAAAAAATACAATAAAAATGTGTATAATAATAATTATAATATAGTAGTTACAGGCTAAATAGTGTAAACCATTTTTATGTTCTGCTTAACATAAAGATTGACTAAGAAATAAAGATTGAAAAAAAATTATTTAAAAATCAATGTCCACCCGTGCGAAGCCGGGGCGGGCCGCTAGTAATATTATAAAGCAGAAGAGTTTGTTAGTTTGTTTGTTTGAACGCGAAAATCTCAGGAACTACTGGTCCGATTTGAAAAATTCTTTCAGTATTAGATAGCCCATTTATCGAGGAAGGCTATTGGCTATATTTTATCACGCTAATACTAATAAGAGCGAAGAAATAGAGGAAAGTGTGGAAAAATCGGGGGGAAATTATTTGAAAGGGCTTATTTGAACGCGCTAATTTTAGGAACTACTGGTTCGATTTGAAAAATTCTTTCAGTGTTAGATAGCCTATTTATCGAGGAAGGTTATAGGCTATATTTTATTGCGCTAAAACTAATAAGAGCGAATAAATAGAGAAAAGTATGGAAAAAAACGGGAGAAATTATTTGAAATAGCTTATTTGAACGCACTAATCTCAGGAACTACTGGTCCGATTTGAAAAATTCTTTCATTGTTAGATAGCTTATTTATTGAGAAAGACTATAAGCTATATTTTATCACGCTAAAATTAATGGGAGCGAAGAAATTGAGGAAAAAATGGGGAAAATTATTTGAAAGGGCTTATTTGAACACGCTAATCTCAGGAACTACTGGTCCGATTTGAAAAATTCTTACAGTGTTAGATAGCCCATTTATTGACAAAGGTTATAGGCTATATTTTATCATGCTAAGACTAATAAGAGCGAAGAAATAGAGGGAAATGTGGAAAAAAGGGGGAAATTATTTGAAAGGGCTTATCTCACGAACTACTGAAGCAATTTTTCTGTTATTTGGCACAGATAAGAAGTAGACCACGTGAAGGATCATAGACTATTTTTTGTGGACTCATTTGTCTGTGAAATATCTAATTTACGCGGGCGAAGCTGCGCGGAACGTCATATTTCGCGTGGTCACGACATCACGCGTAAACGGCTGGACCCATTTTGCTGGGTATTAAGATACTTTGAGTCCCGAAAATGAAACATAGGATACATTTTGTCCCGGAAAATGTACGGTTCCCGGACAATAAACTTTTATGATTATCGCCTAAACTATTCAATCTATTTTGATCAAATTTGCTATGGCAATACTTTCAGTCTCGGGATACAAGGGATACTTTTTATCCCGGAAAATGTACGGTTCCCGCGCAATAAACTTTTATGGTTCTCGCCTAAACTAATCTATTTTGATGTTTGGCATGGAGATTGGGGATACTAATTTGAATGCGGTTCCTACACAATATACTTTTCTGATTTGCGCGTAAACGACTTAATCGATGTACGGAAACAACTATAAACTTAAGTCCACGCGGACGAAGTCGCGGGCAACAGCTAGTTATTAATATTGGTCGGACGTTGTCGGATCGCCAGCGCACCCGACAAGCCGACCGCCCGACTGAATGGAGAATGTTACTAGGTAAGCCAAATTGCTTGAAAATTTGTCACAGTAAAGCCTATATGTATACAAATACACTAGTTTTTGTTGCTGTCAAAAATACCTAGTAGTTTTGATTTTATAGGCATTCAAAGATTCGAAACATATCGATTCCCACCACTGACATAGTATGTACTACGTACTTAACTAGACTCGACAGACGACAACGCAAAAATGCCTAGTTGTGGGTTAAGCTTAGATAAATGATTGGTCTCGCGCGCGCGCTCGACTAGATACCGCGCTGTATAGAAAACACAGATTCCCGAATGCGGCACCTCAATATTGTAGTGTGTGTAAAACAATGCACAAATATTGTTGTGTGCGTAGATAATCGGGTTGCCAGATACGTGACTGGTGCCTAATCAATGGGGAAAAATAGTAATAAGGCCGCCATTGTGACACCTATGTAAAATCTTGTTTAAATTGTTTGTATTCTCTATGTATTGTGTTCACAATAAATAATATTTGAATTGAATTGAATTGAAAAATTAGTTGCTGTGGTCTTGTAATTTATTATTAAGTATTGTATAGTAAGTGCTGATTTTTCAATCACCAGATAAACTTTACCATTGGAATAAAGTCCATTCGAAAAGAATGCGATAAAATAACAACGTTGTTTAGGTCAACGAAATATAATGGGTACAATATTGATGAGAAAACAATACAAAAACAATGGTAGGAAGTTTAACGAAAGTTAAGAATGAGTCATAAAAAAGCAAATGTTAAATTTGTTTTCTCATTTGTTACTGTATTGTGTACTTACATAAAATATAAACTGTATTTGAGATTTTTATTATAATATGATACTCATAATTAATATTTATTAATACCTACACATTCATGATCCAGGAACTTTGAAAACTTTTTGTTCCGTTGGCGGGATTCGAACCAGCTACCCTAGCTAGAGATTTTAATGCGCTCATCCACTCATCCACTATGTAAATTGTTCTGTAGTTAAAATAGCATTTTGTATTGTAGTGCTTTATTTGTAAAGAATAGTTATGAAGTCACGTAAATAAGTCCGTTACTATGGCAACGACGACCAAAGGAAGCATAGATAAGTATATGTCAGCTTTCCCCCGCTATTCCTGAATGCTTGCGCAGGAAGCAAAAGCTCCAGTCAGTGCCGGCGTCAAATCGTTACAGCATCAGTAAGGACTTGTAGTGTCGTAGGTACGGCTTAAAATTGTTAGTAGCCGCCTCCTCCTCCCTTATTCCATGTATATTGTATATTACAGCAGCTCTTTTCTTGTATGCGTATCTTGTATGTCTCCAAAATTTGGTACATAAATCATTTCTTTCAGTCGTATAATTCTGTTCGCATTCTTCCTTTTCTTTCCATTTGTGCTTAATATGTATTTTTAACTCGAGTGTCGCATTTGTATAGTATTTGAATCTGTTGATAGTATTTTTCAATTTTTTTTGAATAATAATACTCTGCCTTTTGTTCTCGTTCTGTTCTGTATAATATTTCCCTATTTGAGTGTCGTTCGTGTCCTTTTCATCCTTAAATATGTCGTATATTTTGTTAACGGAATTGTATTCATATTGTGTATTCATATTTTCTTCTCTTGATGAGAGTTCGTTCTGTACTTTGTTTTTTATACTCTCATCCGTAAATATTATAGATTTTAATGAGTCGTGTATGGCGTCTTCAGTTATGTCCACGGCGTTAGCTGGATCTTCAAAAAATGTTTTAGATTGTAGGTTTTCTTTGTTTAAATATTTCTCCAATGTATCGCAGCGTGTACATCTGTTCTCTGTAGCTAATTGTGGTATTCGTGTAGTTGTAGAATTACTTTCAGCTCGTTGTTGCATGGTAAGAAGTTTAACTTTGATAGAAATAAATTCCTCTTCAATATTGTAACTAGTCTCAATCTCATTATCCAGTTCCTCATCTGGTACTTCAGATATTATATTTTGTTGCAGTTCTCGAATTATTTGAATATCTTCGTGTAGGCGCTGTAGTCTGACATGAGTTTCCGCGTAATCAAGATTCTCATGTGTTTTTAAGTATGATTCCCACCTCGTAAATTGTGCTCGTATGGAGGCGCGAATCCTCTTCCAATTCTGCAAGTTCGTAGACATCCTCGTCGCCAACTCTGTTGTGTAGTTAAAATAGCATTTTGTATTGTAGTGCTTTATTTGTAAAGAATAGTTATGAAGTCACGTAAATAAGTCCGTTACTATGGCAACGACGACCAAAGGAAGCATAGATAAGTATATGTCATAAATATAAAAAAATAAGATATAATAAATAAATAAATAAAAATCAAAATCTCAGAAAAATTTGCGAATTTTTAGTTTATGGTAATTGGCAACACTGAACATCAAGCGCATATATAGGACTTGCTCTTTTTGGCGGGAAGAGGAAGGCGCCTTTTTTGAACAAAAATTTGTTTAAATTTTTATTTGCTAGTTTTCTTACATAAAATAAAAGGAAAAACAAACAAAATGCAAGGTGAAAGCGATGGAGATGATGCAAGTAGTTACAAATCGTCTTCATCAAAGAAAAGAAAAATTTTCGACAGCCCAGGCGATAAGTATAAACCATTTCAAAAGCCTTCTTACACAAGAAAATATCCCGATACTACCTCCAATGGAGAATTCATAGTCTTCGTAGAGCATTGCAATAAAGACACCAAAATAGGGAATATGAACCCCCTAAATTTATCAAAAATTTTCAAAAATGCTAAAGGGGTCCATGAAAGATCTAGAATAAGCGCCCGCAAAATAAAAATAATATTCAAACAAGCGGCACTAGCAAATGATTTCCTCAATGCCCAATTTATACAAGAGAATAACTTAAGAGCATATATCCCAGCTGCCTCTGTGGAAAGGGTTGGGGTAGTCAGGTACATTCCTAAAGAAATTAGCAATAGGGAGTTATTTGAAAAAATAAGTAGTGATCTTGATATTATTGGTGTAGGTTTATGAAAAAAGAAAATAATACATTTGTTCCGTTAAATGCTATTACTGTTACTTTTTCTGGCACTGTATTACCACAATGCATTTTCTTAGATGGATGGAGATATAAGGTTCATAATTACGAGTATATACCTCCAGTTTTACAATGTTTTAAATGCTTACTTTTCAATCACTCTGCAAAATATTGTTTTAATGAACAAGCATGTTCTAAATGTGCAGAGAATCATTCTTATAAAGAATGCACATCAGAAGTTTTAAAATGTAAAAACTGTGGAGGTAATCACCTAGCTATTTCTAAAGAGTGCCCAATTAAGGCTTCTAAAATTAAGAAAAACATATCTTTGAGAGTTAATAATTCTACTTATGCAGACATAACAAATAATTTAACATCTTTCCCACCTCTTACAAAAGCTAATCCTCAAAATGTTAAAATTGTTCCAGAAAAGATATCAGCCCAGGACATTATTAATAATCAAAAAATTTTAGAAGCCATAATAAGCACTATTGTAAGTATAGGAAATTCTAGTGAGATTAAGACTACAACACATATTAAAGAAACATTCATTAAAAACTTTAATATATAATGGATAGTATTAATATTGTACAGCATAACATCCAGAGTTTAAATAATAAAAAACCTTTACTTCAATCACTCATAATAGATAAAGAAATAGATATAGCTTTATTAAATGAAACATGGCTTAAAACTTCAAGTCCTCGGGTTCATTTCCCTGGGTATAATTTCATTTATAAAAATGCTACAAATGAACACGGAGGAGTGGCAATAATTATTAGGAATTCTATAAAGTATGTGCAGCATCCGACTACAAATTATCAAGATATACAGACTATTGCCATAACCATAGAATCAGGTATAGGTTAGATTACAATCCTTTGCATTTACAGTCCACCTAGAAACAAAATTAATAAAACAAAATTAAAAAGAATAATTCATAATCTTCCTAAACCTATTATCATATCGGGTGATTGTAACGCCCATCACATAGCTTTTGGTTGTACAATAAATAATACAAGAGGACGAGACTTGTATGAAGTTATAGATGAATATAATTTATGTATTTTAAATACAGGTTGTGCTACTACAGTAGGCAGACCAAACAATAACACTTCTGCAATTGATGTTACACTAGTGAGTCCAGAGTTGGCTCCCTATTGTGAATGGCATGTCGGTGACGATCACTTTCCAACTTTTACAAAACTTAATACTTCTCCTATGCAATATGACATAAATAAAAATGTAAATAAGTATTTATTCAAAGAAGCTAACTGGGATAAGTTCTTTAATACCGTATGTCAAAAGATCTATTTCAAGATTTTGAATATAATTTACAAAATCCTTTAGAAAGTTATAATCATTTCTGTGATCTACTAAACACTTTAAGAGATGAATGTGTTCCAAAAAATATAATAACTAATTCATCTAAAAAATTTAAAAAAAGGGTACCTGTTCCGTGGTGGAATGATATTTGTGATAGGGCTGTAAAGGATTGTAGAGAAGCTTTGGAAAAATATAGAAGTAATTTAAGTATGGAAAATTATATAAATTATAAGAGATTAGATGCACTCAAAAAAAGGATTATAAAAGAGGAAAAGAGAAAAAGTTGGCAAAATTTATGCTCTACATTTAATAGATACACCCCAGTCACAAATATTTGGAATTTTATCAAAAATAAACTCAATGGAAGTTGAAACTCATATTCCTCCTTTATTCTTGAGACGACTCATGTTAGCTAAGAAATACTTTGTAAGATGATTGCAATCTGCAACATGCAACAGTCCTCACTTCCTGTAAGAAAACTTAAAGTATCTGAGGAAATAATTAGTTTATTAGATTCTTCTGTAATAACATCACAAATTATTTCTACAAGGATTTTGCCACAGATGCCGACTTTGTTACAGTTGGTTTTAAATATGACAAATGACATTTATTCTAGTGATCCAAGTATATGACATTCTCTTTGTAGTGATCTATGGCCAATTTATGACAACTTTGAAGGTTCCCTAGAGAAAAAATATTTGGTAACAACTGGAGACATCTATGGTAAGACCGACTTTCTCAGTTTTATAGAAAAGAAAACAGACTTTTACAAAATCTATACAGATGGGTCGAAAACTATAGATGAGGTTAAATCGGCTTATTATGATGAATTTCTGGATGTTACCAAATGTTTTATAATCAGTAATATGTGTTCTATCTACACAGCCGAATGTTATGCTGGCCGTGTTCGTCGGCGTAATTTTTAACGCATTCGCTGCAAAACCTAGTTTTTGCGCATGTCCAAATCATGTCATGCCATGGCAACGACAACTAACCAACGACATGACATTGGCAACTCACCGAGGCGGCCATTTTTAAAAGAAGAAGAAGACATTTAACCCAATTGCAATTTGTTGGTGGCGTTGCAATGAACAAACCAGTGGGAGAGCCATGCTTCGGCACGAATGGGCCGGCTCGACCGGAGAAATACCACGCTCTCACAGAAATCCGGCGTGAAATGGCGCTTGCGCTGTGTTTCACGCAGTGAGTGAGTTTACCGGAGGCCCAATCCCCTACACTATTCCCTTCCCTACCTTCCCCTATTCCCTTCCCTTCTGATATGTCCTATCAAATGTATTATATGTTAAAAAGAATATATATCAATTCACGAAAAAATGTGATACCCATGGGAGAAATACTCGTAATAAACATAAGCTTGAAATTCCGGTGACTAGACTTACTAAAGTCAAAAATTCTTTTAAAGGTCAATGTATACGCCTTTATAATAAGATCCCAGAAAGCGTTCAAAATCTCTCAATTAATAGATTTAAAAAAGTTGTTAAAGAACGTTTGTGTACCAAAGCGTACTATAAAGTTACTGATTTCACGAATGATAGTACACCATGGGAATAAGGTCGCCCCCTGCAGAGCTGTTTCATTATAATATGTATAATAATTGTACATTCGTTGTATTTTATTTAGTCATAATGACACTGTTATTTTATAATATATTTTTTGTAATTTTCCATCTTTTTAGAAAAAGATGGCCCCGTGCGAGTTTCTTACGCCGGTTCTTCTCGCCGGGTTAGTTCCCGAACCGGTGGTAGGCATCTGTGTAGCCCCGACGTTCAGAGAATATTTGAAAAAATTTATTCTGAATAAAAAATTTTGAGTTTGAGTTTGAGTTTTCCCATCCCTACCCTCCCCTGTTACCCTATTCCCTCTTAAAAGGACGGCAACGCACCTGCATCTCTTCTGATGCTACGAGTGTCCATGGGAGACGGAAGTTGCTTTCCATCAGGTCACCCGTTTGCTCGTTTGCCCTCTTATTTCATAAAAAAACAATTAAATTTTTAAATTTTTCCAAGTGATCCATACCCATATTTTCCAAAATAAAATAATCAAACACTATCATAGTGTTAAATAAATTATTTTTGCGGCTTTTAGACAATATTTTAGGCTTATGTATTTATGTTTAGCTTTTATTATTTTAATCATGTATAAACAATTAAGACGTTGTTTACGACTTAATTATATTTCGCAGCAGTTCGACTTCCAAAAAAAACCAAAATTTCTTAAAATATTTTATTAATTAAATCTTACAATAATTAAACTATAATTAAATTGACTCGACTATTCGACGATCGAATAATAAGTGACGCGAAATAACTATTGCAAAAATGCTGTAAACTGAGGAATGCTGACTCCGCGCCTCGTGCCGCTGCCGCGTGACTGTGGTCGGGTGCTGCGTCGGCGTTCTTCATAGGGATCCGCAGCGTAACACCTCCCCCCGAAGATCAGCAACTATTTTCTTAAAATTGTTGCTGGGATGCTTGATGGATCAACCCACACTTCTCCAGGATTCTGAGTCTCTTTGTGCTCCATTGATGGATGCAACTTGCTAAAACGCTGATACAGGAACATAGTCATGCAGATAATGATAGCAATTATTAATATCAGATATACAGGAATAGTAGTGTGATAGATAGATAAATCTTGAGAGCTTCTTAAATCAATTTTCGGTTGCGCCATAATTTCTGAATTTATTTTATGAAGTTTTTCTAAGTTGATAGATTTCAAGTTTAAAATATGTTCAGAGGGTTGATTTTCTTTTACAGGAACGATATCTGAGATTCTTAAGGGTTGTCCTTTAATAATATCATTTGAATTTGAAATAGTGAATTCTGGAGTCTGGATGGAACAGCCTTGAGGTATAATAGCGAGATAGCTTCCATTTAGAGTTTTATACTGCAATTTTCCACAGGTTGTTTGAATTTTAGTTGATTTCGGAAAACTAAGAATGTAGTGCTTCTGGTCTAATTGCTCGAATGCTTCAGATTTTTGGGATATAGAGGTAAGTTTACAGGATGGCAAGAGCTGCTGCTTCGTAATAAGAGTGTGGATGCATTCATCATGATTATTGAAGGTATGAGCAGGATTCTCCTCGCAGATATAATATGCCGAATTAGCTTTTAAGCATTCTGTTTCTATGTACCTAGAATCTCTTTCCTGAATTGCTATATAAGGAGACATGGGAATAAGAATTTGATGATTTCGGTTAGGAACTGCAGAGAGTTTGAAAAGGTCAAAAGGTTTAGGAAGGACAATCGGCACTTTAAAAACTAAAACTATTTTATTATCTAGATAGTAATATCCAAATTTCATAACTCTAAAATATTCTCTCAAATCTATATCTAAAGTAAATTCGCTTGAATATAAAACTTTAATTTTTGAAATCATACTTCTTAACATAGCTACACTAATAACTGAATGTGCTGTGCTCGATGCAAAGCTCAAATTCAACATATTTCCTAAATTAACTAATTCAATCGTTAAACTATCTATATTATCACCTAAAATTAAAAGATATTGAGATAAATGAGCGTATTTAATTAATTCAGTTTCTCTCTCAAAATCTTTTTCCATTATATAATTTAAAGTCTTATTAATTTTATCTTGATTTTCTACAATAGTATTTAATATTTTAGTATGATGCTGTAACCATTCTCTAGTTAAACTAATATGATTATTATATTCAGATTCCAATTTAAATTGATTTTCTTTTAAAACTTTTAAAGCATTTTCATATTTAATTGCATCAGTATAATCAAGATTACCTGATATACTTTTTATAATAGATCCTAGTCCATTGATCAAACCTCTTTTAACACGCGAAACTTTAAACGTTTGCAATATTTCTGTAATTTTATATAATTTGCCTGAGAGATATTCTAAATGTGGTTCATATAAGGATAGGTTTTTATTGTTAAGTAAAGGACGAAAATCTTGAATTTGGGAATACACTAAATTAATTTTAGATTCTATGTCTTCTAGGTTAACATGCTGTAAAAAGGTGTGATATTGGTGAATGATCCTGGTCTGTCCAAGTTTGAAAGGTAAGAGTCCTGGTCCGTCGTCAAGTGTCTCAAGTTGAATTTCTTGCGTTCTGCTTAGATGTAGAGTCGTCAGTATTGTCAGTATTGTCCTGTAACAATTGAGCGCTTTTAGGCACTCTTTTCAGCCGGGATTTTGCTATGGGTAACTTTTTCTTTTTAGTATAAATATGAATTGGGAGATTTGCCATAACTTTATCGTGAGTATATCTAGAAGCTAATTTTTGTCTGGCTGCTGAAGGATTTTTTATAAAAACTTGTTGTTCAGGTAAGTATTCTTTTTCAGGTTCTCTATTCTTATTTCTATTGTCCATTATATTATTACGAGTTTCAGTAGTCATGTCATTTATTAAGGAGTAAGCTAATTTTAAACGTTCTTTATGATCTACCATATACTGCTGTAACAGATGCGACGTAAGGTCTACATTAAAAGGATCTCTTGGATCAAAATGTCCTGTAATTAAATCTATTGGTTTGCATTTTGTAAAACTATGAATAGAGCTATTATAACCTAAAATTGCATAAGGCATTAAAAGTACTACGGAATCATGTTTCTTTTCTAATCTAAGTATACGTAAATGCTCTAATAGAGTTGAATGAAATCTTTCGACTAAACCATTTTCATTCGGTGTATTCGGTGCAACTTTATGATGTTGAATCTTATGTAACCTAATAAATTCGCTAAATAATTGGTTGGAAAATTCGGGACCATTATCTGTAATAATTGTTACGGGTAATCCATGGTGGGTACTAAATTGAAGTAAAGCTTGAACTACACTAATGGCTGTACCATCTTTTAAATAATAAGCTTGAGCATACTTTGAAAATGAATCGACTATTGTAAGGAACTTTTCACTTTGAGCTGTAAATAAATCTAAATGAACTAATTCAAAGGGCTTACTGGCTGGGGGAACTACTTTAAATTGCTGCTTTATAGGGTTTCTATCGTATTTGGCTTGTCCGCAATGTAGGCTACGGGAGGAGGAATAATAAAATTCTGGATGTACGAGTAAAGTCACGGTATATTAACGGAAGACCACAAATATGTACACTTCAGAAAAAACTAAAATAGACTGCCAAAAACCGCCGACAATTCTCTCTTATATCCTAACACGAAAAAACAGTTGAATTTCGAGGCGTCGCTTCGCCATAGACAAAACATAACTTAGTTTCTTTTTTACATTTCTTAAAGGTGCAGTACGGTGGAGGTCGCGTCGCCAACACGCAAATTATACATTCATTAATAAATTTCGTAATTTGTTCTCTCATATGGGGCCAATAGTATCTACTAGAAAGGGCAAGATAACACTCATTAATACCACGATGATTTGTTTTATCATCATGATACTTATTAATTATTTCCTGTTGCTTTAAATATTCTTTTATATTCTCTAATTCTTTCTTTGCACAAACTAAATTCATAGCTGAACTTTTAAACATTCTTTGTAAAATAGGAATAACTGTATACATTGCCAAAGGGGGATTAAAAAGTAAAGCTGTTTTAATATTGGGATGAACATATTCTTTAACTGCATTAACTACGTCTTCTTCTAGATTTGACTCGGATAACTGTATTGAAATTCTAGTATGAGTGTCAAAGGGTTTTGTTAAAATGGGTTTTCTTTTAATATCGCCTACTATACTAAAAACTATCTGTCTCTTGAATTTATTCAAGGGTTCATCAGTAATTGGGATTTCTAAAATTGGATTTTCGTCGGAAGTGTGAACGGTAAGTGTTCTGGAGTCATCTAGTAATTCTGCTATTTCAGGTGCTGTAACTGTACGACTATCGTGAGACATATTAGCTATAATAGATTCTAATTCTAAACCTGGATCTTCATGAATATTTATTTCTATACGTGATAAGGCATCGGCATTCGTGTTACTTTTTCCTTGCTTATAGACTATTGTAAAATTATATTCACTAAGTTTTAAGCGCCACCTCGTTAAGCGAGAATTGGGCTCTTTCAAATTCATCATCCATTGGAGTGGTTTGTGATCGGTTATTATTTTAAATTTACGTCTGAAAAGATACGGTCTGAAATATTTCGTCGCCCACACTATTGCTAATAACTCTTTCTCTATTGTACTGTAGTTGGTTTCACTTGAATTCAAAGTCCTGGAAGCATATGCAATGGGTTTGTCTGAACCTATAACACCTTGTGATAACACAGCGCCTATTGCAACATTGTAAGCATCTGTTGTTAAAATGAATTCCTTGGTAAAATCTGGGTATTGAAGTACTGGGTCATTTAATAGTAAAGTCTTACAATGATTGAAGCATTTGATATAATTTTTATCTAAAGTTATTTTACTGTCTTTCTTTAAACATTGGGTCATGGGTTTAGTAATTCTGGCAAAGTCTGGGATAAATTTTCTATAGTAACCTAAAAATCCGAGAAAACGCTTAATTTCTGTAGGGGTTTTTGGTAAGGGATAATTTTCAATGGCTTTAATTTTATTTGGATTGGGTTTAACTCCTTCGTTACTAATTACGTGTCCTAAAAACTCTGTCTCTAATTTTAAGAATTCTGATTTATCCATCTGTATTTTAAAGTTCGATTCTCTAAGTCTCTGGAATACTTTTTCAAGGTTTACCATATGTTCCTGAAGGGAAGTGCTGAAAACAACGATATCGTCCAAATAAACTAAACAGATTTGATTTTGGAGTCCTCTTAAAACATTGTCCATAACTCTTTGAAAAGTAGCTGGAGAGTTCTTAAGTCCCATAGGCATTCTCAAAAATTCATAATGACCATTTTCTACGTTAAATGCTGTTTTGTGAATATTTGCTTCATCCATTTCTACCTGATAAAATCCGCTTGCTAAATCTAATGTGCTAAAATATTGACATCGGCCTAATTTATCTAATACATCGGTAATATTGGGGATGGGATACTTGTCATCGATAGTTTTTTCATTTAGTTTCCTAAAATCTACTACGAGACGCCATTTAGTTTTTCCAGACGCATCAGCCTTCTTTGGTACTATCCATATAGGAGAGCTCCATGCAGAGTCTGAAGGTCTTATTATATTCTGATCTAACATCTTATTAATTTGGTTCCTAACTTCTTCTCTATGGACGTATGGATAACGGTAATTTTTAGCATGTACAGGGGATTCATCAGTAGTTCTAATTTTGTATTTAATTTTATTTGTAAATGTAAGTGTTTCTCCATCTAGATAAAATACATCTGCATAACGGGCACATAAATTTTCTATATTTTTAGTTTCTTCGGGATTAAGATGAGAAGTACGAAGTTTAGATAAAACTGCTTTTGCTCTATCACTAACAATATAATAATTATGGCATTCTACATTATAAGATTCTGCACTAATTGGTTGGTTTAAAGAAAATATTACATCATTTGGACTTTCATTAATTACCTGTATATAAGCTCTATTATTTTTAACTTAAGTAATGCAATCTCTTATTTTACAGTGACACACAATTTGCTCGTTAACTATTGCTTCTCCGTCATGAACATTTATAGGAACTCTAACTATTTTAGAACTTTGAGCGGGAATTATATCTTCATATAAATTACAACTTTTTGAATCGTACATTAAAATTGGATTACTGGTTAATGTAGTAATTAAATTTCTATTCTTTAAATCAATTTTAGCTTCCCACTTGTCAAGTAAGTCAAGTCCAATTAGTCCGTCAAAATAGTCATGGAATTTATAAATGAATAAAGTTATATCTTTTCTGTCGTTAAATTCTGAAAAACAAGGTATTGTAATAGAATAATCGTTACGGGTTGTAGCATGTACATTGGTCACTTCAAATGGTTCATAATTACAAGGAAAATTAGGAAAATATCTACTAACTGCATTAGGGCTTATAAAAGATTGATTGGCTCCTGTATCTATTTATAATTTAAGTGGAGGATTTTTAATTTGAATATACGGTAACTGTCTTTGAGTCTGTAAATTAATTTCTATCGTGGTTTGTCTGATTTCGGGGTTTTCTGAAAATTTTGATTTTGGCTTTCAGTGTCCTGAGAGTCAGAATTTTCATAGCTAATATTATTTTCAGTCATAGGTAAAGAAGGTTGGTCATAGTAATAGTCATAAGGATATTCAACGGGTTCTGTATATTATTCATTAGGGTCATAGTACATGTATGGGTCACAGTAAGTCTGGTCATAGCACTCATTTAAATTTAACTGTCGGGATTTAAAATAATTTGATGGGGGCGGATTTCCTTGTTTAGTCCAGTCATGTCCTCTTAAGGGTAACTGCTTAGGGGTAAAATGACTAACACCACTCATAGGAACAGGTCTATTAGATTGATTACTATTATTAAAATTATTATTATTCTGATTATTCTGTCCAAAATTATTATTCTGTGCAAAATGATTCTGTGAAAAATTATTTCTATTAGGGATTCTAAAGACATTACTCTGAGGATTAAAATTTGGGGGTAAAGCACGGAAAATTTGTTGAGTACGAGAAGGTCCTTGATTTTGATTGAACATAGGCCTAGGTTGCCACATATTATTTTGAGGTCGTTGCTGCCAAAATTGAGGTGGTGGTTGTGGAGGGTTAAATGAACGAGATGTACCGGGCATATTAAAATTATTATTAATTTTATGATGATTACGTCGGTCAGTATGTGAGTCATTTCTGTCCTGCATATATATTATATTCATTTCGTCATGAACATATTCAAGAGCTTTTTCAATAGTTTCAGGGCGCATACAGCGTATCCTGGAACCTAGAGGATCTTTTAAACCACGTAGGAAGGCTTGCAGGGTTAACTTCTTATATAAATTACGTTTTGCCTCAATAGTAGTGGAAATCGTCTCATGCAAACTAATATAAGTCATTAAGGTACTAAAAATGTTCTGGCATTTTTCATAATATTCCTGAGGAGTTGAAGACCCCTGTGTCAAAAGTGCAAGATCATTATATAAAGAGGTTTCATCACGTTGGTCCGAAAAATTATTCACTAAAGCTGTCCTAATACCTTGCCAAGTATCGGGTATGCCATTCGAATTAATTAACCTGGCGGCAGGTCCAGTTACTTTATTTAATATACCATTAATTAAAGCTAAATTAATTAAATCATTCCCTGGAACTACAAATTTTTCTACGAGCTGATCACATAATTTAATAAATCTAGTAAGGACATTCGAGTTTCCATCAAAATCTGGTACTAATCTTAATGCTTTAAAAATATCATCCATAGTTGCCATATTTAAATTTGAATTTTCTTTACTAATTTCTCTAATCGTATCTAAAAATTTAAATCTACTACTAATTCTAGAAGTCCTCGATTGTCGCGGATGGAAAATCTTGGAAATAAAATTAAGTACTTAAAGGATTTAAAAGGAGCAATTTCAGAGTGATTCTAAAAGTACTCACATAAGCTGCATTTCGGCTCTTCTTGGGCGTATCGATGGCTGGATACAGTCTTCTGCTGCGCGAAGGTTCTTCTTTCTTCGGTAAAGACTTTTGGAAGTCAAGTAGCGATCGCACGCGCACGATTGCGATATCCTTTACGAGGGCTACTTCCGAATCCTACCGACTGCGCTAATTATATTTCGCAGCAGTTCGACTTCCAAAAAAAACCAAAATTTCTTAAAATATTTTATTAATTAAATCTTACAATAATTAAACTATAATTAAATTGACTCGACTGTTCGACGATCGAATAATAAGTGACGCGAAATAACTATTGCAAAAATGCTGTAAACTGAGGAATGCTGACTCCGCGCCTCGTGCCGCTGCCGCGTGACTGTGGTCGGGTGCTGCGTCGGCGTTCTTCATAGGGATCCGCAGCGTAACAACTTGACCAGCAACTTGTTATGGCATTGCCATGACATCTTTTGGACATGCGCAATAAAAGGTTTGTCCAAAAATACGCCGACGAACACGGCCGCTGTTTATATGGCATAATACATAGCCTAGTAAAAAGTTATTATAACATATTTTTATACTAGGTAGTTTTGTGGTAGTTAAGTAGGTATAAACAATACTTTTAAGAATGTATGTTTTTCGTTATGAAAAGAATAAATACTTATTTTAGTTTTTTGCCATTGGCATTACAATATATAAAAACTTTGTCATATGTAAATAATTTTCTTGTAATATCAGATAGTAAAAGTGTGTTAGTAGTTTCAAAAGTAATTATTTAATTTTTAAGATCAAAAACATTCTACATGATTTTTTTTTTTATTATTAAATAAGGGGGCAAACGAGCAAACGGGTCACCTGATGGTAAGCAACTATCGTCGCCCATAGACACTCGCAACATCAGAAGAGCTGCAGGTGCGTTGCCGGCCTTTTAAGAGGGTATACGCTCTTTTCTTGAAGGTTTGCAGGTCGTATCGGTCCGGAAATACTACTGGTGACAGTTCATTCCAGAGTTTTACAGTGCGCGGCAGAAAGTTACGCGTAAAACGCACTGTGGAAGACTGCCACTCATCAAGGTGATGAGGATGGTATGTTTTTCGCGTGGGACGATAGCGAAAAGTTGCAGGTGGTATGATTCCGAACAATTCCTCAGAGCACTCCCCGTGATACAACCGATAGAGGATGTAGAGTGAAGCAACATCTCGGCGTAATTCTAGGGGGTCCAAGCTGTTTGAAACACTATGGCAGTCAACAATTCGAGCAGCCCTTCGTTGGATACGATCCAGAGGGAGCAGTTGGTATTTTGGCGCCCCTGCCCATAGATGAGAACAATATTCCATATGAGGCCGAACCTGCGCCTTGTAGAGTTGTAGGCGTTGGTCCGGACCGAAGTACTGTCTCGCTCTGTTAAGAACGCCAAGCTTCTTCGAGGCTAATTTAGCCTTACCCTCAAGATGATATCGGAACTGGACTTCGCTCGATATGTTGACGCCAAGTATCTCAATGCTAGGAGAGATGGTTAAAGATGTGCCCTCGAAACGAGGATAAACGACCATTGGTGACTTTTTAGTGGTGAACGCGCAGACTTGTGTCTTGGCGGGGTTGAATTGGACTAAGTTACGTCTACCCCATTCAGAGACCTTCTCCAATGAATTCTCCACCTTAGACACAAGTTCGTTTCGACTCTCAGTGACATTTTGCCGAGAAATATTAGGGGAGCCGGTATATACAGCATCACCTGTACTATCATCCGCATAGCAATGAATGCCTTTGGTTTGTAACATGTCATTGATATGCAGTATGAATAGAGTAGGCGATAGCACACAGCCCTGAGGGACACCAGCATTAACAGACTGAGTTTCCGAGCATTCGCCGTCAACTACGACCTTTATGCTTCTGTCTGCTAAGAAACTAGTGACCCACTTACATAATTTCTCGGGCAGCCCGTATGATGGAAGCTTTGATAGCAGCGTTTTATGCCAAACCCGATCGAAGGCCTTCGCAATGTCCAAACTAACAGCCAATGCCTCTCCCTTCGACTCAATTGCCTGAGCCCAACGATGAGTCAGGTATGCCAAGAGATCACCAGCCGAGCGACCCTTACGGAACCCGTATTGTTTGTCGCTTAGCAATCCCTGGCCGTCCAAGTATCGAAGGAGCTGGCTATTGATAATAGATTCCATTATCTTCGAGAAGAGAGAGGCCAGAGACCAGAATGCTCGGGTTCCCGAGGGGAGGCGCTCAAGTCTCTTGCCAATTCTATTGACGTGCTGTTGCTTTGCCCGAGTAATCTCTTTCTTGAAGGACCTAGAGGCAAGGTTGTACTCCTTTTTATATGTGCTGGTATTTAAATCCCGAGCAGACACTGCGTTGGCCCAGGATTGGTAAGCCTCCTGCTTCCGGCGAGAAGCTTTTTTGGGGGATGAACCAAACCAGGGACGAAATCTGCCACCAGTTGGCACTACAGAGGTCGGAATGAAAAGTTCCATCCCCTGCATCACCACATCGGCAACAGAGTTGGCAGTGTTGTCGAGATCATCCGGCGAGAAGCACACGTGCCCCCAAGGATAGGATGCAAAAAACGACCGCATTCCATCCCAGTCTGCTGACTTGTAGTGCCACACACGACGGTATTTAACAGCGCGCTGTCTTAACACCGACGTAAGTGGCACAGAACTCCTAACAAGGCAATGATCCGATGAACCAAGTGGTGCGGTTACGGATATTTGGTAGCCGTCAGGATTTGAAGTCAGTAGAAGGTCCAACAAGGAAGGATTCTGACCATCCACATCTGGGATTCGCGTAGGCGTAGTAACCAGTTGTGTCAAGTCGTTCGCAAGGGCAAAGTTGCAGACAGATCTCCCCGCGTGATCAGTTTTACTGGAATTGAGCCAGTCGGCGTAGTGGGCATTAAAGTCGCCAAGTATTATGATCTCTGCGGATGGGATCTGCTGCTGCACAAAATCTGAAGCAGCTTGTAGGTGCTCCAAGAGTCGGTCCGTCTCGGGGTCACCACTATGGGACCTATATAGGCACGCATAGACGCGAGGGTGGTCGTCGCAATCTATGCGGAGCCATAAGTTTGATAGGTCCATGACCTCAAGATTGCTGAGGCGGCGAGAGCTGATATCATCTCTGATATACACACACACTCCAGCTTTGGATAGTCCTCCAAGTCCTCCAGAATTAGTCAGTAATAACATTAATATTGAATTTCTATGGGTTCCCTCCCACAGAGGAATTGCTGGAAATGAGAGGGCGGATACAGCCTCTAGAGGACCACCAGATGAGGATCATAAGGACATCATAAAAGTGCCATTTACAGACCTCTTTTTGACTGTCAAAGATGAAATGTTTGAGCTATGGAAAAGAATCTGGAATATAGTAAATGTTAATAAGGGTAAATGGTACAGTGACATAAAGAAAGATTTTTCAATCCCATGGTATAACACTGTACAGTCTGAATCAAGAAAATTCACATCAGTAATAACAAGGATGAGATTGTTATTACTGATGTGATTCCCACTTCCATAAATTAAAAATTTTAGATGATGCAAAATGCCCCAAATGCTTAGAAAATGATGCTGACCTCAAACATATAATCTTTGATTGCAAAGCACTAGGTCTGGACAGAATTTTACTCTGCTCTGAAATATGTCTGAAATAGATAAAATTTGTAAAGATGAAGATATAAGTGTACCCCGCCGCCCAGAAGATTTACTGTCTAATTACAATTTCTTCAAATGTTTATACCGTTATATATCGATACCAGAAGTATCAATTAACGTAAGGGACATTTTGGCGAAAATGAGTTATATATATCATTGGATTCAGAATTTTCTGCTCTATCGAATGATATTATTTAAAAAATTCTATCGTTTAAAAAAAATCCCTTACAGTAAAAATTTTTGGCCTGAGTAAAACGATTTGTGACAGAAAAATTGATGTAACAGACAATTAAATTTTTTTTTCTCTGAAAAATAAAGTAAGTAATAGTATTTAATAATTTACACCCTTACCTTAAACACAATAGACATAACGACCAGTAGTTCGACTGCAAAGAGACGGACAGGTTTCAATATCTGTCAAATTCGTCGGGTTTCACTAGGATTATAAACGGAATGTGCCTCGCGCTGGCTGATATAATTTATTTTTAAATATTTAAAATAATGATTTCAAAATTGGATTCTGACAATTTTAATCGAATGTGCCAAAACACAAACAACAATACGACCAAAGAGGAACACGTCCATCGAATATGTCATAGTTTTAAATTCGTAGGTAACAATTTAACAACCCTAGCAACGATTTTCGTCATAATACGTCAAATTTAAAAATTTCAACATCAGTTCTAAGTCGGCATACTCTATCATTCTGTCTACTCTGCCTTAAACCACAATAGTTGTAGACGTAACAATAACAATCTTGAACTGCGCGCGAGAAGGAGCTGAAATTAAAGATAATCTGTCCATTCCTAATTATTATTTATAATTATTCTTGTAATAATATGTATATTATTACAAGAATAATTATAAATAATAATTAGGAATGGATAGATTATGATGATATAACGATTAGTAAGTAAATTAAACTATTTTAATGGTAAAATTGAAAGGGTTGAAATAACTTCTTACATTACATTAATGTTCATATTATCATTTGTATTATTTTTTAAATTTTTTTCAGTCAATTCATATTTTTCATTTTTCTTTTGTTTCCAGTACATTCATTCCATTACTTAATAAATGAGACTGTTGATTAAGTCTCAGAAACATTTTTTCTTTATCCGTCGTTGAAAATAAATAAAAAATATTAACAATAAATCGTTTTATTTTTGTATCCCTAAATTTCATTTAAATCTGTGATAGCTGAAACTAACATTAATCATGCAATGAACCTATTTTGATGGTATCAAAATACTATAATTTTAGTAGAAAATCTATAGTTACATTAAACTGCAATACTATAAGAGTTCTTTACAATAGAATTTCGTATAATTTTCTATTTATTTTGCTGCTTACGGTATGCTTCACCCCTTACACATAAAATATTGGTAACTTAAGGGACAACTAAACATATTTTTTTAATGTAAGGGACATGCTATATTTTAAGCCGTTTGGTATTCCAAAATATTTACTTTATAGCATGAAAGAACAGAAAATTCTAAGAAACTTTGTTCTAAACACAATTGAAATTGGAAGCAACAGTAAAAAGTTATAGAGAGATTTAAAAAAATAAAATCGTTTTTTGGCTCTCCTGAAAAACAGTGTTTTGTCCCTTACATTAATTGATACTTCTGGTATCGATATGCTCAACGATGGAAAAAGTTTAAATTGTAAATAGGTACCGTAGTGTTTTTTTTTTTTTTTTTTAAATAGTGCTTAGTGTGAACCAAGAAGTTTACACCCTAATGGAGGTATCATAGTGAACAATAGATTGAAGATAAAAAATATGTCCTTGGATGACGTCATTGTTATGTGCTATCCCTTTTCTTTAGGGTAACCAAAGTTTTGAATATTCTAGGACAAACAAGTAGCCTTAACTATTAGTACGGGAGCCCTAGAACAAACTTTCAAACAAATAAAAAAATAATTGTTCTAGGGCTTCCGTACTATACAGGGGGAGAACCTTGCTATAATTTACTAATTATTCTAATGCCCGGGCCGCACCTGTGTAGTGCTTCGTGCTTAAAACGATACCGTATCCAGGACAATCTGCGTGTATCGTAATCATAGCACAAAGCTTCGTACGATATACGCATGAACGGCCGCGGCATTAGTCATACACTACGAATAATAAAAACTAAGGAATCGTAACTCCCATACTATTACCGTTTTAAATTTGGTTTCTTTTGATCTGTCATGTAACGTCAGCCTAGTACCGCTCAAGGTCACCTAAATATTGCAAATGTATTGAAATGTGTACCTATAAGGTACACTTTTTTGACAAGTTTGGCGTTTTGAAGCGCGCGTTAGGCGCGCGCTTCAAAACGCCCAATGTGTATTTTTAAAATGAGCCCAGTAGTTTTTGAGTTTATCCATTACAAACAAATCTTTCCACTTTAGAATATTGGTATGAAGTAAGATATTTTTCTTGGCTTTGTATATGAAATGGAGTAGAATTAAAAGACAGCTTCATATGAAAGATTTTTTATATTAAAGTCAAACAAAAAATTGGGGATTGATGGGTTTTAAGTAGTATTCTAATCAAATCAATCAAATCAAAATAATTTATTCATATAGGTCACACGGTAACACTTATGAACGTCAAGATTCTTAAATAGTTATTACAAAATAAACATCTCATTCTTAGATACATTAATACATGGTAATTATCACAATTTGACTTACATAAATTACTGACAAATTCCATTTTATATCTCTCTGATCATCTGATTTTAAACCTTTTTAACATTGGTTTTAATATATTTCTGTTATTTTTAAATAATGAACAAACAGGTAAAACGATAGCTTCTTGCACTTCCACAATTTGTTTCTTTTTAGGTGGTTCATTTTCATCGAGCTGAAAGAGGTAGCAATGTGAGATGAAAATGTAAATGATAATCTAAGTCTCAAAGTCAGCCATAAAATTTTAATGCTTACATATTTTTCAAGTATCGGCATTGCTGACGCTTTAGCGCAAGGAGTTTCTTGTGAGCTTGAAGGAATATTAAGACATTCCTGAAAAAAATAAGTGATATTAAGAAGAAGAAGACACAACCTTAAATTATTAGTTACCTTTTTTTTTTAATGGGATAAGGGGGCAAACGAGTAAACGGGTCACCTGATGGTAAGCAACTTCCGTCGCCCATGGACACAGCAGCATCAGCTGCAGGTGCATTGCCGGCCTTTTAAGAGGGAATAGGGTAATAGGGGAGGTTAGGGAAGGGAAGGGAAGGGAATAGGGTAGGGGATTGGGCCTCCGGTAAACTCACTCACTCGGCGAAACACAGCGCAAGCGCTGTTTCACGCCGGTTTTCTGTGAGAACGTGGTATTTCTCCGGTCGAGCCGGCCCATTCGTGCCGAAGCATGGCTCTCCCACGTATAAAATTACCTGAAGTAATCTTATTTCTTTATTCATACTAATGTACTATCTTCATCGTCTGTGTGTCTGTCTTTCTGTCTGTTGCATGCTTTACAACTGGACCGATTTTTATGAAATTTGGCATAAACATAGATAAGATGTTGAGAAAGGACATAGGTTACTTTTATTGTGTATAAATACATAGTTCCCATGGGAAACGGTACAACCTAATTTTGCCACAAGGAAGCCGCAAGATACCTCTAGTATTTAGTAAAATAATTCACTATTAGAACTTACCAATGTTTCGCAACACCCACAAATCTTTGGTATAGCAGATTTCAATAAGCGGTCAGGTCTATTGACATCATAGTCTTCAAGTTCAGATCGAAAGTGTAGGCTACAAATTCTGGCAGATTTATAATAATTTGATTTTAATGGTATTTTAGATAACCAAGCTTGCCTCAGGTCAGGGTCACTAGGGAACCTGTAACGTAAAATAGGTGCCATAAATGTAAAATGCTAAGTAAAGTATTACCATTGAAATACAAGGACAATCCAATCCAAACTAACTAATAGTCATCCTAGCCTAATATATAAAACTTTTGTCCATAACACCTTTATCGGGTAGTAAATCATTTGCAGTTATATGTACGAACTACGAGGACAATCCAATCCAAAGTACAGCTAATGGTCACCCTAGCGAAATGTAAAAAATATTTCATTTAACTAACTTACCCGTGAAATTTCACACCACAATTTGGATACCATGCACTTTTACAACCTCGAAGTACACAACTCATTGTATTTTGTATTAAAAATAATATGCTTTATTTACTTTATGTAAAAAATCGAACAGAGATGCTGTCAACAATCGGCAGCCATAATGTTTTGACTACGTTCTGACATTTGCTTGTGTTGCTATTGAAAAAAACTAACATTATAAAATGGGAGTAATGTGAATAAAAAAAAACATAAGTTTATTTTTCTTTTTGCTTTTGATGTTATGCAACCAAAAAACACCCTTGAATTATTATTTATTTAATTGTAAGGTTTTTTTAATCGTGTATATGGGACGTATTTTAGGCTTAAAAACTAAAATTGATTTTGTTAATAGGGAAAATATAAAACACTTTGGCAACTCTGTGTTTTACAAGTGAGCGAGTGAGAACTATCAAAAGAAAAGAACAGGACATAACAAAAAGGTCAGCAGAGTTCAAATATTTGATCTTCACTTTTTTGTTCTGTAGGAAAACTCCATTAGGGTGTAAACTTCTTGGTGTGAACATTGGTGAGCATAGACATAATTATGTCTATGTTGGTGAGAGCCTGTGGTGAGAACCAACATAGAAGAAAGACATTCCTTTTTTTAATTTTAATCTGTTGTATTTTGTATTATTATTGTATTTTTTTTTGGAGCAAAGGACTCGTTTCCAGCTCCCAATAAATTAAAAAAAAAGTCTATAATACATCCAATATTGACACAATGACTTATGACATTTAAACAGCACAAACTTTAGAGAATGTTCACATTTTTCGCCTCAACTCTGACGCTGGCAACTCCTAAATGGGGAGGCTTACGCCAAAAGAAGAAGAAGAAGCCAACGCTTAAATACAGTAATCTATGCTCAATGATCTCGGATCCATGTTAATCTAATTTCCCCCATAATGATAATTGATAATATCGCGCCTGTCTGCGGGAGGCTTTATATCTCATAATAATATAGATATTCTAATTACTATTCCACATTATTAGCTACAATCTACAATGAAACTTATGTAAGTTGACCACTTCACAAGGAACGAACGGTGCTCCTTGTTGTCGAGTGCACTGTGCAAACCAGTAAAATGTTATCTCAGATTGGTAAGCACCTTATTTACACATTATTGCTTTTAATTCCGGCGCGCGCGGTTGTGGCGGCGAAATGGTGATAAATACTTTCGTGTTCATGGACATTGAAACCACGGGGTTACCCTCGGAAGAATGCAACAAGACAAGAATAACTGAGATTAGTATGATTGCGGCACAACGAGACCACTTGTTGGACACCAGGCCGGGGGCGACACCTCGAGTACAGCACAAAATCACCTTCTGCCTGAATCCTGGCAGGTTAATATACCCATCCTGCTCGGAAGTAACCGGACTGTGTAACGACCTTCTAGAACACGCGCCGAACTTCAACCAAGACATTTTCCGAATGCTAGACACATTCCTGAATGTTCTAGAAAAGCCGGTTTGTCTCGTCGCACAAAATGGTAATCAATTCGACTATCCCATTCTGAAGAATCATTTAGTCAAAATCGGTGTGAGCTTCTCCGAGGATTTGTTGTGTGCTGACAGTTTCTTTGCTTTTTATCATATATTCGAGAACAAGAAGAAAGAAAATTCTATCACTGATAAAGTTGTGATAGAAAAGGAGAAAGAGTCCGATTTAAGCCCTGATGAAATTAAGCTCTCAAATGAGAGTACACCGAAACGTTTACCAGCCAATGAAGATGTACATACTCCCGTAAAAGAAAGGAAAGACTCGTTGAAGACGAAGAAATGTTCTGCTCGGAGACGTTTTCCGTGGTCATGTGGTAGCCGACCTATAGAAAGTTATAAATTAAAAAACATACATGAACGCTTACTCAATCGGCCCTCGGTGGAAGCACACCGAGCTGAAAACGATTGTATAATGCTTATGGAGTGTGTTGTGGCTTGCGGTGAACAAATGTTAAAATACATGGACTCAAATCATCAAAAATTCTTTGATATCAAACCCATGGAGATAGGTGTCCGTATTGGCGCCTAGCACTTCTCCAGATATCAATCACACCACAGCCTTATATGTAAGAAGCTACTCATGGAATTTCAATGTTGTTGGATTTTTTAGATTCTGCATGATGCGGCATTAGGATACTAGAATTGGGCTGCAATTGAAGTTTTTTTATTCACTGGGATTTGTGCGGCTTCAAAACAGCCCCTCTTGTGGTAAATAATAATTGTAAAAAAAATATGAGACACTATTTGATTCATTGTTGCATAATTGCAACTTTACTAAACTCTATTATAATAATATGAAACTGTAACTCAAACTCAAAAGTTTGATATTTTCATACAATTTTTTTATTAAGTTAAGTTTTGAATATTTTATTCATATTTTAATTTGTATATTCAATAACAATAAAATTATGTACCATACCATTTTGAATGATTTTGAAATATGTTTTAATTATTTTAATTTATTTTGTTTATGGTACTTACACTTTATTTTATGTTTATAGGTAATTTACAATGTATTTTTATCATTTTTGAATTTTTTTAGCTAAATATTTTTTAGTTTTGCATGATTTTTATCCTATTGTGAAAAAAATTTATCGACTTTTAAATTGATCTCAAAATTTTGTGCTGTCTACCAAATAGATTTAAATAAAACAAATAAAAATAAAATATAAAATTTTGATTGTAAGAAATTAAAAAGACTTGAAAAATTATTTTTAAAGTAAGTACTTAGATGAAATATTCAACAATGTCAATACTATTCTATGGAAATATTTGTATATATTTTGCTTTTAATCGAAATGATCTTAGTTATTGTATTGATAATTTTTGTAAACTGTATTGTAAATTATAGAGGTCAGTGTGTAAATTACAAATATTTGTGATAATATTATTACCTCATTCGTGGAAAATCAAGACACAATAGCTATTCAATTGTTATCGCGGTGAGATAAAGTGTTATAATAAAAGAGGATAGTAGACTTTTATGACGTACTTTAAAATAAAAAAATATATAATTATTAAGAAAATTTTGCTTTACTTACCTAATGTTTTAATTGTCTTACCTGCTTAATGTTACACATTAAAAAATGACGATTTTTTAGGTACAGAATACAGACCCTAAGGCTGGTTTTATAGTAGAGCGTTTCGCAGCGCCGTTGGAGCGCGCGCGTTCGAAGCTGTAAGGTTGGTTTTATAGTAGAGCGTTTCGCAGCGCCGTTGGAGCGCGCGCGTTCGAAGCTGTAACAAACGTATGGACGAACGGCGCTGCTCAAGCGCGCGACTTTAAAACGCTACTACTACCCCCATACACCTTCGAACGCGCGGCGCTCCGACGGCGCTGCCGAAACGCGTGACTGTAAAACCAGCCTAACAAACGTATGGACGAACGGCGCTGCTCAAGCGCGCGGACTTTAAAACGCAACTACTACCCCCATACATATTCGAACGCGCGGCGCTCCAACGGCGCTGCCGAAACGCTTAACGATAAAACCAGCCTAAAGCATTTAAGCATCTCTTAGTTTAGTTTTGGGGATACCATTATATTATTACTTATATGATTATTATGGAGCTCACTCTCACTGTGAAAGTAGCAGCGCTGACAGAGTTACTTTTTTTACTTATTCTAGGGGCAAACTCATAGCTGTTGCAAGTAGCTGATAAAGTAACTTTTTTTACATAACATGATATTTACAAAGCATAATTACTTCAAAGTCTGTTATCTTTGTTTGTCATGGGACTTAAAATGCCAGACAATTATAATATACTTAATATTTGCTGTGTCATCTTTTCATTAGGACACTGTCTCACACAAAAGGTGTGCCGGGGCACACTGGTGTACCATGGCTAGTAGTTGGTGTGCCTCAAAATATGCCGTCACGTGTATATTCCTATTTCCTAGCTTATAAAACAAAAAAGGAACATTTTAAGACAATCGACCAAGGGATGGGGCTTCAGAGCACCCCTGTACACGCTGATTAATTGGTAATGGATTATGGACCCCTAAAACTTTTAATTTTTTAGATGTAGCTATCTTCTTCACAGTCTAAAGCAGTGGTCCCCAACCTTTTATTCATACGGGTCACAAACATATTTTGGTCTTGGGAATTGGGATCCCGAGCTGCAACAAAAAAATTTTAGGGTGAAAAAATAATGTTCTTCAAAATTAACGATAAAAAGTTAACTAAGTAATTACTTTATGATAATTATTATCATTACAAAAGTCAAAATATTTGTAGGTAATTATTAAATGACGTCATTATAAGGTCCTATCGCATACCAGGAAGCAATTACAGATAATGATTTGGTCATTGTACTATCAGGGAAGTTGATTCATAGGCAGAGGACGGACCTTCTTAATTTGGTTGGGTTATAAGTACAAAATATAAGTACTTATTGAAATAATGTTTACAGTTGACATTACTATATCTTTTATAAGTACTATAAGTAAGTACCTATATATACTTAATATACTTACTAACATAATATTACATCAAAAACATTTTTTTGCAATATTCTAGATTCTAGAAGAAGATTGCAAAAAATGTAGGTTCTATAATATCTAATATCTAGATTTTTTTTTTATGAAATAAGGGGGCAAACGAGCTAACGGGTAACCTGATGGAAAGCAACTTCCGTCGCCCATGGACACTCGCAGCATCAGAAGAGCTGCAAGTGCGTTGCCGGCCTTTTAAGAGGGAACAGGGTAATAGGGGAAGGTAAGGATGGGAAGGGAATAGGGGAGGGTAGGGAAGCGAATAGGGTAGGGGATTGGGCCTCCGGTAAACTCACTCACTCGGCGAAACACAGCGCAAGTGCTGTTTCACGCCGGTTTTCTGTGAGAACGTGGTATTTCTCCGGTCGAGCCGGCCCATTCGTGCCGAAGCATGGCTCTCCCACGTATAATAGATAAAAATATCAACAATAGGTTGATATTTTTATCTAATTTCAGTACATAATCAGTAGATAGTATTTTTATTTTAGCAGTAAATAATAACATGTAGCAGACTAGATGGCGCCCGCAACAAGTTGAGCCAAAATTAATTAGCGCGGGAATCGTACATTTTTCCAGAAAGAAATGTATTCTAGTATGACGACCTCTGTGGCTCAGTGGTGAGCGCGTCGGTAGCTCAAGCCGGGGGTCGCGGGTTCGAATCCCGCCGACGGAACAAAAAGTTTTCAATGTTCCCGGGTCTGGATGTGTATTAAATATATGTATGATATAATAAAAATCTTAAATATATTATGTATAGTATAAAGTATTAAATGTATTTCCGTTGTCTGGTACCTGTAACACAAGTCCTTTAGGTACTTAGCACGGGGCCAGACTGACGTGGTGTGAAGCGTCCATAGATATTATTATTATTATTATGTCCTTTCTCGGGATTCCAAGTATCGCTCCATACCCAGCTAAATCGGTTCAGCGGTTTGGTCGTGAAGAGGTAACAGACAGACACACTTTCGCATTTATAATATGGATATTTTAATGAACGTGAAGAAGGCAATTTTTTGCCAATTTTTGCTCTTTAATGGTACGGAACTATTCGCATCTTCATTTTTTAAATTAATTTATTCCAGGTCTCCTGTTCCTCACTGGAGCGTTATGGGGCTGCACCAACCCCTTCATCAGACAAGGGACCAAGGGTCTACGGAGTGTCAAGTCCAAGACCTGGGTTGGCCAGGCCGCTGCAGAAGTGACCTTCCTACTGGGTAACTGGAAAGTAAGTGATACCCATGCTTATTTATTTTGTGGGAAAACAAACAAGATAGACACACATTGTTCAAAATATCCTTAAGCTTCGGCCCATAGAAATGAATGTGCTTCGGCCAAGCCTGCTCATGAGTAAGCGCGTGTTCAGACCAAAGGCGCCGAATGTGAGCAGACTCACTGTGAACCCCAGTGTGAACGTAAAAATAATAATTTTCTATGATATTTACATGTTTGTATTTATATTTCCAGTACGTGGTACCGTGGTTGGTGAACCAGAGCGGATCACTGGTGTACTTGGCAGCAGTGCAACGTGCGCCATTGTCCCTGGCAGTGCCAGTTGCCAACAGCCTGGCATTCGCGTTTACTGCGCTCACCGACGCTGTGGTTGGCACGGAGGAACCCTTGGATGGAGGTATGTTTGTATTGACATAGTAAATTGATGTGCCAGGTTGTCAACAGCCTGACATTCGCGTTTACAGCGCTCACAGGCGATGTTGTTGGCACGTTGGAGCTCTTGGATGGAGGTATGTTTGTATTGACATAGTAAATTGATGTGCCAGGTTGTCAATAGCCTGGCACTCGCGTTTACACCGCTTATAGGCGATTTTGGCACGGAGGAGCCCCTGGATGGAGATATGCTTATAATATAACATTTTCTAGCCCCGCCAACAGCCTGGCATTCGCGCTTACTTCGGTCACCGACGCTGTGGTTGGCACGTTGGAGCTCTTGGATGTTTATATTGACATAATTCACATTCATGACAGCTGCAACAACCTGGCACTCGCGTTTACTGCGCTTACTGACGATGTTGGCACGGAGGAGCCTTTGGATGGAGGTATGTTTGTATTGACATAATAAATTGATGTGCCAGATTGTCAACAGCCTTGCATTCGCGTTTACAGCGCTCACCGACGCTGTGGTTGGCACGTTGGAGCTCTTGGATGGAGGTAAGTTTGTATTGACATAATACATTGATGTGCCAGTTGCCAATAGCCTTACTGACGATGTTGTTGGCACGGAGAAGCCTTTGGATGTAAGTATTATTGTGCCAGTGGCCAACAGTCTATGCACGTCCTCTGTGACTATGTCAGATGTCTAGTTTATTACCTGACTATCGGTGAAACCTAACGAAGTTTGCTTTTGTCAGTTCTTGTATGTATGTTCACCCTTCCGATCCGATTTAAACAAATGAGGTGTCAATAGAATATGACGCAGGTGCACTGATCTCCAATATACAAGTACGCTAGACTTATGATACCGTATTCAACTGTTTTTTGTGTCTATTTGAAGCGGAATCAGCGCCCCCAATGCGGGGGAAGAGAACTAAATCTGACGTAACTTGCAAATTGCCGCTTAATCGCTATTGGTTGTAGAAACTCATATTAGTTCCAAGTACTCCCACTACTGCTATCAGCGCCAATATGGCGACTTTCAAACGTCAGATTTAGTTCTCTTCCCCCGCATTGGGGGCGCTGATTCCGCTTCAAATAGGCACAAAAAATAGCTGTCATTTCAAAGGATGTCATAAGTCTAGCGTACTTGTATAATGGAGGTCAGTGCGCAGGTGGCATAGGCTGTTTTTTAACCTTTTTCTAGTTTTTACGTGCTTGGGTTATAGTTTTATTAAACCACCTATTTGTTATGTTTCAGTTTCGATGATCGGCGTTGGTCTCATCGCTTTGGGTACAGCTTTTTGTTGCTGGGATAGTGCAGAGGTTTTATAGCAGTACTTCCACTATTTTATATACTTAGATAATTAATATTTTTTTTTTAAAAGCATAATTATATTTTTATTACTTAAGAAATACGAAAATATGGCAGTATTATAATTATTCAAGGTTTCGGAATTGTTTTAGTACGTCCACTTCTCAATAGATGGCGCTTTTACGGAAGGGTTCGTTTCGAATAATGCTATGTGATCAGTTTGTATCTAAGGAAACTGCCCAACGCTGTCGATGCAAACTGGTGTTGCCAATTAAGGCCACTGGAATAATTGGTGGAACTGTCAAGTAAATAAATTATGTATTTACTTAAAATTTGTAGTAAAAGTTTCGAGTTTTATTACGGCAGCTAGAGGGCCGTAACCTCACGTAACCATCCATTGAGACAGAGAGTATTTTGGACCGATAATAGCCCACTGTATGACCAACGACATTAGACATACATGGTGCAATTAAACCTTCCTGCTAAATTTTTTTCAGGGCTTAGGTATCATTAGGAGAGTCCATTTACCCAAAAAAATGGATGTTTTTTTAATGACATATTTTAGCCCTTATAAAATCGTTGCAGAACGGTCACTCGCGGCGGTAGGTATGAGCGGGGGTGACGCGGGGGGAGGCGCACGCGGGCGATGCAAATAGTGTCCATTAATTGTAGTATTTCTTAGGATAACTTTCGGAAGCTATTTTATTTCTCCACATTTTAGTACCAGGAGTTTTTTATTTTTAAAACGGATTAATATAATATCAAAATTTGGCAGGAAGGTTTAATTGCACCCTGTATAGGTTTCATCTAGCTCTACGCCACTATCATTGTTATTTTCCACCTTTTTTGTAAAAGGGCCCGTGCGAGTTTCTTACGCCGGTTCTTCTCGGCGCGGTAGTTCCCGAACCGGTGGTAGGCCTCATGTAGACACGACGTTCAAGTGTTAACTTTGTTAACCTATTTGGAAATAAATATTTTTGATTTTGATTTTTAATAACTTGAATTTATGGGATAATGCTCAAGAACTATGTCCATACTATGCGCTTTCATCTTAAATTTTCGTCATCTTCTTTCATTCAACTTTCGTTTTGGCGCATTCAATAATTGAATGCGTCAACGAACGCAACGTCAACTGTCATTATAACAAAGCGAAATTTTGGATACAGTCAGAGGGCATGCGTCGCGGGCATGCCTCACATTCGCTGTTGACTGCGCTATGTTGCAACACAGCATGACAATAAAAGGTTAAAAAAATACCACAATGTAATAAATAATTTATTTACATACTACCAGAAAAAATATTCATAGGCAGATGGCGCACCTACGTACCTAAATTGGTCGCGTTGTGTCAAACCGATCACAGCCAACATTGAATTGACAAAGCCGACCAATTGACGTAGGTCTGTCAACTGCCAGGGAATCAGTTTCCTCGATGGTACAATAAGTTAACCTAACCTAACTATACTGCGGCCAGCCCCGGTAAGGCAGGATGCTCCTCCTCCGTCTGTGGTGGCCGTGGTGACCAGCGTATATCACCTGGTGGTCGTCGTGATCATCGTGAGAGGACAGCTTCTTGATGCCCACAATGGCTGACAGCATGAGCGCGAGCGCGGATACTGCCAGCGCCTGGAATATTACAACGGTTGTTTAAAACATTATAAAACCAAAGTCACCATATGTTTCCATATAAATTTCGAGGAGTTCCCTCGATTACTCATGGATCCCATCATCAGGTCACCACTTTGTGATCATGGTACCAAATTGGAGTGAAACCTAATACAACAAAACAAAAATTTCGAAAATCGGTTCACAAACGGCGGAGTAATCGTAGAACATACAAAAATAAAAATAAAAATAAAAAAATATCTGCAGCCGAATATATAACCTCCTCGTTTTTTGGAAGTCGGTTAAAAATAATTGTGCAGTGCCGGTTTTAGCACTACCGGCGCCCTGGGCGAGATGTGCTGTGCAATGCTAAAAAAGTTGCGCTATTTTTTTGTCCTGCGCCCTGCGGGGCTTAAATAGTCATCATAATAATTTATGATTCATAATATGATTTTCCAAAGCGACCATTTTAGTCCCGCTGGGCTCAATCACTGAGCAGCAGACGTCTCAAAACCAAAATGTTATAAGTTTGATGTGTCTGTCAATCCGTGTGTCAGTATCGTAACATCCAAAATGAAACCATAATGAAACCTGTAGCCTAAGTCATAAAGTGGCATTTTATTTGAATTTTTGACGATCGCGGTTACCGCGGCAAAGACCAATAGAAACTCTTCATTTGCCTGACCACATTCAGCGAAACGATTCTATTGGTTCTTGGGAAACACATTCCTCGCAAGTCGCAACGCAGCTCATCTCCGGTGGAAACGCTGACTTACAGTAAACACAAATCTGACGACACCTCTTATACGGTCATGAGGTTCAGGCTACAGAGCATACCAAATCATTAAACAAACATACATACACAAAATCATAACCCTCTTGGCGATATCGGGTATAAAATAAATAAATATAGCAATAAAAGAGAGTGCCTGAAAATTTTTAATAGCAAGCTATTCAAAATGTATGCGCCTTTGGAATAAAAGTAGCAATACATGTATGTGGATAACAAAAAATGGGGCAAATATTGACGCTTTTGAAATAAATGAAAAATAATATTCTTTATAGAATTTTCAAATTATAACAAAGAAATCATAACTTGAAAATTGAAATTATAACTTTTCTTAGTATAAGCAGAGATACTAATATGAAGTACTAATATGAAGGTTACTATCAAATAGCGTCGTTTTGAAATCTTCGGATAAAATTATATTAAAGTTTGTATGTCTGTTCATTAACATTCTAATGACGATTAACGAAGTTTCCCCCTTAGTGTGACCCAGTAGTTAGGAGGAATTCGTGTCACTACAAAATTGTTAGCGAGTTTGCGTGCCTCGGTTAATGGACCGTCATTTTGTATTAGTAATAGGCACCGTGGTCTAGTGGTTTAGAGCGTGGCCCATACGCATAAAAAATATAAATCCGGCCTGCACAGAGGTCTTGAAACTTGAAGGCTCAGCGGTTTAAGAATGCACCTGACCCTAACTTGACTACATAAGTAAACCTAGATCTCAAAATCTGTAAGGTCTAGAAATCTGATTTGTGTCAATTCATGAAGATTAAATGCTCAAGACGAAAACACGATTACTGAAAAAAATGCTCGATAGTTTATTTTTTACAAAAAACCTTCTTTTAGACACATTTTTGCTTGGATCTTCGAAGTATGCTGTCTTTTATTTAATATTTTTTAATATCTAAAAAGTCATTAATAAAACCTAAATTTTCTTAAAATACTTTTTTCATAATCATTATACTTAGTTCGTCTTTTATTCTATGATATTCTATTATAATTGCTTTTATTCAAGTAAAACTAACTTGGCGATAATTCCGCGTCGTCCTTTTTCACCTGGCATATGAAAGACGGGCGTGAGTGTGAAGAGAGAAGGACGATGTTTTTGGGTCAGTAGCCCCCTTAAATTTTTCTTCCATTTTAATTTATGTCTTGTGGCTATCACAACCTCTCAGACATATTTCACGCCGCTTTTTTGGCGTCTTACCTTCATAGTAAGGAGCCCTAGGCCTCCGATACCGGCTGCTCCTAGCGCCTTCGCGAACAATAAACCCAATAAGGCTGCGCCACCGGCACCGCCGCCCTTGCCTCGACCGGTCACTGAAAAAAATACAAAGAAATTAAAAAAAATAGCTACCACACAACTGAAGTGGGAGACGTGAGAGAGCCATGCTTCGGCACGAATGGGCCGGCTCGACCGGAGAAATACCACGCTTTCACAGAAAACACAGCGCTTGCGCTGTGTTTCACCGAGTGAGTGAGTTTACCGGAGGCCTAATCCCCTAATCTATTCTCTTCTCTACCCTCCCCTATTCCCTTCCCTTCCCATCCCTACCCTACCATATTACCCTATTCCCTCTTGTAAGGCCGGCAACGCACCTGCAGCTCTTCTGATGCTGCGAGTGTCCATGGGCGACGGAAGTTGCTTTCCATCAGGTGAACCGTCTGCGAGTGTGCCCCCTTATTTCATAAAAAAAACTTCTTGAGCTCCATCTATGTGTATGTATACTTTTTTTTTCGTTGGGGGAATGCTTTTACGCATCCTCGGGGCCTGAGGAGGACCACCGAGGTATGTGGGACTCCCCGGGGCGGACGGAAGACGCGCCCGGGACTACCCACTAAAACCCCAACGGTGTTCCTGCTCCTGGAGGCGACGGGAAACGCGTGGTACACGACCGTAATGTGTATGTATACTGAAAGAACAAGATGTGCGCGCGCACCTCTCTGTTCGCCTCGTTCGATCCATAAAGTTCATATACCTAACAGAATAGAGAAACAAAGGCCTGAGCAAGAGAGATGTCACTATCAGTAACACTGCGTGGTAAAATGAGACGTGTGATACATGACATCAGCATTTTTGACGTCCAGTCGGCACGTGCCGCACGTTGACAATTTAATCTCATAGAATTCATGTTCAGTCATGCTTGTGTAAGTGTATACGTACACATATTTTTCACACAGATGAAACCAATTTCGGTTTCGTTTGACAGCTCGAGATTGTTGCTCTATTCCACTAGGTATATTAACTTTATGGTTCGATCACACTTTCGTTACTCAAGTGTCAAGTGTCAAGTGTCAAGCGTGCGTAAAGAAGTTTTACTTCAAAAAGTGTCGAGAATAGTGAATATTACGCAAAGGTTGGAGCAGAGGGCGGTGCTAGCAGACACAGTAAACAAGCTATGTCCACACTGTGCACTTTCATCTTCAATTTTCGACATCAACTTCCATATTGGCGCATGAATGACAATTGAATGAAAATGAAAAGGAACGCAACGCCAATCATGTCATTTTTGAAATTTGGATACGGCCAGAGGGCGTCGCGGGCATGCCTCACGTTCGCTGTTGACTGCGCTACACATGCCCTTGACGAACAGAAAAAGGCACAGTGTGGACAAAGCTTAAACAATCCGACCAAAGACATGTTGCACACGTCATATCAGAATATTGACAGAAACGTTGTCAAACGTCGAACAAAACTTTTTGCTGACTGTGCTGGTGCATCTAGCGTGGAAACATTGCAGTTATCCTATTAAGCAGCCTCTACACGTTGGCCGTGTTTGCCGAACAGAAGGGGATGGCGCTATACCAGAAAGAAAGACGCAAATAATTCAATTTCTTTTTTTAGTATAGCGCCGTCCTCTTCTGTTCAGCAAACATGGCCAACGTGTAGAGGCTGCTTTAGAATGCAAATTAGTGACATTATGAAATCACTGGAAGTTTCTTACAACCCTTCACGAAATAGATATGTTACCGTTAATGTGCGTAAACCAGTTAGCCTGGGTGTGGGGTGGGTGGGTGTGATCTGGGTGAGCCAGTTAAAGTGCAAAAAGTATATTCTGTTGTCATTAAATTAGATAAAACAGGTTCTTGTTTGAATAAAACATAATATTATTTAGTTGTAGAAAATTATTTAATATAATTTTTTGGACATAAACAAAGGAATAATTTATTAAATTTTAAGTAAAAATATGTTACCCTCCTAATAAAATTTAACAGATCGTATTGAACTAAAAAAAAAAAACAATCAAAACAACAACAGTCTTAGGTTGAAAGTTTTTAGTTTTTTAGGACTTTTACGAAAGAAGAGAATGAAAACTAACTACTTAGGTAAAGTGCAAATATAAGTAAGCTTTTTTATTTTAAAAGTTTACACTTTAACGGATGGTATCAGGGAATCTGCAGATTACCTAGGTTATTACCTAGGTATTCTGCATTCTAACGGTAACAGATACACTCAAATTTACCAGCACAGAATAGGCTGATAATGATGAACTATTGCTAAGACACTCACTATTATGTCAGCTTTTTAATATAACAAAAATATCCACAGCCGAACATATAGCCTCCTCGTTTTTTGGAATAAAAAAAAACCACATAGATCAAAATCGCTCCACCCGTTTGGATGATATGAAACTACGGACAGACACAAAAAGTGACATCCAGACAGACATACACATACAATAAACACCAAGCCTTTTTTCGTTAGTTAAAAAAGTTTAACTTTTCAATTAACTAATCTATGCAATGCACATTCTGTTCCGCCCGGCAAAAAGTCGCCTATGTTACTTTCATTTATATTTCCGCTAAACAACACGCTAGCTATATTAGACTGAATATTATATTCCTATGAGCGTTCGTGGCCTAGTGGGTAAGCCTTTGGTTCGCACTCGAGAGGTGCAGATTCGATCTATATCAAAAACCTATTGAATATTACTTTTCACTACATCAAAATTGATGTTATTTGCAAATTTCCACTATGTAGCGATATCTGCCCATAGTTTAATATGGCGCTGGACGCTACCCTTCGGCAGTATTTTCAGTCTAGCTCCTAATCCACTTCCCGGCCCATTATTGAAGCAGTGCAGGAATGTTCTATACAAATGGTCCCTCTTTGAGAAAAGAAATAATAAATAAAATTTTATTTCCATAGATAATCAAAGATATCATAAATCAATCTAGTATGATATCTTTGAGGTTCTGAGTACAGTCAAAGTTTAGTCAAAGCCGAGATTCCAATCACAAGGTATTTATAAACACAACGCCTCCGTGGTCTAGTGGTATAGAGCGCGGCTCTTGACTCAGAGGTCGTGGGTCCGATTCCCGCGTTGGAAACACGTTATTTTCAAGTTTGGTTAGGACAATGCAGGCTGATCACCTGATTGTCTGACAAGTAAGATGATCCATGCGTCGGATGGGCATGTAAAACGTCGGTCCTGCGCCTGATCTCTCACCGGTCGTGTCGGTCTTCCGTCCCACTGGGTTATGAGAGTAAAGGAATAGAGAGTGCTCTTGTGTACGACGCACACACTTGGGCACTATAAAATTACTCCTGCGTAGCTGGCCTAGTTTCAATGAAACCAGCCACCGTCACCGAAACCGGTGTGGGAGCTATTATTATTATTATTATAAACACAACACAGTTTAAGTTAAACTTGTTACTAATTATTTTTTGAAATTACCTCATACATTATATTCTGTCAAACTCTTCATTTAAATGATCATTTTTAACTAGATGACGCCCGCAACTCCGTTGCGCCAAAATTAGTTTATCGCGCGGGAACCGTACATTTTTCCGGGATAAAAACTATCCTATGTCCTTTCTCGGGGCTCACAGTATCTGCTTGCCAAATTTTAGCAAAATCGAAGAGGTAACAGACAGACAGACAGACACACTTTCGCATTTATAATATTAAGTATGGGTGTATCTTAGTGCGCCAGTTACAAGTAGTATAAAAGCACTCACCATTATTCTCCTTGTAAGATTCATCAATGACTTTCAAAGACTCGGAGAAGATCTGACTGATTTTATCCTTTTCTATCAGATTCGGTAGTTTCACGTGCAACTCGTGGCCCGATAGGAACTTCGCCATTCGGTAGAAAGCTGAATCCCCAAGCGATCTGCCTTCGTCTTCGAGACTGTTGGAGATAGGCACGCTGACCAGCCTAACTCCATCCAACAAGTCCACGTCTCCATCCAGTATGGACCCCAGGGCTCCAGAGAGGAGAGCTATAGCCAGGAGCCTGTACATTTTGCCGATTGTTAGACCAATAAGCGAGCGGTAGAGACGACGAGGGTTTTATAGAGATAGCTTTCGAAAAAATGAAAAAGACCAGCGACTGAGTCGAAAATGACGGGCCATTCCGCTAGTTTTTGTGACGAACGCGACGCCATAAGTTTTTTTTATTCAGCGGGTAATTGTTTGTATGTGTTTCATATATGTATTTAGGCTAATTTAAAAAGGAAAATGGAAATATTAATACAATGTAGCGTACCCTGAAGCAGTGATTCTCAAAATTATTGTGACGAAACCCTTTTCAAGAAGACATATTTTTTAACAGACCCAAAAGTATATGTCTTGTCTTTGAATGAATTGTCTCTATGCTGGTGTTTTTTTAATGAAATAAACGAGCAAACGGGTCACCTGATGGAAAGTAACTTCCGTCGCCAATGGACATTCGCAGCATCAGAAGAGCTGCAGGTGCGTTGCCGGCCTTTTTTTTTCGTTGGGGAAATGCTTTTACGCATCCTCGTGGCCTGGGGAAGACCACCGAGGTATGTGGGACTCCCCGGGGCGGACGGAAGACGCCCCGGGACTACCCACTAAAACCCCAACGGTGTTCCTGCTCCCTACGGGAAACGCGCGATACACGACCGCAGCCCCACCACCTCTGCCTCACCTGATGCTCAACTCGTGAAAAAGGGAAAAGGGTCTGATGACATTTTTAAAAACTATTTATATATCGCTCACGGAGGCCCTCGGCAGAGCTCCAGGGCTCTCGGAGCACACTTTGAGAATGTCTGGCCTAAAGTTTTATTAGTTCGTGCTCATAACTACTTAATAACTCCTGACGCAAATATGCAAAATTATAATAGATACAGCTACAATTACACGAATGAGGAATTTCATTATTAATAGCTTGTAATCAATTTGCCTAGAAAATTTCACTTAAGCGAGCTATTGAGAATGTTTAAAAATGAAAAATAGACATAACATTGTAACTTATATGTACGGTATGTCATTTATAAATTCTTTATATACTTACTCATAAAAAATATACACAGTAGAAAACATGACGCGTAAAATTATTGTTAACGTTATTTTATTATAATACTAGATGACGCGATGACGCCCGCAATTCCGTTGCGCCAATATTCACACCGTCCGCCACAGCCGGGATAAAACTATCCGATGTCCTTTCCAGCAGGGCTAGCATAACAACAGTAGACATGCGAAATAATTGACATACTGACAGATTTTATTCACAAAATGGCGGATTTCCATTGTGTAACTGTCACTTTGTTTTGGCTGTCATTGTGTCTATTCTTCCGTAGAAAGAAACCGTTTCTATGGTTACCATGCTTACGCCTGCTGGGAATCAAATCTTATCCTAATTTCTACCCTTTAGTCCTTGCATACAATGCCAAAATCATCCTCCAAATAAATAGACTCGATCTTATATTTTTATTATTGAAATTAAAACAGTCGTAGAATCGCCCAACAAGTTTACTTTGAAATGGTTGAAATAAAACAAAGAGCACACGATGTAATGGTCAACTGGAAACGACTAGAGAGTCAACAGAATATCTGAGTAGATACTTTGATTATAAGCTTACTAATTTAGTAACGAGAAAGTATTTGGAATTTGTATTACATATTTATATTATCATCTTGCTTCGTCTATGTTTTATGTTACATAACTTAAAATCATGTTTCTAATAATTTATAAATATAAAGAACAATAAAATATAAAGACAGAGAAAACAAAGAGACAAAAAAAAGATAATTGAGAATTATCTTCATTATTTCGTATTTAATATTATATAATATCGTTGTTTACAATAAAATTTTGACAAAATCCGTCCGGTCACATTGTTTGAGGTTGATTATTTGAGGGATCATAATTACTACCAAATCATCATCAATCCTGCGAAAACGGTAATGATTTCAACCGGAACCGGTATGGGGATCAATATAAGTAATATATTTTATTAGTAAAATGAAAAGAATATCTAGTTCTCTAGATCTATGTAGCGTCTGCGCGTATGCATCTTTTGTCGTTTTTTCCGGCAAGAGCGGTGGGCGCAGAAAGTTGAAGGGCTCCATAGAAAGGCAATTAAATATGAAAAAAACGCTAAGTTTTTACAAAAAATAAATAAATGGAATGACCAGCTGGATAATCAAAGAAATTGACAGGAAGATGATGGGCCTACATTATTGGGTCGGGTTATGTCAATGTTAGTGAATGAATTGTCATGTCGGCTATGATAAAACCCAATCTAATTATGCAGGTCCTTCTTCTGTTTATGTATCAATTTCCCGATAGTATATAAGTGGGTTTAGGTATGATATAATATATGTATATAGGTCTAGCAGAATCTGATGGCAAAAAATGGACAAAAGAAATTGACGCTACCAATACTGGGGAAATTGGAACAAAACGTTTGATACATTTTTTTCCTTATAGCGGCTGATTCCGTCATCCGTGTGTGATACATGCAAATGTAAAATAATCCGTAGCCGTAGTTCCGTACCGATACAGAGCAAAAATAGGCTAAAAATTGTGTTTTTTGTATGGATGCCCCCCTTAAATTTAAATTTTATTTTAATATTATTTAATATTAAAGTGCACATATAACAAAAGAAAGTGTGAAAAATTCAAGTGCCTAGCTCTTGCCATTATGATATAGAACGACAAAGGCCGAAAAAATCACGTTTGTTGTATGGGAGCCCCCTTAAATATTAATTTTATTCTGTTCTCAGTATTTGTTGTTATAGCGGCAACAGATATACACAATCTGTGAAAATTTCAGAAGTCTAGCTATAGCGGTTCTTGAGATACAGCCTGGAGACAGACAGACGGACAAACAACGAAGTCTTAGTAATAGGGTCCCGTTTTTACCCTTTGGGTACGGAACCCTAAAAATATCCAATGATTAAGGATATTTTTTGAAAATCTCCCATCCAAATTTGCCATGAGATTCTGGTAGACCTATAATTATTTTGAATTACGATAATATTATCACGCTAATAATAATAATATTAAGCATGGTTTAAAAATGATTAAGTATATATTATGAAATTTTCTCGATTTTTTACAATTTTTTTAGTTATTTTGTCCGTTGGTTTTCTCATGTTGACGACTTTCGGGGAATAGTCGAAACACTCGAAAAATATTATACTTACTTACTTACATAAAAATAATTTACTCTTACAAAACTGCTTTCTTTTACAAACAAAAGTCAATACAATCAATGTCTTGGCCGATATAAAAAAGAAGAAAAAAAGGAAAACGTTTCGCGGGCTTTCTACAGAATGCGATACACTTTCACTATCGCGTGTTTCCGTCTCTTTCTAACGTTGAAAAAACGGTAAGTCTGTCTCTTTCACTAGTTGATATTGTTAATGTTATGTAATTTCAAAAATCGAACGTTTTGGAGAGAAAATGGCGGATCCAATATTGTTATGGTGAAGTTTTTCGAGCTGCGTTTCAGAATGGACTGGAATCTTAAAATATTTGGTTTCAAGAGGCTTCGTTGGATCAAGGGCTTAGCCAGGGTACACTGCTAATCCTCTGGTATTGCGGAATCTGATGTCTAAGCATAATTACCGGCTTCTGAGTTCCACGCATAGTCGGATTATACTTATATGTATACCTACTTGCTGTCCCGGCAAACGTTTCTTTGCCATATAAAGTATTTCGCCCGTATTATTTTATTGAAGTGACTAAATAAGTATGTCACCATGGCAACGTCCATCGATATCCCGTCGCACAAACAATGGTCGCCGTCAGTCTCGAGTTGTAATAATTTACAATTATTTATTCAACAAATGCACTTATCAATATAAAAAGTACCCAGTAGTCGATTCTCATACTCACTGAATATGCATATAAAATTTGGTTAAAATTAGTAAAGCCGTTTCGGAGGAGTACGCGGCCTAACATTGTGACACGAGAATTTTATACTTATATAAGATTTTTTATCAAACAGTCGCAGTTATTTTAAATGTATTTGATGATTCATCCCTAGAATCTCTAAATCTCCAATGATTAACAAAACGAAATAAGACTTTAGGGCGTGTAATTGTCCTACATATAAAGTTCATTGTAAAAGCAGCAGCGCTGAAGGAGTTCTAATGACCTCTATGTTTGTACTTTGTACTCATCATATATCATACTAGCGACCCGCCCCGGCGTCGCACGGGTATAAAATATATAGCCACTGAAAAAATTATTAGAATCGATAGCCTATGATCCTACGCGTGGTCTACTTATTATCTGTGCCAAATAACATAAAAATTGCTCCAGTAGTTTGCGAGATAAGCCCTTTCAAATAATTTCCCCCGTTTTTTCCAAATTCTTCTATAAGTCTTAGCGTGATAAAAAATAGCCTATAGCCTTCCTCAATAAATGGGCTATCTAACACTGAAATAATTTTTTAAATCGGACCAGTAGTTCCTGAGATTAGCGCGTTCAAGTTAGCCCTTTCAAATAATTTTCACCGTTTCTTCCACATTTTCCTCTATTTCTTCGCTTCTATTAATCTTAGCGTGATAAAATATAGCCTATAACCTTCCTCGATAATTGGGCTATCTAACACATAAAGAATCATCAAAATCCGTTGCGTATTTTTAAAGATTAAAGGGAACAAAGGGACATGAGGGAAAAAAGCGACTTTGTTTTATAATAAGTATAGATAGTGCCAAAAAGTCGCTGATTTGACCACTTCTTGTAATGTATAAGCGCAAACGTAATACGGAACAGTAATGACGACAATAACCATAAGTAGGTTGGGCCTCTACACGCCTCGCTTGTTGGCAAAAAAGCGAGAAAACGACGGTTACTGCTAACTACCTACCTACGCAGGCGGCAGGTATCGTTATAATATGGCTGGCTGGCTTATTACTCTAAAAAAAAGTGACTCGAATCTCGATTTACAATTACTCCTGACTATCGAGAATCGATACCGGTCGTGTAAAATAATCTTATATAGTTAGTTAGTTTCCGAACCGGTGGTAGGTATCATGTAGACGTTCAGAGAACATTTGCAAAAATTTATTCTGAACAAAAAAGTTTGAGTTTCAGTTTATATATAAAATTCTCGTGTCACAATGTTAGGCCGTGTAGGTACTCCTCCGAAACAGCTTTACTGATTTTAATCAAATTTTATATGCATATTCAGTGGGTCTGAGAATCGGCTACATGCGTACTAATTATATTGATAAGTGCATAATATTTTGTTGAATAAATAATAGCAAATTATTACAACTCGAGACTGACGTCGACCATTGTTTGTGCGACGGGATAGCGATGGACGTTGCCATGGTGACATACTTATTTAGTCACTTCAATAAAATAATACGGGCGAAATACTTTATATTATGGCAAAGAAACGTTTGCCGGGACAGCTAGTAATATTGTAAGAAACAAATAATTAAGTGGAATGGTTACCCGTTTGGATGCTGCGATGCCAGGGACATACAATAATAATAATTAATCATAATATTATGTATGGACGCTACACACCATGTCAGTCTGGCTCCGTGCTATTTTTATTAATCATACACCTATTTAACCTATCAAGCCCCATAAGATCACCGGTGATCGCGACAGCAATAGAAAAACAATAGATTTCCAAGAAACCGCGATCGAAGGATCACATACATGACCCAGGAACATCGAAAACTTTTTTGTTCCGTCGACGGGCCGCGGGATTCGAACCCGCGACCCCCGGCTTGAGCGCTGAAATAAACAAAATGTACACAGTAATAAGTACACACATAGACAGAAAAACACTTAAAACTTATAACGCCGCGCTCCTCTTTTTTCGTAGGAGGTTAAAATTTTAATCTTTAAAAACTTGCAAGCATTTGCCCCCTTTAGCAAGTACTAAGGGGGAATGTAAGTGGGGTAAAAAGGGGGGCAAGGGGGGCCAATTCCTGCTCCCCCCTCGTGTCCAGTTCCGCCTCGGAAACCACTCAAAGTCAGGGTTATTTGCTCACACGAGCGCGGTTCTACACGCTTCAGAGAGCACTTAGAGGTAAACAGTGTAGAGTTGACACTTGTGGCTGTTTTGTACCTACATAATATTCTGTGTATAAAACGTTATGCACAAAGTAAAAATAAAAATATATTAAGCTTGACTTTGAAATGTTTTTGTGAAAATATTAATATGGACTTTTCTTTAAATATTGTTTTTTATAGAAAAATTTAAAACCAACTTCCAACGTACAAAAGTGTTAATAATTCTTATTTTGTGCCTACAGAGCTTACTATTATACTCGTTAATTCGCTACTCAACTTTCAAATTTTTGAAAGCGGTACTCAATACTAGCAAATTTAAATTTGATTTCTGTGTAAAGGATTTAAATATTTTTAGTGATTGGCACCGACTTACAAGTTGGCTATAGCACGAATCCTCCCGGCGCCGTGGGCAGCTCTCCCGGAGCAGGTGGCAGTAGACTCCTGCAGTCTACCGCTGCAGTTTTCGCCTCAGGCGGGTCCAATGGCCCAGCACCATGCGGATGAGAAGGCACGTTAGTGGGTAGAGCTGCAATAAATTTACCACCTTGTCGACAGCAGAAACTCATATAATATATGAGCAAGCAAGCCCGCTGCACTGTTATTTATATATTATATAAATAACAGTACAGCGGGCTTGCTTGCTGCGTTTGCTGAGCTGGGGCCAATTTTTGGCGTCACACAGCGATCAACTGTATTAATATTATAGTCGAACTGTACTGGCACTGACTTATATTATGATGTAAGTATTGTGTGATGCTAAAAATAAATCTATTCTTATTTTTATTCATCCGAGGCTTTATTCCTATTTCCTCCATCCCCTGCGAAATGCGTAGGAGGAGCGTTTCCCGTCCAAAAAAAGGGGGTTGGCACCGACTAAAATTGAATCTTTTTTTTCTTATACATCTTCAGACTTTGAGTAGGAGGTAGTAATCCGAAAAATCTTTGATTCACTTTTATGCGCTCTCCGTGGACTCTCAGAGACAATCATGCCTACGTGTCTACTCTATCACCTTAATTGATGTTTGCGATAGGAAATCAAGTATTAACACTTCGTGCGGCGTTTCGCTTCCTAATCAAACACTTTACATATTACACTCACAGACCTAATTATGTTTATATGTTTACCTATATACTGCCATTATCGTTCAGACATAATAATTTACAATTAACTAGCTATTTGACCGAGCTTCGCTCGAAAACACTATTATATACACATAATAAATTAACATTTTCTAAAAATGATTCCTAGCTAGATCGATTTATCGCCTCCAAACCCCCCTATATATATATATATATATATATATATATATATATATATATATATATATATATATATATCGTATCCGTCGTATCCAAGACTCTAGAGCTCGAAAAATCACGTAACCAAATTATTATTTGAACACGAACACCGCAAGCTTTTACACGCTGGTCCTCAAGCTCTATTAACATCTCTACGTACTCGTTTCTGGCCTATCAATGGTAGAGACTTAGCGCGCCGGACCGTATTAAAATGCAATGTATGTAGAAGGTTTAAAAGTTAAGTAGCTAAGAATATAATGGGTAATTTACCGTCCGACAGAATTACGCCAGATTTTCCTTTTGTTATTGTTGGAACTGACTTTGCTGGGCCATTTATGATCACGGATCGTAAGGGTCGTGGTTGTAAAATCACTAAATGTTATTTATGTGTTTTTGTTTGTTTCAAGTATAAATGTATACATTTAGAAGCAGTGTCTGAGCTGTCTAAGGATGCTTTCATACTTTGTCTCCGTCATTTTATTGCTCGACGAGGCATTCCACGCAAAATCTATTGCGACAATGGTGGCAATTATGTAGCGGCTGCTAAAGAAATTAAGAATTTTATAGACTCTAATGTTGATGCTCTATCTGATTTTGCAACCAAGGAGGGCTTAGAATTTTGTTTTTCACCAGCTTACGCGCCTCACTTCAATGGCCTAATGGAAACCGGTGTCAAGTCAGCTAAATTTCATTTGACGCGAATATTAGGCCAGACTCACTTAACTTTCGAAGAGCTTTCAACATTGTTCGCTCAAATAGAATCCATTTTAAACAGCCGCCCTTTATCTCCTCTAAGTTCTTCCCCAAACGATCTCTATCCCTTAACCCTGGGCCACTTTTTGATTGGAAGACCATTGAAGGCGCTACCATCTCCATCCATTGTAGACTAATGTTAACCGTCTTGACCGTTTCCAGCGAATACAAAAAAATCAAGCAAGACTTCTGGAATCGCTGGAGCCAGGAATACAGTGTGTAACCAAAACTAGTGATAATACTTTAGGGTGTGTACGTGTTCCTTGTAGAGAGTTTACTGTGAAAGTAGCAGCTCTGAAAGACGAACATTTTTTTTCACTTTTGTATGGGCAAGGGCCCGAGCGTCACGAGCTTCCCCATACAAAAGTGAAAAAAAAATTTGGTCTTTCAGCGCTGGTAATTTCACAGTGAACTCTCTACAAGGAACACATACACACCCTAAAGTATTATCACTTGTTTTTGTTACACCCTGTATATCTCCGAGCTACAAGCTCGCACCAAATGGCTTTTGAAAAGGCGGGACCTGCAGGCGGGCGATCTGGTCATACTAAAGGAGGAAACTCCACCTTTGCACAGGCGACTCGGTCGGGTGGAGCGAACCTTTCCCGGCTCAGATGGCGCTACACGTGTAGCCGACATTGCTACTTCGCGAGGCATCGTGCGCCGTGCTCTAAATAGGATTTGCTAGCTGCCTAATCCTGACGAAGATGCTGGAAAGCAGTCATGAGCTTTCCAGGGCCGGGTGCATGTTCGCGCCTTAGCTGCGAACACCTACACAATCGTCGAGCGCGGCCGTCGGCGCTCTTCCATCCCACTCACACGCTCGAGAACATTCGCGGCGCGGTATATATATATATATATATATATATATATATATATATATATATATATATATATATATATATATATATATATAGTTAGTTATGTGACCAAGGTATTTGTAAGTTAATAGTCAGGGAGCCCTGGTGGTAGGGCTGACTATTAACTTAGTATTTATTATATTTTATTAATTATCATAAGAGTTCAAATAAAATAAATAATAATAATAAATCATTTATTTCAGATCAGGTCGTAATTTGTTAGTAATTTACAATATATTATACTTAAAAATATGTTAGTATACATAATAATGCAATTCCTTTAATTTAAATATCTGTGTAGCCTGCTTGCTGCACTAGGTACGTGCACACGTATAATTATGTACCCAATGGCGAATAAAACGACAATCAAATTTGTTACTAATTATACTAAGAATGTTGTTGGTGCTGTTACGAACCCGGCTCATCAAGGAGGCAACCCGCTTTCGTATAAGGGCCTGGAAGCCATCCGCATACGCTTGTGCGAACATATTGTTTGATGCGCTGCAGAATCGGGGCAGCCCCAACATCACTCTCAGTGCGTTATTATATTGAATTCGGAGAGCGTTGTAAGCCCGCTGCGTGTAGTTGACCCACAAATTGCACGTGTAAGTACATAAAAAAAAGCTTTAAAAGGAGTTATTTTAACATCTGCACTACACCGTGCAAATCTGCGGGCCAACATATTACATCGGACTGCCATCGCCCTCCGCTCTCACTCCATATCACTATGGTCTTTCAAATCCTCAGTCACAATGTGACCAAGGCATTTGAAAGTCGATACTTTCGTAAGAGCCATCCCATTCAGCGTCACAGTCGGTACTGAGTCTACATTACGTCCCCTTGCTTTAAAAATCACGAGATTACAAGGCCGTGTGACTCTGCATAGGTCTCACAGACACCAATTGATGGACTCAGCAACACCATGTCGTCCGCATAACTAATGCTGTTAACAAAATAACCATCAAGTGTGCATCCAACCTGAGTGTTGCTGAGTTCATCAATCAATTCATTGACATATAGGTTAAATAGAGTAGGCGACGACAATCCACCTTGCCTTACTCTACACTCTAGCCTATACTCATCTGACAACTGTCCAAGCAATTTGACCTGGTTTATCTAGTGTTCGTACCAATATTTAAATAACTTTATTGTATCAGATGGCACGCCCTACTTTACCATCTTAGACCACAGAACATTTTATCTTACCAGATCAAATGCCTTGGACAAGTCAAGAAAAGCTAAAAAATAAAGGAAATTGTGAAAATTTCATGTGCCTATCTGTTACCATTATTGATTACGAGCAAAAAGCAAAAAAAAAAAGTTTGTTGTATGGGAGCTCCCCTTAAATATTTTTTTAGTATTTGTTGTTATAGCGGCAACAGAAATACACAATCTGTGAAAATTTCAGAAGTCTAGGTATAGCGGTTCTTGAAATACAGCCTGGAGACAGACAGACGGACAATCATCAAAGTTTCAGGAATAGGGTCACGTTTTTACCCTATGGGTACGGAACCCTAAAAATGAGTTACATATTATAATTTATATTGCCTGCCAGCACGCACATTATCAGAAAGGGTTGTTCAGGGAAGTAGCTAATGGAGTTTTAATACAGCTGAAGCCACATGACCGATTTGGTTGTCAGCTCTTAGTCGATTAGGTAAGCTAATTAGTTAGGACATAGTTTAATTCTGTAATAAATAATCACACAATTCTTTCATCAACGCTGAAGGTTCAAATTTGGCCCAAGCAGAAGATTCAAATATATTCTTACGGTACATATGAATGAACATCTTACATTTATTTTTTAAATATGATGCTGAATGCAGGTCCGCCAGTTTGTATACTTCAATAGCATTATCTACAGTTAAATTTTCACCAATGTATACCTCACACTGACCTTTTAAATCGTCTAAGGCGTAGAAGTCAGCTGCTGCTAAAAGTCTATCGGACACCGAACTCATATTGTCCACTTGCTCCGAGTACATGTACCCCAATAGCTCTGTTACAACTTCAGCATCAAATGCACTCATAATTTTGCCAGTAGCATTCTCTTCTGTTTCATGGAGGAAGTGCGCTTTTAGGACTTCACTATTGCACGAAATTATATTTTTGTGCACATTAAAATTCTTTCCATCGGAAGACACAATAACAACATCAGAAAACAGCTCACTTATCAATAAGTTATCTAAAGTTTTTATCAATTTAGTCTTCACTGATGAACGACAATAAAATTCAACAAAAAGATGAAGACCGTCTAACTCATCACCCCTTTTGTTTGGAGTAATTGTTGAATTAATAGCATACCATTGTTTACATTCCACATTTTTTATTTTCTGAACTGGGCTGTTAGTACTTTGTTTAACATTTGCAATTCTTATCTCAACACTATTCTGAGGTTTACTGCAACTAAATTCCAGCTGATGGCTTGTGCCAAAATGATTGTGAACATTAGAAAATGAAGTAGAATGTCGGATTCTAATTAGTGTACTTTCAGCAGACGTGTGCAACTTTATGTCCTGAGCCGACTGAGATTGATTTTCAAAAGGTTTTTTAAAGAACAAATGAAATGAGAAAACTTCCACATGTGTACCGCACTCGTAAAACGCAACTTCGGAGAAATTAAAACTTTCGTTTACCATTCTGCCGCAGATGAACTGTCTTCGCTTCCAATAAAATTATTAAAGTGCTACAAGGCTTTAAATGAACGTGGAGCAGTCTTAGCAACCTGAAGCGGACTGACTATCGCACCAAGGACGTAAAATTATTATCGTACATTTATCGAAATTATCAGAAAATTATCGTTCATTTATCGAAATTATCACAAAATTATCGTACCTTTTAGGACAACGTCTATTGTAAGTAAATAAATAAATCATTGAAATTGTAATATTGACATGTATGCAAGTACGCTATAGTTTATCTATATATTAATACGCGAGCGAAAAACTTTGTAACCCTTTTGACGAAAAATGGGGAAATGTAGGTGAATGAAATTTTGCACAGTTATAGTTTATGGTGAAGGAGTGCATCGAGCTAATATTATTTTGAAACTATGCTTTTATCATACATTTTTTTAACAAATAAAACATTACACACACTACAACACACACACAGGGAAAAATGACAGATTTTTTATTGACAAGCCTATGCATACGAATTATACTCTTTTATTTATGGTTGTTGACAACAAGTTGACAAATTGGAAATGGATTATAGTTTTTTTGTTTAATCTTAGATACTATTAGACAATGCTTACACGGCCAGACTGAGATCAGCTGAGTCCCTCTGGGACAAGAGTTGAAAAAAAACGTGATAATTTGTCACCTTGTTGTCAACAGACTTCAACCATAAATAAAAGAGTATAATTCGTATGCATAGGCTTGTCAATAAAAAATCTGTCATTTTTCCCTGTGTGTGTGTTGTAGTGTGTGTAATGTTTTATTTGTTAAAAAAATGTATGATAAAAGCATACTTTCAAAATAATATTAGCTCGATGCACTCCTTCACCATATAAACTATAACTGTGCAAAATTTCATTCACCTACGTTTCCCCATTTTTCGTCAAAAGGGATACAAAGTTTTTGGCTCACGTATTAATATATAGATGCTGTAAAGGGCCATATTATGGACCTATATTAAATCAATAATGTATTTAAAGTATTTAATTGAATAAGGATTAATGCCGTATTGGTTAAAATCACTTCGAAAATTAGAATATCAAGTCAACATTATATATAATATGTTTAAACTACTTAAATCAATACATATATCCCAGTAAATTTCGACGAGTTTCCAACAATATATACCACATGGATTCCATGAGCAAGTTTTTGTTTACGAACGATAGAAGTAACCTTTCCTCCTGTCTCCTGTCTGTGCCCCATGTCCTCTGCCCTTCGCCAAGCCCCACTAAGAAAAGATTTTTTAAAACGATATCTGTGGTTCGAATCTCGCCGACGAGAATTTATACTTTCGCTCTTTCGATGTGGGTTCCTGGGTCTTGGATGTGTATAATATACTCATAAATCATAATAGTAAAGAGTATTTAATTTTCTTAATCTCGATTATAGTAACACATATTAACGCGGACGAAGTTGCTGGCAACAGCTAGTTGCTATAATATATAAGAAGATACGACGCTGTCTTGATTTAAATACATAGAGACATTGTCTATATTGCACCCAGGAGACAATACAGACTCATCTAAATGCATGACATTTATAGACAGACACTAAAACACTTTGAATACTGGTTTATGTGTTTAATTATAAGTCAAGAAACGTAAAAGTTAAAAAAATAATTTCATAATATAAATCTATATTAATAAAAATTTAAATGTTGTTAGTTTTGCTGTAACTTTATACGTGGGAGAGCCATGCTTCGGCACGAATGGGCCGGCTCGACCGGAGAAATACCACGTTCTCACAGAAAACCGGCGTGAAACAGCGCTTGCGCTGTGTTTCGCCGAGTGAGTGAGTTTACCGGAGGCCCAATCCCCTACCCTATTCCCTTCCCCACCCTCCCCTATTCCCTTCCCTTCCCATCCCTACCCTCCCCTATTACCCTATTCCCTCTTAAAAGGCCGGTAACGCACCTGCAGCTCTTCTGAAGCTGCGAGTGAAGTTGCTTTCCATCAGGTGACCCGTTTGCTCGTTTGCCCCCTTATTTCATAAAAAAAAAAAAAAAAACTAGCGAACGGCCGAAAGCTGTACTGGTTTTCCCTGGGCGAAATTTCTTCGGCGCTCAGGGTGATAATAGTGCTAAAAAACATTTTGTTTCCCTTCAGCCCCCATTTTATTTGGCGTCGTCCCACCCCCCAACCATCGAGGGCACATAGCTTAAGTTATTATAGTTACTACCCTAGAGCCAGCGACATCTAGACTTTTGTCATTTTTAGGGTTCCGTACCCAAAGGGTAAAAACGGGACCCTATTACTAAGACTTCGATGTCTGTCCGTCTGTCCGTCCGTCTGTCTGTGTGTCTCCAGGCTGTAACTCAAGAACCGCTATAGCTAGACTTCTGAAATTTTCGCAGATTGTGTATATCTGTTGCCGCTATAACAAAAAATACTAAAAACAGAATAAAATAATTAAATATTGAGGGTGGACTCCCATACAAGAAACGTGAAAGTCTTTAAAATCGCACAGCGAAATACTTCTAATCATTAATTAAGGTGATGAGGGCGGTATTTTCGCGTGTAACTCTAATTTTTTACTTGAATTTGAGACTGTTAAATCATTACCCTCCTATTTGGCTTCGCCGCAATCGGGTAAAATTTCACTAGCAACTGAAAGCTTCAATTGTCTAATTAAATTCCAATCGTAGATAAATCGTTAGAATAATGACAACTTATACACCGGTATATATCCGACGTAGAGCTACGTAGAAACAGACATGGCGGCAATTCAGGGGCCGTACCACGAAACCGTTTTGAGACTCAAACAATAGTACGAGAATGCCGCGTCCTATTCTAACAAACTTGCAAATGACGTTGTTAGAGCAGGACGCGGCATTCTCGTCCGATTGTTTAAATAAAAATAAATAAAATGTCAAAAACACAGTATTTCTGGTCCAATACGACCTGCAAACCTTCAACAAGAGAGCGTATCCCCTCTTACGAGTAAAAGATCGATAACGCACTGCACTTATTCTGATGTTGTGAGTGTTCATGGGCGACGGTAGTTGCTTTCAGGTGACCCGTTTGCTCGTTTGCCTCCAATTTTGTAAAAAAACACTCGTATGAAAAAAAGAGGAAAGAGATTTAAAAACCACCCCTTCCAGAAAAAACATTAATAACTGCCAGGAAATAGAAAACAAAATATGAAACCGATCTAACCTTTCATGATTCGTAAATAAACTCAAATTTTCTACGACTAAATAGCTTGATGATGATGAACTATTGCTAAAAACGTCTCTATCATTTTAGCTTTAAAGCAAAAAAAGTAGCTCAAAATCGGTTCACCCGACGGCAAGATGCCATCGGATCGACATACACACAGACAGACGAGAGAGTAAAGAGTTCTTCTGTTGTCTTTTCCATCCTTTAAACATTCATAAAACTGTTTCGTACGTGGCAATGATATTCTACTTATACAGATCTGTTACGTTCATACTATTTTCCGGTTTAAATCTCATTCGAACCACATTGACAAATTTGACAGATAAGTGAAACAAAAGATACGAAATGCCATTTACATAAAAGAGACAGACTAAATAAAAGACGACCCAATTGGGTCGTATTTGAAGCTTCACAACGCGCGCGGTAGTAACATATCTGCTTTGAGTTTTTTATATAATACTAGAGATCGCCCAATAGTCGAAATACGACCTTACTTGCCACAATATTAGGACTTACCTATATTTTGAAAAAAAAAATTGACTTCATCATAGTTTTTTTCAATTCTTGTCTCTGGGCTGCTGATCTCAGACTGGCCGTTTAAGCATTGTCTAATTATTATCTAAAATTAAATAAAAAAAAAACAATAATCCATTTTCAATTTGTCAACTTGTTGTCAACAGACTTCAAACCATAAATAAAAGAGTATATTTATTAATTTAAATCAGGCTACGTAGGCCCATGCAAAATATACCTTAATGACTAACATACATAAAAATTATAAAAACTTAACAACTACACATTATCACGAATTAACGGCGACGTGACGCGCGCTTCATTCCGGAGTCTCCCCCGGAACCTTCGGTAAACCACATCAGTCGGCCAGAATTCCTCCGCTTCAAAGGTCGGGAGAAGATGCGTCGGTACTCTCACCATAAAGGAACTGAAGTTGACCTTGTGGCGAGACAGTATAATTCGTATGTATAGGCTTGTCACTCAAAAATGTGTCATTTTTCCTAGTAGTAGTGTCGTAGTGTGTGTAACGTTTTATTTGTTAAAAATATATATGATAAAAGCATAATTTTAAAATAATATTAGTTCGATGCACTCCTTCACCATATAAACTATAACTGTGCGAAACTTCATGCACCTACGTTTCCCCATTTTTCGTAAAAAGGGTTACAAAGTTTTTCTCTCACGTATTAATATATAGATATCATTGGTACGTGGTATATCCAAGATATTCTTACCATACGCCATAATGCCCACGTTTCAAACTTCTACTTTTATCCAAACGTCCAAGCTGTGACGTGGAGCCTGACGTTTAAAACCATCGTATAGCGACCCTTACGCAGTGCCGTAAATAGCCGTTTTTGCGCCCTGTGCCGTGTGCGAGATTCTATAACTGCGCTCTGTTTCTTTTTTAGATATTATAGGTATCCGAGCAATGCTACGTATAGGATGCGTATAAGCCCCTCTGATCAGAGTGCTCGATGCGTTGGATCGAATTTTATTCGATCCGACGCATCGAGCACGTTAACGTGAATTTATATGGGATCAAAGCAGTATCCACGTTAGCCAGTAGATGGCGCTGCTTTGATTCCATATAAATTCGCGTTAACGTGCTCGATGCGTATGATCGAATAAAACTGACACTAACACCTCTGGGCTCTGGCCATTCTTGCGCCCCCCCAGAGTCTACGCCCTGTGCCTGGGCACCGGTGGCACCGCCCTATTTACGGCACTGCCCTTACGGTAAAGAGTATGTCATTTAACGCCTCCGTGGTCTAGTGGTATAGAGCGCGGCTCTTGACTCGGAGGTCGCGGGTTCGATTCCCGCGTTGGAAACATGTTATTTCCAAGTTTGGTTAGGACAGTGCAGGCTGATCATCTGATTGTCTGATAAGTAAGATGATCCTTGCGTCGGATTGGCATGTAAAAAGTCGGTCCTGCGCCTGGTCTCACGCCAGTCGTGTCGGTCGTCCGTCCCACTGGGTTATGAGAGTAAAGGAATACTTGTGTACTGCGCACACACTTGGGCACTTTAAAATTACTCCTGCGTAGCTGGCCTGGTTTCAATGAAACCGGCCACCGTCACCGCAACCGGTGTGGGAGCTATTATTATAGCAGTACAGAAAAGATGTCACCCCGTGGCATTTGGCTTAAATACTAACCAATCGAAATCGCTTCAGCCATATCTACTTTTCACATATCTACATCCGAACGAATGCCGCCTGGAAAAAGTGTAGGAACATGAAAATCACGCACGGAGCATCCTTGCATGACGATGAATAAAAACGATGCGCCTGCGACGTGCCCGCTCATTGCTGCACCATCCATGGAGTGTTACAGTTAGTTCACGTGTGTGCCAAAATGAAGACTCTAGTACTCTTAGCTCTCCTAGGTCTAGTTAGGTCCGAGGTGGTGGACATAAGCTGTAGTGATAATGCCACATGTATAGAGAACATACCACGTACTCTCGTCAGGAGTATAAGGCAGAGGAAGACCGTGAGACTGTTTGACACCTTCACCATTGAGCCTCTGAACAGGCAGGCGGCGAGAGGCAACCTCGACCCTCTGTCGCGGCTGGTGATGAACCATGCCATCAGCTTCGATTGGGAAGACTTCACCTTCAGGTTTTCGGCGCCAGAGGGCAGGAGTGACGCGCTAGACTTGGAGGTGCTGGAGAGCAGAACTGTCAAAGGTAGGTGGAATACTTTACTGACATTTACAGAGAAATGTTCACTTGAAAAGGCTGTCACTTGATCTGGCAATTATGTCCTCAAGTTGCGGCTAAGTTAGACACTGATTTCGGATTTGTGTTTACCATAAACTGTGTTTCATTTAATTAATCAATCGGGCATTGACCCTTAGATTATTGTTAGTAATCATTGTTCAAATATGCTCTTTTTCTGAAACCAAATCAACCATAGAGATATTATGATAATATTATTTAAACAATAATTAATTGACTTGGACAGGGGCAAGTATGCCTATAACGTAATATTTGTATTAGTCAAAAATGATTTGCTAAGTACTGACATACGGTTTTGCTCGATAATTAAATATTTAATTCCATCGGAGCCGGCTCGAAGCGAGCCTTCGAGCTGTCAGTTTTGCGGTCCACACGGTGGTTGTTGCTCGATTTGGAGTAAAACTATCGAGCAAAACCGTATGTCAGTGACATATGTCAAATATGTCATTTCCTTCGATTCGGAGTAAAACTATCGAGCATAACCGTATGTGAGTACTTAGCATTAGACTGATTTGTTGATTTTAAACATTAAAACAAGTAGTTCGAAGTTTTTAGTTTAACATGAACAAACTTTTATAATTATAAAGTTGCTATGGATGTAACTTTTAAGTAAGACTATAATAACATGTTACTCAACTTCGCAACAACATTGCAACTAAAACGTGTCATTAAAGTAATGAAAATAAATAATAAATCTTATCTTATATATAAAATTCTCATGTCGCCGCGTACTCCTTCGAAACGGCATTACTGATTTTAACAACATTTTATATGCATATTATGTGGGTCTGAGAATCGGCTACTGGGTACTTTTTATATTGATATAAGTGCATTTATTTTTTGAATAAATAATAGTAAATTATTACAACTCGAGACTGACGGCGACCATTGTTTGTGCGACGGGATAGCGATGGACGTTGCTATGGTGACATACTTATTTAGTCACTTTAATAAAATAATACGGGCGAAATACTTTATATTAGCAAAGAAACGTTCGCCGGGACAGCTAGTTATTTTATAAGTTTACGTTTTTCAACTTGTTTAATATTGCCTGCAACTTCGTTTTGCTGTTTCTTAGTGGAGAACCGTGCATTTTGGCACGATAAAATCCCTATATCTTTTTCCGTGACTTAAATATCTCTATAACAAATCAACTATCAAAATCGGCTCAGTGGTTTAGGCGTTAACAGACAGAAAGACATAACTTTGGAATTAGTACTAAAATAATAATTTCGTGTCTAAATGCTAAGTATTCACATACGGTTTTGCTCGATAGTTTTACTCCGAATCGAAGGAAATGACATATTTGACATATTTAATTCCATCGAGGCCGGCTCGAATCACACGGTGGTTATTGCTCGATTTGGAGTAAAACTATCGAGCAAAACCGTATGTCAGTACTTAGCATAGTCTATTTTATTTTATTACTACCTTAATCTCTTTACTCTGAAACCATTGAACTGATTTTGATGAAATAGGCCCGGTAAAGGTATTTCAAAATGAAAATGTACGGTTCTCGCGTCTTAACAGACCCAAATTCTAGTTTATGGTACGTAAAACTTTTGTTTATTTTGGCTATATTATTTGTATTTTTTGTAAGATTTTCGTAATGATGAAAAGGAAAAAAACGCCTTCTTCATAATTCAAAACGCAATTCTGCCCGGAGGGTCCCTAATCCTAATCCACAGCTTAAAATGCTCCCACGAATCTCTGAATTCGAAACCGAGGAGACTTCATAAATATTTCTTTTTACTCGACTTGTTTGAAATATAAAGTACATCGCATGTTCATTTTGCTATGTACTGCATAATTTACACATGATTTACATACTAGATGAGACTACAGTTCCCGCAATAAAATACTATCCTACGTCCTTTCTCGTGTCTATGTGTCTAAACACACTAGGCCGAAGTTACGCGGCGTAAACTCCGCATAATTAACCGCAATGTCAAACGCATACAAAATACGGACGGAACGCGACGGAATATGGTGTCATCGGTAATTAATTTAAAATACATTGCGGACTATCCTACTTCCTTTCTCGTGTCTATAAGTATCTCCATACAAAATTTTATCTAAATCGGGTAAGCCAGTTAAGCTTAATAAGGCAATATAATATAGAGACTTTGCTTTCGCATTTGTAAAATAAGGTTTTACTAACCTGTTGCGATCCTATTGGCTCTCAAAAATCCTTGTAACGCAGTTCCGATGGAAACTCACCCTCAAAGTTTAATGCATTCGCTTATACCCACATTAGTGGGAATAAGCGTGGAGGCCGCAAAGGAAGATATTCCCACATTAGTGTAGAGGCCGCAAAGGAAGATCTTCGGCGAGGAGCGAGGTGGTATGCTCGGTCAGGTCAAAGCCCACGTGATACATTCCAGCTGTCGTATATATACCGACGCACTTAGAAAAATTCGATAGTGCGAAGCAGGAATGTTCAGGCTAATTGTGGGTACCGCCACACTAATTTGTGTCTCATTTTGTGGCATGTGTATAGATGAAATATGTTTTCTCTTCCGCTTGGTAAAAACTCACCATTCTAACCAAGTTCAGTGGCAAATTATCCTCTATTTTTTGGTCTGTTTTTGAGGATTTTTCTTCCGCTTATTTGCCCCAGGATAAGACGTCAAAACTGTGTCATGATAGAACCGTCGTAAACGGTTTACGAGCGACAAAGATCTTTAATAAACATCTACAGCCTACACTATCTATGTATGTATCTTGAAGGCAGAGTTCAATGACTGATAGATTAGAGTTAGAGACTTGGAATTTCGCATGCGTGTTCTCTTATACCTGATTGGTATATATATATATATATCTTATACCTGATACCATTTGTTAAGGTAACGTCGCGTTAAAGTAAAAAAAAATCGGCCAAGTGCGAGTCAGACTCCGTAACGAAGGGTTCCGTACAGAGCAAAAATAGGTTAAAAATTGTGTTTTTGTTTTAAATTACGTCCAGATTGTTTACCAGAAAAATTATTGATTACACAAATACACAATATGTATTATAGCTATAAGCATTTGCATTAAAATTTAAGTTTTAATGTGTTGATTGAGCAAATAAATAAAATAAAATAATTGAAATAACTTTTAATAATTCAAAATAGGTAACATAAATATACTCTTTTTGAACGTCGTAGAAAGAACGAAGAAACTAAGGTGCCTACAACTGGTTCGGGAACTAACCCGGCGTAAGAAACTCGCACGGGGCGAGCAAACAAATATTTCTAAAACAAGGGTAGACTATAAAGATTTAAACAGGAGAGAACCAAAGCTACTTTTTAGGGTTCCATACCCAAAGGGTAAAAACGAGACACTATTACTAAGATGACGTCTGTCTGTCCGCCTGTCTGTCCGTCTGTCTCCAGGCTGTAACTCAAGAACTGTAATAGGTAGAGAGATGAAATTTTCACAGATTGTGTATTTCTGTTGCTGCTACGAGTATAAGAACAATTACTAAAAACAAAATAAATTAATTATTTAAGGGAGGCTCCCATGGAACAAACGTGATTTTTTTGCCATTTTTTGCTCGATATAAATGATGGCTCGATATGAATGACGGAAATACTCAATTGTATTTATAATTTAATGTTAAATAATAAAATGTAAATAAAATAAATAATTAAGGATTCCTATACGAAAAAACACAATTTTTTCCTATTTTTGTTCTATACTGGTACGGAAATTACGTGGGAGAGCCATGCTTCGGCACGAATGGGCCGGCTCGACCGGATAAATACCACGTTCTCACAGAAAACCGGCGTGAAACAGCGCTTGCGCTGTGTTTCGCCGAGTGAGTGAGTTTACCGGAGGCCCAATCCCCTAACCCCTACCCTATTCCCTTCCCTACCCTCAACTATTCCCTTCCCTTCCCTACCCTCCCCTATTACCCTATTCCCTCTTAAAAGGTCGGCAACGCACTTGCAGCTCTTCTCATGCTGCGAGTGTCCATGGGCGACGGAAGTTGCTTTCCATCAGGTGACCGTTTGCTCGTTTGCCCCCTTATTTCATAAAAAAAAAAAATTCGTGCGCGAGTCCAACTCGAAGTTGGCTTATTATTTATTTTATAATACAGTGCAAAAGAATATAGAAGAAAAACGTAAGCTTTTCGTAGCTACGTATTGCGTCGTAGCGATCTACGAGTTCTACGACGTAGCACGTTCTAAAATTTAAAAAAAGATACGAATGAATTTAAGAGGGCGGCTAACCCAAAAAATCAAACATCGTCCTTCTCTCTTCACTCTCACGCCCGTCTTTCATATGCCAGGTGAAAAAGAACGACGCGGATTCATCGCCAAATTAGTTTTTTCTCAATAAATCGATAAATATACAACATTTTAAAAATCCGCTAGGTCGATCTCTCAATGATAGAATTTATACAATGTGTTAAAATATTAACATATTTCAATGCACGGTTATGGCAATAAATGAAAAATTCGTGAAAATTAGATGCATCTTTGTGATTTTTTTCTATCGAGAAAATTTTAAGATATCGTGTTTTTGCTCAGATCGAATTCTCGGAAATATAATGTAGTATCTAACTTTAGAAAATGAAACAATTCGGGGCTTATTTTCAAGTATAAAAATGAGTTATAAAATTGACACTTTAGGGTTAGTCGCCCCCTTAAGTATAATAATATACACTCATATCGATTTTCAAACAAAAACACAACTTTTCTACCTGTAACTAGTACTAAGTAGATACAGATAAACTACATTTTAATTGCTGTCGCTAATTATTGAATTCGTGCTTGGCTGGTTCCAGATAAGGCCGGTACAAGACAATACATTGCTTTTACTGCTTTTACTGTCGTTTTCTATATTTTACCGACTTACAAAAAGATAAGGTTATAATATGGTCAGCTGTATTTAGAAGTAGTTAAATCATATTAATAATTATTATTCTGAAATGTTGGATGTCTGTCAGTCTGTCTGTAATTCTTTCATCCTAAAACCGTTGAACCGATTTTAATGAAATTTGGTATAGATATTTTGAGCCCCGGATAGAAAATGGGATAGTTTTCACCACGCAAAATATTACGGTTTTCGCGCGATGAACGAATTACGACACCTTTTTTTTATTAATTTTATTCAGCGCACTATTCTACCTTTACAGTAAACTCTATACAATACTCATCCCAAAGTATTATAACTTTCTTTTGCTACACCTTGTATAACATCGTATATTTCAATTCTAATATCTTATACACGCCATCTTTTCTCAAAAGTAAAAAGGTTATTTGTAAGCTAAAATCCAGATTTTTCACTCAGAATCACTCGTTTTTGAGTTTCTGTACTCTTATTGTTGGGATTTCAATAGGACGACGAAATCTAGAGTTTAATTAAAGACGAAAGCGGATGAAGCGGGTAACTAACAATTTGGAAATTGACGTTTTCTTGCATAAACGGAATCTTTCACTGAATGAAACCTATGCCCGATAAAATGATTTGTAATAAAAAAAATCGGCCGAATTGGCCTCGCACACGAAGGGTCCCGTAGCGTTACAGACCAAAAACAGGCCAAAAATTGTGTTTTTGTATGGGAGCTCTTAAATATATATATTTTTAATTTTCTTACCACGAATAATAAAAACTAAGGAATCGTAACTCCCATACTATTACCGTTTTAAATTTGGTTCCTTTTGATCTGTCATGTAACGTCAGCCTAGTACCTCTCAAGGTCACCTAAATATTGCAAATGTATTGAAATGTGTACCTAAGGTACACTTTTTTGATAAGTATTGTGGATCATGTTTTTTGACGGAGTTACTTTTCCTTAGTTTTTATTATTCGTAGTTTTCTTATCAAAAAGGAAAACTTAATATAATTGAGAATTTTGTGAAAATAAGGTAACTGTTACCATTATTGATATCGAACAAAAAGGCCAAGAAATCACATTTGTTGTATGGGAAACCCTTAAATATTATCTTTATTTTTTTAGTACATATTTGTTGTTATAGCGGAAACAGAAATACACAATCTGTGAAAATTGCAGAAGTCTAGCTACAGCGGTTCTTGAAATACAGCCTGGAGGTAGACAGACAGACAGAAAATGAAGTCTTAGTAATAACTGGTCCCGTTTTTACCCTTTGGGTACGGAACCCTTAAAATGTGGATTCTATGTACACATCTATTAGCTTGATTTGTTTAAATTATAAGGGGAAATATGAGTAATTGCTCTTATGTTATAAAATGTTAGTTACCCACTTCATTTTAGACAAAGTTTTTAATTTTAGACAAAGAATCCAACAAAGAAACTAAACTCAGTTCAAATTCAATATGTTGCGAGTAAAGGCCAGTTTTAGTTTCCATTTACATTAGAGTTCAAGGAAAGTTTTAGCGTTCATTTCATTAATTGAAAACTTCGGTAGTTTAAGTTGTATTTAAGTTTAAATAATAAACCAAATTTAAGAAAATTTAAGTTTAAGAAAATAGTTCAAATTAATTAAAAAACAAGATGAATCATGAAACTATAGCGTTTTTAAATTTATCACGTCCCACGTGATAAATTAAAAAAAAAGCTATACAGGGTGTAGCAAAAATAAGTGATAATACTTTAGGGTGTGTACGCGTTCCTTGTTGAGAGTTCACTGTGAAAGCAGCAGCGCTGAAAGACCAAAAATTGTTTTCACTTTTGTATGGGGAAACTCGTGACGCTCGTGCCCTTGCCCATACAAAAGTGAAAAAAATTTTTCGTCTTTCAGAGCTGCTACTTTCACAGTGAACTCTCTACAAGGAACACGTACACACCCTAAAGTGTTATCACTTATTTTTGTTACACACTGTAGATAGAACCTAAGATTTTTCCGGGACTCAAAAGATCTTCGTACCATATTTGAGCAAAATCTGTTCTGTGGTTTGAGCGTGAAGAGGTAACACACAGATAGACAGTCACACAGACAGACAGACACACTTTCGCATATATTATTAGCTAGATGACGCCCGCAACTCCGTTGCGTCAAAATGCGTTTATCGCGCGGGCACCGTACATTTTCCCGGGATAAAAAGTATCCCGTACCAAACTTTAGCAAATTCAGTTCAGCGGTTTGAGAGTGAAGAAGTAACAAACAGACAGACATACTTTAACATTTTTTTATACTATCAGTAATCAGTATGGATTACGACAGTTGCATTTTTAGAGTGCCAAAGTATGTGCGCAGTAACCCCGATTCACGTCGTTAATACAGATTAAGCTGTCTATATATCCAAGTTGTCGTTACTTGTGAGCTCTTGTGAGTGTTCTATTTTCAGATGATTAATTCTAAAGTATTTAGAGTGGAACTGATGTTATATCGTGCTAGAAATAATCACAGTTAATTATTTTAACTGAAAGTTATAAGATTAAGTATGTAAGAGTAAAATTTATTATACTTTTTCGCTTAATGCATTACTTTTAATTATACTTTACTGTCGTAGGGCTATGGGGCTCGCACTTTCAGCACTCACACAAGCACTCACACGAATACACTGAACACACACACACACACCCTTCTTTCCCCCTATTTCAATGACCAAGTTGAATCCGTTCAAAAAAACTCCTTCGTTCTATGCAGTACAAATGTTTAAAAAATCGAATTCCCTACAACGATCTTCTGGACAAACATAAATTACTTGATCTAAAATCAAGACGTCTACAACTGGAAGCAATGATGCTTTACGACCTTTGTAATAATAAATACGATTGCAATTTCTTAATTAACAAACTGTGCTACAGGGTACCTGTTAGATCGCATTCAAGAGAACAGTATAACTTTTTTGCTACTCCATTTAGCCGAACCAACGCAGGTATGCGATCCCCCATTACTCGAATAGTTCGTACTTTAATAATCATTTCAATGATATAGATATATTTGCTCTCAAACATGCCAAATATAAAAAATGTCTTATAGATAGACTTAAAAATTTACATATTATAAATAATTAAAACCTTGCATTCCTCTTCAATAAATAATTTACAAACATTACACTTACAATTATACTAAATTTAATTTTACTACTATTTTAACTATTATTAACAAACACACTTAATACACAATTGACACACAAATATACCCTTATATTAATTATATATATAATTTACTCTCTACTTCCTTAATCTCTTTTTTTTCCTATACTAAATTATTCATCTGTGGTCACCGCTGTTGGTTCTACATTTAGTAAATATTATAATTGCATACTTTACTAATATTCATGTAAGACTGTTTGGAGACCCCAATATACGAATTTTTATTCGTATATTGGGGTCTCCCCATTTACTGAACCCAAGACACTCGTGTCGTAGGGCTAGGACATCATAAACACAAACACACACACATACACACAAAATGACCTTTTTATCCTTAACTCTAGCCTATGTTTTACATTGAATATGTAATATCTAAAAGTATTTGTTTAGTAAACCCAAAAACATGATAGATTATAAAATTATAATAACATGAATATTGGATTGTACTTCTTTTAAAACCGCCTCAACTGTGAGAATCACTGACTCCGATATCACATTATAATAGTTTCGAAGTCAGAGATCAACCAACCTGTGCCACCCGAGCTTAAATCCTAATTTGTGTACAATATTCATAGCCTGTTAACAAGATGTAAGTTTTTGTGATATCAATAAACGTATTATTATTATTACTTTGTAACGACTAACAAGACCTAAATATTACTCTTATAGTAGTTGAGGGTGAGCTTATGCCTTATATAGAGTTTGCTGTAAAAGTAGCAGTGCTTAAAGAATTTATTTCTACATTTCTATGAGAAATGCGACAAATTTATGCATTTTCTTATACAACAAGTAAAAAAAACCCTGCTTTTAAAAGTAACCTTTTACCTTTTGTATTAGCACCTAGTTATGACAAAAAATAATAGCCTTCCACACATGAAAACATCCTTGTACTATTAGAGAAGTTGGTTCCTAGGCAGATGGTGGACCTACGTATTTTGGTTGCGTTTTGTTAAGCCCAGCCTACAGACAACTTACATTAAGTTGACATAATTCGACCAAATGACGTAGGTCCGTCAACTGCCTACGAATCAATTTCCTCGATGGTACAACGGTTGTTCTGTTCTCCCCCTAACAGTGTAGTTTCGACTTTCGTGCATACCGTGTTCGCGTGCGCAGGCGCAGGTATCACACTAACGGATATCGACTGCTCTACTTATCTCTACAAGTTTTTGTATTACTGTAAATTGTTTCGTTAGGAGATGAAGAAACATGTTCAGAAATGACCATAAAGCCCATAAATGGAGTTTGTAATAAAAAGTAAACGCTAAAAAATGTTTTTTAAACGCATGTCTTTATCTGTTCGTCTTTATGTTACATTTAATTGCACTTTACGTGTAAATGTACCGATTTAAACGATTTTTTAATGCATTTGGGTGGCGTCCCAGATGGTTTAGATTGACAAAATGAGCCAGTATCAAAAATATCACGCAGGATAACGTCAACCAAGTCCGCTAGTTTATTAGGGTTCGAAACCCAAAGGGTTAAAACGGGACCCTATTACTGAGACTTCGATGTCTGTCCGTCTGTTTGTCTTTGCTCTATAATGACCCTTAAAATCCGAAGTCCGATTTTTTTATTATATAAAAAAAACTTTTAGTAAAATTAGTTTTTATTGTTCGTAGATAAAATATAATAAAATAACAGCGTCATAGTGAATGTATTTTTAGCTATCTTAGTTTTCACTCGATTGGACTCTTCGTTATTAATTGTCTCGTTTATCATAGTTCGCTCGAATCAGGTACAGAAAACTAATTTGTTTGTTTGTTTCGCTATTTTAATAGAATAAGAGGGCGCTACTAGCATATAGTAAACAATCTGACATGCGCGTCATATCAGAATATTGACAGAAACGTTGTCAAACGACAAACAAAACTTTTTGTTTACTGTCTATGCTGGTGTTAAGAATAGAATAAGAATAAGAATAATTTATTGCATAAATGTGGCACAAAAGGTCTTACAATATTAGTTAAATAGATCCAACATTCTGCCTAATAAGTGGCGTGCAAAATGATTTTAAATTGTATGGCATTATATTAAAAAAAAATGACTCATTACATTAAACATAAAATTAATTAAACCCATTAAATTATTAAGAATTAATTAAATATAAATGTCACAGGCATTACACGAAAATAAATTAAAAAAGAATAAACAAACAGTCAAGTGTTGCGAAAAAAAAAATTTCATCATCAGTCATGTGTCAGTGTCATACAAAGTTTGTAAACATAATATTTTATAGGTTTTGATTATAAATAATATGATTCAATATAAAATAATAGAAATATGTTTTTTTTTTATGAAATAAGGGGGCAAGCGAGCAAACGGGTCACCTGATGGAAAGCAACTTCCGTCGCCCATGGACACTCGCAGCATCAGAAGAGCTGCAGGTGCGTTGCCGGCCTTTTAAGAGGGAATAGGGTAATAGGGGAGGGTAGAGATGGGAAGGGAAGGGAAGGGAATAGGGGAGGGTAGGGAAGGGAATAGGGTAGGGGATTGGGCCTCCGGTAAACTCACTCGGCGAAACACAGCGTAAGCGCTGTTTCACGCCGGTTTTCTGTGAGAACGTGGTATTTCTCCAGTCGAGCCGGCCCATTCGTGCCGAAGCATGGCTCTCCCACGTATAAAGAAATTACAATCATTGAGCTGCTATTGTAGAAAAACAATTCGTTTCGTGACAGTTAATATGCTCCAGATTTGCTCGATAACAAAGGTATGTTGTTTCCATTTATACTAGGTACCTATAGATTGCTGTTAACAACAATATTACCTCTAGACATTCTCCGTTGAGCCAAAACTTGTTTATCGCGCGAGAACCGTACATTTTTCCCAAACAAAGGGAATCCTATGTCCTTTCCCGAGACACAAAGTATCTCAATGCCAAATTTTCAGCAAATTTGATTCTGCGGTTAGAGCGTGAAAGCGTGACAGACAGATAGACAGACACACTTTCGCATTTATTTACGTTATACGTGGGAGAGCCATGCTTCGGCACGAATGGGCCGGCTCGACCGGATAAATACCACGTTCTCACAGAAAACCGGCGTGAAACAGCGCTTGCGCTGTGTTTCGCCGAGTGAGTGAGTTTGCCGGAGGCCCAATCCCCTACCCTATTCCCTTTCCTACCCTCCCCTATTCCCTTCCCTTCCCTACCCTCCCCTATTACCCTATTCCCTCTAAAATGGCCGGCAACGCACATGCAGCTCTTCTGATGCTGTGAGTGCCCATGGCCGACGGAAGTTGCTGTCCATCAGGTGACCCGTTTGCTCGTTTGCCCCCTTATTTCATAAAAAAAAATTATAATATTAGTATGGATTGGTTTATTTATTGTCATTAACACTTTATGAATCGATTTTAGCTACTTCCAGTACTTTGAAAGTACCTAGTCTTATAGGCCGGTATAAATAGTCAGTTCTTAAGATGCGGTTCGGCTCTGTGATTGGTCCAAATTTTGACAGCCAACCAATCACAGAGCCTAAACCGTGTCTTGAGACCGAGATGCATCTTGAGTACTGACTATTTATACCGGCCCTAGTGTGTATGTATTGTAGGAGCCTAATGGGACGAAATATTTAACTACTCCTGTAACAACAGGTACTTTATATTCCAAAATGTGTCCTGTGGAAAATTTACGTGCGTAACCGCGGGTAGAAGCTAGTATAAGCTGTGACGTTTCGTAATAAAGTCCATTATTTATTGTCTCGTTCAATTCAGTGTTCTAATTGTTCAGCGGACAATAAAACAAATGAATAGTGAAGCTCAGTGGAACAGGTACAGTAAATATGGCAAATGTTTAGTCTAAAACGTCCTTTAGGATTTTATTTTCATACTAGATGACCCGGTTAATTTTGTATCACTTCACTCCTAATATTATAGTCAGGGAGCCCTAGAACATTTTTTTTTATTACTAACAAGCTAATTTTTTGTGTGAGTAGCTTCATTTTGATAAGACAAACAACTTTTTATCTGCGAAAAATCTTGAAAGTGGTAGCTAACAGAGATGAGATATATATAACTTATTAACCTACAAACATACAAAAAATCAACTAGTAAGGTAATCAGCTGGTTAGGGTTCCGTTTTAGGATTCTGTAATCAACAAAACTTGGTTGACTACGGTACCCTAAAACGGAACCCTAACCAGCTGATTTTTTGTATATTGGTAGGTTAATAGTTATTTAATTTAAGAGTAACATTGTCCTACAAATAGAACAATCCATATTTTACGACCATGAAATCAAAGTATGAAATCCTAATTCTATCTCTGTTAGCTTTTTTTTTTTTTATTAAATAAGGGGGCAAACGAGCGTACGGGTCACCTGATGGAAAGCAACTTCCGTCGCCCATGAACACTCGCAGCATCAGGAGCTGCAGGTGCGTTGTCGACCTTTCAAGAGGGAATAGGGTAATAGGGGAGGGTAGGGATGGGAAGGGAAGAGAATAGGGGAGGGTAGGGAAGGGATAGCGCAAGCGCTGTTTCACGCCGGTTTTCTGTGAGAACGTGGTATTTCTCCGGTCGAGCCGGCCCATTCGTGCCGAAGCATGGCTCTCCCACGTAAGCTACCACTTTCAAGATTTTTCGCAGATAAAAAAGTTGTTTGTTTTATCAAAATGAAGCTACTCACAAAAAAATAGCTTGTAAGTATTAAAAAAAAATGTTCTAGGGCTCCCCACTACTAACCTTCCTTGGCTTTTATGATAATATTTCAAGACTAAAATAAGCCAATTCGGCTTAGCTATTTTCGAGTTTTGTGTCATAGTTAATGATTATAATTAACTATTACCCATTTATTAATTTTAATAATGATAAATAATGGACATTTTATTTAAATTTTTGTCGTTATAAAATAAAAATAAAATAAAATAAAAATTGTTTTATTTCCGAATAGATTTGTAACAAATACTTTCAGAACGTTGATGCTAATGGTGCCTACCACCGGTTCGGGAACTATCCCGGCGAGAAGAACCGAATAACCGTTAATATATAATATATAATAATAACAAACCGTTATTGGCGTGATGCCGAAGATCGGAAAGCCACCTTAATACGTAAACTGCGTACCTAGTTCAAACTTCAACAAAACAATTTTACTTAATGAATTAAAATTAACATTTTGATTGTTATCTTCGGAATACCCTTTTAGTTGGGGAGGGGAAGAGGGGATTTCGGGACAAGCTCGAGTGTGTCACATTAAGCTAGCTAGTCTAGTTATCATGGTATAGAAATCAGATTTCTCACATGGTGGGTTTTTTTATATTGAAATGTTATTGGATCTGTCAGATTAAGGTAGGGTTGTTTAGAATACCCCAAAGAAACTTCCATATAAAGAACTGACGATTCAAAGGTTAGGTAAGCCTGTAGGGACATTTTAAAATATAAAAAAATAAAGCTTCATATTTTCCTAACTAAGCTTCGCAGATATTTTATTTTGCACTACTGATTTATATATACTATATTATAAATTTGCACTACTGATTTATATATACTATATATAGATACCACACACTGATTTAGTCCTTGATGTCTAAAATATATTTATAACTATTAACCTAAATAAGTAATTTCCTGTTTTTTTTTCAGAACTTTAAAATGGCTGCAGTTTCTGAACCCACCGCTAAAATATAAAACGCTCTTATTTTTTTTATCAGTTTTACCTAATGTAAAAAACCTACTAGGTCTCCATGACGCTCGAGTCACTACACAATTAGCACTCTCCCCCTCCCCTACTATTACGACTTATTTTAAGTTTTGTTGTTGTTTATCGTTAAATGTTTATTATTTGTTAACAAGTTGAGCAAAATTAACAATTAATCCGAGTTTGTGTTGAGCAATTTCATTGTAATGTTTATTATTGTTATTTTAATGACGGTCTTAGTGTGGAAACTTAGTTACTAGAATTCTAGTTTTGATGCTAAGTTTTCATTTCATTTTCACTTTACTACATTTTATTATTACACTACAGTAGCTAGTAGTAACTAAAGACGATATTATAGACCAGCGGTCACCAAATGGCGCCGACCCATTGCGTGCGGACCAGGCATGTTTGAAGATGATCTTCGTTCATCTTAGGACTTCAACATCTCCAGTATTTAATGTCAATATAAACTATAGCTTGCACCAATATTTCACTCCAAACTTCAGACAGATAATTAAACTACAAAAATTGTTACTTTCTCATTGTTATCTAAATTTGTAATTTCCTTTGTTTAATTTTTTTTAATAAAATGTGTGGACCGCGAAGTTCATTTCATGTCTAAAAACGGACCAAAGCGAAACTAATTGGTGACCCCTGTTATAGAGGGTTATAGTGTACCTAATATTTTCGTCGGTAGTATTACCTTTTGATCTAAATAATATAAATAAAGTTTCCAAGACTATAATGCAACCAATTTAAATTCCCGTGCAGATTAAATGTATGCGGCCGCATTCAGAGATATGTTAACTTAACAGTAATAAATATTTTGATTTGCACCCTTCATAAAATTAATGTTAAGCATACTTAACAATACCGCCGAAATCATTGATCACATCACAATATTTCTTTGATTTTGTCGTCTGAAAACATTGTGTCAAAAATGTACTTATTACAAGTTTTACTGATATCATTGCTGGGTAGGGCAATATAAATTTATAGCATTTTTATCATTTCCTTTCTTTATCCCTAAAGCTGAAAGTTGCGTTGGGGTATTCCTTTTGTACTAGCTGTTGCCCGTGTCTTCGTTTGTTCAAACTACATAACTACATAAATGTAATACATTTTTCCGGGAAAAAAAGTATCGTATCATGTGCTTTTCCGGGATATAAAATCTTTATATTTTTAAGCAAATTAGGTTCAGTGGTTTGGGCGTAAACAGGTAGCGGACAGGCACACTGACCACTGTCGCATTTACAATAAGTGTCTAAACACATCATGCCGAAGTTCCGCGGCGGAAGTTTTGCATGATTCCGCACGCAATGTATTTTAAATTACCGATGACACACCATGCCGAAATTCCGTCGCGTTATATTGTATGCGTTTGACATTGACGACGTAATCATGCCGAACTTCTGCAGCGAACCTTCGGCATATGTCGCCCGTTCTTCGTTTTCTTACTTTATTTCATTACGCGGAAATTCATAAACACTCGGTAACCGTTGATTTTTTTACTTTCAAACTATCATATTAAGTTCTTCACTGGGGCTAAAAGTATGTAGTATTAGAGAAGTTGATTCCTTGGCAGATGAAGTGACCTACGTAATTTGGCCGCGTAATGCCAAACCAAGTCGACAGATCTAAATTTACACTGAATCGTTATAACCCAATAAAGTGGTGTTGACTCGCCATCTGTCTAGGAATTTTCTTCGATGGTACATGTCAAGTTTTATCATGAACTTGTAAATTTTCTTGAGTGATTTCAGTTTTTTTTGGTCCCTTGCTAAAACATTCTTGTCAAATTGTGTTACCTTAAAACTTTTTGTTTTTCTGAACGGTATCATAATGTAATAAATCTTCGAATAATTCAATGAATTCTGTAATAGATAATATTGTGCCTTGTAAATAATCGTAAAACAAAATCACTTCATTTCGCCGATATTTTTAGTGGCTTTATGTCACTCCATAAAATACACTAGAGGTAATATTTTATTATAGTGTATGTAGACACTTGTGACTAGGTTATTTATCTTTTCTTCTAGGATTGTACATAATCTTCTACGTGAATAAAAATGAATGTTAATTTTTGTAAGGGCCTGTTTCACCACTTCCTGATAAGTGACGAATAGGCTATCCAGCAAGTAATTTGACAGATCAAGTATGGAGAATCTGTTGCAAAAAAGTTGTGAATAGCCTATTCGGCACTATATCAGAAAGTGGTGAAACAGTCTCGTTAAAACTCTAAAACGGGCAAACCGATTTGGGTTATTTTACTCTTGAAATATTAATTTTGTGGAAGTCTAGGGAAGATTTAAATATAAGTTTTAATTTTCATTTGTCTCGTTAAAACTCGAAAACGAGTGAACCGATTTGGCTAATTTTAGTCTTGAAATTAGCCAAATCGGTTCAATCGTGGTAGACCAGGGACCGTTTATATTTTTATTTAAAAACAATTTGGGGCCATCTATGGGCTGTTCGCCCATATCCTTTTTTTGCTATCATCAAGGATAATTGTAATACATTATTAATTATTATTGTAATTGTAGTCCATCGCATCATGGTCTTTTTTTAAGGGGGAAGACTTATATTAGTAGGAGAAGGATAAAAAGTTCGCCACGTCATCAAGCCCTAGATATATCCATATTATCTTATATATAAAATTCTCGTGTTACAATGTTAGGCCGCGTACTCCTCCGAAACGGCTTTACTGATTTTAACCAAATTTTATATGCATATACAGTGGGTCTGAGAATCAGCTACTGGGTACTTTTTATATTGATAAGTGCATTTGTTGAATAAATAATAGTAAATTATTACAACTCGAGACTGACGGCGACCATTGTTTGTGCGACGGGATAGCGATGGACGTTGCCATGGTGACATACTTATTTAGTCACTTCAATAAAATAATACGGGCGAAATACTTTATATGGCAAAGAAACGTTTGCCGGGACAGCTAGTATCTATATAATATTATAGAGTATACGAATAACGGATGTCTTTTACCTCTTCACGTCCAAACGACTGAACCGGATATACTTTGAATTCTGGGAAAGGACATAGAATATTTTTTAACCCGAACAAATGTATGTATCCCACTCGAGTTGTGGCCCAACGGAGTCGCTTAGTGTCTACGACCACCTAAACTGCCATTTAAAGACATTTATATTGACGATATTAATTTACAACATAATAAAAATAAAATTTCATTTCTCTTTAGGAAGAAGAATAAAATGGAACGTACAATTTTACCAAAAAAAAATTATGATTGCCATAATTCACAATGTTTTTTCCTTGTCAAATATGAAATAAAAACTTTGATGTTTCTCCCTCTGAATTCGTTGTTGCATAGGCTAATGCGAACAAAAAGCAAAATTATAGAGGTATATAAACAACTGTTTTAATGTCTCCCGGTTATCGTTTGGAAGTGATAAAAAAATGATGAATTTATCAGTTGTCTAGTTTGAGCCAATGAATGAGTAAGTGTACTTTTTTTTTTCGGATTATGCGCTACGTTTTTTGGGCTACGCGCTACGTTTTCGAGCTACGCGCTACATTTTCGGGCTACGCGCTACATTTTCGGGCTACGCGCTACATTTTCGGGCTATTCGGGCTACGCGCTACATTTTCGGGCTACGCGCTACGTTGGTATTCTACAATTTGAAATCGTTACTAATTCTGTAATTTAGAAAAAAATATTTATTAGCATTTAACATAATATTATGTTGTTTTTAAATGTAATTTAGTATGATTGGCTACAATTTTCATCATGACGTTTACGGATTAAGCTTTTAAGCTATTGCATAGCTTTTATCGCGGGCTTTGAGCAAGAGTTCCGTAACGAAAATAAACCTAACACATCTTCTAATTTCATTTCAATCCGGCAGACTTCGGCACGGTGTTTGTGTGTTTGCGAATAGACGTATGCGTGTACACTTGCTATCACTATGAAATAGCTTTACCGCGGCACTCCCCGAATGCCATACGTATTATTGGAACGAAGTTCCTTATCGCGCGTTCGACGTAAAGGCTAGATAGGCTAGACAGAAGAATATTTGACACTTTTTTATAATTACCTGCATGGTAGGGGCAGAGGGCGTTGATAGTATTCCTGTAAGTCAACTAGATGGCGTTTTTTGAGAATCAACCGACTCGTTGTTAGTATTCCTGGGCGTCAATAGATGGCGTTTTTAATAAATTTTTTGAGTGTATATTTGAGGGTTTTTTGAACATAAGACATAACATCGTTCCATTCGGGTGTCCCTTGACACCTCTCAATTTTTATCCCATAATGAGGAAAGAAAAAGGTAGCATGATATTCAACTCACGATTAACTTTAATCCAAACTGGATTTATAACAGATATAGCCAGGCAGGTCTTAAGTCACCAAAAAGTTTTAATTCTTCGACAAATATTTTTAGGAGACAGGCTTATAACTTGAGCGTTCGAACGTCAAAGTTACAAAGCTTTTTAGTCTAGCATAAATAATAATATTATACAGTAAACCGTCTTCATACTGGACCAAAATTGGACGCACACACACTTGCGTAATTTGAGATAACTTGAAGAAGTTAAAAATTGCAATGACACATCACACCTTTGTAAAAGTAGTCAAATAAGAAACGTTTAGTACAACATTGTTTCTTCGTTCGTCAAACCAACGTTAAGTTTGTTCAAAACTAAAAAAATCTGTAGTAGTTTCACGTATGTTTGATGGCCACTATTTTTCTGTTTGATAGGAAACGGACTGGATCGAATAAAGAACAAAGCTTAATTAAAATAGTAATAATATATAGTAATCGAGGTACTTTTTTATGTAGTGCACGAGTTCGATTTTAGGAAAATTCCTGAGTTATGCTACTTATGCTATTATACATTTTATTTGAAGAATACTGCAGACTACAGTGTTATACTACTGTATGTATACAATTGTATTGTTGTTTTAGACTCTCAGTAATATTATAAGTCTCTCTGAAGTGAGGACTAAATAATTATCTGTTTTTGCAGGAATTGTTATAATATATAAAGTAAATTAAAAGAGAGCAGAGAGACTGACATAGCAGACTATAACAAAGTTGTCTGAATATTATAATTTGATAGAAGAATATACAGGGTGTAACAAAACAAAGTGATCATATTTTAGGGTGTGTATTTGTACATTATATAGAGTTCACTGTGAAAGTGTAGCGGTGTAGCGGTGCTGAAAGAGCTTTTTTGTGATTTGTCTGTACAAAGTAAAAAAAAAGTTACTCTTTCAGCGCTGCTACTGTTACATTAATATCTATACAAGGTACACATACACACCCTTAAGTATTATCACTTTCGTTTATATGATAATCAGGGGAAAATAACAAATATGAGAAAATTATAATATTATTTATGTCTGCGTCATATCTTCTTATTAGTTTTTTTTTTGGTGAATATATCAGATTACAGATATATTATGTGTTTAGTTTGCTATATTTCTGACATTGAAAGATTTACGCCATTAATTCTATGAGTTATTATAGAGAAATACGTGTCGGGGGCTTGATTTTCATACTACGAATTTACGAATTTCACTTTGCTCACAGGCTCTTTAACGTTTACACATTCTGTCTCAAGGTGACTTTGGTGCAAGCGACTGCGACCGAGAAAAAATTAAAATAAAATGCCACTTTATGACTATAGCTATAGGTTTCATTTTGCTTTATGCCACTACAAAGCAGCCGCTAGACCAATGTCTGTAGAAATAGCTATAGCCTAGTACCTAGGGCATAAAGTGGCATTTTATTTGATTTTTCATCGGTCGCGGTCGCTTGACGCGTTGATCGGAATGGTACCTTAAAACGTGTGTGATCGACAATTCGATATACGAGATATGAGAATAAATTGGACCCCTGAACTAATATATTTAAATATTAACCCAAAACTGTTTTCATTAATTATTTGTGCAAATAAATCGTAGATATGAGTACTGCTGCGTAAAATTTGGAATATAAAAAGTTTTAGTTATTTCAATTATTATAATTAATGACGTTGATAAATGTGAATATTATTAAAGATGCTACATTGTGTTTGTAATTTGTCTCTTTGTCGGTCTTTGCCTCTTTACTCTAAAATTGCTGAACCGATTTAGATGAAATTTGATGTACAGATATTTTGTGTTCCGGGAAACAACATTAAATAGTTTTTATTCCGGAAAAATTGTTTTTTACAACATTTCGTTTCCTTTGTAACGAAATCTAAGAGTATACACTATATAGGGATAGACATTGGAGCTTTGTTTTATGTTTATTCTATACTATAATACTATAATATTATAATTGGGAAGAGTTTGTTTGTTTGAACGCGCTAATCGCAGGAACCACTGGTCCGATTTGAAAAATTCTTTCAGTGTTAGATAGCCTATTTATCGAGGAAGGCTATAGGCTATATTTTTCACGCTAAGACTAATAGGAGCGAAGAAATAGAGAAAAGTGTGGAACAAACGGGGGAAATTATTTGAAAGGGCTTATTTGAACGTACTGGAGCAATTTTTATGTTATTTGGCACACATGAAGAATAGACCACGTGAAAGGACGTAGGTTTCTTTTTTTGCGGAAAAATGTACGGTTTACGTTTCCGGACATTCCTAAATTACGCGGGCGAAGCCTCGCGGAACATCTAGTTATGAATAAAACGAAGGAGTCGCAAGTGCGTTACACTTTTTTTGACGTGGGAGAGCCATGCTTCGGCACGAATGGGCCGGCTCGACCGGAGAGATACCACGTCCTCACAGAAAACCAGCGTGAAACAGCGCTTCCGCTGTGTTTCGCCGAGTAAGTGAGTTTACCGGAGGCCCAATCCCCTACCCTTTTCCTTTCCCTACCCTCCTCTATTTCTTCCCGTACCCTCCCCTATTCCCTTCCCTACCCTCCCCTATTACCCCTTAGAAGGCCGGCAACGCACCTGCAGCTGTTCTGATGCTGCGAGTGTCCATGGGCGACGGAAGTTGCTTTCCATCAGGTGACCCGTTTGCTCGTTTGCCCCCTTATTTCATAAAAAAAAAAAACACTCCCTTCGTTTGATTTTAATAGCCCGGAAACTGTAAGAGACAGTTCATTTCAAACTTTAGTTGTGGTTTTTATGTGCGGTAGAAAATTCCGGGGCTTAGGAACATTTTACGATCTTAAAAAGATCTTTATTCTTCAAGGACAATTCTTCATGTTCTGAAAAATTGCTTCCACTGCGGCCTGTCTCTATATAATTTGAAAACGTAAGTGGAAGAAGTGGATAATTAACATTTTATAACAAATGAACAATTGTTCGATAATCTTTATCAAACAATTGTTCATTTGTTATAAAATGTGAATTATCCACTTCTTCCACTTACGTAAAGTTTTTAAAAATTTTATCAATAGTAAAATATACAGGATAACGTCTACCGGGTCACATACTATCTAGTACTATAGCTTTCCAATATAATATTATGGTGTACCATTTATTATGGGAAAGAAATGTAAAATAAACTTTACGCACACTTCTCAAAAATCTCCCTTCTTTTTCACGAATTATTAATATAAAAAAATGTTTTATTTCTGAAAAGATTTTTAAAAAATACTTTCAAAATATTGATACTACTGGTGCCCACCACCGGTTCGGGAACTAACCCGGCGAGAAGAACCGGCGTAAGAAACTCGCACTTTTTACCAAAAAAGTGAGAAAGAAATTAATCATTTAAGATATTATGTAACTGTTATATAAATGCTTTAATTCTTATACTCTTACAGTTAGTATAAATCTAGGTATTAAAGTCCGAGTCGCAGTAGGTTCTATCGTACCGGCAACTCTGCCTTAAGCGATGAGTGGAGCACCATGGGGTTTTAGTGGGTAGCAGGAGTCCCACATACCCCGGCCGATATCCCCAATTTGCCGGGGATGTGTAAAGCATTTTTTTTATGAAATAAGCGGGCAAACGAGCAAACGGGTCACCTGATGGAAAGCAACTTCCGTCGCCCATGGACACTCGCAGCATCAGAAGAGCTGCATGTGCGTTTCCGGCCTTTTAATAGGGGAGGGTAGGGAAGGGAAGGGAATAGGGGAGGGTAGGAAAGGGAATAGGGTAGGGGATTGGGCCTCCGGTAAACTCACTCGGCGAAACACAGCGCAAGCGCTGTTTCACGCCGGTTTTCTGTGAGAACGTGGTATTTATCCGGTCGAGCCGGCCCATTCGTGCCGAAGCATGGCTCTCCCACGCATTTCCCCATTCTAAAAAAAAAGGTATTAAAGTCCGAATAGCATTTTCGACTCACTCTAAAGCTACTTGCAAGTTTTCTTTGAGCGTCAAAGGAATTTTTCCACCTCAAATCTAAGAAGTTGGCAATATTGCATTTTCTCTTGCACATCGAATTTTCCAGCGCAATTTTGGTCTGGTGAAGTAGCAATATTTTAGTCTATCCAGAGGTCCAATTCTTATATTTCGACTCTTGTAGCGATTAAGGCTACGAATAATAAAAACTAAGGAATCGTAACTCCCATACTATTACCGTTTTAAATTTGGTTCCTTTCGATCTGTCATGTAACGTCAGCCTAGTACCGCTCAAGGTCACCTAAATATTGCAAATGTATTGAAATGTGTACCTAAAGGTACAATTCCGTGCATCATGACAGTCGTAAGCCGTCTGTCAAAGTTAGAAACGGTGCCATACATTTTCATACAATGACTATTGTCGCGAGCGGCCGACGACAGTCGTAGGTCGCGCGCGGCTTACGACTGTCGCGATGCACGAAATTGTACCTTAAGGTACACTTTTTTGACAAGTATTGTGGAGCATGTTTTTTGACGGAGTTACTTTTCCTTAGTTTTTATTATTCGTAGGATTAAGGTAAGATTGCATTGCCAAATGGCGATGCGATTTTTAAATGACCCATTCAAAACTGAACTTTATTTACTACACAAGAAGATATACCTACATTGATTTAACTCGCTGCCAGTGGTTCGCTGGACTCGCTTTTTCCAATTTTGAATAGCTCATTTAAAAATGAATAATATTATGTAATTAACTCGTCACTTGCGATGTGGGGCTGCCTGTTCCAATTTTAAATAGCTAATTTAGAAAATATGAGTCACGTTGCTATAATATCTGATCCTTACTGTCACGTTCGCGCACAAGCATTTGTAATCGAATGAAGATCGGAGGAACTAGAATTGGACCCCTAAGGTCTGGTCTTCGTTAGACAAAAGTGAAATGCTCAAACTTTCAAAGTATTGTATTTGAAGTGAAATTGTTACTTGAAAAGAAAGCGTTTGTTACGTCGTTGTCCTTAAAAATCCATACTAATATTATAAATCCGAAAGTGTGTCTGTCTATCTGTTACCTCTACATGCCCAAACCACTGAACCGATTTTGCTGAAATTTGTTATGGATATACTTTAAGCCTCGAGAAAGGACATAGGATACTTTTTATCCCGAAAAAATGTACTTACGGTGACCACGCCATTTTAAGCGCATCGGAGTTTCCAGCGTCATTTAGTATATACATACATACATTCAAAAAGTGTATCATGATACCCATTTTGAATAAAAATATATTTTATTTTATACGATTTTTTTTCTCGCAACTTGTCTGCTTATGCTGTTTCGGTTTCACGTCTACCGGCATTCCTTTAGTGCAACACGGTACTTATTACTCATCTTGACAACGTTAATGAAAACATTGAACTAATATTTCACGGCAGTTGAGTAAGCAAGTAGTACAACAACTGTACGCGAACACTTCCGGTAATATACTTATTAATTACTATCTAGGTGACCTAGTAACACTATCCATACTAATATTATAAGCGCGAAAGTGTGTCTGTCTGTTACGTCTTTACGCCCAAACCTCTGAATCGATTTTGTTGAATGTATGAAGATACTTTGAGAAACGGGAAGGGCTAAACGAATTTTGGCGCAGCGGAGTTGCGGGCGTCAATAAAAAATAATATTTCTTGTTCTGTGCCAATTCCATGTTGTTTGCAGAGTAGACAGAATTATAAAGTATGCCGGAAATTTTTAAATTTGACGTATTATAACGAAAATCGTCGCTAGGGTTGTTAACTTGTTACCTACGAATTTAAAACTATGACATATTCGCTGGACGTGTTCCTCTTTGGTCGTATTGTTGTTTGTGTTTTGGCACATGCGATTAAAATTGGCAGAATCCAATTTTGAAATATTTATTTTAAATATTTAAAAATAAATTATATCAGCCAGCGCGAGGCACAATCCGTTCATAATCCTAGTGAAACCCGACGAATTTGACAGATATTGAAACCTGTCCGTTTCTTTGCAGTCGAACTACTGGTAGTTATGTCTATTGTGTTGTTTGTCAGAAAACAATAGAATTTGACGACCTCTGTGGCTCAGTTGGTGGGCTGTTGGTAGCTCAAGCCGGGGGTCGCGGGTTCGAATCCCGCCGACGGAACAAAAAGTTTTCAAACTTCCTGGGTCTTGGATGTGTATTAAATATGTGTATATAATAAAAATCTTAAATATATATCTATATATATAAAACTCGAAGGTGACTGACTGACTGATTGACATAGTGATCTATCAACGCACAGCCCAAACCACTGGACGGATCGGGCTGAAATTTGGCATGCAGGTAGATGTTATGACGTAGGCATCCGCTAAGAAAAGATTTTTATAAATTCCAACCCCCAGGGGTTCAAATACGGGATGAAAGTTTGTATATTATAATACTTCTTAACGCGAGCGAAGCCGCGGGCAAAAGCTCGTATAGTATAAAAGTATTAAATATATTTCCGTTGTCTGGTACCTGTAACACAAGTCCTTCAGGTACTTAGCACGGGGCCAGACTGACGTGGTGTGAAGCGTCCATGTAGATATTATTATATTATGTTATTCAAAGTGGTATGAATCAAATCAAAATTAATTCAAAATTCGCTTCCAGCGATTCGTCCCACTAGGAAGAACTTTTGTGGGACGAAAGACTCAATTGCTCGAGAAAAATTGTGTTTTTTTTAAATTAAAATAAGGGGGCAAACGAGCAAACGGGTCACCTGATGGAACTACCGTCGCCCATGGACACTCGCAGCATCAGAAGAGCTGCAGGTGCGTTGCCGGCCTTTTAAGAGGAGGGGAGGGTAGGGATGGGAAGGGAAGGGAATAGGGGAGGGTAGGGAAGGGAATAGGGTATTGGGCCTCCGGTAAACTTACGCACTCAGCGAAACACAGCGCAAACGCTGTTTCACGCCGGTTTTCTGTGAGAACGTGGTATTTCTCCGGTCGAGCCGGCCCATTCGTGCCGAAGCATGGCTCTCCCACGTTTAACTAGTGTTGCATTCAATACTACTTTAAAAGGTCGGTCGGTAATAATAGTCAATTCCAACAATGCCCAATTGTTATCAGTGCTCAAAAGTATGACATAGGCTCACTAAACGACAACGTAAACTAAAAATAGCATAGTCGTTACAGAGTCAAAGTTAATTCTCTCCTTTGTCTACTAAAATCTTTCGATTGCTATGCAAATAATTACTAGACATCCAAGACTTTGTAAGTCTTAGACATGACAAATGACACATATATATATATATATATATATATATATATATATATATATATATATATATATATATATATATATATGTCATTTGTCATGTCTAAGACTTACAAGACTTACTTATATATATATATATATATATATATATATATATATATATATATATAAAATCCATTTTTATATCTAAGATATAGACTAGCTAAAAGCCGAGCTTTGTGAGGGCTAGCGTCGTCACACCTTGACTGACCGATAATAAGTTGATAACACATCTACATATAAAAAAACGTTGACTGACTGATGATAACACATCTACATATTTAAAATAAAAATTACTCTGTAAGTATGTTAAGGCACAAATCAATAGGCGTGGTAGTTTTTCCGTAATGCTTTGTTCAAACCTACGCGACCAAGCGACTGCGAAGTGGGAGCGTCAAGTTGTCAAATGTGTGTTTTGATTCTAAAACACACATTTGACAGCTTGACGCAACTTGACGCAACTTGTGTGTTTTGATTCAAAACACACATTTGACAACTTGACGCAACTTGACGTTCCCGCTTCGCAGTCGCCTGGTCGCGTAGGTTTGAACAAAGCATAAAACGTATTACAAAATGTAAACATTGTGGGTCATACTAGTCAAACTTTTGGCGCAACGGATTTGAGGGCTTCATCTAGTATGTTATATACACCTCTACTGTTATCAAAGATATACTATACGAAGAGTATAAATATTCAAAGTCCTGTCTTTCTCGATCATGTGACTTTACCAATGTGCCAGACAAGCAAACTTTGTATACGTTGTGAAAATATTTTACTTAGTAAGGGTATCCGAGGATTAAAAAGTATTTTACGAAAGATTCTTTATCCTTTCTCCCTTTTAAATAACTCAAATACTTGCACGCTGAATTTATAAATTGTCGCAGAGTTAGAAAATAATAGACACGATTCTAAAGTGATAATTAATTACTTTTTTTAATTAATATCTTTAAAATACGCTTCTATCAAACGTCCTAAAGTCAAATGCTAAAAATTATTTAAAAAATCAGTAAACTACATTTTACTCCGAACCCAGAGATATTTAATGATATTTTCTTTAGTTTAGTGAAGACTTAGACAGCAAATGTGTGGAGTTTATGTCAAAATGTTTATTAAATTAAAATTGAGTTTTTGTTAAATTATTCAAATTAATTGTTAAAAATATATTTGGTCCTAAGAATAGTTGGTTCGGTTAAAATGATATTAATCGATCGAATCAAATCATTTTCTTTCCTATATTCTTGTGTACCCGTCTATATTTTGCATGAAAAACAATTTAATAGAATAATATTATAAATTCTAGGTATTATAGCCACCGAAATAGGTAATAAAAGCTATGGAAAATAATGAAAATAATATGAACCTCATTTTCTCTCTCCCTAGAAATACTAATGGCGCGTTTATTTTTATGTTATAACGGCCTATTCGCTATAATATAAATAAATGCTTATGAAAACGGAAAATTTCGGGTATATTAGTGTATGTTACTCTCATTCTATTGTTTTAGATTTAAATGTTATGATAGAATTTGTAAGTCGTAAATAAATAAATGTTAATTTCTGTCGCCTTGCTCACCATAACGACACATTGGTGCATCTGTGGACAGTATTGCAGTATGTTCTCATGAGGCCTCCGTGGTCCTGGTCCTTAGAGCCTGGCTCTTGACTCGGAGGTCGTGGGTTCGATTCCCGCATGAAAATGGACATGTGAAAAGTAGGTCCTGCGCCTGATCTCTCGACAGTCGTGTCAGTCTTCCGTCCCACTAGGTTATGAAAGTAAAGGAATAGAGAGTGCTCTTGTGTACTGCGCACACACTTGGACACTTTAAAATTACTCCCTCGAACTGACTTGGTTTGAATGAAACCGGCCACCGTCACCGAAACTGTTGTGGGGGTTATTATTTTGTATGCCGTGTCTACTAAGTTCAAGTCTGTGCAGTCTATAAAATTTAATGTCGTCGTAAGGCTGTATCTATATTGTGATCGACTTGTACAACGACGTTGTTGATTGTAAATATATTAGAACTCTCATTACTATTCATAAAAATCAATCGAGACAAGCCGTAGGTACTCTTATTCTGCTACAGTAATCTTTACTTCTATATATATAAAACTCAAAGGTGAGTGACTGATTGACATAGTGATCTATCAACGCACAGCCCAAACCACTGGACCGATCGGGCTGAAATTTGGCATGCAGGTAGTTATGACGTAGGCATCCGCTAAGAAAGATTTTGATAAATTCCAACCCCAAGGGGTTCAAATAGGGGATGAAAGTTTCTATATAATAATACTTCTTAACGCGAGCGAAGCCGCGGGCAAAAGCTCGTTATATTATAAAGTTGAAGAGTTTGTTTGAGCGCACTTATCTCGAAAACTACTGGTTCGAATTGAAAATTTGTTATTATGTTAGTCTAAAATATGACAGCCGCATCTCCGTTGCGCGTAAACAGATTTATAGCGTGTGAGATTTCGGTAAAAACTATCCTGGCCCTTTCCCGGGACTTAAAATATCTCCATGCCATAAAGTTAATATACCTAGTGGAATTTGGAATAGAGAAACAAAGGCCTGAGCAAGAGAGATGTCACTATCAGTAACACTGCGTGGTGAAAAGAGACGTGTGATACTTGACAGCAGCACTCTTTTTTGACGTCCAGTCGGCACGTGTCGCACGACACTGACAATTTAATCTCGTAGAAATCATGTTCAATCATGCTTGTGTAAGTGTATACGTACACATATTTTTTACACAGACGAAAACCAATAATTTCGGTTCCGTTTGACAGCTCGAGATTGTTGCTCTATTCCGCTAGGTAGCCTACCTATCTACCTATATTAACTTTATGCTCCATACCAAATTTCATCTAAATCGGTTCAGTGGTTTAAGTATAAAGAGGTAATACAAGAGTGATAGACAGACAGATACATTTTCGCATTTATAATATTAGTAGAGATGGATATAACCTCAGAACATCTAAAATCTTGGTATATAACCTACCAAGTTACCAACAGTATATAGCTTCATTGAAAAGTTATGTCTCGATATAATAAAATTATTGTTTGATATTTTTTATACGTGGGAGAGCCATGCTTTGGCACGAATGGGCCGGCTCGACCGGAGAAATACCACGTTCTCACAGAAAACCGGCGTGAAACAGCGCTTGCGCTGTGTTTCGCAGAGTGAGTGAATTTACCGGAGGCCCAATCCCCTTCCCTACCCTCTACTATTCCCTTCCCTTCCCTTCCCATCTCTCCCCTATTACTCTATTCCCTCTTAAAAGGCAACGCACCTACAGCTCTTCTGGTGCTGAGGGTGTCCATGGGCGACGGAAGTTGCTTTCCATCAGGTGACCCGTTTGCTCGTTTGCCCCCTTATTTCATTTAAAAAAAAAAAAAAAAAATTAGTGGGTACTTTTTATAAAATTTTATGTTGCGGTGTTTGTTGCCATACTTTTTTGAAACACTACACCTATTTTCATAAAATTCTGTCTGCTTATCAATATGGTCTGAGAGTCAGCCAAATTTTTTTTCATACCCAAGTCTCTGTTGTGATATTTAAATAATTTTTAATTCTGTCCTTTTCAGATGTTTCGGAAGCGGTTCCGAAGAAATCTAAAAAAGAAGACGAGGAAGTCGTCGACGACAAGTCAAAGAAAATACAAATTAGTAAGCGTTTCTACTAAATTGCCTAATTTCTACTAAATTGCCTTATTTCTACTAAATTGCCTAATTTCTACTAATTTTGGTTGCTTTCTTAATTCACACCTCTATACCGTACACGTTAACCAAAGGACCTACTATAATAATATTTTGCATGACAGTCTACATTGGCGCACAATTTTGTTTATTTGTCGATTTTGAGACTTCTCATTATTTTGTCACTTTTCTATTTTATTTTTATCTAATGTAATGGATTTTGTCACTTTTTCATGCAACTACTTTTATAATAGATTTTATTTTTGTCTACTTTAATGGATTTAATATTTAATGGCCGCCTTTACACGGTTCAGTACTTTATAATACAGGGTGCAATTTAACCTTCCTGCCAAATTTGGATATATTGATCCTTGTTAAAAATAAAAATACACGTATTTCTTCTTTTATAATCACTCAGTACTAAAATTTTGAGAAATAGCCTCCGAAAGTTATCCTACCAAACACCACAAAAAATGGACACATGCGCTGCCCGGCCCCGCCCCGCCCTTCCATTGACATTCTTGCAGTGACGGATTAAGACTACTTGATGCCCTAAGCAATCCATGCCTGTGGGCCCCCCCCTATCCGTATCTCAACTAGAATCGGTCTTTGAACCTTTACTCTTCTGGTGCCCCCTCAGACGTGATGGCTTAATTTGATTAAGGGCTAATCCGTCACTGCATTCTTGTTATTATCAAAAGTTGCGAATTTTCCCTTCATACTTTGACGGACTTACGATCGTCAAATGTAAAGGACGTAGACAGGTATGTTTAGAATAAAATTAATTTATACACATCAAAAGAATGGAAAATTACAACTTTTTAATTACGAAAAATAAGCACTTTAGAACTTTATAATAAATCTAAACCACATCCTTTGCATTTAGGCGTATTTATAAAATTCAATTAACTTATGTACACAGTACAACTAATTAAAAATCAAAACAACCCACCTCTAAATCTTATTTACTTCCATCTTGTCTACACTTAACATAGTTCAAACTGCAATCCGTTTTGCTCTAAGCAGAGTCTAGCGCGTTTTGCACATTGTCTTTAAGAGCTGGCGCGCACTACGACTTTTTGCCGCGCGATTATTTTATTTTTACTTTATGACATAGGCTGTAGATTTCATTTTCTACCGACATTGATCTAGCAACTCATGCCGCCCCTGCTTTTTAGTGGCGTAGAGTGAAATGAAACCTATAGCGTATGTCGTAAAGTGACTTTTTATTTGAATTTTTGTCGGTCGGCAAAATAATCGCGCGGCAAAAAGTCGTAGTGCGCGCCAGCTCTAAGACTTTGAAAGTTTGTTAAGCACAACTTTGTCACTTTTAACCTCGTCAGAGGCATGTCTTCGAGCAAGGGCGTCGCCAGCCGATGGCGCAGGGGGGGGGGCAAGTTGACTTTACCTACTACAGTCTACAATTCATACTTTACTCACTCTCTATAAATGAGAAAAGTAGGTATGAATTGTGGGTAAAGTCGACAGCACATGAAACTTTTCACTTGTACTACGAGCCTGACATCTATTACCAGATTTTAATATTATAGTGGTCGTTGCTTTTGCATTATATTTGGCAACGTTTTTTAGAGTCTCTAGGGGGGGGCAGCTGCCCCTCCCTGCCCCCCCCTGGCGACGCCCTTGTCTTCGAGGCTGGCTAGGCGTGCGCAGGTGTTGAGATGTGCGAACTGTCCATAATCCGACTCTTTGATTGTTTCGCGATTCAGATTCAGGGTACAGCTGCTGCATTCGAGAATCATCAATCAGCTGTTGCTTTCTTGCTTGTACAGTCTGTGGGTTCCGCGTTAACTTTCGCCACTCAAAATGTAGCACCTCCACCTATGCCTCCACATTTCATAACACTCGATCGTGGTTAGGGTACATTGTAACAGACACTAATTAAAGCGCGGGGGCCGGGGGGGCCGTGACGAACAAAATAATTACGTGTTAGCTCTACAACTACTACTAAACGGTCGCCGGTGACCGGCACGGCGGGCCTCCCGCCTCCCTACCCCGCGCGTCACCCCCGCTTTACCTCTACGCATAACCGGTCTTTCGACTGGATATCAGCTGTGCGGCGCGAACTTATGAAGTGACCATTGTGCATCGATTTTTTTTGGGATAAAATATGTTATTGTAAAAAAATTAACACCCCATTTTTTTGGTTTAATGGACTCACCTAATGATACCTAAGCCCCAAAAAAAATTTGGCAGGTAGGTTTAATTGCATCCTGTATATTATATAAGTATATAACTAATTCTCCAATATCTTTTATCACATACATAATTTTTTATCACCAACATAAATATTCCTCTTCTTCTTTGGGCATCATTCCTCTCGTTTATAAAGTAAATAAAAATGCAAATTTCATTACGCCTGCTAATTTTGTATAGCAATAACGAGAATTGCCGCAATCGAATTTAAGTTAAGGCACTTCTTGAAATGTTTTCTGTTAATAACACGGAGAAAATTGCTTTCGAAATGAGGAACACTTTTAAAATGTTTTATGATTGATTCACGTTCTATGAAACATTAATATTAATGCCGGGGCTTGAAGGGTTTTAACAGGAGTTTATCTAGTCGTCAGCGTCAGTTGGCTTTCAAATCCAAATGGCCATATAATTCGAAATGCCATATTTATACATCCAAACGGCGAGTCGAGGCATAAAACTTCACACAAATAATTATAAAACATTATTAATTCTATGCCCAGTCTCGACATTTTGATTATAGTCACAATGTTTTCATAACAAACCATTACATAGCCCTTTATCTAATTGTTGATCAGAAGTTTAATTCCAAAACAGAGTTTCAAAGTTCATTCCCTCTATATCTCCATTTAGTCATTTAATAAAGTGACTAGACAACTCAGACATACACGAAACAACACTCAGACGCTAGTTTTCAGTGGAAATTGTAGAGGGATCAGGTTTACCATTGTCCTTTGTTGAGTGAAAAATATACAGGGTGTAACAAAAATAAGTGATAATACTTTAGGAAGTGTACGTGTTTCTTGTAGAGAGTTCACTGTGAAAGTAGCAGCGCTGAAAGACCATTTTTTTCACTTTTGTATGGGGAAACTCGTGACGCTCGGGACCTTTCCCATACAAAAGTGAAAAAAAAATTTGGTCTTTCAGCGCTTCTACTTTCACAGTAAACTCTCTACAAGGAACACGTACACACCCTAAAGTATTATCACTTATTTTTGTTACACACTGTATAAAGTTGATTTTGCCCGCGTTCAGAAAAATAGTTTATACTAGCTAAATGTCGAGCTATGTGAGGGCTCGCGTCACACCTTGCCTGACAGCTGATAACACATCCACATAACATAAAAAACCTTGACTGACTGATGAATGATGATAACACATCAGCTAAGTACCTACATATAAATACAAGTTACTATGTTAATTCACAAACCACGTTTATATGTGGGAGAGCCATGCTTCGGCACGAATGGGCCGGCTCGACCGGAGAAATACCACGTTCTCACAGAAAACCGGCGTGAAAACCGCGATAAAGTCTTGACCAAGTCTCCGTGGTCTAATAGTAACAAGTGTTAGCTGAAAGGTCATGGCTTCGATTTCCAAAATTTACCAAGTTAGAATAATGCAGGCTGATCACATACTAGGGTACGAGAGTAAAAGGAAAAGAGAGTGCGCTTCTGCAAAGCGTACATACTTGGGCACTATAAATTACTAGATGACGCCCGCAACTCCGTTGCATGCGAAAACTAGTTTATTGTGCTAGAACCGTACATTTCTCCGGGACAAAAAGTATTGTATGTCCTTTCCCGGGACTCAAAGTATCTTCATACCAAATTTCAGCAAAATCGGTTTAGCGGTTTGACCGTGAACACACAGACAGACACACTTTCGTATTTATAATATTAGTTTGGATTCCCGCATAGCTGGCCTAGTTTCAATCAAGCTGGCCACCGTCACCGAAACTGGCGTGGGAGCCACTATGAAATCTTTGAGTCCCCGGAAAGGGCACAGGGACAAGCCATAGGAACCATAAAGTTAATTTACCTAGCGGAATAGAGCAACAATCTCGAGCTGTCAAACGAAACCAAAATTGGTTTTCATCTGTGTGAAAAATATGTGTACGTATACACTTACACAAGCATGATTGAACATGAATTCTATGAGATTAAATTGTCAACGTGCGGCACGTGCCGACTGGACGTCAAAAAAGAGTGCTGCTGTCATGTATCACACGTCTCTTTTTACCACGCAGTGTTACTGATAGTGACATCTCTCTTGCTCAGGCCTTTGACAAAAATACAACTTTTCCCGGATTTTTTTTTGTTAGCCAACTCCGTCCAGAAAATAGGGTATATTAGGCGGAGCTGCCTCCAAAAACTAGTTGTGATGAATCATATTTATTAAAGTAAGGCTCTATAATCTATATCAATATAACACCAGTGTTGCTGTTCATAAAATTAAAATAGCCGTTATCATAAAGGCTCAAATCCGCAGGGCTGAACACACAACAAAATCGTAAAACGTAAATCGTTAAGCACGGACAGGTTTGCCACAATAATCCTATCAAGGGCCATGCCTTGGGATTTGGGAATAACATTTAGGCGCAGCGCAGACGACAGACTATCCGTGACGCACTTTTTAGTCCGTGGAAATAGAACCTATGCAATAGGCATGATGTCTATTTTTTCTTCTTCTCGGTAATTGAAAGACACTTAAAAAATAGAGACATCGTTGAAAGAATAACTCTGATAGCTTAAAAATTCACCAAGATATAACAATTCAAATATCTCATAAAAAGACCTGCCCGAAACGCTCCATACAAAGTGCTACGAAAGTATGACATCAGTCTTTCGTAGTTTGTACGCATCGGGAGACAACTTTGTTCGACAGGTATATTAAATATTGCGTTTATGAAAGTGGTTTCATAACAAAAGTTGCTTTTAATTGCATAAGTTATCGAATTGTATACAAATATTAAGAAATTTAATTTAAAAAAAATTCGACTTGAATATCCAACTTTGAAGGCGCATAACAAAAAAAAAAACAAATGCTATCAAGCTGAAATTTTGGGAACACATATTTTTTACCGTGATTTCTTTATTTTATTAACAAAATTCGCTAATCTTTGACTTTGTCATCATCCCTATTATATGCAGTAACGCAAACGTCTGCGCTGTGCGTCGTGTGCGTTACTACTTACTGCATAAAATTGCATAGGTTCTATTTCCACAGACTTAAAAGTGCGTCACGGATAGACTGTCGTCTGCGCAGCACCATAGGAATATATACTAAGGCCTCGCCTAAAATTGATTCGAAATTCCGATGGTAATTTCTTCATTTGTAGCATTTTTATAACGTAAAAAAATTGTTCCATAATTCGAATGCACAACCCTATTCTTATATAATAATATCAACACTATTTACATACATATATAATAGCTAATAATAAGATATAATATAGATTCTAAGATTTTATGATTTTGTGTTTATTATGTTTTTATGTATGTAATAAAATGTAGGCTGAGGCCTGTAACTCGTCAATCGCTGTCTATAAAAGTATATGATTCGACGAGAATTGAGCATAAAACGATAAATTGGGATGCAATGTTTTCAAGGATAAGGATGGGATCATACGAGCATACTTACAAATAAACTAATAAGCTAAGGTCTACTTGCACTAGGTTTATTACTGCTCCTCCTTCGCTTCTGTGGTCCAGTGCTGTGGCTCTTGACTCGGCGTTGGGTTCAATTCCCGCGTTGGAAACATGTTATTTCCATGTTTGGTTAGGACAGTGCAGGCTGATCACCTGATTGTATGACAAGTAAGCTCGGTTAAAAGTCAGTTCTGCGCCTGATATCTTGCCTGAGTAAAAAAATACTAGCGATACATCGTATACTGCAATAGGGTTCCTAAGAATTCTCTTTTTTGGCAGAAATTTAGAGCACGACAACAAGTCACGTTTTGGGGCACAAACAAATTGGGGCACTGAGATTGGAGACATTTTGATGATTTCTCAGACCCTGTCCCTACGTTACTTGCATTGCAATGGTATGAAACAATAAAATATATTGTGATAAATGTAATATCGCGTACAAAATACTATGTGCCCTTTTGTGTATCTAATAAAGTCCTATATTAAAGGGAAAACATCTACCAAACAAGATACAGAACAGTTTTTGCTCAGGATTGACATAGTATATAATATATACTATGAGCTTTTGCCCGCGGCTTCCCTCGCGATAAGAAGTATTATTATATACAAACTTTCATCCCCTATTTGAACCCCTTGGGGTTGAAATTTATCAAAATCCTTTCTTAGCGGATGCCTACGTTATAACATCTACCTGTATGCCAAATTTCAGCCCGATCCGTCCAGTGGTTTGGGCTGTGCGTTGATAGATCACTATGTCAATCAGTCAGTCAGTTTTATATATATATAGATTAAATTTTCGGTCTACGTAATTATATTTTAAGATAAACCAAAGTAATTTACGTCTAATAAATACTTTAAAAACACACGACTAGAAAATTGTTGAAATCTGGAAAACATTTTAATTTTTCACATTTAAGGTTTAAGGTTTAAAAACACACAAACAAACCAACTCGCGTTTGTTATGAATTTATAACGCACCCGTATAACACTAATTTTTCCGAAAAATTTGTGAATTTTTCACGAATTCCGGAAAAATTAAATCAAAACTTTACTGTTGACTCCGTGTTTACGAGTTTTTACCGACATTGACGTATCGTAACCGTGGAAGTTGCATATTTTGTTTAGTAATTTCTGATTTACTTATTAGTTAAATGGATGATGGATGGAGGATGATATTATCCACCTTGTTAAATATACTAATCAATTAACAGATATATTTTTCTTCTTACTAATACATTTAAGCAGCATAATATACCGTACTGATAACGATTTTAAGCGAGCTGTCTTCGTCTATCGTGTGATTTTTCTTATATGCTAAACAAGGACAAGCAAACTTTGCATAGAGTTATGAGGTGTGTGACATAAAAAAAGTTTCCCTTAAAAACATATTAAGAGGGTGGAGGGTGACTAACTCAAAAAATCAAACATCATCCTTCTCTCTTCACACTCAAGCCCGTCTTTCATATTCCAGGTGAAAAAGGACGACGCGGATTCATCGCCAAATTAGTTTTTTCTCAATAACTCGATAAATATACAACATTTTAAAAATCCGTTCGGTCGGTTTCTCAATGATAGAATTTTATACAATGTTGTTAAATATTAACTTAGTTCAATGCGCTGTTATGGCAATAAATGAAAAATTCGTGAAAATTACATGCATTTTTGTGATTTTTTGTATCCAGAAAATTTTAAGATACTTATCGTGTTTTCGCTCAGATTGAATTTTTAGAAATATAATGTAGTATCTAATTTCAGAAAATGAAACAATTTAAGGCTTATTTTCAAGTATAAAAATGAATTATAAAATCGAAAATTTAGGGTTAGTCGCCCCCTTAATATACAAACACTTTATACTACTAGAAAACTTTTTAATTTTTGACACTTGTGGTGCTTTATGGCAAATAGTAACTTGCTATAAGAAGTGCGCACTCAACACTTTAACGTGAATATTAAGGCCAAATTAAGGTAGAAATTGTGACATGAAATGGATCGTAAACGCAATTGTAACTCATCTGATCAGTTTTTTCTTTGCAAGAACTTTATTGGACATAACATTCCAATAAAACGTTGAAGGTTCATAAATTAAGGTTTTTATAACCCATATACATCACAATTTTCCGATATTTTATTGTGCGACATCTCTTGTATGGTATGTCAATGTGAAAAACTGTAGGTTGTAAAACAGAAATTTTTGGGTCAGCTGTAAAACTCATACTATACAGCCTTATATTCTAGATTAAAAACTAAATGAAATCCTAGATTTTATTTCGATAAAACAGTAAAAGTGGAAATATAATACGTAGAGAGACGCGTAGAATGAAAATATAAATATGAATTTTAATATTTTGGGTCGACATCTATTGTTATTTATTTTATAACCTAGTTGGGAATATATTTTTACAGTTGAAATACGTAGCTAAGACACACATATATTTAACTGTAGAGTATGATATTATTTTTTATTTTGTGCATTAATATTATAGTTCAAGTTAATATTGTAAGCGACAGTTTTTTAACATTTTTGAATTCTTTTTAAATATTATTTATACTCTCAAAGACTTCATTTTAAAGCTACAGCTATAAAACTATTGTCTTAGGTTATCTGTTTAATGTTTTACTATTACACAGTTATCGCTTTAAATTTGCTATTTTAGACATCAAAGCCTTTTGCAACTAGCATTAGTAATAGAAGATGCCAAGATCAACATTACTGTAAATTTTGTTGACGACGAATCAAGAAACGTGATGCTCAGAATTCAGCTTATTTAACAATTTATAGCAATAGCAATATTCCGTTGCTATACATTGTTGATGACGAATCAAGTAACATGATGCTTAAAACCTCCTTCCCAAATTGCAAGGAAATGATATTAGGATCAAAGTTACGGAAAATTTCGTTCACGACGAATCCAAAAACATCTTGCTCAAAATCTCCCCTCTCAATTTCAGGAAGAAGACGGAGAGTGAAGAGGAAAGTCTTCCAAGCTTTAGTGCCTCTTCTCTTCGGCATGAAGTCAACAGGCATCGTCATCTTCGGCTTGGGGATGGTCACCGTGATCACTCTGAAGGCTTTCATGGCCAGCAAGTTGGCTCTGATCGTCACAGTCGGCATGGCCTTGAAGAAACTCTACGAGAGTTACGGCTCTGGGTGAGTACAGCAACGTTTATAACATTTAAACAATGAACAATAACATTTTAACATTGAACAATAACATTTCAAAATAAAATTTTAAGCTACACTACTATGACACAGAATTTTAGCAACATTTAAGGTAGCAACATTTATAGCATTTTAACAATGAACAATAACATTTTAACAATAAACAATAAAATACACTACTATGACACAGAATTTTAGCAACATTTAAGAAGAAAGTAATTTTAGAAAAAAATTAAAATGACAAACTTAATTTTATTTTCAATGTTTTCACTTTTCAATATAATACATAATTTTGGCAACATTTTACAACAATGTAGTTTAAGCAACATTTTCGACATGATACAAAACTTTAGCAACATATTCAATACGACACAAAACTTTTGCAAGTTGCAAGCTACATATTTTTATATTTAACATAAGTTTAACAACATTTTCGATATGACACTTTTAGCAGTATTTTCGATATGACACAAAATTTTAGCAGCACTTACATGCCTTAGAATTTTAGCAAGATCCTAAAAAAATGTGACAAACTAGAAATAGATTAATATTCTTAATCAAGGAATTATAGGGTAAATGCTTGGTTGAGGTACAAGTAAAAACGATTTAATATTACAAACATAAAATGTTGACAGTTAATATATTCTAGGGGTCACATGATACCTGCGTAATTTTCGTTTTAATTAATAGCATTAGCAACTGCTGCTAAACTCGAGTCCTTAAATTATTTCTCTCTGACCCAACTAATAAAATTACCTAAGGGGACATTGGGGAGACGTTAATATGTGCTTAGTAATTCTGTCGGGAACGTTATTTTAAATGTAAATTGTATGTAATAAAAAATTCAACGATTTTTATGAGTGTATTTAGTATTCTCCCCGTGTGTTATTCTCGATATTAAAAACGTGTTACATTTTAAAGATTCGAAGCGTTATTATATTTTACAAAATTCAAAACATTTTCGTAAACCTGTATTAAATCTTTTAATTCTTTCACAATCAGTGGTTTAGGGATTTTATCAGATATCCATGCAATCTCCTAATTCAGGAAAAATACAAAACAATGAGATCTGAACCCAGATTACTGTGAAATTTATTATTTCTGGGTTATTTTTGTTAATTTATTATTCAATATGACTTGTTTACTTATTTCCTTGATTTATTAGAGTAATATATTTATTAATAAATTGTTTGTACAACCAAACCTATCCTATCTACTAATGTTATAAAATATGTGAAAGAGTGTTTATCTATTTATCTGTCCGTCTGTCTTTCTGTGACTCTTTTCTTTGAAGAAATTGTGTACGAAAATTCTTTAAATCTCGAAAACGTACATATAATGGTTTTCATCTAGATAAATTGTACGATTTATGCACAAATTTCTGTTCAACGAAGTTGATGGCAACTTTAGTTAAATACAAAATATAGTAATTAATTTTTTCCGACATGTCATAGGCACATTTTAATTGGATTCACGAAATAAAGTCGTCACCGATAGAACTTCCTAGTGCTAATTTACAATACAATTTGCTAGGAAACTGAATATTTATTGAACGGTAGTGCGTGTAGTAACGATCGCATGTCGTACTTTTTACTGAGTTACACGCGAGCATGAATTATACATGCAATTTCTCCGCATTTCTGACATAAATATCTCGAAACTAGAAATAATTGCTCTAATTCGTATTTGTCATACAGACTTTCTACTGCAATACGTTATTTTATGAAGAAATTTTCGTTAACGTTAATTAAATGTTTGTTTATTTTGTGCACTATTAGATCCCAATGTCCTCTTTGCTATTTTTCGTTACTCAAAAATTAGGTAATAAAATTATTTTAGACGGAATAATAGCATTTTTTTCTACAAAAAATTTTTGATTGACCTTAACTGGACTTGTGTGACTGAACTGGAAATGACTCATGATTTGACGAACATTGATTGCTAATGAATAAGACTGGACTTTTGACTAAATTGAGATGGAAGAATTGAATTCTTGAACATTGGATGAGTAAGAAGACTAGATATTTTGATAAGAAAATCAAGAAAAAAATATAAGAGACTTGACTAAGTGACTACTGTGATGACATGACTGAAGAATATTAATGGGACTGGACTTTGATTCAATTGAACACCAACCTACACTGAAAGTGACTGGCGTGCGACTGAACTGAGCAACCGGACTGGACTAAAATTGGACTTAGTATGGTATTTCAGTCCACTCACGCTTTCTTTATTTGGTTTTCAGCTACGGCTTACAGAACCCTTACCTTTATTCGCAATACCCGATCGATTTCCCAAGCGCCTCATCGCACGCATACTCCATAAGCGGAGTGAGCCCCCAGTTCGCATCACCGGAAATGTACAGTCCGACCGGATTGGCCACGCATGCCAACGAGATGCTTCAGTCTCATGACGCGAGCGCTCAGCAGTCGCAACAGGCGCCCACAGTCCTAAACTCCACCCGAGCAGCCGAACGGTGGGATGGTAAGTCCAAACTGCTCAAATATTTTGAACCGATCGTTAGTAAGATCAAAAGTGTCGTCGACCCAATAGCCAGCGTGTTCTTCGACGCTATGCCCGATACCTTCCGCGGACGGAACTCAGATCTGACCACCGCTAAGAGCGTTGAAGAGGAGTTAAAGAAACCCCGAGAGTTTTTAGTACCTCAACCAAGACATATAGCTCAGAGAAAGATGACTAGAAAAGGCCAAAGAAACAGACCAAAGAAATACGTAGAATACAAAATCGATCTAAATAGACTTAAGCACAATAAGGATTTTCAGGATTATGTGAAAACGAAAAAGTATAAACACAACTATCCGAACACATACTACTATCCTAGGATAAGATACTTCGTTAATCCGAACACAGTTTACTACAGACCGAATACCAGATTGCACCCGTATAGTAGGAATAACATCAGAAGAAACTTTACAGTCTTTAGTGACAATGATGCTGATATGCCTCTTCAGCCTTTATTTCCAGAACCAACTGATTGGAGACCAATCATTATATTTAACACGACAACAACGACGACTACTTCCACAGTCAAACCAAAAGAATCACGTAAGAAAATGAGAAAGAACCGTAGAAAACGAATTCATAAGAAAAGGAAAAGGACAAGAAGAAGTATTGATAACTCGAACGAAAATATAAATACGATTCAAACTTACGAAAATTTGAAATATCCGAAAAACAATGCAACAAGTAGAGGTTTTTTAAGTATGTTCAATTTGTTTGAGGATCCCTTTGTAGATATGATAAAAGAAACCAAAAGTGTCATCCACGGACCGCCGAAAAAACCACCGAGATACTATTCCTTAGCATACAATATATTATTATATACGATGGATTTTATCGACGGATTCATAGAGGTACACGAAGTAATAAGAAATCATTTAGAAGACGATGACGTTAAAATTAAGAAAATCACTAAGAAAAAACCGGTAAAGGTTAAAAAAGACAAAAAAGTGAAAAAGGTCAAGAAAGATAAAGTGAAAAAAGTTAAGAAAAATAAAGTAAAGAAAACTAAAACTCCCAAAATAAAAGTCAAAATTGCAAAGATCAGTAGATAAATTATTACTAATTGACATAATCCTTAAGTGGTGGAGGAATTTGATTGATTCAATCATGTATTTATAATTATTGTAAATAGCAAGCTTTAAAAATTATAACAGAAATGCATTTATTTAGAATAAGCTTAGTATTTCATGATTATTATATTAAATATTTGGAAAGTAGACAATTAATTTGCGTAATTGTATTTCTTTCACTACATATTATAATATTAACACGTATCAATAATATAATCCAACGAAAGTCATATTTTATACTATTATACGATTAATTGTAAAACACTTTTTATTAATTACATTCCTTAGTTAATTCATCTTACACATATATTTTTTACATTTTTGCAGATAAAACTGCTATAACATTTTAATTGTTGTGATTAGAATCTTCTTAAAGTTTACAATTCTATATTTCATCATTATCAATATTACGTAGTTTTAGATTTACTACTTGTTTGGTTCATCTGTAAGCGCAGTTTTATTTGCAATTTCATCACCATATTTTTTTATTATCATCACAATCATTTTTATCACCATTATCATCACCATAATAATTTATATCTAAATTTATGCGCAGGGTACCGGAGGCGCCCAATGTTTTATGGAAGCTCGCGCGCTACTTCAGACTCCTATTCGGCCTACCGGAACCACCGTTAGCTTCGTCAATGCAAATGCCCATGTACTCTCTGCCTCAAATGCAAATGGCCATGCAGAGCCAATACCCAAGTATGATGCCGCAATAACAAAATTGGACTTTGGGTCAAGTGCAAAGTAAGCCTAAATGTCAGATTGCCACGTGCAGTTGAATCCTGATCTTCCGAATGGATTTCTTCAGATTTTGGATGATTGAATCGGGTTTTTTGATGATCGAATCGGGATTCAACTGCAGCTTGATCCGAAGCGCCGAGGTACGTGGCAATCTGACATTTAGCAAGGCAATGTTTTATCCCCTGGGCTGCCTTCTCTTCCAGCCCTGGTTAAAGCATTGCGATCGTTTAAGACTGACTTCTGATGTAAGCGGACCCGTCGACTTAATGTAAGAACGCGATTAGTTTAAGTTTATGTAAGGTTATTTATTGCACGTTGAGGAATAAATGTATGAGTTGAAGCTATCTTTTATTTTTACCCTTTCGACTTAGGATCATCATAAACATAATCTCCACTATCATTATCATCATCACCATCGACACCATCACCATTATCATCATCATAATAATCGCTGTCCGCTGCTGACTTTAGGCCTCTCCCAAAGAATAACAAAATAAAAAAAACATGGAATTATACTTTTTAGGTTTTTTTCCCGCATAATTTTTGATTTATTCAGACGCACATTATCTTCAAGAGCTACAAAAATTACATCATCATCATATTAATCTTCAATAAGACACACAAAAGTGGAAATAGAGGACACACGGACCGCTATTTTATCAATTTGAAAATATCCCAGGCTTTATTGAAAACTTGAAAATTCTCTAGAGGTTTAGTGCATTACATAAATATCCAATGCAGTGGGAGCCCCGATTTCAATGATTTATATTGCATTAGAGAAATGAAGACTCAGAAAATTCAGAATACAGTGCTTATTCTTAATCCTGATGGATTTAAATTATAAAATTGCAAATGAAAGAGTCTTATAAAACTTATGTACTATCAGAGAAGTTGATTCCTATGCAAATCGGAGACATAAGTAGTTTGGTCGCGTTACGTCAAACCCAGCTGACAGATCACAATTAACATTGAATTGACATGTTCGACCAAATAACGTTGGTCTGTCAATTGCATAGGAATCAACTTCCTCGATGGTACACAAAAATACAGACAAAATTTATAGGATTATTTTTCCGACCCAAATAATATCGACCAATAGAATTGCACCATTCGACGTCACGTGGTACAACCTACATGGTATTATACTGATAATTTTTTGAAAATTTTCTCTGGTAGTTGCTATATATAAAAAACAAATTCTAATTCTATTGGCCGACATTTGGGACGGAAAAATAATCCCCCGAATACCACACGAGCTTCAAAATTATCTGGCATTTCCCTCAAGGTTCCCTGCAAACAAATAAAGTCGTCAAGTTTTTCAGGAAAAATCAATTATTTTTTAACCTGAAAAACTTGAATCCTTAATTTGTTTGCAACGAACCTATCGGGAAATATCCGATAATTTTGAAGCTCTTGTGGTATTATAAGTGACTATTAGTCTATTACTTCGGTCACACATTTTAATTTAACATTAATACAGCGATTTATTAATTTAACATTTCGAAACAACAAAAATATAATATTTTCAAACAAGCATGAAACATTTTTGAAGGTTCTTATCACAAGGTGTTCAATCAAAGTTTTATGTTTCATGATAATTTTATTGTTTTTTGATACCGAAACTACATTAGAACCATATTGAAGCTGTATTAATGCTACACTAAAATGGAAGAAACAGGATACGGAATAACATCCACGGAACGTAAATTTTAAGGGCAGCAAAATCGATTGGTAAAAGGAATCACATCCTATAAGAGCTTTTACTGATAAAGTCCACACAGTTAAAGCACTCAATATAATCTACATTTCAATTAGAATAATTTATGCACGACTCGCGTACACGAGCTTAACAAAATAAACTTTTAAGCTCCGTCCACAGGGAAGCTTTCAAGAAAAGGAGCTTTCATGACGTAAATCGTGATAAACATTTATTTGGGCTTATGTGTCTGTAAAAAATGCTTCAAATTTTTGCACTGATAGTAAATTATAAATGTACGAAATATTTTTTGTTTTGCGTCTTTGCGAGAAACTTTTTAAGGCGCTTTATATTTATTTTCATCGTACCATCGAGGAAATTAATTCATAGGCAGTTGACAGACCCACGTCATTTGGTCGGATTATGTTAATTTGTCATTCGTCTACCTATGCATTAATTTATCAGATAGTACAACCGTTCGCGCGCTCTAGGAACTCATGGTCCACCATCCAGGGGATTTTGTTTGATTCACGTTGGCACAGTTAAAGTGTTTCTAAATAAGGATAATGTAGGTTGATGGTCTAAAAAACCAGCGATGTTTACGTTGAATGGTATGTCCAGGGGGTAAGCAGGTAAGCTTTTAGATTGCTTACAGTCAAGCCTCCTTACTATAAATAGAATTTATACAGTGAATGGCTACACAAGATCTTGTTTTAATTTCTAGCTTATTGGTAGAATCAGATAAGTGTCAGGAATGAGAATCCATATTCATACTAATATTATAAGTGCGAAAGTGTGTCTGTCTATCTGTCTGTTACCTCTTTACGCCCAAACCGCTGAACCGATTTTGCTGAAATTTGGCAACGAGATAGTTTGAGTCCCGGAAAAGGACATAGGTTATTTTTAGTTCCGAAAAAATGTACGGTTCCCGCGCGATAAACGAGTTTTGGCGCAACGGAGCTGCGGGCGTCATCTAGTGTTAAATAATGCCCCGATGAAGTCACTGAAGTTGCTCACTTTCTGCGTGCTTTGCCGACGCGAACATTTCGCGTCGCGGTCGCGTAGGTGTGCACGGTGCCATAAGATTACATGGGCAGCGTCCGCCGCGCGGTAGACGCTACCGCTTCGCAGTCGCTTTGGTCGTGTAGGTTTGTCCTAAGCTTTACTTTTCCTTACTTTTTATTATTCGCAATCTAACTTAGGGTAATAAAACACATGATGATACTATTTATTTATTGTGTCCGTTCTTATGCCAGTCCCACTCGTTGTGTTTATGGTCGATAAATACTTCGTACGTCACGTTTCTTCGCTGTAGAATAAAAAAAGATTAAAAAATTAAAGAAGCAAGATAGGTAACAAGTACTCTCAAATAGTGTAGGGGTAATTATAAGTTTATAGCTTAAAACACTGGATTATAATATCATATTTCAGCGTATAAAATTGTTATTAAAACCATCCGACAACAATTATATTATGTTGGTATCTACACATTTTTTATCCTGGGGGTTAAAGACTAAAAATGTGTAGGTACTCTAGAAGACGTGACTTCGGCACGAATGGGCCGGCTCGACCAGAGAAATACCACGTCCTCACAGAAAACCGGCGTGAAACAGCGCTTGCGCTGTGTTTCGCCGAGTGAGTGAGTTTACCGGAGGCCCAATCCCCTACCCTATTCCCTTCCCTACCCTCCCTTATTCCGTTTCCTTTCCATCCCTTCCTTCCCCTATTACCCTATTCCCTCTTAAAAGGCCGGCAACGCACCTGCAGTTCTTCTAATGTTGCGAGTGTCCATGGGCGACGGAAGTTGCTTTCCATCAGGTGACCAGTTTGCTCGTTTGCCCCCTTATTTCATAAAAAAAAAGACACTAAATTAATTATATACCAGTATTATCGTAACTTTTAGTGTAAGTATCATATTTTTATAATGGTAATTAATATGTACTTTGAAATATCAAATCAGGGTCAAAATCTTTCTGACTGGTTAAAACTTCAAAACTATGTGGTTTTATTTATAACTAGCTGTCCCGGTGAACTTCGTGTCACAGGTCACTTTAAAACCTTCCCTGGACTTCTACGAATATATCAAGACTAAAATCAGCCCAATCCGTTCAGCCGTTCTCGAGTTTTGCGCTTAGCGACACATTCAGCGACTCATTTTTATATTATAGATCTCATATCTATAATATAAAAATGAGATACTATATCGCTAATAAATAGGATCATCCGGACCAGATTAAAGTTGGACTAAGATGACAGCAGGATCAAGGAGATGTGCAGTAAATATCGCAATGTTGGAGTTATACAATATTCAATATTGGGTCAGTAAAATGAAAAATCTGCTTACTTGAAAACAAATTGCATATAGATTTAGAAAAGTTCTTGAAAAGCGGACAAAATGGCAACTATATTAAATTGAGAACTGTGCCACGATTGCCATAAAATATACTTTTATATTTTACAGCCATTCAATGCCGAACAGAAATTATAATATAAAGAAATGGTCATAACTATGTTAAAACATCTACCTGACCTGAAGAAATTTTGTGTTACCACATGTGTTATTTTGAGTATAAAAAGGTTGAACAGAAACGAAATAAATTTTTAAACTTTATACTAGCTAAAAGCCGAGCTTTGTAAGCGCTCGTCGTTTTTCTGCGTGGTAAATCTTTAGGGCAATTTTTTTTATATTTTATAATAACCAAACCTGGACTGACCGATGATAACACATCCACATACAAATGAAAATTACGATGTTAAAGGACAAATTAATAGATGTGATAGTTTTTCCGTAAAGTGTACCACAAAAGTGCTCAGAAGGCCTAGACAAGCGGCAAGCGATTTAATCGTAAACGCCAACGCCACAAAGTGTATGGGATTTGAAATTAGTATTCGCTAGCGAAGCGATGACTTATGTTATGTCAAATCGCATAGATTTTGTTAGTGTTTATGATAATCGCTTGCCGCTTGTCTACTAACGGCCGTTCCCAATATTTGATCTATCTCTGGTTTTGCCCTACTAGAGATAGGAATAGCTCACATTAGACATATTTATGTCAATTGTGAGCTATTCCTATCTCTAGTAGGGCAAAACCAGTGATAGATTAATTAATATTGGGAATGGCCGTTAGGCAGGTTATGGGATATAATATTAGGGCTCGTTTCGCTCGCCCTGATAATGTTATCTATGTCAGTATAATATCCAAAAGAATAAAACATATACACTATATTATGTATATTGTATTATCTATCCATTCCAAAAATTGGCAGCAGCATTTTTTTTCGCATGAAACTCTACAAAAAACGGGTCAGAATAGCCAAAAAAATTCTGTAATAAATCACGAAGTCCTAATTTATTTAATTACAGCAGACCCTAACTCATTTCATCAAAGTTTATTAGGCAAAAGGACACAAAACCTTTTTTTACGTTTTTTCCAACTAATTTCCTTTTGAACAGAACTCTCTTAACAAAGTGAATTAATTTCACTGAAATGGGGCTAGGATATAATGTTTTTCCTTAAATTATACAAGACATTAATAAATACCATGGTTACACTAAAAACAGCGTGACAAAAGTTTTGTACTATGTTTTAGCGAGTGAGTTACTCAAAACAATGTTTTATCCACAACTCACATTATAAATGCGAAAGTGTGTCTGTCTGTCTGTAACTTCTTCGTGCATAAGCCACTGAACAGATTTTGATGAATTTGGTTCCCGCGTTTCCGTTCACGGCGGCGATGGATAAACGCCCTGACTACTATTTTTCAACCGTTGTATTTGTGTCGGAATTTGTATAATAAGTACATCGGTAATCCATTTGGACGCCTTCCAACTCATGTTTATGTAGCTCGATTATCCCTATAGGTATTGTGACACTGTTTCACACATTATAAGGATACTAGAGGTTTCGCGCGGCTTCGCCCGCGATTAGATATTTCACAGCCAAAATTAGTCTACAAAAATAGCCAATGATCCTTCACGTGGTCTATTCTGGTCTATTCGTGGTTTTTCTGTTTTGGCACAGATAAGAAATCTGTGCCAAAACAGAAAAACAAACAAAATCCGTTTAGCGGTTTGGGCGTGAAGATGTAGCAGCCAAACACACTTTCGCATTTATAATATTAGTATAGATTTCTGTTCAGAGATCCGTACTACCTGAACGTCTAATACTTAAGGGTGTGTAAGGAAAACAATCTAAGGGCCTTATCACACTGGCGATTAGCGAGCGATTTGAAAGCGACGCGACTGCGCAGCGCACACGCCGCGATGACGCCGCGATTGCGCGGCGTGCACGCAGCTTGCCTTCGGCGTTTTGGACACTCAGCAGCAAAATGGATTCTGACGTTACTCCCTAGACGAGTCTACTATATATAATAATAATCTGTGTAGACGATTGTGACGTGGCGTCCACGCCACGCCGCGACGACGCTGCGCTGTCGCGACGTGCACGTCGCGATTGCACTGCGCAGTCGCGTCGCTTTCAAATCGCTCGCTAATCGTCAGTGTGATAAGGCACTAAGGATGATTTTTAATTATTTCTCCTCGTGTTACCTAATTCCGTTGAAATAAGGAAGTAATTAAATATTAAAATTATCCACCTGCCCCAATCAAATCGTAACAGTCAAGTTTAATTCAATAATAACTTCAGTTCGAACAATCTGTCAGAACTTTGAACTGAGGGTCGTCGAAAAGTTGGATATCGGTAGACGGTAGCCCTCTTATCTCAAGTCCAAATCTGTACCTCGATTCTGTTTAAATCAATATTGATACAGCTTCGATATAGTATCGATGCAGTCTCGGTTTACAACGTGAAAATTCTCGAATAAATGTCATGTGTTAACATTTGCAACTCACTGAGTAGGCCATATAAAAGATCAAGAATTAGTGAGTTTTTATAAGTAAAAACATGACGTAAGTTTCAAAATATTGCCCAGTATTGCAGGCCTTTCAGGCCTTTGCAGGCAGGTTGACTCGTTCCGAAATATACGCCACTGTATTGACGTATAATATGACTAGGTCCCAACCTAGTCCAATATAATTACCAAAATACCAATGTCATTATGTTATATCATACTTGTCTCACTAGTGTCATTATAATATATCTCAATGTCATATTACGTCATACTTGTCTCACTTGTGTTGTGGCACACCATGGCTTCGAATTCTAGACGTCATTAGCACTGGCCAATATACTGGATTAAATTTCAGAACTCACGCTTTAAAATAAGCCGTACTTTAGAATACTATTTTGTTGTAAAGGATCCAGGCTGCATTGAAGATGTATTGTTGAATTTATAGGAGAATCAGGTCACAGTCCTAAATCCTTATGATTTCCAACAATTATAGAGAGGTAAACTTATTTGATTTTCTGTTATCTAAATTCCATGATACCGACCCGGCTTTGTTAAGACCCACTTTGACAAATCTAGGTTAAGTTAATCCGGTGTTAAATATAATGTACTCTATGTATAGAATACAATTTTAACTTTTCATATTAAGCTCGTTTAAATAGGCATAAGGATAAACTATTTATATATTTTTGTTCAGTAATGGTTTAAAAAATAAAATAGAAATTATATTCTTGTTACTCCCAGAAAATTACTTGCTTAGTGATAAATATATTATTTACGCATTTGTCTATTACTAATATAACGTCACATGTGACTTTTCTAATATTATGTCAGACAAAATATTATATAAGTAGACCTTGTACATAATATTATAAGTTTGCTGTGTTATTGTTTTATTAATAAGCAGGTAATGCGCACAGAAAAATCTAATGATTACCTTACTTTAAATTAGTCAGAGTTAGAAAAAAAGTTAACAGGTTGTATTTATTACAAAGTCTTTATAAAATTACATTAAATGTCAGCTGTGGGTGATAAATAGCTGATAATATTATGATTAGTAGATTAGTAATAAAACAACACATCAGTGAACATTTCATTTAATTCACAATAAATAATCGTTAGTACATTAAATATTTTCGAGGCATCCGCCCTTTTTAAATGCGAGACTGTACAAGTTAGTAGGTTACAGCAATAAATAAATAAATAATCGTGCTATTTACAATCGTATGTCTATTTCAATATGACATAGTTAACAGTATCTAACTTTAATTTAATCAGCCGTTTAATCTTAATCACTAATTAATTATTGCATTGGCCCCTATTAAAAAACTCAAATGAGTATTTTTGTGCAATCGTAAAACGCATGCCCCGCTTAATCAGAGTTAAAATTAATCTCGTTTAATGGAGTTGTGAGACAATCGAACAATTGAGGCACACAACTTCACGTAAAATGTTTAAATAAAGTTCTGTGCCTCGTTTATTGGTTGTGCTTTAGTGACAATCTTAATCTACGTTTGGCTTAATCTCGATTTAGACGCGCGGGATTTGCGTTTTGATCTACGTTTGGTTCTCGATCAACAATTGATCAGTGATGTTCCGTTTTGTCACTGTTAACTTTGACACTTTGTTGTTAGTACTCCGTCGGTTACTCCGTCAGATCCCAGTCACAAAATGATTATTCCTTTTTGATTATAGCCTGAAAATCATTCGAAAATTAATTCTTTATAAGGCACCGCATTTGAGGTAGAAAAGGCCAAAGACGACATTGGAATCAGAGAGCTCTAAGTGACACATTTTAGACATAAAATAGCTTTTATACAGATACACACAATTGCAAATAAAACTAACGACCTCCAGGCAAAAAAAAAAAAAACACAAATTTCAAGGTAAAAAAATATTAGGAAGGGAAGAGAAATCATAATTCTTGCAGGCTACATTAATCTAAATTAGTGTAGTTTGCAAGAATTATGATTTTTATCAAACTGTCTATAAAACCAATTTATGTCAAAAGTCTGGTTCTAATGTTATCAAAATATTTCCATTTCTACCTCACGGTTAATAGCTTTGTCCACACTGTGCCTTTTTCTGTTCGTCAAGGGCATGCGTTATAGCGCAGTCAACAGCGAACGTGAAGCATGCCCGCGACGCATGTTCTCTGATCGTATCCAAAACTTCGAAAATGACAATATTGATGTTGCGTTCCTTGACGCATTCAATTATTGAATGCGCCAATATGAAAGTTGATGACAAAAATTGAAGATGAAAGTGCAGAGTGTGGACATAGCTAATAATTTATCTTAGAATTTAAAGCTCGCATGATATTTCAAAACAAATCGAAAAGGCCTCATTCTTAAAAAATAAAACTATAAAGCCTTTTCGACCTCACATTAAATAAATAAAACCATTTTTAAGTATAATTATTTTAATAAAACATGCAACAATTCATGCGATTACATAATTTAAAACAATTATGCAATGAAATGTATAAATTTTCATGCACTACAACAATTTAAATAGAATGTTTAGTATTATAACGTATTTATATGAAAATATTATATTAGTAATGGCAGCATTCAGAGGGATTTAATATTAGCTTAGTTTGATTTTTATATTTTCTGTCAAACGCTTTATTAAAATTAAAATTGAGTGATTACTTAACTTAAACGTCTCTGAATGCGGCTGCAAATCTTTCGACAAATATAGCTATGTAAAAAATATTATTATTCAAGAGAAAGCTAGAATTAATGCAGACACAATCACGAGAAAACGGCTAGTCAAAATTGTAATTAATTATTGAATTTACTATAAACTTCAGACCCCGATTAATTTACCAAAATAATTATATTATAAGCCTTTATAAATTTAAATATGTTACTCTTTGATCATTTTAATCATGCTTTGATTATATTAACGTGGATTTCAAGCATATTAAAATTAAATTTTTGTGGGCCCTTTGTAGTAAAAGCGAAAATTCTGGATAAATGTTAAATTATTATGTGCCATGAAAATAATATTTGATAAATCTTAAATTGATTGAAAGTAATAAAATATTATTTTTGCGATTAAAATATTTACAACTATTAATCACTTCATGCATTAAATAAATTATTTATAAATATCTACTTAATTAAACATTACATCTATTTATCTAGTCACAATAAATAAATAACAAACATTGGCATAATCACGCTCAAGTTAAAATACTGGTATATATACATATGCATGCAAAACAATAATAATAATAATAATAATAATAATAATAATAATAATAATCAGTCTAAACTTTCTATTTGCCAAACAATTTCATGCAAGACAATAATTATTTTAATGCCAAACAATTACTGTAATGTCAATAAATTTCATGCAAACAACAACATCAATTTAATGCCAAACAATCAATTTCATGCAAAACAACAATCAGCTTAATGCCAAACAATCAATTTCATGCAAAACAACAATCAGCTCAATGCCAAACAATCAATTTCATGCAAATGCTCTTTAATCAGTCACCTGAGGAGAGAAAAGCTTCTTGAGGCCGATGATGGTGGCGAGGAGCAGGGCTATCTTGGAGATGAGGAGGGCCTTCCCGACCATCAGGTACAGGCCCTTGAAGGTCAGGGCTCCGAGCAGACCGAACTTCATGGCGGCGGCTGCGAGGAAGGGCCCGACGTTCTTGTTTCGCTGTCTGCCGGTCTCGATGGCTTTTGGTGCCTTCATGGTTACACCTGGAATTAATAAAATTAAGAAATTTAAAACTACCCACAATTGCTTTTTTAATAAAAGTATTTCAGCACCGATATACGTGGGAGAGCGTTGCTTCGGCACGAATGGGCCGGCTTGACCGGAGAAATACCACGTTCTTACAGAAAACCGGCGTGAAACAGCGCTTGCGCTGTGTTTCGCCGAGTGGGTGAGTTTACCGGAGGACCAATCCCCTACCCTATTCCTTTCCCTACCATCCCCTATTTCTGTCCCATTCCTACCCTCCTCTATTCACTCTTAGAAGGCCGGCAACGCACCTGCAGCTCTTCTGATGCTACACTCGCAGCGAGCGGACGATGGAAGTTGCTTTCTATCAGGTGACCTGTTTGCTTGTTTGCCCCCTTATTTCTTTAAAAAAAACCGAGCGGGCTAAATATGATGACGAACTGTAGCTAAGAACACGCTCGATGATGTCAGCTTTCAAATTCAAATGCCATCAGACACACACACATACAAACATGCCAAACTTATAACACCCCTCTCTTTTGTCGAAAGTTAAAAATGAATTGTCAGGTGATGGTTTTATAAAGCCATAGGCCATGGTTTTATTATCCTTGTATATGTGCAAACCACAGACATAGATAAAGATAGATACCGCATGTGTATGTACTTCGCGTGCCATATCGCGTCCCCAAACGACGAGCAATGCTCGTCTTTCGAAAGTCTGTTCTTTAGTCTGCTATCGGAATCGGACGTCAATCGGAAATTTAAAAATGTCTAAATGCCTAAGCCCGGCCGCACATTGTCCGAAATTTCTGATCAGAAACAGTTGAACGTCCGCGCTGTCTCTTACATTTTGTACTGAGCCGAGTTAGCTTGAACTCGCCGGAAGGATATTTCGTATAGTGTGCGGGGTGGCGGTCCGGCGAAATTCAACTGTTTCTGATCAGAATTCGGACAATGTGCGGCCGGGCTAATTGTGCCGTATTAAGCTGTAGAAATTCGAATAGAAACGTTGGCCTAGATAATGAACAATGACCCCTAGTGTAAGAACATAGTCTGAAAACAAAACTATTTTAATGACATGCCTACACGATAGATTTTATAAAGTAGCTCTGATATATTCGTGCTTGTGAAGTAAAACAAAACTTTATCGAGCGATCGAGTCTTAGTATGTCCCACAACCTGAGTACTTTTGTGGTACCTTTACGGAAAAACTATCACGTCTATTGATTTGTGCTTTAACATAGTAATTTTTATTTATATGTAGATGTGTTATCATTGATCAGTCAATGATTGGTTACAATTAAAATATAAAAAATATCGGCCAAGTGCGAGTCGGACACACGCACGAAGGGTTCCGTACTGTTATAGAGCAAACATAGACCAAAAATTGTTTTTATTTTATATTAATATTATTCCTAAATATTGAAGTAGACATTTAATTAAGGCCTTTGTGAAAATATCAAGTGCCTATCTGTTGGCATTATTGATATCGAGCAATAAAGGCCAAAAAAATCATGTTTGTTGTATGGAAGTACCCCTTTACTATTAATTTTATTTCCTGTTATAGCGGCAACAGATAAACATAATCTATGAAAATTTCAACTCTCTAGCTATTACCGTTCTTGAGTTACAGCCTGGAGACAGACAGACAGATAGACAGACAGACAGATAGACAGACAGACAGACGGACAGACCCCGACCCCGATAGGGTCCCGTTTTTACCCTTTGGGTACGGAACCCAAAAAAACTACCTTAAAGATTATTACCACGCAGAATAACGACGCAAACCCTCACAAAGCTCGGCTTTTAGCCAGTTCTAACTATTTAATATTTTATGAGGCCTTTTGAAGGTGTATATTACCACATTAAAGCTCACGTTTAGACGTTATATTAACCTCACATATTAATGATGAAGTATAAGTCTGTATGTTATATTATAATATTATATATACAGTACAAGGCCAGAATATTTTACCCAAAATTAATAAGATTATAAGACTTCGCGACACGTTTAAATATCCGAACAGAGAGACAACTAGATACAAACAATACAACGTACACGTCGAATCAATTTAATACTTTTATTTTCTTATGTTAATATTATGAGTTCTTAAACCTTGAAAATTTGTTAATTATTAATAATCACTGTTTACACAAGACCACAAATTGCACAATGGATAAAAATGGAACCTTAACCCAAGTCGACTCAACTCAAATAAAATGTGTAAAACACAATAGATTCAAATAAATTGCATTTATGATAGTTTTAATGTCTGCTTCCTTGTTCCATAACTTAAAAAATGATAATCACTATTGGCGACGCGACCGCCACCGTACTGCACCTTTTAGAAATGTAAAAAAAAGAAAGGAAGTTATGTTTTGTCTATGGCGAAGCGACGCCTCGAAATTCAACTGTTTTTTTCGTGGTATGATATAAAAGAGAATTGTCGGCGGATTTTGTTTGAGTCTATTTTAGTTTTTTCTGAAGTGTACTTATTTGTGGTCTTCCGTTAATATAGTGTGACTTAAGAGGATACACCAGGGGCTAGAGAAACGAAAAAAAAGCACGTGTAATATCTATAGCTGTCTCCCTTACCTCAAGCCTATACCGCAGAACGCGATAGAGACAACTGCAGAAAATCCAAAAAATCAATGATTCGTTGTCCCCTGATTCCTTCTCCAAAACTTAACCGATTTAAGTACTTTTTTCATTAAAGATTAAAAAAAGGCTTGAGCTGTGTTCCTATGTTTTGCTTTTTTTGTATAATCTAGCCAAATCTGTTTTCTGGACGTTTGAACACAAAGGAAAATCTGGCCATTTTTTTGGGTTTTAGAACGTTCATATATCTTAATTAATAATTAAATTATGAAAAAAAAGAAAACATAGGGACATCGTATTAGTGGCCGTAGATATTCAGGAAAAAAATTATAACTCTACTAGCATTATCCAGGGAGGAAACAGGGGACAACGTTTGTATGGAAAAAAGGGCGGTGTGGACTCCTCTTAACTCGTACATCTAGATTTTTATTTTAAATTCCTCCTCCCGTAGCCTACAATCACTATTCTAATTTTCATCAATGAATTTCTCTAAACTTTTATCACAGTTCACAGTGCATGTAGGTATAAACCTCTACTTGTCCAAACTAACTCTACTCAGCTACCTACTCTACATTCGGGTATAAAACACCTGCTTGTTAATTAAACTACGAAAACAACACTGTAGGTATTGGAGTTATTAATTTTGTACGTCATTGTATTGTCGGTAATTAAACGTCTTAATACCAGCTAAAAGCCGAGTTCTGTAAGGGCTCGCATCGTTTTTCTACGTAGTCATAATTTTTAAGGCATTTTCATTTTATTTTAATAGTAACCAAACCTTGACAGACCGATGATAACACATCTACATATAAATAAAAATTGCTTTGTTAAAGCATACATCAATAGGCGAGATAGTTTTTCCGTAAAGTGTACCACAAAATGTACAGGTTGTGGGATATACTAGGGCTCGCTTCGCTCGCCCTGATAAATATCAAACAATTGACGCTTTCTTGGTCCAGTGTTTTTAGTGTTTTTAGGGTTTCATATTTATTTTTGCAAAGAACAAGGCTTTACGGTCATTACATTTTTTTAAATTAACGCCTCCGTGGTCCAGCTGTGGTTCAGAGCATGGTTCTTGACTCGGCGGTCGTGGGTTCGATCTCCGTATTGGAAACATGTTATTTCCAAGTTTGGTTAGGACAATGCAGGTTGATCACCTGATTGTCTGACAAGTAAGATGATCCATGAGTCGGATGGGCATGTAAAAAGTCGGTCCTGCGCTTGACCTCTCACCACTCGTGTCGGTCTTCCGCCCCACTGGGTTATGAGAGTAAAAGGAATAGAGAGTGCTCTTGAGTATTGCGCACACACTTGGGCAGTATAAAATTACTCCTGCGTAACTGGCCTGGTTTCAATGAAACCGGCCACCGTAACCGAAACCGGTGTGGGAGTTATTATTATTTTTCTAAAGCTAGGTTCTCAAAGACGTCGTTGATTCGATTCCTAATGGAAAATGTTTTTTCCAAGTTTGGTTAAGACAAACCAGGCTGATGATGCGTCTCAGAAAGATGATGCGTCTTTTGTGAATTTAAAAAGTCGCTTCTGCGCCTGATATCTCGCCAGTCCAGTTAGTTAATACTTTGGAGAGTACTACACTCTCTAAACATAGGCAGTCTTGTATACACTTGGGCATTAATTAGCTGGCTTGGTTTTAATTAACTCCAAAAATGGTGTAAAAATAATTATCTTACAGTAAAACTTTTCGTGTGTCAAAAGAGTTCGAACTTTTTTGTATGGAACGTGGCATACCTAAAGTTATTTTCGTGTACACGTATGAAACATACGTCAATCGACAGACAAAATAATTACAAACAACAAATATTCTTTGACAGAATGTCGTAAATGATATACTTTTTTAAATATTTCAGACTGTATAACTAAAATATTATTTATTTAAAACTCGTTTATCGCGTGGGAACCGTACATTTTTCCGGGATAAAAAGTATCCTATGTCCTTTCCCGGGACTCAAGGTATCTCCATGTCCAGCAAAATCGGTCCAGCGGTTTGGGCGTGAAGAGGTAACAAACAGACAGACATACAGACAGACATGGATTTTCAAACTGAAATAACTCAGAAAGTAAGTCATTTACTACATTTTGTCAAATAATATTTATTGTTTGTAAACATTTTTTCTATCGATTGGCGTATGTTTCATAGGTGTACACTAAAATACGACATTTTATATGTATTTGCAAGTTTACGTATGCCAATACGAGTAAGGTCCGCTGTTCTTATTTGTATTGAGAAAGTCTTGAATAAAGTCCTACTGTATATCATTTATTTTGTGGACTGGAAGCGATAGGAAATAATTGAATTATTTGTTTTCATTTCATATTGTTATTCACAGGAAAAGTTAATTATTTTTTTAATAAACAAAATGATTGATGATTAAGTTACTGTCCTTCTGGATGCTTTATTTTGTTTTCTGTAAATTATATTTTTTACCAAATACGAGCAAATGAAAAATTGCCTTTATCTTGGACTAGATGACAACTACAACTCCGTTGCGCCAAAATTAGTTTATCGCTCAGGAACCGTACATTTTTTCGGGATAAAAAGTATCCTACGTCCTTTCCCGGGACTTAAAGTATCTCCATGCCAAATTTCAGCAAAATCGGTGTAGCGGTTTGGGCGTGAAGAGGTAAGAGACAGACAGACAGACAGACCGACAGACAGACAGACAGACAGACGGACAGACGGACAGACAGACAGACACACTTTCGCATTTATAATATTAGTATGGATGAATTTGATTACTTTTGTAAGGCTATATTACTATAAATATCGGTCTCAATAGTGGTCCAGAAGTTATAAAAATACAACAACAATAATATTTATGAAAGGAACATATTTCAGCATCCTTATTCTTACTAATAAGATAAATGCGAAAGTGTGTATATCTGTAACCTCTTCACGCTTAAACCGTTGAACCGATTTTGATGAAATTTTATATGAAGATACTTGAGTCCCGGGAAAAGACATAGAATAGTTTTTATTGCGGAAAATGTACGGTACACGCGTCATAAATGAATTTTAACGCAAAGGAGATGTGGGCGTGATGACGCCTACAACTAGTAGCTTATAAAATAAATAGCTGTCTCGGTAAACGTTGTTTTGCCATATATAAAATGTACCCAGCCGATTCTCAGACCCACTGAATATGCATATAAAATTTAGTTAAAATCAGTAAAGCCGTTTCGGAGGAGTACGCGGCCTAACACGAGAATTTTATATATAATATTATATTAAATGTTTATTTGAGATTTTTTTATATTTGAATGTAAAATTGAATCTGTGCCAGTCCTCTGACACTCAGCTATAAGTTGAGTGCATGTGGAGGGCCCTTACCGCCGCCCCAATTAAAGTGAACTATTGTTGAACCGCTTTGGATGTGCCTTTTCTGTGCAGTTTCTTAATTATGTTTTAATAGAGTTTATTCATTAAATGGTGGAAAATCTTATCAAAATATCAAATTCAATGGATATTTTCAGCATCGTTGTTAATCGTACAGGAACCACACATTTTTCCATAATACACTTCTACACGTGGGAGAGCCATGCTTCGGCGCGAATGGGCCGGCTCGACCGGAGAAATACCACGTTTTCACAGAAAACCGGCGTGAAACAGGGCTTGCGCTGTGTTTCGCCGAGTGAGTGAGTTTACCGGAGGCCCAACTCCCTTCCGTACTGTTACTTGGTGGGTCTTGAGAGACTTTTTTAATAAATCACTTTTATTAAAACTAGAATATTTATTAAAAAAACTTAATAATTATCTTCAGAGGAAACCTGCACCCGACGAAGGTCGAACGATGGCAGGACGGCGGCGTTACGGATTTATCGCGATTCGCGCGCGAGATGTCGGGGTGCAGGAGTGCAGGACTGGTCTGCAGGCTTACGACGAAAGGCTTATTGTCGAGACACAGTGCACTTGAGTTTTACGAAGTGGACAAGGACACAATCACACTCCGGAGACGAATTGGTTCATAGTTTTTCTATTCACTCAGTTCTCTTTCACTTTTCAGTTCAGTTTTCGCGAACCATTAAGGAATACCAGCGAAACGACGGATTTAATGCTGGTATCCCACTTCTGACACCACTGTTACTTGGTGGGTCTTGAGAGACTTTTTAAAAAAAATCACTTTTATTAAAACTAGAATATTTATTAAAAAAACTTAATAATTATCTTAAGAGGAAACCTGCACCCGACGAAGGTCCAATTCGATCTGATCAAAAAATACGGAAAATGGAATAATAGAAACAGCAAAAGTTTGCAATTGCAATTCATGGAAATGCAACTGAAAACCTAAGCGTTTTTACTACACATACGTTGTCATGTGACTTCCGATATAACAGTACCCTCCCCTATATCCTTCCCTTCCTTTCCCTACCCTCCACTCCCTATTCCCTCTTAAAAGGCGAGCAACGCACCTGCAGCTCGTCTGATGCTGCGAGTGTCCATGGGCGACGGAAGTTGCTTTCCATCAGGTGACCCGTTTGCTCGTTTCCCCCTTATTTCATAAAAAAAAATAGTCCTTTCCCGGGACTCAAAGCATCTCCGAATAACACCTAAATTGTCTTAGCGGTTTGAGCATTGTACTTTTATTTTTTATCCTTTGATTCATCTTTAACGAATTATAAAAATATAATCTTATTTATCTTTATATAAACTTAGCTGTCCTGGTGAACTTCGTGTCACTTTAAAACCTTCCCTGGACTTCTACGAATATTTTAAGTCCTAAATTAGCCCAATCCGTTCAGCCGTTCTCGAGTTTTGCGCTTAGCAACACATTCAGCGACTCATTTTTATATTATAGATTAATTGTACCTTTCGTGATGTTCAAATGAAGATATCTAATGATATCTATCTAAAATATATTCCCAATAATAGTTGCTAGGTGATAATCGTCCAAATCCCTATAATAAATGTCCAATATATCTTCTATATTTTTCCATTTCCCAATGTTTTCATGCGGAAATTTCTCGAAAGCTAAGCCAGTATTGTATTTAGTTCGTATAATAAAATCATTTGTTATAGACGAAAATGTCTTTCGAGTAGAGTTGCCATCCGTCCGGATTTCCCCGGATTTGTCCTAGTTTGAAGCGCGCGCGTAGTCCAGGGTACGACCGGCCGGGTTTTTAAAAGCGTCCGGGTGAAATCCAAACACTTTTGATTTTTTAAGAAGAAGAGAAATTTAACTTTTAAGTCATGCAGCAATAAACTAAAGATAAAAACTCGCTAAGCATACACACGGTTTCTTGCACGGACTTGAGTTAGTCAGATTTTTACAAATTCTTGTTGGAAAAGCAAAAATTGGCAAGACGTTATCGTAAATACTGTTTAAGAGGTGTCCGGGGAACTAACCACATTTCGGCCAAATGTCCGGGAATTTTGTCGTGCCTGACCGGCGAAGGGAATTTGGATGATGGCAACCCTACCTTAGAGTAATCACTCGGGCCTTGCGAAGCTTAAGATTGTGTAACTTTCATTATATTAAGTATATGTCATTAAGACCTACAGTTTTACTTCAAAAATGACCCCTATGTTGTTGGCAATAAAGGTTATAAACAGGAAATAAATACATGTAAAGAATGTAGAGTGCTTTTAACGATTTTAGTAGATTAATTTTACCGTTTGGTCTATTGTTTCTATTCTAAAAAAGAAACAATAGACGGCGCGTGCCATGCGGACTGTATGACGTAAGCCGCAGACTCGATCACACAAAAAGTGTGACGTCTGCGGCGCGCCTTAAATAGGCAACCAAAAATTGTAGCCTGAAATTCCTAGAACGTAGAATAAATTTATAGCACGTAGCGCATTTTAGTAGGGCGTAGCGCAAAATTTCGTAGCGCGTAGCCCAAAATTTCGTAGCGTGTAACCCGAAATTTCGTAGCGCATGACTTAAATAATGTAGAGCGTAGCACGAAATTTTGTAGTGCGTTGCCCAAAATGTAGCGCGTAGGCCGAAATTTTGTAGCGCCAAGCCCAAAATTTCGTAGCGCGTAGCCCAAAATTAGATAGCGCGTAACCCAAAATAATATTACTAATGTATAGTAGCTCATTTTTTTTAATGAAATAAGGGGGCAAACGAGCAAACGGGTCACCTGATGGAAAGCAACTTCCGTCGCCCATGGACACTCGCAGCATCAGAAGAGCTGCAGGTGCGTTGCCGGCCTTTTAAGAGGGAATAGGGTAATAGAGGAGGGTAGGGATGAGAAGGGAAGGGAATAGGGGAAAGTAGGGAAGGAAATAGGGTAGGGGATTGGGCCTCCGGTAAACTCAAAAAGCGCTCTTTTACGCCGGTTTTCTGTGAAAACGTGGTATTTCTCCGGTCGAGCATCAAGCATGGCTCTCACACGTATATCATGCCTCATACCTCAAAATTACGTAGCACGTACAATGTCATAATACGTAGCCTGTCAAATATTAGCGTCTAGCCTAAAAATTCGTTGCTTAAAGATAGGAATATCGTAGCGCATGGTTCAGAAAATTGTAGCTCGAAAAAAATATCAGTTCTTGTAGCTCCAAATGGCCCAGGTCTTAGCCACAAAACACCAAAGTTAAGCCTATACTTTACTCCTCATAAAGTCCACCAATTAGTAATGACAATAAAATGTAACTCATCGACACCATCGGCCTGTTCCTTTTTCGGCGAGATGACCAGGTCAGCACCTAATTTTATTTGGACTATGTGCTACAAAATTTCGGGCTACACGCAACGTAATTTTGGGCTATGCACTACTAGACTATTATTTTTATTTTTAAGGACTATAGTTTACTACCAATAAAGCCTCAAACATGACAAAAAAATGCAACTCACCGACACCCATGGTACCATCAGCCTCTTGCTTCGGGGATATCACCAGATCTGCACCATCCATGACCCGGTATCTGAGCGATCTGGTGGTGGCGAAGTGCCACAGCTTGTCCATAATGAGGGCCTGGGCTTGGTCCTCCAGGGAGGTGCCAGCACGCGCGAGCTGTTCCGGCTTGGTGGGGATGTCGGCTGCGGCGCCGTTGCTGAAAGATAGAAGAGGTATGTTGAATATAACAGTTATATTCAGATATCTTAGATTTATCAGGTACATTATGAGCTGACAGAGAAGTTGATTCCTAGGCAGATGGTGTACCTAAGTAATTTGGCCACGTCAAACCCATCAGATCGATCGCAGCTCATTGAATTGACATAGCCCAACCAAATGACGTAGGTCTATTAACTGCAAAGGAATCATTTTCCTCGATAGTACATTTAGGTACCATCGGAGTAATTGATTCAAAGACAGTTGACGGACTGTCGTCATATGTCTCCCTGCATAAATACACAAGATTGTCCCGTTCAAAGTATAAACAATAAGAGCCACATTTCAAAAAGCCAGAAAATCTTGCATGATAAATTAAATTCAAGTGATCATGATGATTGTGATCGAAATGTTCTTGGAGGCAGCTGACAGATGACGTTTGACACGTGAAGTGCCTTGATACTCGCTTCGTATGTACGGTGACTTGATTAATTGATATTTGATGGTGTTTGCCTTAATCAAACTTAAACATAAATCGTATGCAAACATAATATATTTCATAACTATTACTACTTAGGGTGGGTTGCACCTGCTTACTTTAACTATAACTGTAAATTTAACTATAAATACAATGCAAAATGTCAAATCTTTGGTTAAAGTTAAAAATGGACGCCATATTTAACCATAACCTTGAGCTCGACAAGGCTTAAAATGAACGTGGCGAAAAAAGAAACTAACTCTGTCATCATACAAAAACGCCATTTTTGACAGTTCTCCTTTAACAGCAGCGCCCCCGGCCAACGTTTATTTAAAGCCTTGACTGTCAGACCAGCTGTCATCTGTCAAATTCTGTGGTCAAAGTTAAGTTTAAAGTTAAAGTTATTCTAAACTATAACCATAACTTTAACCACGCCTCTGGTGCAACCCACCCTTAGAATTCTAAGAAATTCTCAGACGTAAGATCTTTGAAAGTACATTTATCTAAATGCAACAGTTTAGGTTACGTTGATTTCTCAGAATTCTGCTTCGAGATTTACTCCAAACACATGCAAGTTTGGAAAGCAGCTTATGTAGGTGTGTGCTTTCTGGATTTAGAGGGATATTATAACATTATGTGACATATTAGCTTGTTTAAGAGCGTGGCCACATTGCTTTGAAGCGCTGCGGCGTTGAAAAAACGCATGGCTGCATCTGCGTTATGTCAACGCGATATCACAATGCGTTTTTTCCGAAATATAAGCCAGTCTACGTAGCATGTGATACAATGTGTATATTGAATTTGAGAGTCTGTTTGGCTGTTTAAATTTAATGTTGATTAAAAAATTATTTTTTTATGCTATAAAAATGTACAATTTCCGTTCCAATATCAAGTTTCTGCGAGTACGAATTTGCCTGCAACTTCTAATATTAGGATTGGTTTCATCTGAAATTAGCGCCATAAAAGTTACAGATGTTAATGTAATTTCATCTAATTGGATACTTTGTGACACCTGGCTGTGGCTATTAGTAGCAATAATTAATTTTACCACAAAATTATTAATTTCACAATCTTAATGAAATTAAGAAAAATATTACATTAGACATGAATATTATGATGTTATCTCCACAGAAATAAAATAAACTATGACTGCATGACAAGTTTTTGGTGCGACGTTATTATGTTTTGTTCTGCCCTCGAAATTTCACTTTCAATTTGCCATGCGAATACGAATAAAGCTTACGGTACTTAATATTAATAACATACTATAAGACTGTAATGCTACAGCATTTAGTAGCTTCTTTTAAAATGATAGTCTTATATATAAATTCTCGTGTCACAATGTTAGTTACCGTAGTCCTCCGAAACGGCTTTACTGATTTTCACCAAATTTTATATGCAGATTCACTAAGTCTGAGAATCGGCTACTGGCTAATTTTTATATTGATTGTTGAATAAATAATAGTAAATTAATACAACTCGAGACTGACAGCGACCATTGTTTGTGCGACGGGATAGCGATGGACGTTGCCATGTTGCCATACTTATTTAGTCACTTCAATAAAATAATATGGGCGAAATACTTTATATCGCAAAACAATGCTTGCCGGGACAGCTAGTATTCATATAATTTATTGACTATTGGTCTCTTTGTAACAACCAAATTTTATTTAAAAGATTCCAATTGTAAATTCTCTTGCAAGCAATAATTATTCATCATCTTTATCATAATTATTATCACCCTCATCATCATCACCATCACCACCCTCATCATCATCACGTACCTCTCATCAACGACCATCATGTCATCGCTGAGCTGGAAGGCGGCTGTCCTGAGCATCCGGTCGACGTAGCCCACCAGCTCCACGGCGATGCACGAGGATGTTTCCCGGGAGACGCATTTCGCGCTGAGCCCCCGCTTCAGGGCCTCCTCCGTCTGGAAAAATACGAAGAGTTTTGTGAGTATAGGTGAATAGTCCAAAACTCCAAACAGTTTTGTGAGTACAAGTTTCAAAAGTAAAACTATAAGTAGGTCATTGCTTCAGGCTGGAATAGTAGTAAGTACAATTAATATTTTTATAAGTAGATCTGGTCAATAGTCCAAATAGTTTAGTGAGTACAAACTACAAAAGTAAAACTATATTGTAAAATATAAATAGACGTTTTCCGTCTGAAATGACTGTAATTAGAACTTTTATATTATATGTCTGGCCGTGACCTCGGTTAGAACCTCCTCCGTCGGAATAGTCCAAATAGTTTTATGAGTACAAATGGTAAATAGTTTAAAAGTGAATATACAAGTAGGACAGGGCGCGATGAAATAAATATTACGCGGTCTCGGTCATTTAATCGCGTCATTAGTTAAAACAGATATTGTTGAATAGTTTTGCGAGTCGTGCTTAAAATAGTAAGGATAAAATAGTTTTTAGTATTATTGTGACTTTTGGACTACTCTCAGACGCATCTCTGTTACATTAATTACACTGGCAAAATGTAAGTCTAATAGCTTTAACTTAAGTTTAGATAATGGGATTTTTAAATATATCGATTTTTTGCTTAAAGTAAACATCCTTGAGCTGTCAAACGAAAGCGAAAATCGTTTCATCTGTGTGAAAAATATGTGTACGTATACACTTACACAAGCATGATTGAACATGAATTCTATGAGATTACATTGTCGACGTGCGGCACGTGCCGACTGGACGTCAAAAAAAGAATGCTGCTGTCATGTATCACACGTCTCTTTTTACCACGCAGTGCCGATAGTGACATCTCTCTTGCTCAGGCCTTTGTTTGTCTATTCCGCTAGGTATAGTAACTTTATGTTTTTTTGTAAAATTCTATGATATTAATGAAACTTTGTTCACTATTGATTGAGGTTAGTAAGATTTAGTCACAGGCCACAAATTCAAAATTACGCTTGCATTAATTATATTTGAAACCCTTTTCAATAAATTAGGTAACCTTCATTTTAGGGAGGTTAAATTAAATATATTAAAATTTGGCCGCCGTTTTGTAAGGTTCGCCGTAAAGTGACAGGGGAAAATGAAGTATTAAAGCTTACAGCTTACACTCAGATATATTTTATGATTACCTAACGGCCGTTCCCAATATTTGATCTATCTCTAGTAGGGCAAAACCAGAGATAGATCAAATATTGGGAACGGCCGTAAGTAGGTATATTTTATAGACTGACAGAAAATTTTGACTTTGACTCAAAGTCAAGTGTATATTCTAAGGGGAAAGTTTGTGGAAAACGGATGGGGCAATTTCAATAACATTTAGTATGGAGTTAATAATTGATACCCTGGATATATAGGCTACTTTTTACTGTGGGAAAACACCGCGGGACACAGCTACATTTCAATAAACAGCACTGTAGGTACTGTACTCAAGTACTTGTTAATTCGTCATTAAAATATGATAGGCATGGCAGTACAAAGAGATAAAGATTAATTGCGAAATTCACAAGACCGACAAACACGTTGAGCTTATAGCACTGTTTTCTTCAGGGGTTAAAATAATATCGGCCAAGTGCGAGTGGGACTCGCCCATGAAGTGTCCGCAGCAAGGTTTATTTTTTTTGAAATTTAAGTTTTATGAAATTAAAAGGTTTTTGATTTATTTTATATTTTAGTTGATTTAATGAAAGTTAAATTGGCTGGGGCACTGCCGTGCCACCAGATTAAGGTTTACTATTTATGACGTATAAAAAAAAAACTACTTGCTAGATTTCGTCCAAATCAATTTTCTTTGGTAGTTTTTATAGTACATCACATATTTTTTTAGGCTTATCATGCCCCTACTTTAGAAGTTAGAGGGGGGAGGACACACATTTTAACCACTTTGGAAGAGTGTCTCTCGCAAAATATTCAGGTTAGAAAAAAAAATTATTAGAAACCTAAATATGATTTTTAAAGACCTATCCATAGATACCCCACACGCATAGGTTAGATGATTTTTTTGTTTTAGTTATACCTCTAAAATTTTTAATAATTTTTCCGTTTTTGTATCAAAATCTTAATGCGGTTTACAAACTACATCTACTTACTAAGTTCACGGTCGGACGTACGAAAGTACGGATGGACAGACAGACAGACAGACATAACGAAACTATAAGGATTCCGTTTTTTGTCATTTGGCTACGGAACCCTAAAAACTGAGCCAAACGCTTAGAGCTAGAAACTTGAAATTTCGCACTGGAAAACATTTTATACCTAGAATACTATAATTATCCATACTAATAATATTATAAATATTAAAGTGTGTTTATCTGTCTGTCACTTCTTCACGCCCAAACAACTGAACAGATTTTGCTGAAAAGTAAAGAGATACTTTGAATCCCGGAAAAGGTCATAGGATACTTTATGTATTGAAAAAATGTACAGTTCCCGATAAACGAATTTTGGCGCATCATCAGGATTCGTCTGGTATGCTAATATACCTGCATAGCTAGCACAAGCACGTAGACAAACGAAAGAAACTAAATTTTGACAGTTTTACCGGAAAAACATTGGAGAAAAAGTTTCTTTCGTATCTCGATATCTTCCGCTTTTGAAAATCTATAAGTCAAGCATGACGAACCGCTTTTGACATTTAGTTTTTTGATTCTTTTTGTATTTTTATTATGGCACTTGGCTATAAAACCATGGCTAGTGTCGAGTAAATGGCGGCAAATTAAAAAAATCGATGTATAGCAACCCTGTTTATAGCCGGAATTATAGAGAAAGTTACTTAGTTTTTATTTTTCATATAGCCGAAATGCCATAATAAAATAAAAAAACCAAGAAACTAAATGTCAAAAAAATAATTGCCGTTGCTATAACGGTTGCTATGGAAAGAGTTTCTTGTCCTTGTCCACTGAAACTCAAGTCGATGGGTGGTGCCATGCTCGGGAAAAAGATATGTAGACATGGTAAAGAAACTGCCATTACTTTCTTTCAAAGAATCAACTGGGCAACGGCGTGCTAGCTATGCTGGAATACTTATATACGGCAAAACTGTAAAGTCTCTTTAAACCTTTACCCCCTTATTAATAAACATTGTATAAGCTTAGAATAGTTATGCAGTGTTTTGTTCCTGTCACACAAGTGACATTTTTAATTGGATTGTAGAAGACAAAACATCGTGTAACTATTCAAAGCTTATACAACGTTTATTAATAAGGGGGTACCTGAATAACTAGTTTAGTACAGGGAAATAAAAGTTGGAAAGACTTTGAAACTTTGCCAATATGAGATAAGATCTTCACGATCGAGTCGGAACTCCGGTTATGCAAATACGAACTAAACTAGAGCCAGTTCGGTACGAACTGGCCCTAGCATGAACAATTTGCGAATAAGTATTCGTACCAACAGTTTAATGAACATCGATAAGGTTGGTTTAGTAACAAAATTACGTTTTTTGTGCTGGAATAAAAAAGTTTGCATATTGCGCACACATTTGGACATTTCAAATACAGAGTAAGCTAGTCAGTATCAGCTTAATCGGTTGAACGGCTTAAGCGTGAAAAGGTAACAGACATACACACTTTTGCCTTTAAAATATTAGTAAGGATATAGGGCCAGGCCACAACATTGCGATGCGGCGTCGTAACGCAAAAACAACATCGCACAGAAATGCGATGCGATGTCGCAACGCAACATATAGTATAGCACTCTTTACATCGGAAATTTTCACGATGCGTTCTGGGGCGTCGTAGATTTATACGATGCGACGCCGCAACGCAATGTCGTGGCGTGGCCCATAATTCAGATTAATTATCATAAATCTATACAGGGAGTAACAAAACAAAGTGATAATAATTAATACAGTAGCAGAGCTTAAGAAGTTACTTTTTATTTTGTAACATCAAATTGATGGCGTTGGGGCGTTTCTCATAGAAGCATAGAAGTCAAATGTAACTCTTTCAGCGCTGCTACTTTCACAGTGAACTCTATATTATAAGGGCCTCATACACACACGTATTATCACTTAGTTTTGTTACACCCTGTGTACAGTTTACCCTTTATCCATTTATTATTGATATCGCCATTTTTGCATTTAAATTAAATTTCCCAAGGACTTCACTTCGATAATAATTTATTCATAGAAATGCAAAGCGGTTACAAAGTTTACTACTTTTAATTGAGTAATAATTTGTTGTAATAATAAAATTTCATAAGAGTTTAGGGGAACCGATAAAATTATTTTCACGATCATTTTACTAATATTTTAATGTCTGTTCTGATTTTATTCTCTACTTGATGACGCCCGCAAAATTGACAGTGTGGGAACCGTACATTTTCCCCCAAATAAATCTATTACCGGTCCTTCATCAAAATTGGTTGAGCGATTAATTCGCACTGCGCAAGCCGTTAGGGCCAGGCCACAACAATGCGTTGCGGCGCCGCATCGTAAAAATCTACCACGTCGCAGAATGCGTCGTGGAAATTTGGGATGCGTCAGCGAAATTTCCGATGAAATTTTTGCGTTGTTACAACGCATCGCATTTCTGTGCGATGTTGTTTTCGCGATACGATGCCGCAACGCAGTGTTGTGGCCTGGCCCTTAAAGTTAAGCGCAGGAACCGATATGACCTTTTCCGGGACTCAAGGTATCTCGATATCGAATTTCATCAAAATTGGTTTCACCATGAAGAGGTAACAGACTGACAGACAGACACATCCATATCCATACTAAAATTATAAATGCGAAAGTGTGTCTGTCTGTTACCTCTTCACGCCCAAACCGCTGAACCGATTTTGCTGAAATTTGGCATGAAGATACCTTTAGTCCCGGGAAAGGACGTAGGATACTTTTTGTCCAGGAAAAATGTACGGTTCCCACGCGATAAACGAGTTTTGACGCAACGTTGCAGGATTCATCTAGTTTATAATATTGTAAGGATTATAGCTTAGTTCGATGTAGTTACTATTCAAAGAGTTCGTTTGTCTATGCCCCTCTCTAATTGGCTTTGAAAGTTTAATAACTTTACCGGTTTAACCTGGTCTAGTTGACAATGACATTAGTAATTAATACTTCATGCCCCGTGACGGCCGTGAGGCATAGGAGAGAGCGGATACGCTATGGTCCAAACTAGAAGACTATTTTTTATTAAGTATAAAAATTTTATGAAATTTTGTAACATGTTTCGTGTTATGATGTGGCCATGTACATTGTAGATACCTACTATTTTATTGATAGTTGCAAGAGAAATCTGAGATTCAAAAAACGTGAAGTGTTAACGTTAACGAAAAGTAATGTGGCAAAACTGTGGCAATTTAAACTCCGTTTTTCATTTGTGATCCTAATTTATGCGCTATTGTTATATTATACAATTGTTGTTATGATGCGACCTTTATGATTTACTGTCAACGCACCTTAAAATAAACTTTCTTGAGACTGTAGTAAATATACCATAAAATATACTATTGTCAAATAATAAATTATACTATTACATCTGTTCTTGAATTATTATAGTTATTTCATTCAAAAAAAAGGTAAACAAAACAAATTTTAGCACCAGAGTAACTTTAAAATTGCATGTGCACAGTTAATATTTACGCAATCGTTTATATCTTGGGCCACTTCACGCACCGCTGTCGATCAATTGACTGAAAAGTGGTACAGTGACACTCCCAGAGCGAATCCGCGATTATAGCCTAGTTGTAGGTTAGTGATTAAAAGCGTAATTTTTTAATGAGTGCTTAGAAATAATATTGTTAGACAAAAATTGAAAATGTGTGGTTTTAAAGTGGACATGTTATTGACTGAAGTCTATTCGAACACCATCGATTGGTACATAATATATTTTAAAGTTATTGAATAACATATTTTAAATCAACAAAACTATTGAATAGCTAAACTCCCGTCAAAAAATCACATAAACCGAGCACTTATGAAAAACTTAAGAGGTGTCAAGGGACCGCGGGACACCCGAATAAACGAAGTTATTTCTTATATTAAAAAAACCTGTATACGTATACATCAATAACAATTTATTTAAAAAAAACGACATCTAGTTGACGCACAGGAATACTATCAACGCCCTCTGCCCTACCATGCAGGTACTAATAAAAAGTGTCGAGGTCAAATATCGTTCTGTCTAGCCTTTACGCCGAACGCGCGATAAGGAACTTCGCTTCGTTCCAACAAAGCTAAATAAAAGACTGAAAGAAGAATAATCGAAAGTGGTATACCTATGAACAATATGCTAATGAAGATCTAATAATTTCTCGATAGTTTCCGAAGAAAGTACCATAAGAACCACATCTAGGAATAATGAAAGTGATTGTATACAAATTTTCCCATCATTTGTCTGCTTACAACGTTTTTTGCATCGTTGTGACAATTTTATGTTAGTCTTGTTTCTTATCATTTGCTGTGTCTTGTTTGTTCTTTACTGTTTATACATAAAATGTATATTGATACTAGCTGTCCCGGCAAACGTTTCTTTGCCATATATAGTATTTCACCCGTATTATTTTATTGAAGTGACTAAATAAGTACGGCACCATGGCAACGACCATCACTATCCTGTCGCACAAACAATGGTCGCTGTCGGTCTCGAGTTGTAATAATTTACTATTATTTATTTAACAAATGCACTTATCAATATATAAAGTACCCAGTAGGCGATTCTCAGACCCACTGAATATGCATATAAAATATTATGGTAAAAATCGGTAAAGCCGTTTCGGAGGAGTACGGTGATTAACATTGTGACACGAGAATTTTATATACAATGTGTCCCGATACCGGTGTTAGATCCTTTAATGTCGTGATTTATGGCATATTTTATGGACAAATTGGCCCTCAATTTTTTTTTCTCTCTCACGGTTGTAAAATGGCAGCTATTTTAGTTTTTTTCGGGCTTTCACACTAATCTGACCAGAACTGCTCGTGTAAATATCCTATAAAGATAAAAAATGTCTCATTTGATAGCTAAATTTGTGGACTATGCTTACACAGGCAATCCATACTAATATTATAAATGCGAAAGTATCTCTGTCTGTCTGTCTGTCTGTCTGTCTGTCTGTCTGTCTGTCTGTCTGTCTGTCTTGCTTTCACGCCAAAACTACTGAACCGATTGCAATGAAATTTTGTATACAGTTATTCTAGAGTCTGAGAAAGGACATAGGCTACATTTTGATGTGGGAAAATATCTTATTTCCATGAAAATTTCGATGAAAATGAATTCGCATTGCGCGTGGCCAGCGCTCATCCCGGGGGTCCTGGGTTCGAGTCCCGCAGGCGGAACAAAAAGTTTTCAATTTTCCTGGGTCTTGGATGTGTATTAAAATAAAATTTCAAAAATCTTAAACATATTTTATGTATAATATTATAAAAAATCCAGAAATATATCAATGGAATGAACATTTTAGTTCTAATACGATTCAACAGATGGCGTTTTATTTTTTACTTTATTATAACATAGAACTAATCATACTTATTAGTTAGTATGTTTTTGTTTATAGTTTTTAATACGTTAGAATATGATGTTTAATAATATTATAATCCATACTATACTAATATTATAAATGCGAAAGTATCTCTGTCTGTCTGTCTGTCTGTCTTGCTTTCACGCCAAAACTACTGAACCGATTGCAATGAAATTTTGTATACAGTTATTCTAGAGTCTGAGAAAGGACATAGGCTACATTTTGATGTGGGAAAATATCTTATTTCCATGAAAATTTCGATGAAAATGAATTCGCATTGCGCGTGGCCAGCGCTCATCCCGGGGGTCCTGGGTTCGAGTCCCGCAGGCGGAACAAAAAGTTTTCAATTTTCCTGGGTCTTGGATGTGTATTAAAATAAAATTTCAAAAATCTTAATAATATTTTATGTATAATATTATAAAAAATCCAGAAAGATATCAATGGAATGAACATTTTAGTTCTAATACGATTCAACAGATGGCGTTTTATTTTTTACTTTATTGTAACATAGAACTAATCATACTTATTAGTTAGTATGTTTTTGTTTATAGTTTTTAATACGTTAGAATATGATGTTTAATAATATTATATATATACTAGCTGTTGCCCGCGACTTCGTCCGCGTGGACTTTAGTTTATAGCGCGCGGTGTCAACAAAATTTGTGTCAAATTTAAAAACTTTTTAAAACCCTGGTAAGTGGTACCCCTCTTAGGGCCGCGCTACACCGGAATGGCAGCGCTGAAAGTGCTCGCCTCGCCGCTGCCATTCCGGTGTAGCGCGGCCCTTAATTAATCAAAATACCCAAAAACAGCTGTGCAGTGTGCACATAATCTATACTAATATTATAAATGCGAAAGTATCTCTGTCTGTCTGTCAGTCTCGCTTTCACGCCAAACGCCAAAACTACCGAACCGATTGTAATGAAATTTTGTATACAGATAGTCTAAAGCCTGAGAAAGGACATAGCTACTTTTTTACTGGAAAAAAGGGTTGTAAGGGTCGTAAATTTGTTCAAAAAATTCATAATAGATGGCGCCGTGCGTCTTCTACATCGCGCTGACGCTTGCTCAAAAGTCTTTCTATAAGAGGTGGTATCATCTTACATTTAAGTCTCGATTTTTTTCGATTGTTATATCTATTCTACGGTATTAAATAACTCAATACTTTATCTGTGCAGGCAGTGACGTAACCTTAAGACCAAATTTCACCAACGACTGTTAAAGTTAATGGTCGAATTAGTATCACGTTAGCTGTTTCGTTTTTCATATGAATGAAAGAGAAGACAGGACATTTTAACAAGCTGTTAACACTAACAGACGTTGGTGAAATTGGGGCTAAACCTATCAATGATAAATAGTTTATGGGTAAAGTTGTGTAATTGGGGGGCTAAATATGCTTTGAAATTTGGCATAAAATATAAAGTTTAATATAAAAAATAAAGTACTTATTGTGTGCACACTACACAGCTGTATTGATTTAAGGGGTACCAGGGTTTTTTTATAAAAGCTTTTGACACCAATTTTGTTGACATCGCGCGCTATAAACTGAAGTCCACGCGGACGAAGTCGCGGGAAACAGCTAGTATGTCATAAATTTCGTGGAATTAACATAGAAAAACCCAAGTTTAAGCAAAAAAAAAATTGTGTATTTTTTATTAATGGCTTTTTTTAAAAACCTACCACATTAAACTGGTTCTTTTTTATTTAAAAAAATAGAGGAAGTTTTCATCTTCTAAAATTCTTTTACTTCAATGTTTTAAGTCAGATAGTTTAGAAGTTATAACGATTTTCTTATGATGAGGTGGATTAGTATGAAGCCAGTGAAAAAAAAAAAATTTTCAAAAGTTGGAGAAAAAATAATTTGAAAGCCAATTTGTCACTAATATAAGCCATACATCATGAGTTCAAAATTTTTTTCTTCAACTTTTGAAAAAAATATTTTTTTCTCTGGCTTCATACTAATCTGACCACCTCATCATAAGAAAATCATTATAACTTCTAAACTATCTGACTTAGAGAATTGAAGTAAAAGAATTTTAGAAGATGAAAACCTCCTCTATCTATTTAAAGTAAAAAAGAACCAGTTTAATGTGCTAGATTATCCACAAAAAGCCATCAATAAAAAATACACATTTTTTTTTCTTAAACTTGGGTTTTTCTATGTTTAATTCCACGAAATTTATAACATATTGCCTATGTAAGCGTAGTCCACAAGTTGAGCTATCAAATGAGACCTTTTTTATCTTCATAGGATATTTACATGTGAAGTACTGGTCAGATTAGTGTGAAAGCATATATATATACTTGTATTTGAAATGTTATTGATTATTATTTGTATTGTACATATTTTACTGTTTTACCAAATAAAGTTTCTTTCTTTCTTTCTTTCTTTCTTTCAAAGCCCGAGAAAAACTAAAATGGCTGCCATTTTACAACCATGAGAGAGAAAAAAAATTTGATGGCCAATTTGTCGATAAAATATGCCATAGATCATGACATTAAAGGATCGGACACCGGTGTCGGGACACATTGTATAAAATTATCATTCTAGAAATGTGTACTTTTGATTTTATCTATACTAATTCATGCTGAATATTACATGTTTTTATATTTATGTAATTCACGCTAAAACCAATTTAGTAGTGTAGTTCTATTTGAAGCCAGCAACATCGTAGTGCAGAAAATTGTTAATCGCGTGGAAACCGTAAATTTTACCGGGCTAAAAAGTATCTTATGTCCTTTCCCGAGACTCAAAATATCTTCATACCAAATTTCTCCAAAATCGGTTCAGCGGTTTAGGCGTGAAGAGGTTACAGATGGACTGAGATACGGGAAGACGGTCTTTCTTTAATACTGTTTGACAAAATATCGTAAATATTAATTATACTTTCTGAGTTATTTGTAATTATTTGTTATTGAGAATATAATGTAAAATAAATAACATTTTAGATATATAAATTAAAATATTTCAAAAAGTATAACATTTTCCGGAATAAAAAGTACCCTATGTCCTTTCCCGGGACTCAAAATATCTTCATACCAAATTTCTTCAAAATCGGTTCAACGGTTTAGGCGTGAAGAGGTAACAGATGAACAGAGATACAGGACGGTCTTTCTGTCTCGACTGACACAGTTTCGCATAGTATGGATATGACCTAGTAAATTTTGCCACATGAGTATTATCTGATATACTTTTTATAGGCTTTTTCTTTTTGAGCAATAATCAAAATGCCCTTTTTGGCCCTAGGGAAATCATAGTAATATTTTAACTGGGTCGTATTTCGTTGTAACTTTAACCTTCAGTTTATTACTAGATGATCCGGCATCATGTAACGCCTCCGTGGTCCAGTGGCTTAGAGCGTGGCTTTTGACTCGGAGATCGTGGATTCGATTCCCGCATTGGAAACATGTTATTTCCAAGTTATGTTAGGACAATGCAGGCTGATCACTTGATTGTCTGACAAGTAAGATGATCCATGCGTCTAATGGGCATGTAAAGTCGGTCCTGCACCTGATCTCTCGCCAGTCGTATCGGTCGTCCGTCCCACTGGGTTATGACAGTAAAAGGAATAGAGATCTTGTGTACTGCGCACACACTCGGCCACTATAGTCAGGTGAGACAATATTATGATCAATATTTAAGGAGAGTACTACTCGGTACTCGATTCTCATATAATTATGTAATAAAATTGGGTACTTCATTTTCGACCAAATTTCCCTTTAAATAAATGAATCATGGACACTTAGTAAATTACTATGCGGCCGGCGCGGTGGCATGCGTCCCGCGACGCGCGCTACCTTTTTCGCGCGCGGTGTCTATCCGTTGGGTAAAAAATTATTTAACTTAAATTTTACTCAGTGATCACTTGATATTATTTTTTATATTATTTTTTACAACTAATATAGTAGTCAAATATCACGTCCTCGAGCATTGAACATGTCTCACCAGTATGCTGTATATATACTATAAAGTCTTTTAGACTTATCATGACTTTCAGTAAAATTATGTGACCTACAATTATAAAATGGCTTTACATGAATGTACGTAAGTTAACGTAACACGTAGACAACATTCAAAAGTCGTTATAAGTTTACCTTTTTCGTCACTTAATTAGCTTTATAGTGGGGAGGTATGTAGTTAAACACACATAAACCACAGTTTATGATGTGTTTGTGACTCATTTACTTCGTAATACCACCATTATTAAGTTTTGAAGCGTTGTGGTTATGCGTTTTTTTTTTAATGAAATAAGGGGGCAAACGAGCAAACGGGTCACCTGATGGAAAGCAACTTCCGTCGCCCATGGACACTCGCAGCATCAGAAGAGCTGCAGGTGCGTTGCCGGCCTTCTAAGGGGTAATAGGGGAGGGTAGGGAAGGGAATAGGGGAGGGTACGGGAGGAAATAGGGGAGGGTAGGGAAAGGAAAAGGGTAGGGGATTGGGCCTCCGGTAAACTCACTTACTCGGCGAAACACAGCGGAAGCGCTGTTTCACGCCGGTTTTCTGTGAGGACGTGGTATCTCTCCGGTCGAGCCGGCCCATTCGTGCCGAAGCATGGCTCTCCCACTTCAAAAGCGTTATATGACATCTCGCTTTATTCTTGTTTCGCAGATATTTCGCGTTTCGCAATACTAGAGGCGAAACGGCGTTAGATGTAAGATAATAAAAGTGTCATCCATAATTACTCAATTTTATAAATAACTAGCTGTACCGGCAAACGATTCTTTGCCATTTAAGTATTTCGGCCGTATTATTTTATCGAAGTGACTAAATAAGTATGTCACCATGGTAACGTCCATCGCTATCCCGTCGCACAAACAAATGGTCGCCATCAGTCTCGAGTTGTAATAATTTACTATTATTTATTCAACAAATGCACTTACCAATATAAAAAGTACCCAGTAGCCGATTCTCAGACCCACTGAATATGCATATAAAATTTGGTTAAAATCAGTAAAGCCGTTTCGGAGGAGTACGCGGACTAACATTGTGACACGAGAATTTTATATATAAGATAAAGTGTGTCTGTCTGTTCTTCACGCTCAAACCACTGAACCGATTTTGCTGAAACTTGGAATGGAGATACTTTGAGTCCCGGAAATTGATGAATGGACTTACCGCCGAAAAAAATTGCGCGTCCGAATGCAATAAGCGCGATATGGTTTTTCAAGATGAAGTCATAACGTAATAACTTTGAATTGAAAACATAACCTACTTTATGAGAGCTAAAATGATTTTTCCAGCATCAATTAGCCAAATTTATGACCTAATTAGAGTGAGGCACAAATCTATTTTCGTTACGACCGGAGAGATTTCTCTGTTGTAATTAATTTAGAGTCGGTTGCACCAACTTACTTTAACTATAACTGTAACTTTAACTACATTGCAAAATGTCAATCTTTGGTTAAAGTAAAAAATGGACGCTATATTTAACCATAACCTTGAGCTCGACAAGGCTATGAATGAACGTGGCGAAAAAAAGAACTAACGCTGTCGTCATACAAAAACCCAATTTTTGACAGTTCTCCTTTACCAGCAGCGCCCCCGCCCACGGTCATTGTAAGCCTTGTCGGACCAGCTGTCTTCTGTCAAATCCTGTGGTCAAAGTTAAGGTTAAAGTTAAAGTTAGCCTCAACTATAACCATAACTTTGACCATAACTTTAACTTTAACCACGGCTCTGGTGCAACCCACCCAATTTATAGTATAACTGCACGCGGCAAATTCCATTGTTCTTTAATTTAAAACCAACTCTATTTTACACCTAGACAATATTTATCCATAATTTTAATATTATAAATGCGAAAAAGTTTCTGTCTGTCTGTTACGTCTTCACGCCCAAACCGCCGAACCGATTTTGCTGAAATTTGGTAAAGAGATACTTTGAGTTCCGGGAAAGGACATAGGATATTTCTATTCCGCACAAAAGTAAGTCCCGTGCAACAAACGACTTTTGGCGCAACGGAGATGCGGGCTTCATCTAGTTATCAATATGTCTTGAAATAACCTCTTAAGGGGGCGACTAACCCTAAAGTGTCGATTTTATAATTCATTTTTATACTTGATAATAAGCCCCGAATTGTTTCATTTTCTAAAATTAGATACTACATTATATTTCCGAGAATTCGATCTGAGCAAAAACACGATATCTTAAAATTTTTTCGATAGAAAAAAAAAACAAAGATGCATCTAATTTTCACGAATTTTTCATTTATTGCCATAACCGTGCATTGAAATAAGTTAATATTTTAACACATTGGATAAAATTCTATAATTGAGAGATCGACCTAGCGGATTTTTAAATGTTGTACATTTATCGAGTTATTGAGAAAAAACTAATTTGGCGATGAATCCGCGTCGTCCTTTTTCACCTGGCATATGAAAGACGGGCGTGAGTGTGAAGAGAGAAGGACGATGTTTGATTTTTGAGGTTAGTCGCCCTCTTAAGAGGTTATTTCAAGACATATTAATAACTAGATGACGCCCGCATCTGAGATGTGATTGCCATGCTATATAAACTTTCTGAATCCTTAAATAGTGCTCCACATACGCATTGGCCGTGTGCAACACGATACTGTAACGGGTTTGTGATACATGTCTCTGGTGCACGCGATATCTTCATGATTTGTCATTGGTGATTAAAAAGAAAAGATTTGTAAACTAGCAGTTATTAAGTTTGTAAAAAAAAGCTGGTTTAGAACAGGGGTCATCAAATGGCGGACCACGGTCCGCATCCGGACCGCCGACCCATTGTGTGCGGACCAAGCATTTACGAATATGAACTTCGTTAATTTATACGTGGGAGAGCCATGCTTCGGCACGAATGGGCCGGCTCGACTGGAGAAATACCACGTTCTCACAGAAAACCGACGTGAAACAGCGCTTGCGCTATGTTTCGCCGAGTGAGTGAGTTTACCGGAGGCCCAATTCCCTTCCCTGTCCTCCCCTATTCCTTTCCCTTCCCATCCCTACCCTCCCCTATTACCCTATTCCCTCTTAAAAGGCCGGCAACAAACCTGCCACCTAAAAATTTAAATAAATTTCGGTCTCGACTTACGGATTTAATATCAATAGCTACTAGCTAGCACCAATATTTAATATTATTATTATTTCACTCCAAACATCAGAGAGATAATTAGCTACAAAAGTTTTCAATTTTCTCATATACTTAAATAAATACCTTTGTAATTTCCGTAATTACCTTTGTTTAATTTTTTTTAATGTGTGGTCCGCAAAGGTCATTTCATTTCCTAAAATGGACCCCGAGCGAAACTAATTGGTGACCCCTGGTTTAGAACGTGGCTTATGACTCGGAATATACGTGTTCGATTCGGTTCTGAACAAATAGAGAATATTTACGCAAAGTATGGATCAGAGGACGCTACTTGTGCACAGTTTAAAAATTCTAATAAAATGCCACTTTATAGACTAGGCCAGGGGTCTCCAATTAGTTTCGCTCGGGGTCCGTTTTGAGACATGAAATGACCTTCGCGGTCCACACATTTTATTTTAAAAAAATTAACAAAGGTATAGGAAATTACAAATTTAGATAACAATGAGAAAAGTAACCGTTTTTGTAGTTAATTATCTCTCTGAAGTTTGGAGTGAAATATTGGTGCAAGCTATATTATGTTACTGACATTAAATCCTGGAGATGTTGAAGTCGTAAGATGAACGAAGATCATTTTCGGATGCTTGGTCCGCACACAATGGGTCGGCGGTCCGGATGCAGACCGCGGTCCGCCATTTGGTGGCCGCTGGACTAGGCCATAGGTTTTCTGCTGCCATTGGTCTAGTGACCCATGCTGCCGCTTCTTCGTAGTGGCGTAGGGCAAAATGAAACCTATGGCCTAGGTCATAAAGTGGCATTTTATCTAAATCTCTGTCGGTCGCGGTCGCTTGCAGTAAAGATCGGAATCCACCTAATGCTAAGTACTCACATACGGTTTTGCTCGACAGTTTTACTCCAAATCGAGTAATAATTATTGTGTGGACCGCAAAACTCACATCTCGAAGGCCGTGGTTTTAACTCTACGTTATTGCTCGATCGAGCAATAACGTCGAGCAAGATCCGCGGTTCGGGGTTCCGTCCACACATTCAGCATTGCTCGATAGTTTTACTCCAAATCAAAGGTTAAAAATATTTAATACCATCGAGCTGGCTCGATGCGAGCCTTCCAGCTGTGAGTTTTGCGGTGGTTTTTGCACGATTTGGAGTAAAACTATCGAGTAAAACCGTATGTGAGTACTTAGCATAAGAATCATGGCTGTTATCGAGTTATTTCTAGTGACAGCTTTATTCAAGTTACCATGGCAACGAAATCCTTATAGTTCTGTTAAATAACTCTAATTACGTTCAAAGCTATAATAACAACCATTATAGCCTTGAATAACAACCATGGTAAGAAGCATTAATTACTAAATAATACCTTCAAGTGTATCAGAAGTCAAGCGGGTTTCATTATAGCCTCTTTGACGACTTGTTATCAGTTTATATTAATTAAAATTAGTACCTCCTTTCTGGAGATGATTATAACATGAAATTTCACATTGCTCCGTAAACACAATTTTCGAAACAACCGACAACAGCTGTTTCTTTAGCATTTTAAATTTATACCATAAAGTTAATATACCTTGCGGAATAGAGAAACAAAGGCCTGAGCAAGAGAGATGTCACTATCAGTAACACTGCGTGGTAAAAAGAGACGTGTGATACATGACAGCAGCACTCTTCTTTTTGACGTCCAGTCGGCGCGTGCCGCACGTTGACAATTTAATCTCATAGAAATCATGTTCAATCATGCTTGTGTAAGTGTATACGTACACATATTTTTCACACAGATGAAAACCAATTTTGGTTACGTTTGACAGCTCGAGATGTTGGTCTATTCCGCTAGGTATATTAACTTTATGATTTATACTGATGAATGATAGCCTGATTGATAGGTTACTTTTTAAAACAGCGCGGCGTAAACTTTTTCAATGCAAAATAGCTGCGAGTAAAGTCAAACCTAATTAAAACTCATAAATCATAATAAATCAATTGATATGCTAATTTTAAACTGTTTTGTTATGAATATTAAAATATGGCTATTTATAAGCTGATGCCTGTATTTATATTACTTTAAATATAATTCGTTTAGCGATAAATTTAATTACAATATGTTTAATTACTAGCAAATGCATTTATTTTCATATTTAAAGTGTGATAAGATATAATATAGATATATCTATATATATAAAAATGGATTTTCAAATGTGTTAGTCGCGCTAAAACTCGAAAACGCCTGGACGGATTGGGCTGATTTTAGTCTTAAAATATTCGTAGAAGTCCAGGGAAGGTTTTAAAGTGACACGAAGTTCACCGGGACAGCTAGTTGTTAATAAATTAAAAACTAAATATTTTATATTACTTTCTTTACAAATTATTTCATAATTGAAGTTTACAAAGTTATTCTCAGTAGAAAACAGGATAGGCGCGAGATTCATTTCAGCGTGACGCCATTTTTACTCACTGTATTCAAATGCATTAAGTTTATACCTAACTTATCCTCTATTTATCTATATCTATATATATAAAACTCAATGGTGACTGACTGATTGACATAGTGATCTATCAACGCACAGCCCAAACCACTGGACGGATTGGGCTGAAATTTGGCATGCAGGTAGATGTTATGACGTAGGCATCCGCTAAGAAAGGATTTTGATAAATTCCAACCCCAAGGGGTTAAAATAGGGGATGAAAGTTTGTATATAATAATACTTCTTAACGCGAGCGAAGCCGCGGGCAAAAGCTCGTGTAGTATAAAATGCCTAATTATTATATAATTATATTAGAAAACTCACTTCATTCGATCGAACGATTCCGAAAAGCAAAATCGATAGCAGAATCGCGCGCATTTTCACTACACTTCACAAATTCTTCTACAGTTCTCCTTCAAATGGATCCTACTATCGCACTGCAAATGCTGGTATGCAGGGGACAGCACTGTTATATATGGGCATGCATGACTGCATTCGCAGTGGGGAACATTCTGATATAGAAACGATGGCTATTGTTTCAAGTTGCTTTAGATTAGCGTCTTATGGCAGCACTCATTTAATGATTGAAGATTCAATGAAAAGTTTGACAGATAATGTAAGTATAGGGCATATGTCAAAATCTTCATTAAGCAGCTGTCATTAATGTTTGTCTCTGAGTTCGGTAGGAAGACTACCTTTAGAACAAATAATTACTAACAATAGGCATGATGACTAATTTTTTTCTTATCGGTAATTGAAAAATACTTAAAAAATAGAAACATCGCTGAAAGAATGACTCTGATAGCTTAAAAATTCACCAAGATATGACAATTCAAATAATTGTATACTGAATTCAAATAATAATTGAAAAAAAATTCGACTTGAATATCCAACTTTGAAGGCGCATAACAAAAAAAAATACAAATGCTATCAAGCTGAAATTTCGGGAACACTTATTTTTTATCGTGATTTCTTTATTTTATTAACAAAATTCGCTAATTTCTGACCTTGTCATCATCCCTATTGGGCGAAACAAGCAAAATGTATTCTAATATTATAAACCGCTAACCGATTTAGCTGATATTTGTTATGTTACTTAGGGCCTGTTTCACCACTTTCTGATAAAGTGCCGAAATTAACAACTTTTTGACAGATTCTCCACACTTCATCTGTCGAGTAAAGTGGTGGATAGACTATTCGGCACCTATCAGGAAGTGGTGAACCGGCCCTTAGAGTCCCAGGAATGGACATAGGATATTTTTTATCCCGGAAAAACATACGTTTCCTGCGCGATTGGGGGCAACGGAGTTGCAGGCGTCATTTACTTGTAATAAAAAAAAAACAAATTAATAAAGCCATTCCTGATTATAAAATATATTTTATAATCAGGAATGGCTTAATTAATTTGTTATTCTTCAAAAATGCAGGAAAAATCTTAATCAAAACAGATTAATGTTTCGAGAGAAAATCGTATTTTCCATTTAAATTTTCCAATGATTGGCAGGCTTCGCGGGTTGTTCGAAATTCAAATCGAACCGCTGACCACTAATTAATGATTTGAATTTGGAATCGCAAATAGTGGTTAAAGATAAATAACACTGTAAATGTAATGAACATTCAGTTCAATTAACTATTTACTAAAACACTTATGACGTCATTTGTGTATGATAATAATTATTATCTGTTATCTCTTCACATCCGCTGAACCGATTTACGGTATGGAGATACTTTGTGTCCCGGTTAAGGGCATAGGATACCGTTTATTCCGGAAAAATGAACGGTTCCCACGTGATAAACCAATTTTGGTGCAACGGGGTTGCGGGAATCATGTTCTAGTACTTTATCTAATCTAATATATAAAAATAAGTCGGGTTTTCCTTCCTGACGCTATAACTCCAGAACGCACGAACCGATTTCCATGGTTTTGCATTCGTTGGAAATGTCTCGGGCTCCGTGAGGTCTATAGAAAAAAAATATCAGAAAAAAATTCAAGAGAAAAGCAGGAAAACAGGGAAAATCATTTTATAGCAAAACAACGTTGCCGGGACAGCTAGTATTATATAAAATTCTCGTGTCGCGATGTTAATTCCTTAACTTCTTCGAAACGGCTGGACCGAACTTTTGAAACTTTCGAAATTAGATTACAATATAGAACATACGAAACAGAGCACAATCCTAAATCGCGCTATCGCTGTTTGTCTAAAGGTTGGAGTATCTTCCTTTGAGGCTCAAATTTTTTTAATCTAGAAAAACAACTTTGCCGGACCGGTTTATGATATTGTATTATCAATGTTGAGATGTCCATTGGATCATGAAAATCCGGCGTATCATATAAACTATGTCAGACATACGATACAAGTTTTCACCTTCTAATAATTTCTCCGATTTGTAAAACATGTTTAAATATTACATATAGCAAGCGATTCTTACACGTTTTCGGTGGTTTCCCTTTTTAAAATGACATTTTTAATGGACCCCCAAAAATGGTGCTAAAGCAATTCATTCAAAGATAAATCTTTGAATGAATTGTCGCCATGCTGGTGTCTTTTTTTACGAAATAAGGGGGCAAACGAGCAAACGGGTCACCTGATGGAAAGCAACTTCCGTCGCCCATGGACACTCGCAGCATCAGAAGAGCTGCAGGTGCGTTGCCGGCCTTTTAAGAGCGAATAGGGTAATAGGGGAGGGTAGGGAAGGGAAGGGAATAGGGGAGGGTAGGGAAGGGAATAGGGTAGGGGATTGGCCTCCGGTAAACTCACTCACTCGGCGAAACACAGCGCAAGCGCCGGTTCTCTGTAAGAACGTGGTATTTCTCCGGTGGAGCCGGCCCAATCGTGCCGAAGCATGGCTCTCCCACGTATAAAGTCTGTGTCTGATGACATATTTTCTAATAACAATTTATGTATCGCTCTCGCAGACCTTACGAGACTTTTGTGGAACCCCAGGGCTTTGCAGAGCACAGTTTGAGAATGGCTAATCTAGACACACGTAGTGTGGTTGCAGGTTTGAGCGAAAAGAACTGGCGGACGGAAAGGTTTCTGTAATATGTAGACGTGTGTGTTACAGGAACCATTTTACAGAAATGTTTACCCCCTGATAATTTAAAAGCTCAAGTCAAAGACGAATGTAACTACATTAAGGGTCAATTCAGATCGCAACGCGACGAGGCGAGGCGAGGCGCGGCGCGGCATAAACATAAAGTTAATATACCTAGGGGAATAGAGCAACAATCACGAGCTGTCAATTGTAACCGAAATTGGTTTCATCTGTGTGTAAAAATATGTGTACGTATACACTTACACAAGCATGATTGAACGTGATTTCTATGAGATTAAATTGTCAATGTGCGGCACGTGCCGATTGGACGTCAAAAAAAGAGTGCTGCTGTCATGTATCACACGTCTCTTTTTACCACGCAGTGTTACTGATAGTGACATCTCTCTTGCTCAGGCCTTTGTTTCTCTATTCCGCTAGGTATATTAACTTTATGGGCATAAATTTGTATGGATTTGATATACTTCAATTGCGCGAGGCGACATGCCAATCTGTCAATTCAGTACAAAAGAAATACATCTACGCGTCGCGTTGTGGTCTGAATCACAGTAGTAATTTGAAGATTTTGACATAATCCAAACATTATCTGTCAAACTTTTTATTTAATTGAAGTTTAATTATCATAAATGTCCCTGAGTGTGGCCGTAAAAGTTGGCTTTAGTTCTTATCCTGATATTAAGTCTCCAAGCTACAATGTTTCCCTACAAAGTCAACGTCTTTGCTCAGTCGAATGCGTAATACATAATTCAGCACATAACAAAGGGGAAACTTATATAAAAAAATTACTTTCGAGTCCGCCATCTTATAAATAGCCAATGTGGAAAGTAACATGCAGTCACGCTATATGCCACTGTAATTATCTTTTATTATGTATACAGATGAAAAAAATGTCCTGCCGTTAGGGTTCGTAGACACTGAGGCGCGAAACGCAGCGTACTGTAGTGGAGCGCTACGTATATAAGCGTATTTTTTACTATTGTTTCTTTAATACCACTGTTTTTTTTTACTTTGAGCCAATTCTTTTGTCAAGTTGTCTTATATAATTCGACTTGTAATATTCGATAATTTGGCTGTCAAGGTAAATATGAATGGGATCAAATCCCTTTTTTTCCCTAAAGCGTGTACTACATGAAAAACGCTTGCGATGCCTTAGGGCAAATTTAGTCACTCATTCATTTTAATTTCACTGCCAAATTAATATAAATCTTCTTTGTGTTACAATATGACGTACTTTGAAAGTAATTTTCATCATATTATGTTCATTTAATGACATTCGAAAGAATATCTATTAGGCTATCTAAATCAAAAAATTTGATGTTAAAAGATTCTAGTCTTTCATCTCTTACAATTCTCTTTTTTATAGCAATTTTTTTTATAATATTAGTATCTCTTCTAACTTATAGGTCTTTAATATTTCAATTACTTAACTTGAAACCAATACCAATAAGTTAGTAAAATATAATATTAAAAATTGCTTTTATAAAATTTCATCCTGAAACCTGCTGAATTCGAATTATAAATAAATAAATATTCTTTTATTTCTGAACCATTACATAACATAACATTTTTACAATATTTTTCAAAAGTAACTTTTGTTTACACACAAGTATCTAGGTAAATTGTTTTATTATACAGTTTTTTTTATATTAATTAAATATTTATTCACAATTTCTCGTACTACATTTAAGGTAGCGAACTCACGGCGCGGTTTTTTCCCGCGCCCGCCGCGGTTGCGGGCCCGCGTAAATGAGCGGGTTTATTTCAGAACTCACGAGACCGCTGATTTGTGCGGGCCCGCAGCAGCCGCGGGCGCGGTCAGCGACCGCAGACTCGGCGGGCGATAATCGCAAGACGGTTTCTTACGATCGCCTACTAAAGGTCAGTTAACTAAAGCTAGCACGTTCATAGTAGGTACTCACACTTATGCAATTTCACTATACAGTATGTTTAAAAATATGATATAAGTTATCGTACAATCTGCGTACGATAATAATATGGCATCATACATCGTACTTAGGCACAAAATTATCGTATGTGTACGATAATGTATGTTGCTGCGATCGCCCGCTATCGCAGAGCGCGCGGGCGCAAACTGCCGAGGCTGCGAGCGGCCGCCGCCCGTCGGTCCAGCGGGAGCCGCAAACAACCGCGCCCGCCGCGGGCGAAAAACGCGCCGTGAGTTTTGCTTTCGTTTTTACATACAAAACTGGATTCTACGAAGGCTGCGGGCCCGCAACCGCGGCGGGCGCGGGAAAAAACCGCGGCGTGAGTTCGCTACCTAAGAGCCACGAAAACGCAGTCGCTTGCGGCGAACACGTGTGCGTCTACCCTAACACATGTCGTGCATTTGATAGAACATAACACCGTCTATAATACGCGATAAACTCACAAAGATCTGTAGTTCTTTGAATGATCTTTTATTTATATTATGTTTAAGACGTAAAATTTTAACTGTGCCACTTTCGTTTTCTGTTCATAAAATTAACTGCAGGTTTTGATGCTCCTGATGCAAATTAAAACTCTAGAACGATCTGTCACCAGCAATATTTCCGGACCAATAGGTATGACCTGCAAAACTTTAAGAAGAGAGCGTATTCCCACTTAAAAGGCCGGCAATTACTCTTTTGATGTTGTGAGTGTCCATGGGCGACAGTATAATATAGCTTTCCATCAGGTGACCTGTTTGCTTGTTTGCTCCCTAATTTTATAAAAAAAAACTATAGGTCTACCAGAATCTGATGGCAAAAAGTGAAAAAATAAATTGACTAGCAATACCGGGATAATTGGAATAAAACATTTTGATCCTATTTTTCCTTATAGCGGCTGATTCTGTGTGTGAAACATGCAAATATATAAAAATTAATCAATGACCAAGGATATTTTTTGAAAATATGACATCCAAAGCCATCTGATCCTGGTAGACCTATTCCGCCGCTAATGAGGATAGCTAATAAAGAGTCTTCAATATTATGTCCAACCATTTGGCTGAACTATAAAAAACTACTCTAAGGGAGTAGGTAAGTCTCCTACTTACCTACTATTTGGCTGTTATTCACTATTTGTCTTGTCATCATCTGTTGGTATTAGAACATAGGATAAACATTATATACTTAATTGGATATATTACACCATAAAAACTCATCATAACAATATAATATACAAAGTTCTATAAACGTATTCATTTAATGGTGCGCCTGTGTAATAAAAGTAGCAATGACATCAAAGCACATTTGCTAATACCATTTATACGCTTGTAAACGTTTTTAGTTTTTACTGCATACTTCAGGCCACGAAAACACTTTAATCGAAATATTGAAATAGAATACTGTATAGAATCGAAACTTTAACATTTGACCATTAAAATACGGCTGCAGTAACTGTCTTATAAGCATAAAGCACGTACGCCAAAGAAAATTCTATGAAATCTTTATATTAATACGTGAGCCAAAAACTTTGTATCCCTTTTGACTAAAAATGGGGAAACGTAGGTGAATGAAATTTTGCACAGTTATAGTTTACTTATATGGTAAAGGAGTGCATCGAGCTAATATTATTTTGAAATAGGCCTCTTGGATATCTCTAGTGGCGCGGCGAGTGGCAGATTCAGGCAACACGTGGGTGTCAGAGTGCGATCAGCTGTGAAATACGGTTTACTAGTTAAAAATGAAAACACGTTGAAAACGTTAACAAGTGCTCTGAATAAGGAAAATATGGGCGGTACGAGGTACTGTTGTGTTGTAGGGTGCAAAAATTCCCAATCTCGGATTCGTGAATTAACGTTTTATTCGTTTCTGAGACGGAATTGGGAAACGTATCGAAATCAACATGCCGATTATTAATCATGCTTAAATCTAAATCTCGCATGAATATTTCTAAAATATCACGTGCAAGGTATTTTTAATACCATTGTTTTATGTATAATAATATAATGTAGGTAATTGAAAAAACGATATAAATAAAATTATTGTCGGTTCAATATTTATTACTAATTCCTTCAATATTCACTTTGATATTTATAATATTATAATACTAATATACTAATTACTGATATGACTAATTTACTAATAATATTATAAGTGCGAAAGTGTGTCTGTCTGTTACCTCTTAACGCCTAAATTGCTGAACAGATTTTGCTGAAAGAACAATGGCCAAATCGTACCAGATTGGCGGTGGCGTCCCGATATGCCATTAGTAGCAAAAATTCCCTAATATTTTAAGGCATCGAAAATCATTAGAAATGTGTCTATAAATAGCCACAAAAAAAAAAAGATCAATATATTTTAGTTTCGTTATGTTCTGACAGCCGGCGATCATTCGCATTCGGTCTATTATTTGGGTAATACTCTAGGAAAAGTTGAAATAATTAGAAACGAGATCGCCGAATATACACTTGTAGGCTTAGAGTATACATTAGCAAGCTATAGAGTGCGCGCATCGCTCGTTCCCCGTTGTGCCGATCGTAAGCAGAAGTTCTATAGATACTTGTCAAACGTATAACGCAAGTCTAGTGATGTTCCATGCGCCATCGTTTGACGCTTATAGGAAAATATGTTCACACTCGTGCTTACAGTTCATACCTTGTTAGAAGCACTCTATAGCTTGCTATAATGTATACTCTATGCTTGTAGGCCACACCGCAGTCGGGAAAAAGGTAGTTCTTAAGTCTAACCTCAAAATAAATGTAAACGTAATTATTATTATAAAAAAAAATCGTGGCTATTTAGACATAATTCTCAAACGGAATTATGTTTAGAGCATAAGAACAACCAAATCTAACTATAGTTTATTTTGGGACATCAAAAATGAAAGTCGAGTCCAGCTCCTATACAAATTTGGCCATGATTCTTTGGCATGGATAACTCCATAATATATTCTTAAGAGTCCCGAAAAAGGACATAGACAGTGACGTAACTATAAGATCCGGGGCCCGTGGCAAATTGATGGGGCTCTATCAGTAAAAATCGTCACGTTTAAAAAAAACAATATTATGTACTTACTTAAAAATTTTTGCCCATTTGGGTCTGGGGCCCGTGGCATTTTGCCAGCCCTATATTTACGCCACTGGACATAGGATACTTTTTATCTCGGGAAAATGTACGGTTCCCGAATCCCGCGCGGTTACTCCGTTGTGCAAGAGTTATGCCACAACGGAGTTGCGGGCGTCATCTAGTAAATTTATTATATTACATATTAATCATAAAAATCAAAGAAAAATTTCTTTGATAATGAAATACATCTGCATTTTCCATTTTTATTTTGCATGTATGGTTGAAAAGTTGCTGAAAATATATTTGTTTAGATTACTCAATACATAGCACAACTTTCACGTCGTTCAGTCGATTACCTACTCTGGTCTGTGGTATTACTTTTACACGGATGATTCGTTCTCCATCATCATGGATTTCGAAGACTTCATGAACATGATTGCTTTGGAATTAGTTTGTGCTCTATAATGTTTAATTAGGTAAACAACCTGTTTTTAGTAATAAGTAATAATTAAGAAGATGATCTTACAAATAAATAAATACAAAGTAAAAAATCATATTCAATGAATTTGAAAGAATATTTCATGATCGTGTATATTTAAGTAAATATAGCTTTCGATAAGTACGGTACTGATTTTCCGCGGAAAAAGTCTGCGGAAATATTATGAAGTCCACAGTTTTATTGTGCTAAAAATATAAACAAATACCAAAAAAGTGCAGTGACTTGTATGAGAATCATATGAGCAAAGCGCCCGTGAGTTTCCGCCGTCAACCGACCCGCGGCGTTGCCGTAGCTTAGCAACGATATCCAAGAGGCCTATGCTTTTATCATACATTTTTTTAACAAATAAAACGTTACACACACTACAACACACACACAAGGAAAAATGACAGATTTTTGATTGAAAAGCCTATGCATACGAATTATACTCTTTTATTTATGGTTGAAGTCTGTTGACAACAAGGTGACAAATTGAAAATGGATTATAGTTTTTTTTTTTTATTGAACTTACACGGCCAGTCTGAGATCAGCTGAGTCCCAGAGAGGAGAGTTGAAAAAAAATAATGATAAAGTCAATATTTTTTTACAAAATATAGGTAGTAGTCCTAATGTCCTTACAATTAAGGTCGAATTTCGACCATTGGGCGATCTCTCGTACTTTGAGTTTGCCGATTCTGCTAAAAGGATGGGTAATTTTTCAGGCTAGAGGCAGCATGAGCACAGACAGTAAAAGTTTTGTTCGACGTTTGACAACGTTTCTGTCAATATTCTGCTATGACCTGTCACCTGTGCAACATGTCGGATTTGATGTTTGACGGCATGGAATCTGTCCAATCATAAATCTTTAAACGAGCAATTCTTGTATACTTATATGTATATTATATATTATTGGAATCTCGGAAATCGATCTAACGTGTTTTATCGAAAACCGAGCAAAGCTTGATCAAATAGCTAATATTATTACTTAAAAGTTAAAAGTGCGTTTACATCATTCCGATCCAGTGATCCAATTCTATCCATTGTGTGTTCAGTGATACATTCCAGTGCCCGTTTACATAATTCCAGTAGCAAATCCAGTGCTGGATTGGATCACTGGATTGGAACAATTTACATGGGTCATTATGTCGCGTCGCGCTGTAGTATGATTTCGTGGCCCGCACATAAATATAATGAAATGGAGTTTCACGTACTTAATAAAATATTCGGCGGTTCAGCTGATGTTTATTTAAAGACATCGATGTATGTATGGACGTCGCAGCCGTAACGACCTCAGTGGGCCCATTTCGGGCTTCAGTATAGTTTTTTCTCAATGATAATAATAATAATAATATCTATGGACGCTTCACACCACCACAACTAATATATATATTCTGTGACAACACGACAGTCTGGCTCCGTGCTAAGTACCTGAAGGACTTGTGTTACAGCCTACAGGTATCATACAACGGAAATATATTTAATACTATACATATATTTAAGAAAAGGTTTTGCCCGCGGCTTTGCTCGCGTTAAGAAGTATTATTATAAACAAACTTTCATCCACTATTTGAACCCCGGATGACCATTCGAATGATGGCTGTTTAAAACCAATTGACGTACTCAGAGGAATTAAATGATTACTTATTTTAATTGACTTGCAGATTTTGACATTAAAATACAATATTTTGTGTCAAACTTTCCATAAAATCGTTCTCAATTAAAGGTAAATTTTTTTGGAAACGCTTTTAAAATTTTTTATTCAAAATCTTTCTTTGATACTCTTTAGCTTTGTCCACACTATGCACTTTCATCTTCAATTTTCGTCATAAACTTTCATATTGGCGCATTCAATAATTGAATGCGTCAAGGAACGCAACGCCAATATTGTCATTTTTGAAGTTTTGGATACGGTCAGAGGGCATGCGTCGCGGGCATGCCTCACGTTCGCTTACTGTTGATTAGCTTTGTCCACACTGTGCACTTTCATCTTCAATTTTCGTCATCAACTTTCCTATTGGCGCATTCAATAATTGAATGCGTCAAGGAACGCAACGCCAATATTGTCATTTTTGAAGTTTTGGATACGGTCAGAGGCCATGCGTCGCGGGCATGCCTCACGTTCGCTTACTGTTGATTAACTTTGTCCACACTGTGCACTTTCATCTTCAATTTTCGTCATCAACTTTCATATTGGCGCATTTAATAATTGAATGCGCCAAGGAACGCAACGCCAATATTTTTGAAGTTTTGGATACGGTCAGAGGGCATGCGTCGCGGGCATGCCTCACGTTCGCCGTTGACTGCGCTATAACGCATGCCTTTGACAAACAGAAAAAGGCACAGTGTGGACAAAGCTATTCTATTCTTTGATAAAAAGAATCTAAGAAAAAATCTTTAGTTTGCCATGCGAAGCCTACATGACGTGATTTTTTGCGATATCCTTGGTGATGTTACGTCAATGTGTCATAATGGCCACACTGAGACCTTATGGCTTCATTATTTTGGAAGTCAAAGTAATAAACTGGTATCATATTTTTTATTGTTACCTCCAAAATATACAAACTTTTTGTACGTAACAATGTTTTAATAACCATTATACCGTTACGTTAAAATAACTAAAAATGTATATTAAGTATAATATTATGCTATTATTTCGTTCAGTCAGTGGTTCTAAAAATCTAAAGTATAATCACTAGGGGTTTTCTGGAAGCATTACAACTATAATATTCATTATCCATACTAGAGGTGATATTATAAATGCAAATGTGTCTATATGTTTGTCTGTTATCTCTTAAATCGTTGAACCTGGATGGGAATGATATAAGTTACCACCCATTATAAATAGCTTTGTCCACACTGTGCACTTTCATCTTCAATTTTCGTCATCAACTTTCAATAATTGAATGCCTCAAGGAACGCAACGCCAATATTGTCATTTTTTAAGTTTTGGATACGGTCAGAGGGCATGCGTCGCGACTCGCGAGCAAGCCCTTGACGAACAAAAAAAGGCACAGTGTGGGCAAAGCTAATGATGCTCAAATATACGTTTCGTTAAAAACTTTTAAATACTTTTTCCACGATATTCCTGAGTACAGTTTTCAACAGAGTTTTCGTAATAATGTTTAAAACACTTTAGAATATTAACTATGTTGGTATTTTGTTATGAACATTCTGTATGTCAGATACTGTTATTAAACTGTACCAAGTCGAAGAACTTTTGAACACAAAATATAGGAATTTTACTTAAACTTTCTAAGCCGCTGAACCGATTTTGCTAAAAGGTATGAAGATACTTGATTCCCGGAAAAAGGAGATAGGACACTTTTTATCTCAACTTAGAAAAACATAAACCATTGACGTATCATACTTTTAAATGGAAATAATACACCATTGATATGTTTTATTATATCGTGGAAATAACATTGTTAGAATATGCTAGTGATTTTTAACCTGTGGGTAGCAACCCCTAAGCGGTCGCGAAATTTCTAAATGCGCGATGCAAAGGATATCGTGTCACTCATTTACTGGGTACTTTTTATATTGATAAGTGCATTGGTTGAATAAATAATAGTAAATTACAACGGCGACCATTGTTTGTGCGACGGGATAGCGATTGACGTTGCCATGGTGACAGTACTTATTACTTATTTAGTCCCTTTAATAAAATAATACGGGCGAAATACTTTATATGGCAAAGAAACGTTTGCCGGGACAGGTACTTAAATAACTAGCTAGCTTTATGAAAATATATAAATATATTATTTTTATATTTTCATAAATAAACAATATATTACATACATTGTAAGAAAGCGAAGGGTGCCAGATCGCGAAATACTTTCTCATACCATCAGGTCTCATCATAAAAAAGGTTGAAAAATACTTATTTAGAATATACAATGATTATATTATTATTAAGTAACACAAGAGTAGGTACAATTGGTTCTGTAATTCTTTTGTGTTTTTTTTAAGTAATTTGCGTTATTCAAGAATTTTAACAATATTGATGACTAGAAATTAAGTACCATCAATTATTATTCGAAGCACTCTTTGTGGAAGAAAAAGGCATTAACACAACAAAACACAAAAGGGCAAATCCAAGTAATTATCAGCTGTTTTTCAGGATTAAAAACACCTCTCAGTGATTAACACTGACCCTGTTACGACAAAACGCTGTATCTTGTAACACGTCAACTTTAAATAAATGTGTTTAATTTTTTTTTACTTAAGCTCGTTACCATATTTTATTCAGTGTAGATAGGAACATGGTTTCTATATGAGCTGAGTTTTTATAATATTTCCAAATTTTCATTAGAATATCACTTCATCGCATTCGTATTCGCTTGCAGCGTTTTGCAAAAATAAAAATAAGCTTAAACTCGGGCGATTGTTATCCTACTACGGGTACAAAACGCTGTAATATTTAATATTTTTCAAAACGCTGTAAGCCACCCGGCGTTTTGTAAAAATATTTCATCCACATTTTGGGTTACAGGCACAGAATAGATAATTACAGCAAAATGATACATGGAATGTTTCGGTTAAAAACTTGTCCTCAATTTTTTGGGTTTAATCATTACAAAGCTTACATCAAGTAGATAAATTTAGACTATATTATTACAAAACGATGTAACCCGGGTTGCATTGAGTTGTCGTAACAGGGTCAACTAATTTATATTCTGTGACAGGGTAGGGGTGTTTTTAACCAGAGGTTACATTAGTTACCATTTTAAACTTTATCAAATTCTGTTTAGTAGTTTCTTTGAAATTATTTACTATTTATCCACACTTATACAGACTTCACGAAAAGAAACCTACTCATGTAACGTCCGCACTTATAATATTATTTTCAATGCTTACCTCACTTTCATTAAATGAAGTTTAGGAGATAATTTATTTAATTTTGAGAAGATTTTTGTCAATATCTTCTCAAAATTAAGAGCCCATATGACCCTAACTTGACTACATACCTTAACCTAGATCTCAAAATCTGTAAGGTCTAGAAAACTGATTTTTTGACACAAGTAACTTCAGTTCATAAAGATTAAATGCTCAAGACGAAAACACGATTACTCAAAAAATGCTCGATAGTTTCTTTTTTACAAAAAACCTTGTTTTAGACACATTTTTGCTTGGATCTTCGAAGTTTGCTGTCTTTTCTTTAATATTTTTTAATATCTAAAAAGGTATTAATAAAACCTAAATTTGCTCAAAACATTTTTTTAATAATCATTATAGTTCGTCTTTTATTCAAGTAAAACTAACTCGGCGATGATTCCGCGTCGTCCTTTTTCACCTGGCATATGAAAGACGGGCGTGAGTGTGAAGAGAGAAGGACGATGTTTGATTTTTAAAGTCAGGAGAGCTCTTAAAGTGAGATTATTATCATTAACATATTGTATCTGAATGCGTTAGCTCTACGTAAGAAACTTTTGTTATTGTCTTGGCATTTGTACATGAAAATATTTTTGATCGGACATCTACTCCCAACAGTTCGCATCTCTTAAAATTATACACTATAATAAATCAAAGTCACGTTCGTGCTTGGAAATTTTATTTTAAACTTTGAAATTGGAATTTTATCGACGACTACGTGCTCCTTGGTCGCAACTTTTGACAGGTTTCCAAAGTTTAATCTTGATACGAGTAGTTGTTATGTGGAATTCGAATCTTGTATCGAAAAAAGAACTATTTTGTTATATTAACAAAGTTTCGCGAACTCTATATCAGAAAAACACAATAACCTTTATATTTTATAGTTTTACGGTACTTAATTACCGTGTTATATATGAGAGAGCCATGCTTCGGCACGAATGGGCCGGCTCGACCGGAGAAATACCACGTTCTCACAGAAGACCGGCGTGAAACAGCGCTTGCGTTGTGTTTCGCCGAGTGAGTGAGTTTACCGGTGGCCCAATCCCATACCCTATTCCCTTCCCTACCCTCCCCTATTCCCTTCCCTTCCCTTCCCATCCCTACCCTCCCCTATTACTCTATTCCCTCTTAAAAGGCCGGCAACGCACCTGCAGCTCTTCTAATGCTGCGAGTGTCCATGGGTGACGGAAGTTGCTTTCCATCAGGTGACCCGTTTGCTCGTTTGCCCCCTTATTTCATAATAAAAAAAGCAGCCCGCAGCTCCGTTACGCCTTATTTCGTTTATCGCACGTGAACCGTACATTTTCCGCAACAGAATTTCTATGTTAAAGACATAAAAAAGATTCAAAATATATTCATACCCATCAAAATCGGTTTAGCGGTTTAAGTATGAAGTGATAACAGACAGACACACTTTCATCCTGTGTCCTTTCTTGGGACTCAAAATATCTTCATGCCCATCATGTTCAGCGGTTTCTGTTAACTATATACTAGTTAACAGAAAGACAGACAGAATTTGCATTTATAATATTAATATGAATAAGTTAGTCTGCCTCTAACAAAATTTCTCCCTATTCGATAACTGGACTTGAACTATTTATAAAAGGCCTGATAGACGTACGAACTTAAAGTACGCGGGTTTTAATTTCGCGACCTTACTCGGCTCGCGTCGGTGACACACGAGAATCGCTCACACTGGATTACCATGCCCTCAGGCTCGTGGCTCGCGGCTCTTTGCTGACACACAGGCGATTAAAATCGTCGAGCCATAAGTCCGCGTACTTACTCGCACGTCTGTCACCCCTTTTGAAGCCACAAATGGCTTTATGCTGATGGGACCTTTACGATGCCAGCTATAATAAGCCTTTACTGCAGCTAAACCAAGCTTTTGGTATTGGGAAACCAGACATAGCGACACAATAATTATTATTAACTAGATGTCCCGATGAACGATTTTTATCACTTCCCTGCTAATATAAACCTTCCCTGGACTTTCACGAATTTGTCTAGATTTAAATAAGCCAAATTTTTGACGCGGGAGAGCCATGCTTCGGCACGAATGGGCTGGCTTGACCGGAGGAATACCACGGGCTCACAGGAAACCGGTGTGAAACAGCACTTGCGCTGTGTTTCGCCGAGTGAGTGAGTTTACCGGAGGCCCAATCTCTACCCTTTTCCCTTCCCTACCCTCTCCTATTTCCTTCCCTATTCCCTTCCCTACCCTCCCCTTTTACCCTATTTCTCTATTAATTTCGTTGCGGGTCCCAAGACAGATTTAGCTTGTCCCTCGGGCATCCCTGAGATCATATCAAAGGGTTTTCGTGGTTGGTTACCACTGTTGATCCTGGCGACACAGGAGTTGCAGTGGTTGGAATGTGTGGTGGGCCTTTTGCCCGTTAAAAAAAAATGTTCAACTCACAGAGAATTTTATTCATGAAAACTGAAATGTCGCCATTTTTTGTGAGTGACGGGAATGAAATTATCTCATATTTTATGGAGGTGAATGAAAAATTGCTCGCCAGAATTATGGAGATGGATGTGTGGACTACTCATTCACGGATGAATCGATGGGCCCTGTTGTAACGTAGTATTTGATAGGATTGTTTCACTGTTGAAAAATTATGTAAAAACTTAAAAGGCTATGGCGAGATCGGTTTAAAATCCGTACTCATTTTATAAATGCGTACGTGTGTCTATTACTTTTTTACGCCCAAACTGTTGAACCGATTTTGCTGATATTTATTATGGAGATTTTGAAGATTTTGAGTCCCGGGAAAGGACATAGGATACTGTGACGAAAGGCGGCGCAAGGGGGCGCAAGGGGGCGCAAATACAAACGAGCAAACGGGTCACCTGATGGAAAGCAACTTCCGTCGCCCATGGACACTCACAGCATCAGAAGAGCTGCAGGTGCATTGCCGGCCTTTTAAGAGGGAATAGGGTAATAGGGGAGGGTAGGGAAAGGAATAGGGTAGGGGATTGGGCCTCCGGTAAACTCACTCACTCGGCGAAACATAGCGCTAGCGCTGTTTCACGCTGGTTTTCTGTGAGGACGTGGTATTTCTCCGGTTGAGCCGGCCTATTCGTGCCGAAGCATGGCTCTCCCACGTATAAGATATGAGCATCGTCTAGTTATTACTTAGTTAACGCCTTCGTGGTCCAGTGGTTTAGAGCGCGACTCTCGACTCGAAGGTCGTGGGTTCGATTCCCGCGTTCGGAACAATTATTTCCAAGTTTGATTAGGACGATGCAGGCTGATCACCTGATTGTCTGATAAGTAAGATGATCCATGCGTCGGATGGACATGTAAAAAGTTGGTCCTGCGTCAGATCTCTCGCCAGTCGTGTCGGTCGTCCGTCCCACTAGGTTATGAGAGTGCCCTTGTGTACTGCGCACACACTTGGGCACTATAATAATTACTCCTGCGTAATTATTATTACTTAGTTATCGTTTTCTTTACTTATTTTAATTGGTTAGTTTAAAAAGCAACTTTTGTAAGACAAAATCTTCTATTTAACAGGATTTAGCTCCAACATTGAAAATGTACAGTTCCTGCGTTACCCCATTATATGCGAAACAAGTTTTGAAAAATCTTTTGTAAATAAAACAATAATTTAACAAACTTTATATTTTGTACAAAACAAATAAATTAAAATCTAAAATAAATAGGAAATAAAACTAAAATAAATAGCTTACACCATCCTCATAAAAATTAAAAGTTAAATAAATTAATAATTTAAATTGCATACAGTCAAAAACTTAAACTAAAGTAAATCCTAAAATGTACAGTGTACTGTGTACGTGGATTATGTAATAAAATAAGGTACTTAATTTTTGACCAAATTTCCCTTTAAATAAATGAATCATGGACACTAAGTAAATTACGCGGCTAGGCATACTATGCGGCCGGGATGGGCGCGGCGGCGTGCGTTTCATTTTTATATAATTTTTTTCATCTAATATAATAGCCAAATTACGTCCTCGAGCATTGAACATGTTACACCAGTCACTCGTAAAGTGGCTATCCTGACCGATTTTTTCAAAAAGTATTACTTATAATAAATAATAGTTAAAAAAATCACTTCTAATGAAACTTCAATCTAGAAAATTTATTGAGCTTTATGTACGAAGGATTTTTATATTATGTAAAATTTTTTAAGGGCCTGTTTCACCACTGCCTGATAAGGTGCCGGATAGGCTTATTTGACAGATTCTCCATACTCTATCTGTCAAGTTAAGTGGTGGATAGCCTTATCAGTGGTGAAACAGGCCCTTAATCTACTTTTTAAATACAAATACTGTCAGTATTCATGATCGTAAGTCAAAAATTATTTCCTAGAATAATTTTCATAAAAAGTTATTTAAAGATACCTGTGTAACGTATTATTATAATTTAATTTAATAAAAGCTATTATGATAAAAGCCTGCAACTGATGCTCTTAACTCACGTATTTTAATATTAATTATACTCCACTTTGTTCAAAATAATTATATTCTCAAAGAAAATTCTTAAATTAAAATAATTAACAAAGAAATTTGACAATGACAAAGAAAAAATAAGACTTTTGAATGCAGATATGATGAAACAATACAGTTAATAGAACATTAAAGTATGTATGTAAATAAAAGAAGAAAGAAATACAAATAACGTTGCTGGAAATTGGAATAGATAAAGTCGAGTTCACAGAAAAAAATATGAAGAATGTAAACATATTGACAGGAAAAAATTATAAAAGGTTTAGTCAGTAAGTAACAGATAACAAATAAGACGAAGATTAAGGTAAAGTCTTGAAAAGTCAAAAGTTAAGAACAAAATAGGGCAGGTTCCAAAGTATAACCCAGTATACTTTCCATTGATCATGACGTCAAAATCGACGCCATACTGTTCACTAGGTCCAAAATACACGCCAGTACATTGACGTCAGACGTGTTTGACTTTGTTAGGATTTCATTTCGTCACACTTGTCTTGTCCAGTCACCAAAACAATATGGCGGATTCAAAACATCACAGGCTTTGGCCAGTATACTGGGTTGTATTTCGGAACCTAGACATAGATTGGGTATAACAAAATGACAAAAATAGAAAGAGACAAGAAACAAACATACAATAACATGAAACAGACTAGGAATATAAGAAGAACATTTTAAAGTGCCTGTTTCACCACTTCCTGATAAAATCCACCAATTAACTTGACAGATGGAGAACTTCTCTTTTATTGCAAGTAGTAGACCTAAAGTTTAAGCAACTGATACTAAGAAAGAAGAAAACCTCTCAATTAGAAAGACTTAATAAGAACACATCTTTTCTTATTTTATGAGTAGTAGACAGATAATAATATTAATAACATTCTAGATTCATAGATGATATTTTAGAGAAATGTCTTGAAGAAGACTAAGAGATAAAACTTAAGAGAAAATTCTCTTCTTTCCTCTTCTAGCCACAGTAAATATACTGAAGATTCGTCAAATAACATTAATTCTAAGATTCTAAGACATAGAGCGGTGAACAACCCAGAAAAAGCACAACAACTCTCTTCTCGTCTAAGCTGCAGACTCAGAAGCCGTAATATACACAAGAGGTTTCTAAATCAACATATTATAAGACATAGAACGGAAAACAAACGAGAAAGAGCTCAAGCAGAAAAACTGTCTTTTTTTGTCAAGAAAAGAGCAGCACAAAAAGAGGTAAGAAACCAGAAGAAGCTGAAGAAGAATGTCTTCTTTCTCTCTTCTCTTCTAAGCAGTAAACTCAGTCGCAGTAATATACACAAAAGATTTCTTAAATAAGTTATAAGACTTAAGACATACAGAGGAGATAGAACTAAAAAAATCTCAAGAGTAAAAATCATTTTTTGTAAGCATAACATGGAGCGATAAATAAACTGAAAGAGCGCAAGATATATGCTCATGCAGAGCTATGTCCACACTATGCAATTCCATCTTCAATTTTCGTCATCGTCTTTTTATTAAACTTTCGTTTGGCATATTCAATAATTGAATGCGTCAAAATCCACCCGCCTTGGAAAGAAAAGTGTCATAGGGTCGCAGGCATGCCTCACGTGCGATATTGACTGCGCTATAACGCATGCCCTTTATGAACAAAAAAGGTACAGTGTGGACAAAGCTGTCAACGGAGAAAAATGTCAAGAGTAAAAACCATTTTTGTAAGCACTTTTGTAAGCATTTTTGGAGCGGTAAAAAAAACAGAAGAAGCTCAAGAAAATCTCTTGTCTTTTCTCTTTTAAGCATGAGAAGACGTTAAACGGAAAAAAATACCAGCTGAAGAAGAATCTTCTTTTCTTTCTTTTCTTCTCCTCTAAGCAGTAGACCCAGGGGCAGTGATATACACGGGCGAAGGCGTTGGTCTGTGCTTAGAGATGGTATACGCCCTGTTGGAAGGCCAGTCCTTGCCGTAGCCACCTCCTGAGGAGTAGGCATAGCTGCTCCCGTAGTCCGCGTTGAAATCGCTCCCGTCACTGCCGAAGTACGAGTAGTGGGTGGAGGGGTGATGATGCTGGAAAAGAAAGTTTAAATATTAGTACATAATCCTTAGAAGATAATTATTGGTCCTTGTTATTGTTACACCCAAGAAACAGCCCCTCGTAAATGATATCATTTCGCTAATAATCCTACCAGAAAAGTTTATTCATAGCTGATTTGTCGTAATTTGGTCGCGTTATGTCAAACCTACCCTAAATACACACAAAAATTTACATAAAATTGACATAACCCCTTCGGCGTTCATCATAGACCATGGTAGGTCTACCATGGTCTATGATGAACGCCTCAGTGGTCTAGTGGTTTATAGCGTGGCTCTTGACTCGGAGGTCGTGGGTTCAATTTTCGCGTTAGAAACATGTTATTTCTAAGTTGGGTGAGGACAATGTGGGCTGATCACCTGATTATCAGACAAGTAAGATGATCAATGGGTCAAATGGGTACATAAAGTCAGTCGTCTCGCCAGTCGTGTTGGTCGTCCGTCCCACGTCGTCCGGGTTATGAGAATAAAGGAACGAGTGTTCTTGTGTACTGCGCACACATTTGAGCACTATAAAATTACTCCTGCAAAACTGGCCTGGTTTCAATGAAACCGACCACCGGCCACCGAAACCGTCGTGGTAGTTATTACATTCCATGTCCCCAGATATTAACCCTTATTCCATGATTTTCATTATCTCTAAGTATTCATGTACATCCACTCATCATGTAAGCTACTGAAAGTGTTGTGATAAGGTCTTATTGACAATATGAATAGGTACAGTTCGCATAAAAAATAATTTTTAAATGACAAAGATGATATTGTATGTAATTTTGATTAAAAAATCCTGTCAATAATAGTATCCTCTATGTTTCTTAATTCATTATTATAATAATTCTTTAAGCCTAAACCGCTGGACCGAGGAAAGGACATAGAATCGTTTTATCGTAGCAAAATGTAAGGTTCCCACTTCCCGCGCTATAAACTAATTTCCGCGCAAAGTCGTTAGGGGCAACGTCTAGTTTATAAATATTTATTTCGCTTTACTTAAAAATATTAACATTTATTTTTGAAAGCAGCAAATAAAATACGAATTTAATTTAATCAGCGACTTATCTCTTTACAAAATACTTTTAAATTTAACCACAATCCAAAAGGACCTTTAAGAAATATCATCAAAGTCACTGATAACCTATATTCAAATAAGGCCAAAATCTTGCACGTGGATTTTATGAACAAGAAGTAATGTTCATCGAAATACCATATTATGGAAGAATAACTGGGTCGAAAAAATCGTCCGTCGTTCCGTACCATTTACTGATGTCAAAAATAGGCAAAATATTACGTTTTTATGGCATCTCCCTTAAATATTTATCAAAATTTGTTTTTTAAAATTTTTCTGTTTAGCGGCAACAGAAACAAAAAAATTACATAATTTCAACTATCTATAGCTATCATGGTTCTTCAGATAGAGCTTGGTGACAGATACACGGACATACAGCGATGTCCAGCGATGTCTTAGTAATAGGGTCCCGTTTTCACCGTTTTGGTACGGAACCCTAAAAATGGTTCCACGACACCTTTTATATGGTTGTCACGGATTGGTATGTGTTTTTCTGTAGCTGGAGACATATTTAAGCGGTCAATTAATGTATGAGAGTTACCGTTCTATAGTATGGTATTTCGATGGCTGCCATGGCCCATTGCTTTTTCACGGCTGTTTTACCTTAGAATTTGTACGATTATAGCTCCTGTTTCGTTAGCATAAAGATCATGTTGAAGATTTTATACTTGGTTCCGGAAAAATAGGTTGAAAGAATATGGTTCGTATTTAAAGCAGCCATTTTGTTAAGTTGTTTCAATGTTCAATAAATTGGCTTAGCAAAATTTATATTTAGTGGTTTATTATTATGAATATCTACAGGGTGTCACAAAAATAAGTGATAATACTTTAGGGTGTGTACGTATTCCTTGTAAAGTAAGTCCTTGTAGTTCACTGTGAAAGTAGCAGCTCTGAAAGACGAACATTTTTTTTCACTTTTGTATGGGCAAGGGCCCGAGCGTCACGAGTTTCCCCATACAAAAGTAAAAAAAAAGGTCTTTCAGCGCTGCTACTTTCACAGTGAACTCTCTACAAGGAACACGTACACACCCTAAAGTATTATCACTTATTTTTGTTACACCCTGTATACTGTTTGTCAGTTTTCACGCAGAAACCACTAAACCGACTTTGAAAGGAATATAAAGACTCTGTATATAACACCCGACGGAAAAAGAGGGGTGTTAAAAGTTTGACGTGTCTGTCTGTCTGTGTGTCATATACATACTGTAGCAACATAAAGTTAATTATATGCCTAGCGGAATAGAGCAACAATCTCGAGCTGTCAAACGAAACTGAAATTGGTTTCATCTGTGTGTAAAAATATGTGTACGTATACACTTACACAAGCATGATTGAACATGATTTCTATGAGATTAAATTGTCAACGTGCGGCACGTGCCGACTGGACGTCAAAAAGGGAGTGCTGCTGTCATGTATCACGCGTCTCTTTTTACCACGCAGTGTTACTGATAGTGACATCTCTCTTGCTCAGGCCTTTGTTTCTCAATTCCGCTAGATATATCAACTTTATGTGTAGCAATTCTGTACTAACACAAAAAAGAAAAATAATGTTATTTAAAAATAATATCTAACGATTCTAATTTGCTGTATAATATTATCATCTTTTAGTCTAACTCTACCGCCATGCGGTTGACAGCTACTGCATGCGACAGAACAATGTATTTAAACAATGGAGTAAAATAGTTGATAATTACATTGCTTATTTAACCGAATTTTAAAAGAGGAAGGTTATATGGTCGCTGTTAAGAATTAGTGTCCTAACCCACAATTTTTTTTGTTGTTAAATTTTGAATGCAGTCTTGTTCTAAATCATCTACAGAACATAACTGTATTCATAACTCAATACGTAATTTTTTGTGGGTTAGTACACGAATGCTTAACAGCGTCCAATTTATTATGTTCATCTGTATAACTTTTCGCTTTATCTAATTGTAAGAATCCAAATAAGCGCAGTAATATTATTTGGCGAAAGTACTTTAATGCTAAGTACTCACATACTGTTTTGCTCGATAGTTTTACTCAAAATCGAGCAAAAACCACCGGTCCGCACCGCAAAACTCGCAGCTCGAAGGCTCGCATCGAGCCAACTTGACAATTTTTTGACACTAGTTTTTATTGTTCGTAGCTAATTTCCTTCGAACAGGAGTAAAACTATCGAGCAATGCTGAATGTGTGTACGAAAGCCCGAGCCGTGGTTTTTACTCTACATGATTGCTCGATCGAGCAAAACCGTATGTGAGTACTTACACTTAGACACGAAAATGCTGAACGAATTTAATATAATTATTTGACACAGAAGTTTAGGCTAACACGAATATTTTGTACGTATCTTATAAATTAGCACGTAAGCTTTTTTTGCTGAAAATGTATGGTTCCCGCGCGATAAGCTAGTTTAAGCGCAGCAGGGTTTCTGGCATCATCTAGTACTTTGTAAAAGTGTATGATCTTCATGGGATAGCTCCGAAACTATAAGAGTCTAGACTCTAGACCAATTTTAAATAAATTATGGCACAACACGAAAAGAAAACACCATGAAAAGTAGTGTAATAATAATACTCAATTAATTTGAATAATGTGTGAAATATAAATAATACTAGGATTATTATTGGTTAGATAATTACAATTATTTTATTGTAATCTACTATTAAATATTAATCTGAAAAAGGAAAAAGAGGGGTGTTAAAAGTTTGACGTGTCTGTCTGTCTGTGTGTCATATACATACTGTAGCAACATAAAGTTAATTATATGCCTAACGGAATAGAGCAGCAATCTCGAGCTGTCAAACGAAACTGAAATTGGTTTCATCTGTGTGTAAAAATATGTGTACGTATACACTTACACAAGCATGATTATTATTGGTTAGATAATTACAATTATTTTATTGTAATCTACTATTAAATATTAATGTGAAGGCATAACTAATGTAAGCCGTGAGAATTGATCTAAAACATGTCTGACAGGTGATCTAAATAATTACATACCGATTGAATTCAGCAAATGAATTGTCAAAACTGTCAAACTGACAATTAATGTCAAATTAGTACGAATTATGAATTGCAAGCAGACTTGCAATTTGGGAGTTAAAAATCTTCTTATAAGTATATAAAATTCTCGTGTCACAATGTTAGTCCCCGTACTCCTCCGAAACGGCTTTACTGATTTTAAACAAATTTTATATGCACATTCAGAGGGTCTGAGAATCGGCTACTGGGTACTTTTTATATTGATAAGTGCATTTTTTGAATAAAAAATAGTAAATTATTACAACTCGAGATTGACGGCGACCATTGTTTGTGCGACGGGATAGCGATGGACGTTGCCATGGTGCCATACCTATTAAGTAATTTCAATAAAATCATATGAGCGAAATACTTTATACCTATTATGGCAAAGCAACGTTTGCGGGGACAGCTAGTGTTTCATAATAATATTATTCTCCAAAGCGCCCATTTTAGCCCCGTAGATCCTACAAAAAAATATATGAATATCACCTATCATTAAGAGAAGTCCACACCGCCCTTTTTTCCATACAAACGTTGTCCCCTGTTTCCTCCCTGGATAATGCTAGTAGAGTTATAATTTTTTTCCTGAACATCTACGGCCACTAATACGATGTCCCTATGTTTTCTTTTTGTCATAATTTAATTATTAAATAAGATATGAACGTTCAAAAACCCAAAAAAATGGCCAGATTTTCCGCTGTGTTCAAACGTCCATAAACAGATTTGGCTAGATTATACAAAAAAAGCAAAACATAGGAATACAGCTCAAGCCTTTTTTTAATCTTTAATGAAAAAAGTACTTAAATCGGTTAAGTTTTGGAGAAGGAATCAGGGGACAACGAATCGATGATTTTCTGGATTTTCTGCAGTTGTCTCTATCGCGTTCTGCGGTATAGGCTTGAGGTAAGGGAGACACCTATAGATATTACACGTGCTCTTTTTTCATTTCTCTAGCCCCTGGTGTATCCTCTTAACATACAGTAAATCATTCGGACAGATAGAAGGAAAGATTAATGAGATCGTGAGATGAAAATACGTCATGAATTAAGACGCTATCAGTGTAAGTACCTGGCTTCTGAAGTCATTCATACACAAGGTATAATGTGATTTTATTAGCACAGAAGAAATGCGATCTATTGTTAGTTTGTGTCTTTGATTAATTAATTCTTAAAGCATTGTTATGTTCCGCAAAATACAATCAAAGCCAAAACTTTTTTGTTCCTTATCGCTTTGATCGGTACATCTTTTGTTTCTCGTTTTTCTACTTAATTCTTCTACTCGTATCTCATCTGACCCCTCTTTTTTACCATTCTGCTTATTTATCTATAACTTCCAAGTCTTTCTTACCTTATTTCAACAGATAATTCTTTCAATGATTTTCTTTCTAACCTAATTCATTCCTGTTCATTTTATTATTGCCTTATGGCGCATCCACACATGCCGCCGGCTTATGCCGCCGGTTTTCAGATTACCTTGCCACCGAAGCCGGCGGCATGTGTGCTTAGCCGGCGGCCGGACCACCGACCGTGCCGCCGGTATAATTTATTTATACGTGGGAGAGCCATGCTTCGGCACGAATGGGCCGGCTCGACCGGAGAAACACCACGTTCTCAAAGAAAACCGGCGTGAAACAGCGCTTGCGCTGTGTTTCGTCGAGTGAGTGAGTTTACCGGAGGCCCGATCCCCTACCCTATTTCCTTCCCTACCCGCCTCTATTACCTTCCCTTCCCTACCCTCCCCTATTACCCTATTCCCCCTTAAAAGGCCGGCAACGCACCTCCAGCTCTTCTGATGCTGCGAGTGTCCATGGGCGACGGAAGTTGCTTTCCATCAGGTGACCCATTTGCTCGTTTGCCCCCTTTATTTCATTAAAAAAAAAGCCGGCGGCATGTGTGGATACAGCATTACAAGAATTGACTCGGCAAACTTCATATTTAGGAATTCTTCCCGATCACTTTCTTTCTTGCCAAATTCTCTCCTACCTAATTCCTTCTTATCTCACAAGCCTTGGCGATCAGCAAACTCAACGGATAATTAAAGACGTGAGTGGAAGAACCAGATAACTCAAAATTCCCTCCTCATTTGTTCGCTTATAATTTTAACAAACCTTGTAACTTAGTACTTACCTATTTGATCATTGTTAATTATAAAATCTACAGTTTTTTACAATCATTTTCCGGCCCCAAAGCCTCTATCTATGCAAAAACAGGCATTTTTAAACTGTTACATATACTAATCTACGACGACAACGGCGACCTCTGTGGCTCAGTTGGTGGCGCGTTGTAGCGGGATTCAAACCTGCGTACTCCGGGTTCGAATCCGCCGACGGAACAAATGTTTTCAATGTTCCTGGGTCTTGGATGTGTATTAAATATATGTATGATATAATAAAAATCTTAAATATATTATGTTTACTATAAAAGTATTAAAATAAATATATTTCCGACATCTGGAACCCGTAACACAAGTCCTTCAGGTACTTAGCACGGGGCCAGACTGACGTGGATGCGTCCATAGATATTATTATTATTATTATCTGCTCCTTCTACTAACGTCTTCAATTCTTTGTAATCACTTTCTTTGTCTGGCCCATTTTCTTTCTTACCTTACAAGCCTTGAGTGTGCTCAACAGGCTCGGCACCAGTAGCGCGGCCACCAGCAGCAGTTTCTTGATCAGCATCACCGCCATGAGTATGGGGATCAGCATCATCTTCGTCTTCAGGGTTGCTAGCAGGTTGAGGACTGGAACCATGATGGCTAGACGCTTCTTCTTGCCACGGCCTGAAAGGAGAATTATGCTTGTCAGATACAGTTTCAATAAAAAAAAAGTAATAAATGGGATATTTAATCATGTTATTCTAAAGTCGACTAAATTTTTCTTTCTTTAAAACCAAAGATTTCTGGTTTCTAAATATTATGTGACTAGTATTTTTGATGACTGTAGGATGTAGGTACCATTAAGGAAATTGTCAGACGTACGCTATTTGGTCTAGTTACTTCAAATGCATGAGTCGTCTGTCTGTCGGCCGAACTTGACACAATACGACCAAAGTAAGTTGGTCGTCTATTTTCCTCTGAATATATTTCTCTGATTTTATGAGCAAGTTGCTAGCTGCAAGCTTGCAACAAGCTGCAAGCTTTATGAATAGCAACAATCACAGTAATGTACATAACTGTAATAATTGTTGCTATGAAAGCTTGATTTCAGTGTTGATCCGAAATTAGAGATAGAAACTAAAAATCTGTACAAATCTAACGGTATAATCTGGTAAGAAATTAAACTCAATAATTTAAAAACGAGGTTGTTTCTTTTCAGATTTTTTAAAATTTCAGATTTGATCTATCGACTTGTATATACAGCATCCGATATCGGATGCGATCATGAGAAAATGTATGACCCACCGCATCTCTGTTGTAGGTCACTTAGAAGTTGGTTCCGTCAATTCTGACATTAGTTCCGTGTCGCGACCCAATTATTCTGACACTGAGAACCGTTTTTTTAAATCGTAATTAACATGCTCTTATTTTACCGGAAACACCGTTATTGCTCGATTGATTAGTCGGTTTCGGCCTAAAAGGACGCCAATGATAAATATTATACTAGCTAAAAGCCGATCTTTGTGAGGGCTCGCGTCGTTTTTTTTAAAAGCTTATCTTGTATTTTAATAGTAACCAAACCTTGACCGACCGATGATAACACATCTACATATAGATAAAAAATACTATGTTAAAGTACAAATCAATAGACGTGATAGTTTTTCCGTAAAGTATAGGTACCTCAAAAGTGCTCAGGTTTTGGCCTGTGGGGTATACTAGGGCTCGCTTCGTTTGCCCTGATTAGAGGCAAAAAAATCTTGATCTATTAGACTATATATGTTAGATATTGTAGTTATTTCTCTTGTTTAAATTTTTATACTTATAATGAATATATTATGAATATATACTATAATAAGTATTATATAATAATCGAAGAGATAGACAGACGAAAATCTGTTCTTTAGTTCTTATAATCTGTCAATATTTCTATTAGTAGTGCATCTTATTAAAAGAAACGAAGAAAAATTGTTTGTTTCCATAGAAATAAATCAAGATAGAACGGCGACGGGCGTGCGTTGCTAAGGAATCGCTCGTGTCAATTTTTGCTTTGCTTTAAGTTAAGACAAATAACTTACCCGTGGAAAGAAATACCTCCTTTTGACTGATTCACTTTCGTACTTCTGTTTTTACAATTAGACACTGCACAAAAAGGCATTTTTGCACAGCCGCTCCGTTGTAATCAAGTCGATACGTGCGCGCTGACTTAATGAACGTCCAACAAATCTTGTTCATATTTATGTGAATTTCACTGTAATGCCTAAACTACTGATCCTATTGTAATTAATTGACTGCCAATAGTTCCGTAATAGTCCCCACTCCCCAGTTACATAGAAAAAGTAGTTTACGTATATCTATTCAAGAACTAACCTTTCCTTCTGATTTTGCCCAATGCCTTCTGAAGTGAATCTGAAGCAATTATATTTTTAAAAATAAGTTAAACAATATTTTTTTCTTAGTTAAGTACTAAATATTGTATTTTTTTTAATTTATAGGTGGTGGTGTAACAAAACTAAGTGATAATGGGTGTGTACATGCTCCTTGTAGTCAGTTCGTGAAGTAAAAAAGGAATAAATATTCACCCCAAAGTATTATCACTTAGTTTTGTTATATTACAGCCTGTATAAAACAGTATACAACAGCTATTATTACAGGTTAAAAAATAAAAACCTATAATACAAAGCTACTAACGGATTTCGATCAAATTGCTGGATTTTATTGTCTGACTCTGATATTACATATAATAAGCTAGTTAGTAGTTCTGATTTTGAAAAAGACCAGTTTAGGTACCCGTGGGGCCGATCTTTTTTAAATTTCTTTAGTTAAACAATTTCTATAATGTATTACGACATAAGAATAGTTCTAAGATCAAAGATGACGTTTATAGTAACATTTGATGATTCCGCTTTTCATTACGACTTTTCATAGAAAAATGTCAAACAAATGAATTGCTTAGTAAGACTGGGTTGCACCAGAGGCATGGGTAAAGTTAAAGTTAAATATGGCGTCCAAACACCCCATATTCTCATACGACATCTGTCAATTTTTCCGGTTATAGTTAAGGTTAAAGTTAAAGTTAGTTGGTGCAACCCAGTCTAAGAATCATTAAGACTGGGTTGCACCAACTAACTTTAACTTTTTCTCTTTTCCAATTTTATGGGGCATAAAATATTTTTAACAAGTGTTTTTAGATTACGAGCAAAAACAAAAACTGTTTATGAGTCTGCAGTGGTTAAAGTCATAGTGGAAAACAGCATCAATTTGTTTTAAGAAACAGTTGAAAATCTTAAAAACTAAAAAATGAAAGAACATTGAAAATTGTAACTTATAACACAATGAAAGCCCAAGCAAAAAAATAAATTACTCATAATTCTCGGGGATTTAAAATTTCAGCCTGTATCTTTTGATTTTTAAGAATTTACATACCACAAGCTACGAGTATAACCTATCGATTGCAGCGCATACGTCATACAAAAAGTAGGTTGGAAACAATATAAATCCCGATCATGCCCGATTAAAGGTGATCGCCATGAAGCTAATGGTGATCGCACATATACGAGTATCAGGATTCAGAGGGCCTAGACAAGTGGCAAGCGACTATCGTAAACGCCAACAAAATGTATGGGATTTGACATTTAAGTATTCGCTAGTGAAGTGATGACTTAATATATCAAATCGCATGCATTTTGTTGGTGCTTATGATAATCGCTTGCCACTTGTCTACAAGGGCAGGGCGCACGCGCCAAACGCGCCGCATTTTAGAATTCGTTGTATTGAAATGATGAGGAACCTCGCACATTCGTCCGCACCGTACGCGCCGCATTTCGTGTACTATGCGGTGCGTTCGACGTGCTGACTATAGATGCTGGCGGGAAAGATTCCGAATTATTCCCGTCGAATACTTCGGAAGTATTCCGAAATATTCCGAAACTTTGGGAATATTTCAACTGTCAAAAAAAACGAAGAAAATTGCGCTTGGAAGTTGTAAACTATTTATCTTTAGTTGTGTATCTAAGAATATGTGATGCCGGTTACTAACATTATTAGCCAAGCGGCGAGAAACGGCTTTTTTGGCTTATTATTATCATTACTAGCGATAAATAGCGGCTGGTAACGGCTTGTTACTTTTCTTTGATAATACCTATTACCTAATCATATGAGTTCGTTTATTTTTTATGGTTTTTATTCTGATTTACTTACAATAGGATATATTAGTATGGATAGTATGGATATAAGTAAGTAATAAGTAGGTAAGTATAGATTAATCAATCCCATTGGCCATTACTAATTTATAATAAAACTAGATGACGTCCGCAACTCCGTTGCGCCAAAATTCGTTTATCGCGCCAGAACCGTACATTTTTCCGGGACAAAAACTATCCTATGTCCTTTCTCGGAACTCAAAGTATTTCCATGTCAATTTTCAGCAAAATCGGTTCAGCGGTTCGAGCGTGAAGAGGTAACAGACAGACAGGCAAACAGACGCACTTTCGCATTTATAATATTAAACCTAGAAGTAGGTATAGATAAACAATTTATATTTTACTTAAGTGCGTAATGTGCCACTGAACAAATAATTCACTCAACCACCACAAACCACAAACAAACACGTATATTTCCATTGAATTATTCCGGCGAAATATTCGATGGAAACATTCGATTGCGGGGTACGAATCTTTCCGCGGGGTGAGGGAAAACTTCTCCGGGGAGCATCTCCCTTCCGCACCGCCGTCGTCCGCTCGCACGACTCGCTCGCCCGTACGAGCGGGCGACGGCGGTGCGGAAGGGAGATGCTCCCCGGAGAAGTTTTCCCTCACCCCGCGGAAAGATTCGTACCCCGCAATCGAATGTTTCCATCGAATATTTCGCCGTGGCAGTCGGCGCGTGCGAAGCGGTGATAGCGGCCGGCGGGCGACGCTCTATGCGCGGCGGCGATCGATGATTGATGCAAAATACGATTTTTCAGCATAAATAAATATTCATATTATTTTTTTTATTAAATTCATTTTGAATAATTCAAATTTAAAGAAACTTTCCCAGAAGTATTCCGGAATTATTAGGAATTTTTCAGAAGTTTTGCAACTATAGTGCTGACAAATGTGAAAAAAGCTTAATAATCCTTCAAAAAGTCGGACGTATCTTAGATAGATAGAAAACTCTTTATTACTCACAAATTGGAACTCTAGTCCGACTAACTTAACAAGTTTATAGTAAAATGTGGGCAAGGGCGGCCTTATCGCTATAAGCGATCTCTTCCAGGCAACCCTGCGGATATGAAGATATTGCATAACTAAATTAGCAGGATAATAGAATAGCAAATGCTAGAGAAAATTTGAATATCTCATATATTTATATCTATTTATTTATCTACTAGCTGACCCGACAGAATATGTTGTTCTGTCTTAAAGATGATTATTTAATTCGAATTGTATAATTAAGAAAAAAATAGATTAATTTTAGTATCTCCATGCCATATTTCATCAAAATATTATATTAAATAGTTTAGGCGAAAATGATACAAGTTTATTATGAGGGAACCGTACATTTTTCCGGGATAAAATGTATCCTATATCCTTCTCTAGGATTCAAAGCATCTCGATACCAAATTTCAGCAAAATCGGTCCAGCCGTTTACGCGTGATGTCGTAACCAAGGGATATTTGGATTCATTTTATTATTTAATATATAGATAAGTATCTTATCTTAGTTTCATAAAGAGAATAAGTTTCACGACAATAATAATTAATCTACAATACGTAAGTACTAAGTATTTATTTCATTTACCTGGGAGAGACCGAAAAGGGTCGGAAGATAAGTGCGTTGCCTTTGTTCTATGAAAAACAAACATTTAGCCAGAGAAGTAAGGAAATTGTAGACAGAGCTAAAGTAAAACTAATTTATCTCTTGTTTTTTTGTCATACGTTAAGTCTCGATATTATAAAAAAAATAACAACTTTTTTTTAACGGGGCGAATAGCCCTATAGTGAAAATAAGCCCCGAATCGTTTCATTTTCTAAAATTAGATACTACATTATATTTCTGAGAATTCGATTTGAGCAAAAACACGATAACCTAAAATTTTCTCGATAGAAAAAAATTACAAAGATGCATCTAATTTTCACGAATTTTTCATTTATTGCCCTAACCGTGCATTGAACTAAGTTAATATTTTAACACATTGTATACAATTCTATCATTGAGAGATCGACCTAGCGGATTTTTAAAATGTTGTATATTTATCGAGTTATTGAGAAAAACTAATTTGGCGATGAATCCGCGTCGTCCTTTTTCATCTGGCATATGAAAGACGGGCGTGAGTGTGAAGAGAGAAGGACCATGTCTGATTTTTTGGCTTAGTCGCCCTCTTAAGCCGGGTTGAAGAGGGTTTACTTATTGCTTGAGTCCAACTCTACTTAAAATGGTGAAAATCTTCTTTTTAAAAGTCAACGTAGAAAATTTAATTCGACAAAATGTTTTATTTTTATATATTAAGATATTGTATGCCACCATTCAATATAATATTGAACCAGAGTGTAAATTACTAATTATATTTCAATCATAGTCCATGCAGTAGTAAAGATCTTTCACTTTATTTGAAATAGCGTTACAGTGACATAATCTAATATATAAAATTCTCGTGTCACAGTTTTCGTTGCCATACTCCTCCGAAACGGCTTGACCGATTCTCATGAAATTTTGTGAGCATATTGAGTACCTAGGTCTGAGAATCGGCCAACATCTATTTTTCATACCAAAAATTATTTATATGGCAAAATAACGTTTGCCGGGACAGCTAGTATTATTATATTATTTTATTTTTTAAAATACATTTTTTTAATTAGGACTTGAGGCTGAAATTAATAACCTTCCCTTCCTTTGCAAAAAAATAAATAAATAATTAAAAGCCACTTCCTTCGCCTATAATTCTATGGAACTATGTTATTCATTGCTTTTCCAGAAACAAAAAACAGTTTTCCGTAACAGTAGCGGGGAGAGATTGGCTAATTTGGCGAAGTATAATGAGAACGAATCCCCGATGTTAACCGACTTTTGCCAGTTATATTTACGGTGGGGGTGGTAAAATAATTGTACATTTAGCCGCTAAATTTAAGGCAGTTTGTGTCTTTTATACAAGAACTTGTAATCAAACTTTTTAAACAAATTTTCGCTTAAAACAAGTTGTTATGAATGCAGTCTTGTTCTTAATGATCTAAAAGACATGACGGCATTCATAACTCAATACGTAATTTTTTGTGGGATAGTTAACAAAATATGTTTATCAGGGTCCTTATAAGATGACCGGTTTCAAATAATTCATCAGTCAGGTTTTATTTGAATGAGCTTTGAATTGTGAGAACTCGAGAACGACTGGACGAACGGCTCTACCGATTTCGAACATAGAGTCTTTGGAAAGAACATACTATTATTATGATATTTTTATCACGAAAAACGCACGGTAACCGCGCAACATGTCGATTTTGAGTTTCACATCTAATTACTCGGGGAATCGAGTCAGTAGCGGTCATTGACTCCCTGTCAAAAAATTTGTCATTTTCTATATAAACCGCGATTGTCAATGAAGTGTCATATGTTCCTAGTCTCCAAGAGGTTTTCCGATGAATCTGTATTAATCTGTGTCTTTATAAGAGGTCGATTTTATAAAATCTTAAATATTCTAAGTACAGTGCCAGCAGTTTTCATTTAGCGCCTAGACTAAAAAGGTCAATGACAGCTACCGCCTCGTTTCGCCGAGTACAGTATAGTTCGGTTGCTTTAGACATTTTAATTAATAAAAATTCCCGGAAATATTTCTTCTGTATTAATTCTAAATAAAAACTAAGTGTCCATTGATCCCGTTTGTGCGGTTAAAGTTATGTTACTAACCATAAAGTTACTGTACTACATTTTAACGCCTCCGTGGTCCAGTGGCTTAGAGGATGGCTTTTGACTCATAGGTCATGGGTTCGATTCCCGTGTTGGAAACATGTTATTATGGTTAGGATAATGCAGGCTGTACACCCGATTTAAGATGATGATGTCCTGAGCCTGATCCCTCGTGATGACGTGGGAGAGCCATGCTTCGGCACAAATGCGCCGGCTCGACCGGAGAAATACCACGCTCTCACAGAAAACCAGCGTGAAACAGCGCTTGCGCTGTGTTTCGCCGAATGAGTGAGTTTACCGGAGGCCCAATCCCCTACCCTATTCCCCTTCCTATCCTCCCCTATTCCCTTCCCTTCCTATCCCTACCCTCCCCTATTACCCTATTCCCTCTTAAAAGGCCGGCAACGCACACGCAGCTCTTCTGATGCTGCGAGTGTCCATGGGCGACGGAAGTTGCTTTCCATCAGGTGACCCGTTTGCTCGTTTGCCCCCTTATTTCATAAAAAAAAAGAATTGCTAAATATGACCATTTTAGCCCCGCAGTTCAATGTTTATTGCTTCATGTTATTGGGAATTAGATTTTGATCATAATTCTAGTGGACACGACATAATAATTTACTGCTAACTCTAATTATCCAATTACTAAGATCTAATTATATACGACATGGTAGTGTATCTGCGACATGACATTAATTAAACAATAATTCAAATTAATAATTTAACATGCGGATGCATACTTAGTAATAAATCTAACCACAGACGTTTTCGAGACAAATATTTGCCAATTTATGGTTTAAAATGTATGAGTTAAAATAAACGACTTTATTATTTAACATTCATTATTTATTAAAAAAAAAATTTGTTTGGTTGCATGACAAATTTTTTACATTTCTACATAGAATTGCCTACGGGTTAGCCCGAGTGGAGTATAGCTTAGCTTATGGACTAATTAGTAATAATTATACAATTAAAATAAATAATTCGTCTAATTCATTCTAAGAATAAAAACAATGCTATCTCCTTTACCAGGACTCTAGATACAATAAGCAAAGTCAGATACGTTGAAAAAAATGTTTAAAAAATGACAAGAAAATTATGTCCCAATACATATTATTATTACTGCGTAATTTTCCTATTGATTTTTTTTATAATTTTAAATTATCCCATGACTGTTTTTGTATAATTTTTAAAACCTACTTCTTACTCTATGTATGCCATTCTATGTCTATGTTTGTAGGCTTTACGTGTGAAAAGGACCTTCAAACCACAAAATGTACTTTCTCACACTGAAATTATAATTTTATTTTGAAGTTTTTGAAAAATTGAAAAGTTAAGTTATAATTTCTAAGTGACACTTTATAAAATAACGAGCTTCTGCCCGCGGCTTCGCTCGCGTTAAGAAGGATTATTTTATACAAACTTTCATCCCCTATTTGAACCCCTTGGGGTTGGAATTTATCAAAATCCTTTCTTAGCGGATGCCTACGTCAAAACATCTACCTGCATGCCAAATTTCAGCCCGATCCGTCCAGTGGTTTGGGCTGTGCGTTGATAGATCACTATGTCAATCAGTCATTTAGTCACCTTTGAGTTTTATATATATATATATATATATATATATATATATATATATATATATATATATATATATATATATATATATATATATATATATATATATATATATATATATATATATATATATATATATATATATATATATTACGATTTTCTTACTATATCTTATAATAAGATATAGTAAGAAAATCGTAGACCGCCGAAAGCCATTGACACATGGTTTTATTGTACACATTTTGTTCTGAATACGGTCATAAGTAACATAAAATTGAAAAAGGTACGAAAATACATAAACATGTCAAACTTCTGCACACAAACTCAACTAAACAGAATGTAAGAAAACCATAAAATTAATATACCGAGCGGAATAGATAAGGCCTAAGTAAGCAAGATGTCATTATCAATAACACTGCGTGGTAAAAAGAGACGTGTGATACATGACAGCACCACTCTTTTTTTGACGTCCAGTCGGCACTTATCGGCACATTGACAATTTAATATCATAGAAAGATGCTTGTGTAAGTGTATAAGTCAAGTATACGTACACAAATTTTTTCACACAGATGAAACCAATTTCGGTTTCGTTTGACAGCTCGAGATTGTGGCTCTATTCCGCTAGGTATATTAACTTTATGAAGAAAACTAAGTGATGATACTTTAGGATGTGTGTGTGTGTGTTTCAGCACTGCCACATACAGTATATACATTACACATCCCAAAGTATTGTCACTTAGTTTTGTTACACATTGTGCAAAGATGAAGATGGAAAGTACTTACCATCATCCACTTGGTCTTCAATGGTCCTCGCTCCGTCCGGAAGGTTGACCCTCAGTCCCCTCACCCTGAAGAACTCTTTCACCAGGCTCATAAAATACTTCGCAATCTCCGTCCACTCCGACAGAATACCTCTTGGTTCGTTCAGCATAATCTCATCCTCTAAGGTCACGTTCAAATCATTCTGGTCTTCAAGTGGGACCAAACTGAAGACCGAATTGGCCTGTATAGTGTCGTTGCTGTGCATGTCGCCAAAAATGGTCTTCTTCGCGATTTTCAACGCCCTATATTTTATGCAGGACATCGCTTCGCCTTTTACAAAACAACTGTCTTTGACGTAGCCAAAATAGTCCTCGGAGGTGGCTTGGTGGATGAGAAATATTAGGAGTAAGTAGAGTTTCATTTTCTGTAACAAAAAAGGGGTTTTAATGCTAAAATGAGGAGTTTTTTTATAGTATTTTTTATTTAATTTGATAATTTTTGTAAAAAATTAAGGCGTTGTATATTTATACAGGGTGTAACAAAGCTAAGTTTATAATACAATAGGGTGTGTACGGGTCCTGTGTATAAAGTTCGCTGTGAAAGTAGCGGCGCTAAAAGAGTAACTTTTTTCACCTTTGTATGGAAAAAATTATATTCTTGTCCATATTTGCTTTTTCAGCGCTGCCACTTTCACAGTGAACTCTATGAGAGACACATATAAACCATAATCTTAGTTTTATCACTTAGTTTTGTTACACATTGTACATTTATACGTATCATAGTCTAAAAGTTGAATTGAGGCACAACACCTATGAATAATAAAAACTAAGGAAGATTAACTGTGTCAAAAATTTTGTCCGCATTCAAGTCTAAAAAATGTGACCCGAATACATGCATACTTTATGCATGTATTCGGTACACAATTTTGTGTTTTTATACAAATAATAATTATCGTCAACGGCTTAGTTTGTAGCGCAACCGCACAAATGTCAAAGTTCGTATGAAATTCTTTTTCGTTATTTCGATCATGGTAGATTTGATTCTATGAATACTTAAAAGTATTATATTTTATATTTGACAAATAAAATAAAATAAAGCACTCAGAAGGGCTTATAATAACTTTTTTATTTTTTACTGGGAATAACAAATCCGATGGAAAATCTTTTGTTTGTTCAAGCTTTTGTTATATGTTTTGTCTGTTTTTATATATAATATACATTCCATGAATTAAGTTGTATTCTAATTTTACAAAAATAACCAGCAAAAATCCCACACAACACATCACAAAACACACGTCACAATTTTGCAGTTATTACGAACACTTACTTTCTTCGCTTTTTAAAAAAAAAAAAAGTAAACTTATTACTTCTTTGCTCGGAAAATAAAAAAAAAAAATAAAAAAAGTAAAAGCACACGTTTTACCGCGGAGACTGTGGTTGGATCAATGTCAGCTATAGCTAATGATTCTATATTTAAATGAGAGCAATGCTGGTAACTTAACACCGATTTCGAAATCGGTTCTAGCTTGTTCGTTCTGCACGGCTTTGCCTGCTTCACAAAATTTAACCTATAGCCTATAGCCCTTAAAATGTGATTTTTGTATACAGATCTACCAGAATCTGATAGCAAAAAGTGAGAAAAGAATTTGACTCTAACAATACTGGGGTGATTGGAATAAAACATTTTGATCCTAATTTTCCTTATACTCGTAGCGGCTGATTCTGTGTGTGAAACATGTAAGTATAAAATTTATCCAATGATCAAGGATATTTTTTGAAAATCTGGCACCATCCAAATTTGCCATCAGATCCTGGTAGACCTAAAGTAATAAGAGTTTTTTTTACAAAATATACATAAAATTATGAGCAAACACAATGACAATTACGAATACAAGTAAGTAATTAGTACATTGCCTGCAAGTCCGTTGCGCCAAAATTCCTTATATCGCGTGGGTACATTTTCTAGGATAAAAAGTGTCCCATGTCCTTCCCCGGGACTCAAAGTATCATGGAGATACTTTGAGTCCAAACCCTGCAGCCTGTTTTACCACTTTCTGATAAAGTGCTGAATAGGCTATTCACAGCTTTTTTTATAGCTTCTCCATACTTTATGATCTCCCTAATTCTGATCAAATATCAGATTCAGGGCCTGTTTCACTACTTCCTGATAAGGCTATCCACCAATTAACCTGACAGATCAAGTATGGAGAATCTGTCAAAAAGTTGTGAATAGCCTTTTAGGCACTTCATCAGAAAGTGGTGAAACAGGCCCTCGTCTATCAAGTTAAGACGTGGTGGATAGCCTATTCGGCACTTATTTCGAAGTGGTGAAACAGGCCCTTAGCAGTTTTAATATTAGAATAGATTATTTAATTGGTGGTAGGCATCTGTGTAGCCCCGACGTTCAGAGAATATTTGAAAAAATTTATTCTGAATAAAAAATTTTGAGTTTGAGTTGAGTTTGAGTTTGATTTATAGTAGTTTAAGCGGGGCTAAAATGGTCGCTTTGAAGAAACATGATATGAATCATAATATGATTCATTTTTCTAAAATCGCAAAACGCAACTCTGCTTGCAATTCATTTCTGTATTTTGTACTGATTTGACATTTGTCAGTTTGACAGTTTTGACAATTCATTCGCTGAATTGATTGAGAGGAATTGCTAAATGTGACCATTTTAGCCCCGCAGTTCTAAGCTTCAGCGTATTTACGCCAATAAACTTAAACATTTCCTGGAAAATCACAATAGAAACTTGACGGCTTTAGCTTGCAGTCAGCTTTATATAGCCTGCAGGCTAACCTCGACAGCATAGCCTGCATGTTATCACGGGCTATATGCATGTAATGCCTGAATTCCACCAACTGACCACTAAATTCCAAATGTTCAGAGAATTCTTGCATTTATGTTTAGCGCTTGCATCCTTTAGCGTATTGGCCATTTGGTTAGCCATTTTCAAAAGTATTTCTTTTGAATGGTCTTAGAGGACGCCCATTTTGGGCGCTTGACAGACGAGCTATTAATGTAGAATATTTATTACGTTATAAATAATTATTTTGACAGGAATATAAATAATCATTTCGATATTAAGTATCAATATTTAAACACTTAGGTAAAAAATCGACAAAACTCATGCGTGACCAGTTTCAAAACTTTGCCTCTACAGTAGGAAGCCTCAAAATATTTAAAACAATGGAAGTTGCGGATACAGATGTGGATGCGGATGCAGATGCGGATACAGATACGGATGAGGATGATTAGTAAAACAATAACTTTTGTTTGTTGTTGCATCAAGAGCCAGAGCTTTCATACCTAATTCTTAGTAACATACTTAAAAGGTTCTTTTCTTATTTCTTTTTTCCTTTTCACGATGAAAGAAGCATTAATGCGTCTTAACTAACGCATTGTCGTGTGGAGAAAGAGACAGTAAATCAGTTCGCCACTACGAAACGCAGTTCGTTCGTTTAATTTTAAAAATAAAATAAAATTTCATATTTAACAAAAATTGTCTTCCTGTCCAGAAATAAGACTCAAATATTTTTAGAAATATTTGATCGAATGACTTATTGGAGCCCCAAGAAAACATTTGTCGTTTCTCACAAAACGATTTCACGGATTTCCATCAATTTCAATAACAATTTTCCATTAAAAATTTTTCATTTCCGCTTTCGAAAAGACCTCTCTATATTGTAGAAAATAACTTTTTTCTAATTAATATTACTTATTAGATGACGCACGCAACTCCGCTATGCCAAAAGTGGCGTATCGTACGGGAACCGTACATTTTTTGGAATAATAAGTGTCCTTTGTCCTTTCCCACGATTTAAAGTATCTCTATACCAAAATTTCAATAAAATCGGTTCAGGGGTTTGGTCGTGAAAAGGTAACAGATAAACTGACTGACAGACATACAAACGGGCACACGTTCACATATTTTCTAAAGAGGAGGTTCCAAGGAAGTTCCAAAAAGGAGGAGGTTATTTTTAAAACAATCGTACCCACATACATTATAGTGACCTTAATAAAAAGTTAATTATTACACAACAATTAAACGTTGTGCGTAAGTTTGGCTTAAGTATGAATCTATTTCTCTAATGGTAGCTTTTATAATTTCCACTTTAATTAAATTATTAATATACAAACGGACACACAGACAACCCATCGTGTTTATTAGTAGATAGTTGTAATACAACCCCGTGTTTTCTAACCTCAATGATTTCACTCTCGCTGTAAGGTTAACGCACGCCCTTACTTACCCTTCCGCCATTTCCGTGGTAGGTTTGGTGAATATTTGGCAAGTTATCCGGGGCCGTAGCCTAAGTCCCTCTCGTTAAAAACGATGACGAAATTCGTTATCAAAATGTATGGGATTTGACATTAGTCTTCGCAAGCGAAATGTCATTTGGCGATGACTTATGTCAAACCGCATACATTTTGATAACGAATTTCGTCATCGTTTTTAACGAAATATACTTTGTCTAAGGGGGCAGGGGTTGCAGTTGAACAACAACGTTTATTTTATGTAAAAACATAATTTTATTTTGATTTTATATTATGAGTAAGTACTTCGGAGATTATAATGAGTAGGTAGTCAAAATTTGTTTTTGGAATTTTAGTTTTCTTAAGTTTACCTTTTTGGGGTTCCGCAGTCAACAAGGAACGTAAAACACGTTACAAATGTGCATTCATTGACCATACAAAAATTATTATCAAAAACTAGCGATACTACGGGACCCTATATTGCGCGTGGCCCGACACGCACTTGTTTGTTGACGAAATGGCTCTTATTATTTCTCTCCTGTCTTAACAAGAGAGAAATAATATGAGAAATAATAATATTTACTTATAAATAAGTTCAGTCTTGAACCACTATCTATATTTTCAATTTTAGAGCCAATGATCTAATTATATTGGATTGAATTGCTCAAAATATTGTTTTGTCAAAACCTCAGTGACTGAGCCCTTTTAAGGCGGTTCCCAATATTTGATCTATCTCTGGTTTGGCCCTACTAGAGATAGGAATAGCTCACATTAGACATTAGAGACATATATTTTATGTCAATTGTGAGCTATTACTACGAGTATCTCTAGTAGGGCAAAACCAGAGATAGATCAAATATTGGGAACGGCCGTTAATCTCTAAAGTAAAACAATAACTTAAATTGATTTCGGTGAATCTTCTTTGTGGTTGAATTTTTGAGTTTGTGTGCTACGCACGAACGGGTCGGCTTGACCGGAAACCATCTTACCTTAGCAATGTACACTGACCATAATATACGTCAAAAGATTACAGAAGCCAATTTTTCGTTTGTACAATACTTATATTATAGTACTAGATGCCGCTCACAACTCGGTTGCGCCAAAATAACCGCACCGTACATTTTTCCGGGACAAAAAGTATCTTATGTCCTTTCCCGGGACTTAAAGTATCTCAATACCAAATTTAAGCTAAATCAGTTCAGTGGTTTGGGTGTGAAGAGGTAACAAACAGACACACTTTCGGATTTATAATATTAGTATGGATGGGTAATGGATTTACACATAAGATAGGACTTTGATCTGACTAGCAGGTTCGATTTTCAGACGAAAATAGCATATTGAAAAAGTTCTTCTTCAGACCTACTTCCTCAATTCCTGAGGAAATATGATAGCATACGTGGTGTTTAGTAGGTTTTTAGGGGTCATCCTTAATATGACCAATGCCCTTTGGGTCAATAACCACTGTTCTATTTATTGAACTTTGATATTCATTGTAGCATTACACTTTCTATATTATGTACCATCGAAAAAATTGATTCATAGGCAGTTGAGGGACCTACGTCATTTGGTCGGATTATGTCATTTCAATATAACGATTCCGTGGTATAGAGCGCGGCTCTTGACTCGGAGGTCGTGGGTTCGATTCCCGCGTTGGAAACATGTTATTTCCAAGTTTGGTTAGGACAATGCAGGCTGATCACCTGATTGTCTGACAAGTAAGATGATCCATGCATCGGATGGGCATGTAAAAAGTCGGTCCTGCGCCTGATCTTTCGCCGGTCGTGTCGGTCTTACGTCCCACTGGGTTATGAGAGTAAGGAATAGAGAGTGCTCTTGTGTACTGCGCACACACTTGGGCACTATAAAATTACTCCTGCGTAGCTGGTCTGGTTTCAATGAAATCGGCCACCGTCACCGAAACCGGTGTGGGAGCTATTATTTTTATTATTATTATAACGATTTATAATATATAAGTAGCGTCGCAGTCGTACCCCTATTTGCATACAATTGCTTGTGATCTCACGGTGTAGCGGCCAAACCGCTTATTATCGCGGACGCATATTATTATAATTATTATTTGTTATATTTTTACGTGGTAGAGCCATGCTTCGGCATGCCGTGAAAACCGGCGTGAAACAGCGCTTGCGCTGTGTTTCGCCGAGTGAGTGATGAGTTTACCGGAGGCCCAATCCCCTACCCTATTCCCTTCCCTACCCTTCCCTATTCCCTTCCTTACCCTCCCCTATTCCCTATTAAAAGGCCCGCAATGCACCTGCAGCTCTTCTGATGTTGCGAGTGTCCATGGGCGACGGAAGTTGCTTTCCATCAGGCGACCCGTTTGCTCGCTTGCCCCCTTATTTCATTTAAGTAAAAAAATACAAAATAAAGGGGGCAAACGAGTCACCTGATGGAAAGCAGCTACCGTCGCCTATGGACGCTCGCACCATTATAAATCAAGCCTAAAATCCGACAACATAAAAATACAACATGTTGAAAAAAGAATAGCGTACCACCCGCAACCACACTAATCTACTGACACCTCATTTTACCACCAGCAGCTTAGCCGCTACCAAGGCACATACAATATACATACATAAACCAAAACTCTAAAAATCGTTACCCTTTTAACTTCGCCGTTGAGTAAGAAGTCAAACCTTCGCGTTAGTATACTCAATTTGTCACTTTTAACGTTATCAAAACAATCTTAGTCACAACTTAGCATTATCAAAACGCATGATCGGCTGTTTTACTTAATAGCGCCATTTTGTAATGACCGCCATTTTGTAATAACAGCCATTTTGTTTTTCACTCGCACAAATCACGCATAAGTGTTGCTGTGGTCAGCGATTTCTAGCAATGGAAAGTGGAAAAAGTGATAAATAGTATAATTAAAAGAAAAGTTTTGTTTTTACTTTTTACTAAGTTCAGTGTAAATAATAATAATATGCCTGGAGATGTAACAAAACAAACTGATAATCCATACTTCCATACTAACTTACATAATAGTATAAAATGTGAAAGTGTGTCTCTGTCTGTCCGTCTGTCCGTCTGTCTGTCTGTCTGTCTGTTACCTCTTCACGCCCAAACCGCTAAACCGATTTCGATGGGTATGGAGATAATTTGAGTCCCGGGAAAGGACATAGGATACCTTTATCCCGGAAAAATATACATATTATGGTTCCCGCGCGATAATTAACGAACTTTACAGCCATATTAATACAGCCATACATATAACCTCCTCTTTTTTTGGAAGTCGGTTAGTTTGAGGTATATATAGCCTATAGGGTATGTGCTCAACAAGATGCTGACTTCTGGTGTAACTACTAACTAATCAGAAACTTGTACTATACTGTTTTTTTATATGGTCGTCGAACGTGCAGGAATTATAATAATTTATGTGTAATTTAAAGTTCCGTACGTTCCCTAATACTCAGGATTGAGATGCAACTATTGAGTCATAAAAGTTATTAAGCATATTAATAATATTTTAATTGCACAGAATAATATTCTGTATAATTAAAATAATAATGGTCCTTTAATAAAATCCTCCACGAAGGACAGGGGTGTAAAACCTTTTGAAAAGAATTAACATAATATAATTCCAGATTGTCATGTCAATTATTTGCGTCAATGCGTAAACAGCCTGTGAACGTGTTAAGGCTTTTGTTCTCATAATTCCATTTTCGAAGCTTCGTAGATTTGATAAAAAGTGAAAGTTGGGTCTGTTTATACTCGAAAAGTGATTTATTCTTAAAATTACATGAAAAGGTAATAGACAGACATAATATACTTTTGCATTTATAATATTAGTATGTACTATTAGAGAAGTTGATACCTAGGCAGATGGGGGACCTATGTAGTTTGGTCGCGTTACGTCAAACCCAGATCAAAATTAACATTGAATTGACATGTTCCGACCAAATGACGTTGGTCTGTCAACTGTCTAGGAATCAATTTCCTCGATGGTACATCAATGACGTGGTGTTATATTTCCATTCCTATAGGCTTGTTCTCAGGCCATTTAACTTCATAAACCAATTTCAAAAAAGGAGGATACCACATAGTTTTCGTATAATATTACACATACGTCTGCACAAATTTTCTAATCGTAAAGTTTAGTATTTTTTTTATTTTAAGTATGTATGTCTTAAAATACCTTGTAATAGTTTAAAAATATTATTTTTATGAAATTATAATATTTAGAAAATTTAGAGGCTTTAAGTAATTTTGTCATTGTCATCAACACTGTCTGCTAAAAGCTAATGTAGTGCCACATTAGAAAGCTTTTAAAGAACATCTTTGTTACTTAATGCTGCTTTTGACATTCCGTAAGGTAATGTAACAAAATGATAACTCTACCACTAAATATATTCAGAAACAAAAGGCAAAACCCACATAATATTTGAATATTTTTTACAATAATGTTTTACTAGAAAGTTAAAAAGTTAATATACCTAGCGGAATAGAGCAGCAATGTGGAGCTGTCAAACAAAACCGAAATTGGCTTCATCTGTGTGTAAACATATGTGACGTATACACTTACACAAGCATGATTGAACATGATTTCTATGAGATTAAATTGTCAACGTGCGGCACGTGCCGACTGGACGTCAAAAAAGGAGTGCTGCTGTCATGTATCACACGTCTCTTTTTACCACGCAGTGTTACTGATAGTGACATCTCTCTTGCTCAGGCCTTTGTTTCTCTATTCCGCTAGGTATATTAACTTTATGATTCAGCATTGGTTTAAAAACTAAAAAACGAACTGCCGCACTCAGAGTGGAATATTAATTACTTTTAAATGTTATTAATTAAAAATTTTGACTTAAGCCATTATCTATCAAACTCTTGATTAAATTGAGGGTAACGTGGGAGAGCCATGCTTCGGCACGAATGGGCCGGCTCGACCGGAGAAATACCACGTTCTCACAGAAAACCGGCGTGAAACAGCGCTTGCGCTGTGTTCCGCCGAGTGAGTTAGTTTACCGGAGGCCCAATCCCCTACCCTATTCCCTTCCCTACCCTCCCATTTTCCCTTCCCTTAACTACCCTCAACTTTTACCCTATTCCCTCTTGAAAGGATGGAACGCACCTGCAGCTCTTCTGATGCTGCGAGTGTCCATGGGCGACGGAAGTTGCTTTCCATCAGGTGACCCGTTTGCTCGTTTGCCCCCTTATTTCATAAAAATATAAAAAAAATATCAGAATCAAATGTCTCTTGAGTACGGCGGTAAGTGTCATATTATTTGAATGACAGACACTGACTGGGACAAAGGCGTAAAAAACCTTACAAAATGTACAGTTTCAGACGCTGATATTTTGGTAACCATTTAGAAAATAGCTTATTGACATTCTGAAGCGTTAATTTCGTTCCAACTTCCATTATCCAAGGAGCGTTTATTTTGTTATGAGCCTGTTTTTATACGAAATGGACCCGGGTCGGCAAAATATAAAATAAACCCTTTTACCTTAAAAATTCCCTTCGCGTTAAAATGTTCGCGACCCCTGTCCGTATCGAGACAATAAAAACTTATTGGAAGTCGATAATAATGGAAAATGGAAATATATGTACAATACAATAGCATATATAAAGTATTTACTTTTACGGCGCGACTTAAAATATTAGAATAATGCATAACCTAAAAATATAATGAAAAAAAATTGTAATTTTCCATCTTTTTCGTAAAAGATGGCCCCGTGCGAGTTTCTTACCGCGCCGGTTCTTCTCGCCGGGTAAGTTCCCGAACCGGTGGTAGGCACCTTAGTTTCTTCGTTCTTTCTACGACGTTCAAAATGAGTATTTATGATACCTATTTTGAATAAAAATATATATTTTTTTAAAATGAAATTGTAAGTTATCCACTTAACTATGTTTTGACTAGCATTTTAAAACATAAGAACCCATCTTTCCCTAACAATTTGAACAAACCTTACAACTTATCTACTTCATTATTTTCCATCATTTGGCTATACATAAATTCCCCATTTTTTTTATTTCAAATCAATATCCTGGTCCTAAAACCCTAATGCAAAAAATCGACCAAGTGCGAGTTGGACTCGCGCACGAAATGTTCCGTACCTAGAGCAAAAATAGTAAATAATTGTGTTTTTTGTATGGTAGCCCCTTAATTATTTATTTTATTTAAATTGTATTATTAATTATTAAAGTATAAATACAGCTGAGTATTTTGTGTACATTTCAAGTGCCTACCTGTTGTCATCATTGATACCGAGCAAAAAATGTTTGAAAAATCACGTTTGTTGTATGAGAATTATATTTTGTTTTTAGTATTTATTGTTATAGCGGCAACAGAAATACATAATCTGTAAAATTTAAACTCTTTAGCTATTACCGTTCTTGAGTTACAGTCTGGAGACAGACGGACAGACATCGAAGTCTCAGTAATAGGGTCCCGTTTTTACCCTTTGGGTACGGAACCCTAAAAAGAACATTTTCAACTTTTTACAAACTTCATGCACCTACGTTTCTAAATGTAAGTCTTCAAAAAATTCTCTTAAATTTCATCGGCTTGTAAAAACAACTGAATCACATCCCAGTTCATTACAATTTTCCAGTAGTTCCAACTTCCAGATCCAGAGTTGGATTGGATTGGATTACTGGATTGGAATTCACTGCATTCCAGTAGCAATCCAGCCCTGGATTGGATCACTGGATCGGAATAATGTAAACTGTCCATAATAGACAGAAAGTTATTATATCTCGAAATCATAAAAAAATATTTTAGCGAAGTTATAAGAAAAGGTATTTCCGTTTGTGCCAAAACAATAATATTTAGTCCGAATATTGAGATATTGCTTTTTGTTATTGTAGGCGATGGATATTGAGTCGACACTCAAAGAATATTATACTCACCTCAAAAAAGATTTACAACTCCATAACAGCCATAAAGTTAATACACCTAGCGGAAGAGAGAAACAAAGACCTGAGCAAGAGAGATGTCACTATCAGTAAAAAGAGACATGTGACACATGACAGCAACACTCTTTTTTTGACGTCCAGTCGGCACGTGCCGCACGTTGATATTTTAATCTCATAGAAATCATGTTCAATCATGCTTGTGTAAGTGTATACGTACACATATTTTTTAACACAGATGAAACCAATTTCGGTTTCGTTTGACAGCTCGAGATTGTTGCTCTATTCCGCTAGGTATATTAACTTTATGATAACACCCGACAACTTATTATCCTATAATTCGTTTTGACGTTTTTGGCCAAATTTTGGCGGGTATGAATGAATCAATAAATGAATTAATTGTGCTGAAAATGTACAAACATAATAAAATAAGTTATATGAACTTAGCATGAGTCAGGAGAGAGAGTCAGGCGGCTTCATCGCTATGAAGCGATCTCTTCCAAGCAACCTCTGGCGTATCCGGGTGATGAATGATGAATGATAATTCATCAACACGGTCACGTACCAAGGCCATCCGCGGCAGCTTTCGCTATGCAGCTGCAAAAAGGAACAACATCCCTCCCCCCATACGGACTCTCAAAACTCTAGGCACTTTCAAACGTCATCTTAGAGACTTTCTTATTAGCTTTGTCCACACTGTGCCTTTTTCTGTTCGTCAAGGGCATGCGTTATAGCGCAGTCAACAGCGAACGTGAGGCATGCCCCGGGCATGCCTCACGTTCGCCACAATAGACATAACTACCAGTAGTTCAACTGCAAAGAAACGGACAGGTTTCAATATCTGTCAAATTCGTCGGGTTTCACTAGGATTATGAACGGATTGTCCCTCGCGCTGGCTGATATAATTTATTTTTAAATATTAAAAAAAAAGATTTCAAAATTGGATCCTGACAATTTTAATAGCATGTGCCAAAACACAAACAACAATACGAGTACGACCAAAGAGGAACACGTCCAGCGTATATGTCATAGTTTTAAATTCGTAGGTAACAAGTTAACAACCCTAGCGACGATTTTCGTCATAATATGTCAAATTTAAAATTTTCAACATCAGTTCTAAGTCGGTATACTCTATAATTCTGTCTACTCTGCGTTCGCTGTCATGGGCATGATGCCCATCGACGCATCCTATCCTATCTGACCGTATCCAAAACTTCAAAAATGACAATATTGGCGTTGCGTTCCTTGACGCATTCAATTATTGAATGCGCCAATATGAAAGTTGATGACGAAAATTGAAGATGAAAGTGCACAGTGTGGACATAACTATTAAGGAACAGCAAAACGACAACAATATTGTTCGAAGGCTATCTTTCATATGATCTTTTACATATTGTATAAGTGTTTTCCGTTTTTGACTCTTTCGTAAAACCTGTCCGCTTCTTCCATATTATTCTGAATAGTTTTATTTTTGACGACCTCTGTGGCTCAGTGGTGAGCGCGTCTGTAGCTCAAGCCGGGGGTCGCCGGTTCGAATCCCGCCGACGGAACAAAATTTTTCAATGTTCCCGGGTCTAGATGTGTATTAAATATGTGTATGATATAATAAAAATCTTAAATATATGTATAGTATAAAAGTATTAAATATATTTCCGTTGTCTGGTACCTTAATACGTGAGAGAGCCATGCTTCGGCACGAATGGGCCGGCTCGACCGGATAAATACCACGTTCTCACAGAAAACCGGCGTGAAACAGCGCTTGCGCTGTGTTTCGCCGAGTGAGTGAGTTTACCGGAGGCCCAATCCCCTAACCCCTACGCTATTCCCTTCCCTACCCTCAACTATTCCCTTCCCTTCCCTACCCTCCCCTATTACCCTATTCTCTCTTAAAAGGCCGGCATCGCACTTGCAGCTCTTCTGATGCTGCGAGTGTCCATGGGCGACGGAAGTTGCTTTCCATCAGGTGACCCGTTTGCTCGTTTGCCCCCTTATTTCATAAAAAAAAAACCTGTAGCACAAGTCCTTTAGGTACTTAGCACGGGGCCAGACTGACGTGGTGTGAAGCGTCCATAGATATTATTATTATTTCATAGTTTCTGTATTTGTTTAAGTGATTGTTTATATCTATTAATCTCAAAATTGCCTTATATCAATTTATTGTTTGTACTAATCATATTAATAATAATAATAATAATAAATTACATTGTCTTTTATATATTTTTCATAACAAGTTTGTGAATTACTACCGCTACATATTTAATTAAAATAGTACCCTAGTTAAACTAATATTATGTTTAGTTAGGTAAATGACATCCGTATTTCACGCGGTTCAGTTGAAAACCGGTGTCATGTGTCCAACATGACACATGGCCTAAGGCGAACTGAACCCCTTTTTTGGACACATCTAGGCACACCGCACAATTCGTTAAATAATTACATTAGCTTGTTTACTCCTGTACTGCTTATATTATAATAATTGTTTCTTGTGTATTTTGAGCAGAACGAACAACATTTTTATTTGCGAAAAAGTTGAAAGAAACAGAGATAGAATGGTTTTAATACGTTGATTTAATGGTTCATGGATTATTCTATTTGTAAGATAATGTTATTCTTAAATGTAACTATTAACCTACCAATATACAAAAAAATTGCTGGTTAGGGTTCCGTTCAAGGGTTCTGTAATCAACGATACTCGGTCGGTATTATGTTGATATTTGTAGTCCATGTAAACGTAAAGTTTGGTTTAAGTACATAAATAACCATTAAATAATATTATATTTTTATTATTCAACTCAGCTTGAAACTCATCGCACATTATCGACTCAACGCCAACCCAACTCACAGCATTGTTAGGATATGGGAGATCGCAGACGGCACAGTTTTGTGTGATCGAGTCTGCGGCGCACATACAGTCTGCACGCGCGGCCGCGCCATGGCGACTGTATGTGCGCCGCAGACTCAATCACACAAAAAGTGTGCCGTCTGCGATCTCCCTATAAGAACAAAAGCCTAACTCACACCGCGTGGACAGCCAGCTCGTCGACAACTAGGTGTTCGCTTTTTTTTATGAAATAAACGAGCAAATGGATCACCTGATGGAAAGCAACTTCCGTCGCCCATGGACACTCGCAACATCAGAAGAGCGCAGGTGCGTTGCCGACCTTTTAAGAGGGAAAAGGGGAGGGTAAGGAAGGGAATAGGGTAATGTAGGGTTTAGGGTAATGTAAATGTAGGGTATGGAAGGGAATAGGGTAGGGCATTGGGCCTTCGATAAACTCACTTACTCGGCGAAACACAGCGCAAGCGTTGTTTCACGCCGGTTTTCTGTGAGCCCGTGATATTTCTCCGTCGAGCCGGCCTATTCGTGCCGAAGCATGGCTCTTCCACGTCTCCGGGCAGGGTTTTTAATCCAATCCAATCGATCATAGACTTGCTAGATTTTTAGCTCTGTGTCCACCATAAAGTTATCTAGCGGAATAGAGACACAAAGGCCTGAGCAAGAGAGATGTCACTATCTGTAACACTGCGTGGAAAAAAGAGACGTGTGATACATGACAGCAGAACCAAATTTTTTCATCTTTTTGACGTCCATTCCGCACTTATCGGCACGTTAACAATTTAATAATCTCTTAGAAAGATACTTGTAAGTGTATACGTACACAAATTTTTGCACACAGACGTAAATCAATTTCGGTTTCGTTTGACAGCTCGAGATTGTTGCTCTATTCCGCATATATTAATTTTATGGTGTCGATAAAGCATAGATCTTATATTATAGAAAGCGCATCAATCAGAGTTTTATAAGTTCGTAAATCGTGACAAATTATGACAGGTGTTTGACACGAAAGACCCTACGGTTGCATGACGACAGGCGGGGAGCAAACGACCAACGGGTCTCCTGATGGAAAGCAACTACATTCGTCCACGGGAACTCGCAACATTATAGGAGTTGCAGGTGCGTTGCCGGCCTTTTAAGAGGGTATACGCTCTTTTCTTCAAGGTTCGCAGGTCGAATTACGACAAAATATAAATTTAAGAATAGATTTAATAATATTATAGCAAAACATACCTTGAAATAACATCATTATTTTTCCGACATATTTTTACATAATTTCATTTTACTCGTAGAAAAAACATTGAAGGTAAGGACATGAAGTAATTTTTCCTTACGCCGTAGGCACATTTATGATATTATTGGCAACTACGAATAATAAAAACTAAGGAATCGTAACTCCCATACTTATACCACAGTATAACAATGGGATATGTCATATTGCTATACTGTGCTATTACCGTTTTAAATTTGGTTCCTTTTGATCTGTCATGTAACGTCAGCCTAGTACCAATACTACTACTACTGGAATTGGTATTTTAATCTAGTGTTAATTACATCGTATATTTATATTGGATTTCATAAATTTTGCACAAAATATAATAAGTATTGAACATAATTGTAACATCAAAGGCTGATTAGACAAATTGTATATATAGACAAATAGAAAATAAATACACTTTTTGACAAGTATTGTGGAACATGTTTTTTGACGGAGTTACTTTTCCTTAGTTTTTATTATTCGTAGATTGGCAATAATCAATATCACGTTTTCATTTTATTGAACCCATACCCCAGTCAAGTTAGACATATTTTGAGGTTGCATAAAGGGGTTCGAACATTTTTGTATGGAGCCTGACATATCTAGCTAGAAGTAAAGATCGCCATAATAATATGAGTCCAAAAGACACAAAATATGGCGATCTTTGCTTCTAAATATCTCGGAAACGTAACACTTTAGGATACCATGTTACATAACATTTTTTGTTTGTGTAAGTGTACTCTATCCAAATATACCACTTTTATCGTGCTCGGAAATTTTGAAAAAATCAAGATGGCCTATGTCAACCCTTTGCGCCAAGATGGAAATCATGGAAATTACAAATGATATTTGAAAGTTCCCCTGTATGGATTTTTTTTACCTGGGTCAAAGGTCCAAAAAATCGTGAAAAAATATTTTTTGGACCTTTGACCCAGGTAAAAAAATTTTTCACTTATAATACCACAAGAGCTTCAAAATTATCGGGTATTTTCCGATAGGTTCGTTGCAAATAAATGAAGGAGTCAAGTTTTTCAGGTTAAAAAACCACGAGCGCGAAGCGCGAGTGATTTTTCCTGAAAAACTTGACGACTTTATTTGTTTGCAGGGAACCTTGAGGGAAATGTCAGATAATTTTGAAGCTCGTGTGGTATTCGGGGGATTATTTTTCCGTCCCAAATGTCGGCCAATAGAATTAGAATTTGTTTTTTATATATAGCAACTACCAGAGAAAATTTTCAAAAAATTATCAGTATAATACCATGTAGGTTGTACCACGTGACGTCGAATGGTGCTATTGGTCGATATTTGGGTCGGAAAAATAATCATTAAAAAACCTGAAAAAAATTGTAGGTAAGTAGCTAATAATATTATTTACAAAAAATGTAGGAATATTTTTCCCTACGAGCCACCGTTTTTCAAATATTTTCAAATCGATTCGATCGATTCAAAAAGTTGTTAAAGTTGTAATCGTCGTTTGGGTAAATTTTTTTCCACACAAGGGAATTATGGGGAAGTTAAAAATGTAATTGTTAGTCCTGTTCTAAACAATTCTACCGATTTTCAGCTTGGTGCGAATTTATGAAATCTCAAATATCTCACTTGACTAGTCTATGAATGCGCTCGATGTTTAATCAACCCTAGACGGACAATAATATTATTACGTGATATTGTTAAATATTATTAGGCCTAGACCTATCTAGGCGCCCACTAATTCTCAAAATGCGTATTTTCTCATTCGCAAACATTTTCTTACAAGTCATTTTGTGGTTGATGTCTCATACTATATTTTGAAGGGATGTTGCAAAACGAAATAGCGCTGTGAAAGTCTTAAGACAGACTATTGGTGTAAAAAATGGTACAACTTAAAAATACAAAAGACCACATACACAAACACATAGACAGTCATTTTTAATAACAAATAAAGTCTTTTAACTTGAATTGTATCAAAGCCAATTCAACTAGGAGCAACTCAGCAGCAACAAGACAGACTTATATTATGTCCTAGACAAAACTGACTCAAAACTAACGTGTCCATCGTAAGATGACGGTCAAGTTTGATATTTTTTTCTTTTTATAAGAATCAGCAGATGTTTAACACCTAAACAAAAACAAACAAAGATAACAATGTGCCATTTTATTTTTCAAATCTGTAGAAATACCAACTAGTATAATTAAGTTACTTGGTAATAATTCAAGACGTGATCAGTGAAAATCACATTACACCTTGAAAAGTTGGTCGGTATACACCTTAAAAATATAGGTTTTTTTTTTAATTTTTTTTATTGCGTGATCCTTTTTCTTGTACGTCTATGCTGCTCAAAGTACATGATCAGTGGTCACGTACCCGCTTTATTTACTACTAGCTATTTGACCGAGCTTTGCTCGGTATTCGACATTTTCTAAAAATGATTCCTAAATTTCATGAAAATCGTTGGAGCCGATTCCGAGATTCCAAATATATAATTTATATATATTATACAAGACTTATTGCTCGTTTAAAGATATAGGATACTAGCTATTTGACCGAGCTTTGCTCGGTATTCGATAAAACACGACAAAAATTACTATTTCTAAAAATAATTCCTAGCTAGATCGATTTATCGCCCCCGAAACCCCCAATATACTAAATTTCATGAAAATCGTTGGAACCGATTCCGAGATTCCAATTATATATATATACAAGAATTGCTCGTTTAAATATACGAGAGAGAATTGCTCGATAAGATATTAGAATGGAATTTGTAGTATTTACAAGTCTATTTTCTTTCAGATTTACTAACTCTGTGGTGTGGCATAAACTAGCAAACGATATTACCTTGTCAATGTAAAATTTATGTGATTTGGTATAAAATAGTTATAAAAACAATAGCTATACTAGGCAGGTGCCAGTAACCTTTTTTATAGTGAATATAGAGGCATATTAATGTTACAAAATATGCCAAGTATAAAAAAATATACAAAGTTTGTTACTCTGTTTGTCATCTCTTCACGCAGCGTCTGAACTGATTTTGATGCAGCGACAGTTCACGCGTGATAAACTAATTTTCATTCGCGAAAAATGCGGGCAACAATGTGTCTAGTGCATAATGTTTATAGTTTTGATAATTTTTATAGCTTCTGACTTGACTTCTCTTATAAAAGTGATTAATTTATTTTTTGCATTTGACGAATTTTATGTTTAAATTGTGCCACCAGTCAGCAATCTCTGACGCACCACTTTTTATGTATGTACGCCGGCTTATGTAGGTGCTATGATTTTGCTAGGTACGTATTTATATTGTTATACAATTCGCTAAAAAATCTGATGTTTCATACAAAAACGCATTGGCGATTCAACACTTTATAGTATAAAACAGCAGTTTTTTTTTTAACTTAAAAAGTTGACTATAAAGGTGAAGTCACTTTTAGTATGTAGTCTACATTTTTCTAAAAAGCGTGTTTTAAGCTATTTTTATTTTATTACTAGATGACGCCTGCAACTCCGTTGCGCCAAAACTCGTTTATCGCGCGGGAACCGTACATTTTTCCGGGATCGAAAGTATCCTATGTTCTTTCCCGGGGCTCAAAGTATCCAAATTTCAGCAAAATCGGTTCGGCTTGAAGAGGTAACAGACGGACAGATGGACATACAGACAGACACACTTTCGCATTTATAATGTTAGTATGGAAGTATGGATTATGACTTACACTCTTCTTCTAGTACTCCATCTCCTGCTCCTCACCACCTGCCAGGGCTATCGCGACCGCAAGCCGCAGCCGCACTACCCCAAGAATTCCCTGTTCTGGGCCACCGACTTCTTCGTCCATGGCTGCGAGAACTTTCTGAAGAAGTGTCCTGCCTTCTACAGGTATTAGTCTTGATTTATATACGTCCGCGTTCATAAGCAATTAAAGACGTGAATGGAAGAACCAAATAACTAACATTTTGTAACATAAGGACATTGCATTTTTCCCCATATAATTTGAACGAAGTTTGTAACTTAACTTTATCATCTGGCTAATATTTCAGGCGACACAATAAACTCTAATTTTTTGGTTTGAAATAATATTCCCGGCTTGGGGCCGGGAATATTATTTCCTATAGCCAAAGAAACTTCCACACACGACTTCTTGTATGTAAGAATTTATTTAAATAGCGGCGTAGTCGCCTACGTCTGGGGCAAACCATGTGCGGGTTTCCTCAAGATGTTTTTCTTTACCGTACGAGCGTCCGTTTTATGTACTTGAGATCTGAGAATATCTCATTGGTACACGCCTCCATCCGGGATCGAACTTGCACCCTCTTAAGTGCGAACCCAAGGTCTACCCCCCACGGACGAGATACATACACACCCTTAAGGGTGAAGCCAAACGAGCGTAATTTGTGAGTCGTGAGTCGCTGAATTTCGGTCGCGTTAATATCTTTTCATACAAATCATGACTCACAAAATTACGCTCGTGTGAATCAAACAGGACTTTTGTATGGCTCACAGAAAACCGGCGTGAAACAGTGCTTGCGCTGTGTTTCGCCGAGTGAGTGAGTTTTTTATTATAAAATTGTGGCCGTCTATGGGCTGTTCGTCCATATCCTTTTTTTTTGTTATTTTATTATTTAGATTTTTCGCACCAAGGATAATTGAAATAATATTATGAATTTTAATTAATTGTGGTCCATCACGCCATGGACACTTTTTTTTTTTTTTGTGAGTGAGTGAGTTTACCGGAGGCCCAATCCCCTACCCTTTTCCCTTCCCTACCCTCTCCTATTTCCTTCCCTACCCTCCCCTATTCCCTTCCCTACCCTCCCCTATTACCCTTTTCCCTCTTAAAAGGCCGGCAACGCACCTGCACCTCTTCTGATGCTGCGAGTGTCCATGGGCGACGGAAGTTACTCGTATTACTTTACTTTTTTTATACGCAGTACCTATAAGCGTCAATTTACACGTGATATGCAGTGAAATGAAAACATCCTACTTTTTGGAAGTAGGTTAAAAGTAAGTCTTTTTTTTTCAGGCAGCAACCGATTTGCGCTATGAGTTACAACGGCGAGTACAAAAACTTTGAGAACTACTGTAAAATGCTCTACCTCAACTGTAACACTTGGAATAGTGAGTATTATTTTTAACCGACTTCAAAAAAGGAGGTTATCAATTCGACGCGTATGTATGTAATATTCCCAGAACTGCCCAGTTTTCGTATATGTGTTACGCTCAAAGACCGAAAACGCTCAGTGAGCGAAAAAATGGCTCACAACGCGTTGTGGTAATAGTGAAACGGCCACGACGCGTTCTGGCAATCACAGAAATACCACATACCACACGAGCACCATTCTCTACTCTCATAACCCAATTGAGCGCTGGCGAGAGATCAGGTGCAGGACCGACTTTTACACGCGCACACACTTGGGCACTATAAAATTACTCCTGCGTAACTGGCCTGGTTTCATTGAAACCAGAGTGCTCTTGTGTATTGCGTAAACATTTAGGCACTATGAAACTACTCCTGCGTAACGTGCTCTTGTGTATTGCGCATACACTTGGGCACTATAAAATTACCCCTGCGTAACACGGCCTGGTTTCAGAACGCGTCGGGGCCGTTTTCATTAGGGCCACGACACGAATTCGCGTCGTGGCTGTTTATGCTCAGAACGCGTCATGGTTTTACTCGATTACCACAACGCGTTGTGGTCGAATAGCACGTCAGCCACGACACGAATTTCGCTTTGTGGTATTTCTGTGATTGCCAAAACGCGTCGTGGCCGTTTTCACTAGGGCCACGACGCGAATTTCGCGCGATGTATGTTCGCATATCTCTGGAACTACAAGTCCGATTTAAGTCATTCTTTTTTGTTGTACTAGGTATTGTTCAACTTAGGGAATAGTGCAAGTTTCATCAAAATCGGTGCAGTAGTTTTTGAGATACGAAATTTATTTCTCAATTACGTACAATTTTGAAGTCGGTTTTATCTTTTTAATGCCATATTTTTATTTTACAGTCCATCTTTATGATAAAAGATGTCCCCGTGCGAATTTCTCACGCCGGTTCTTCTCATGCTTACGAAATATTGATAGAAATACCCTCGCTAATAAAAATATTAAAGGCCGGCAACGCACCTGCAGCTCTTCTAACCCTAGATTACTAACCTTCGTCGTTTCGACTACGGCACTTTAGAAATGCGATTAAAAGGTGTTAATCAAATTATTCATTCTTTACAGTTTTGTTTTTTATTTAATGGAAATGTTGTATTCAAAATATTTATACTATTTCAACATAGTGATATGGCATATTTATTACCTAAATAGCCTTATAATTGAGCGTCGGAAAATAAGGTTAGTGATTTAGGGTTAATGTTGCGAGCGTCTATGGGCGACGGTAGTTCCTTTCCATCAGGTGACCCGTTCACTCGTTTGCCCCCTTATTTTATAAAAAAATACCCAACGAACAAAGTCTACAGCTTTTCTTTGTTTTGGAAAATTCAGAGAGAATCGGAAAGACAGTTCAGCAATTTTAATAAAATACCACAAGAAAATTGTGTACAATGTTATCTTTGTGTTTACCAAAACACAAACTGTTTTGGAACTACGCAGCTGATTTTTTCCACATCCTGTTAGATAGATTGATCGAGAAAGTTGTAATCCCCAGTGACAAGTTCAGATGGCGACTTACTGACAGGGATTAGTCCTGAAAATAACCGATTTGCTATATTGTTGCTTGAGTATTGCGCAGAAAGCGTAGAAAACTTGCATTATATTTTTTGTTATAATATGTTACTGACATCCATAATAATCCATATTATTAAGGCCATCCCCTGAGCAAACAACCTTGACCATACATTTGCCGCGTTGCCGAGATAGCATCAAAATCCTATTTTTTTTACTTATCTCAGTTCAAAATTGGCCTAAAAAAATTCTAACGGCAAATATGTAGTCAATGAAATTCACGATCTGTTGGTGTTTGTTTCAAATAAACGAAATTTGTAAATACTAGGGAGATGCTGAATGTATGCTTCAATTTTAATAAATTGGTATTACTTTGGAAGCTGATATCATGAGTATAATAAACAAAATAAGAAATTAATAACACAGAAAGGAATGTTCATATTATGCTGAAGATTATTGCTGCATTTCTATTATAAGTTTGTAGCTTTCAAATTATGAGTTAATAATACTCTAAAACGGTAAATTACGGCATCTCTATATATTATAAATAAGAAAGTGTGTCTGTCTGTCTGTTATGTCTTCACGCCCAAACCACTGATCCGATGTATGAAGCTTTGCTGAAATGTGTGAAGATACTTTGAGCCCCGGAAAAGGACATAGAATACTTTTTATCCCGGAAAAATGTACGGTTGGTCTTATTTACATGATCCAGGGTCTTCTAAGCAATAGCTCATCATCATGAGCCCACTCAGTAGTGGAAAATTTTGGTTTTTCTATTTCATGCAATATTGCAAGCAACTTTTAGTTAGTTTAGTATACAAGACAGTTTGCTTTGAACCTTTCTAAAATAGCTTTAATATTTCATAATACTGTTACAAATGAGATAACATTTTATGAGCAAACCAAACTCGAGACGTGGGAGAGCCATGCTTCGGCACGAATGGGCCGGCTCGACCGGATAAATACCACGTTCTCACAGAAAACCGGCGTGAAACAGCGCTTGCGTTGTGTTTCGCCGAGTGAGTGAGTTTACCGGACGCCCAATCCCCTAACCCCTACCCTATTCCCTTCCCTACCCTCAACTATTCCCTTCCCTTCCCTTCCCTCCCCTATTGCCCTGTTCCCTCTTAAAAGGCCGGCAACGCACTTGCAGCTCTTCTGATGCTGCGAGTGTCCATGGGCGACGGAAGTTGCTTTCCATCAGGTGACCCGTTTGCTCGTTTGCCCCCTTATTTCATTAAAAAAAAAAAAAAAAAAAAAACTCACTATCATATTGGTTCAAAATAAACATGAACCCGTGTTTATATTCCAAATATTATTGAGTTAACGTTAAGAAAGGTCACTTCAAGCATGTTTCAGAACCTTAGACGCCCGTAAATCCGTTACGCGAAATTTAGTTTATCGCACCGGAACTGGGATGTTTCTGGGATGAAAATTATCCTATGTCTTTTATCAGCAGGGCTAAAATGGTCACAGCAATTCCTCTCAAAAAATTCAGCAAATGAATTGTCAAAACTGTCAAACTGACGAATGTCAAATTAGTACGAATTACTAGACATGAATTGCAAGCAGAATGACACTTTTGCGATTTTTAAAAATGAATCATATTTTGATTCATAATATGATTCTCCAAAGCGACGCTGATCTCAGAACATCTTCATACAAAATTGCAGCAAAATTGGTTCAGGAGCTTGGACGTGAATTTTATAATATTAGTATGGATTAGTTTATCGATGTAAGTAATAATGAAATTTTCATTTCAGATTGGCGCATTTACAAACGCGAGAGATGCTAAAATAAATGGATTATACAGAAAATTTTGAAGAATATTTTTTTTTTTTATGAAATAAGGGGGCAAACGAGCAAACGGGTCACCTTCCGGAAAACAACTTCCGCCGCCCATGGACACTCGCAGCATCAGAAGAGCTGCAGGTGCGTTGCCGGCCTTTTAAGAGGGAATAGGGAATGGGGGAGGGTAGGAAAGGGAATAGGGTAGGGGATTGGGCCTCCGGTAAACTCACTCACTCGGCGAAACACAGCGCAAGCGCTGTTTCACGCCGGTTTTCTGTGAGAACGTGGTATTTCTCCGGTCGAGCCGGCCCATTCGTGCCGCAGCTTGGCTCTCCTACTTGAGTGAAATGCAATGAAAATTGCAGTATACATATTACATACACAATTCGTTGTTGGTGGCTAAATACACCAACACTTTTAATATACACATGACGTGTCTTGTGACATAATATTTTATTTTGTCGGATAACTAATAAAAACAATCTTAAATCACGCGTCATATGAAAAGGTCGTAAATAAAACACATTGCGTGAAAGGCTTGTTATAAGGCCTCGTTTATATGAACGCTTTGTAGACGCGACTTAATGTCGTGAAGTTTAATTTAATGTTGCTACATTAAGAGGGCTACTGACACAAAAAATCAAACATCGTCCTCCTCTCTTCACACTCACGCCCGTCTTTTATATGCCAGGTGAAAAAGGACGACGCGGAATCATCGCCAAGTTAGTTTTACTTGAACTATAATGATTATGAAAAAAGTATTTTGAGCAAATTTAGGTTTTATCAATGCTTTTTTAGGTACTAAAAAATATTAAAGAAAAGACAGCAAACTTCGAAGATCCGAGCAAAAATATGTCTTAAACAAGGTTTTTTATAAAAAAAGAAACTATCGAGCATTTTTTGAGTAATCGTGTTTTCATCTTGAGCATTTAAATCTTCATGAACTGAAGTTACTTGTGTAAAAAAATCAGTTTTCTAGACCTTACAAATTTTGAGATCTAGGTTTAAGTATGTAGTTAAGTTAGGGTCAGGTATTTTCATGGTCCAAGGTCATGGCATTTTAAGTAAAATTGCTACTGGATTATTTAAACAATATTTTGTAAAACTTTGAAACAGCATTTTTATATGAAAATCCTACTACTTCTTGATGGTTTTATATTATAGTCAAAATAGTTTGAGGTGGCACCAGCGGTCATTGACCTTTCTAGTCTAGGAGCTATTTGAAAAATGCTCGCACTGTATTCTGACTACGTAACTGCGAAAAAAATTGAAGACTTATAAAAACACAGACTACTATAAATTCATCGGAAAACTTCTTGGTAACTCTTAGTATAATAATCTCTAGGAATAATAAAACTAAGGAAGAGTAACTCCGTCAAAAAAAGTGCACCAAAAGGCTACAAAATGTGACCCGAATACTGCATATTTATGCATGTGTTCGGTACACATATTTCGTGTATATATACTCGAGTGACATTCAACTAGGTTGACATGAGAATTATTGTCAAACTCATTTTACAATTTGTTTACATAGGTTTGTTTACTTACTTTTTACAATATTTTTGTTGTTAAAATGAAATGGTGTAAAAGTCATACAGATACGACTTTTAATACAGGAATAAGCTTTCATCTGTAAGTGAATTGTTTAAAATTATGCTTAAATTTCTTGTATTTTCGTCGACCCAAAAAAGATGGTTTATTTAAGTTGGATGCTAGGGTATTTGCGTAAAATTAAGCTGGTCTCTTTGTGTTTGTCTTATTCAATTTCCATGTTATTCTAAAAGTGCAATAATCATAAAATAATATAATTACAAAAATTTTACAAAGTCGCCATGGACAGTGTTATGCAAGATGTAACAATTTAATCATAAACGAAATTTTAGGGTCTGGCTGACATTATACCAAATGCGTTATAACATGCTATGGGTATTCTCATATTCCTTGCTATGGATTTTAGATTTACAACAAAACAATAAAACATAATGTAACGAATTACGTTCAATCGACAAAAACAAATATTTCCTTTAATATTGTAAATGAAAAAAAAATAAAAAACTGCTAACTGTTATTAAAATATTATATTAATAATTTTGAGTTATAAGTACAAAATTTACGTTAGATTTTCATTTCAATTCTGTAATAATTTAGCACATAGATTTTTATAATCTGAAAACGTCTTCTCTAGGTGCTCGGACAGTTTTAGATTCGCCCGAAGTTTGTCCAAGGTTTGTTCATAATTATTACATGTGTATTATTATTATCGATGTCTTAAGTATCAGAGGAAAATGTTTGATTTTAAAATAATAATTATGTGCTCGTTTCTTCGTGATAGTAGTGCTTGGTGTATACTGCATAATACTATCCGCTTTTGACAATTATTTGTTTCATAACTATGACAATGACAATAACCGCGCAGGCTGTCGTCCGGCGCGCAATATTATGATACGTTACCTGGGATACGACCTTGGCGAAAATCTGAATTGTCATATTTTTGTGTTCGAAAAGGAGCCCAATTTAAAATGGTTGAAGTATGGGAGTTACGTTTCCTTAGTTTTATTATTCGTAGAATAATCTCCAATTATTTATGAGTTCGAAGTGATATACTTCTCAGTTCACATCGAGTATGCAAAATACGATATTATCACCCTTTGACTGGAAACATCAGTCACTTCATTGTCAATCGCGGTTTGTATAGAAAACGATGAAACATGAAATTTTTTTGACGGGAGGTCAATGACCGATACGGACACAATTCGGCAATTTGAGAATAATAAATAATATTATGTGTAGGAGATAAATATAAACCCGAATATAAAGTTTAGTACATTTATTGCACAGCGTATTATACAAAGGCAAAATGGCGACAAGACGCGACAAGAAGCGGAACCGCGAAAAAGGAACACACAAGCGCCACAAGTGAGCAAAATAGGAACTACTTAACAATCGTTCAAAAATTATTACATATAACAGTTTAGAAACTTGTATGATGTTTTATTTTCAACATTATGTCATCTATAGCATCTATTAGATATTATGCTGTCTGAATAAAACGGAATATTAGCACACGCGCTGCCGAACGTACTACTATACCGGGAGTATAGATTCTAAGTACTCGATAGCAGGGTCTCCGATTTTTTTTACAAATGTCCGGCTAAGCTTACTGTTTTGTCCAGCTATAGGTATATTATGTTAAAAGACTCATAAAGCGCTCATATAAACAAAGCCTTACTTTAAGAATCAGAGCAAAAAAACTTGTTGTGTAAACATTTTTGTATCCATTTGGGTGAGTACTTTAGCGCACATAAAGCAAGATATCTTATTTATTGCTGAAAAGATTGGGAAAATATATATTATGGCAATACTTTTTTTAGGTGAAAAATACGTTAAGGTTCATATACGCGAAGGCTGATCGTTCCTGTAAGAATGATCAAACTGTCCGGACACAGCCGAGTATAAAGTACAATGTTGCTACATCGTGACGTGCATTTTTACGTTACGTTGACGTAATTTTTCACGTGCCACGTTACCGCACTGTTCCACGTTGACGACGTCGTAACGTGGACATTACGTGGACATTAACATATTTTCATACGTGAGAGATGGCTCTCCCATCATGACATGACCGGAGAAATACCACGGGCTCACAGAAAACCGGCGTGAAACAGCGCTTGCGCTGTGTTTCGCCGAGTGAGTGAGTTTACCGGAGGCCCAATTCCCTACCCTCCCCTATCCCCTTCCCTTCCCATCCCTACCCTCCTCTTTTACTCTATTCCCTCTTAAAAGGCCGGCAACGCACCTGCAGCTCTTCTGATGCTGCGAGTGTCCATGGGCGACGGAAGTTGCTTTCCATGAGGTGACCCGCCGTTTGCTCGTTTGCCCCCTTATGTCATAAAAAAACATGTGGACAGGCCCTTAGTAATTGGGTCCTATTTTTACCCTTTGGGTATGGAACCTAAATAAAAGACCTGTTGGTGACGTCAAATTTGCAACGCAAAGGTAGTAATTAAAATTCGTAGCACTTCTACGACGTAGCCCCGTAGCAGAGCTACGACGTGCTACGACATAGTAGGATGTAGTCATAAAGATTATGATTCAGGGCCAGATTTATATTTAAATATAATATGTGTGTATATATATATATATATATATATATATATATTTTTTTTTTTTTTTTTTATGTAATAAGGAGGCAAACGAGCAAACGAGGGAATAGGGAAGGGTAAGGAAGGGAACAGGGTAGGGGATTGGGCCTCCGGTAAACTCACTCACTCGGCGTGAAACAGCGCAAGCGCTGTTTCACGCCGGTTTTCTGTGAGCCCGTGGTATTTCTCCGGTCGAGCCGGCCCATTCGTGCCGAAGCATGGCTCTACCACGTTTAAAAGTTTTTCTACCATTTTTTATGAGTAATTGAGTATAGGCCACTTTAATTTTGCCGCCCCTATATGCGAACTCTGCTGCCTTCCTAGGACACTGCCGCCCCCTAGGACGCCAGAGGAGTGAGGACGCTGCCGCCCATAGATCATGGCCATTAATATTGATAAACATTTTTTTTAGGAGAAAAGTAGGACATACTGTCATACAAAAACTTGGTGAGTTTACTGTAGTTCCTACAAAAAGTATAGCGTGGGTACTTAGCCAGTCTATATTGAATTATGACTACTATATTAGATCATCTTCAAAAACATGACCTAAAAACTTTCTTCTAATAAATCTTCAAGCTGTCATCGTACAAAACATATCGGCGGACAATATTTTTCAGTATTTATAGGCCGAGCTTGCGTAACTAATGGTCGTCCCCTGGGAGTATATTATACGACTGCTCGTATATAATAGAGGGGTTTCACCCCCTAAAGGGGAAAACCCCCTTCCCAGGGGTCTAGAAATATCGGAATAGAACAGATGCTATGTCATCGGAAAATTTGTGATAAAAATTCCCTTAAGATTTTTTAGTTATTAATTTTAAAACATTGGATCTTCAAATCCATACTATTATTATATGCGAAAGTGTCTGTCTGTTACCTCTTCGCGTTCAAACCACTGAAACGATTTTGCTGAAAGGTATGGAGATACTTTGAGTCCCTGGTCTACCAGAATCTGATGGCAATTTTTGACAACAGATTTTCAAAAAATTTCTTGATCATTGAATAAATTTTTACATTTGCATGCTTAACCCACATAATCAGCTACTATAAGGAAAAAAAAGGATCAAATTTTTTATTCCAATTACCCCGGTATTGCTAGAGTCAAATTTATTTTCTCACTTTTTGCCATCAGATTCTGGTAGACTGGTGTGATAGTATCTGTTGTCAAATTCCCCCAAAACTGCTTGACCGATTTGGATGCAAGTATCAGATAAGTTTAAAAGAAAATATTATGATTGTTAATTAAAAAAAAAAGATTATATTGCTATTAAATATATTCTACTGTAGATAATTTATATTGTATCATTATTTGTCTGCTTCGAAGAATCATTAATTGTAGTTAAACAAATGTTTTCAATGAGATCTCGTTTGCTTTGAATCTGACGTCGAATGGGCCAATTATTCTCTGCGGTACCCCTCAAAACATTCATATCATTTTGGTTTTGGCTTGTGTAGACCAGAGGTTTCCAAACTCCTTTGTTTCGTAGACCCATCTCAAAATTATGCGGCTCATGTGGACCTTCCCAACCAATTATTATATATGCTTTCTGATAAGATATAAATCAAGCCAACATTTAAGTTTTTTCACTGCAAACCAAATTAATTTTATTGACCCCTATATACGATTGGAGACCCCAATTTTTTGTCAGGCGTAACGTAGACCCCCGTCGAATCTCCCATGGACACGAGGGGGCTAACTGATACACTTTGAGAGTAACTGGTGAAGACGTGGTTTGAGGGGGCAAAGAGAAGTGTCACAGGTTACATGACCCCCCAAATTTTGTTTACTAATATATTTTATTAACTATATGCCTAATAGGCAGACTAATGTCTTCGTTCACCTTAAGGTTATGAGTTATGACATAATATTATGAGCCTGCGTAGTGTGTAGACAAGTCCCAAGCAACCGATTGCGAAGAATTATAAAAATTAGAAGTTGGGGAGGGGAAGAGGGGATTTCGGGACTAGCTCGAGCGTGTCAGATTAAGCTTAGGCTTCCAACGTGTATCTAGTTATCATGGTATAAAAAATCATATTTCTCACGTGGTGGGTTAAAAAAATATTTGTTGAATGTTGAAATGTCATCGGATCTGTCAGATTAAGATAGGGGGATGTTTAGTGTACCCCAAAGAAGCTTCTTACCTTTGAATCGCCCGTGCTTTATAATATATAAAGCACGGGCGATTCAAAGGTTAGGTAAGCCTGTAGGGACATTTTAAAATATGAAAAAATAAAACTTCATATTGTCTTAACTAAGCTTCGCAGAAATTTTATTTTGCACTAAACTTCTTGTTGTCTAAAATATATTTATAATTTACTTAAATGAGCAATTTTTTGAATATAATATTTTCTTTTTCAAAACTTTAAAATGGCTGCAGTTTCTGAACCCACCGCTAAAATAAAAAATACACTCTTATTATTTTTTTATCAGTTTTACCTAATATAAAAAACCTACTAGGTCTCCATGACGCTCGAGTTACTACAAAAATAGCACCCTCCCCCTCCCCTACTATTACAGAGGTGGGTCCGGGGGCGAAAGCGGAAGTGGGAGCGGGAGTGGAAGCGGGACTAGAATCGGGAGCGGAAGCAGGAGTCCAGAGTGGAAGCGGATGTGGTGTGTGTGGATAATCCACACCCCTACTACGAAAAGGATTCGATAATAGTTTCAGGCCTTTAAATTATAAAACGTTTCCGTATCTCCAGTTTTTTTTTTAATGAAATAAGGGGGCAAACGAGCAAACGGGTCACCTGATGGAAAGCAACTTCCGTCGCCCATGGACACTCGCAGCCTCAGAAGAGCTGCAAGTGCGTTACCGGCCTTTTAAGAGGGAATAGGGTAATAGGGGAGGGTAGGGAAGGGAAAGGAAGGGAATAGTTGAGGGTAGGGAAGGTAATAGGGTAGGGGTTAGGGGATTGGGCCTCCGGTAAACTCACTCACTCGGCGAAACACAGCGCAAGCGCTGTTTCACGCCGGTTTTCTGTGAGAACGTGGTATTTTTCCGGTCGAGCCGGCCCATTCGTGCCGAAGCATGGCTCTCCCACGTATAATTTTCTAGCGCACCAAAAGTACAAAGCATTCTTCAAATACACTTTTATTACCAAGAGGATCGAAGTACTAAGATGTCCAAATTCCTCTTCGGTAAATTCCTAAGCCAGTGGAGCTGAAATATTTCATCCATGTTAAATCCCGACGTAGATAAATTATTGTCTGATCCATTATTCGATGTTAAATATATGCTTGGGTTTTCGATAAAAGTATATTATACAGTATGTACTTTATACACTTACTAGATGCTCGTAACGCCTCCGTGGTCTAGTGGAGGTCGTGGGTTCGATTCCCACGTTGGAAACATGTTATTTCCAAGTTTGGTTAGGACAATGCAGGCTGATCACCGGATTGTCTGACAAGTAAGGTGATTCATGCGTCGGATGGGCATGTAAAAAGTCGGTCCTGCGCCTGATCTCTCGCCGGTCGTGTCGGTCTTCCGTCTCACTGGGTTATGAGAGTAAAGGCATAGAGAGCGCTCTTATGTACTGCGCACACACTTGGGCACTATAAAATTACTCCTGCGTAGCTGGCCTGGTTTCAATGAAACCGGCCACCGCCACCGAAACCGGTGTGGCAGCTATTATTGTCTGATCCATTATTCGATTTTAAATCTATGCTTGGGTTTTAGATAAAAGTATATAAAATCTATATTTTATATACCTACTTACTAGATGCCCGTAACTCCGTTGCCCCAAAATTCGTTTATAGCACGGTAACCATACATTTTTCCGAGATAAAAAGTGTCCCATATCCTTTCTCAGGACTCAAAGTGTCTCCAAACTTAATTTATCACTATCGATTCCGCGGTGTAAGGCCCTGTATTCCCAGAAACGGACGATTTTCAAGATTTAAAAGTGACAGGAGACATAAAAATATAGTAATTTAAATTCTGAAAAAAATATATGTGTTAGTTAAGGATCTAACACAGTGGAATTTATATTTCATTACACAATATCATGAACTTCACTCGATAGAAAAAAATCCCAAAGTTACCTCTTTTTCGAAATTGCCTTACTACGAGTATGTCCAAATTATTTGGAATTTTCAGATAATTTTTGTACGGAATTAAAGACAAAGAATGTATCTAGGGCGTTTCGTTTTTTTGACTCGATTTAATTGATTTATATAATAACGGCAATCAAAAAACTATAAAAAAAAAATTATGATCGCCGTTATTTTATACATCAATTAAATCGTGTAAGAGAGAGAAACGAAACGCCCTAGATATATTCTTTGTCTTTAATTCAGTACAAAAATTATCTGAAAATTCCAAATAATTTGGACATAATAAGGCAATTTCGTTAAAAGAAGAGGTAACTTTCGGAGTTTTTTTTATCCAGTGAAGTTCATGATTTTGTGTAATGGAATATAAATTCCACTGTGTTAGATCCTTAACTAGCACATATATTTTTTTCAGAATTTAAATTACTATATTTTTATGCCTCCTGTCACTTTTAAATCTTGAAAAGAGTCCTCTGGGAATACAGGGCCTTAAGCGTAAAAAAGTAACAGATAGACAAACAAAAAAAAAACTAGATGATGCTCGCATCTCCGTTGAGTTAAATTTCGTATGTCATGCTGAAACCGTACATTTTTTCACAACAAAACCTAGCCTATGTCCTTTTTCGTCCCTCAAAGTATGTCTACACCTCTCATCCGAATAGTTCAGGGGTTTTATCGTTAAAAGTATTAGACAGACAGACAGATATTCTCGTTTATAATACTTGTTAGTATGGATATCCTGAAAAGCATAACGCTCTTTTCTGGCGCAATCGGATTAACATATCCTCGCTCTAACAAGCATAACGCGTCTACGAGCTTAAGCGCTATTATTGCATGATATTATGCTAATTAGGTACAGGTCAGGGAACAGATAATATATCTGAGACATCCAAGACATATTCGTATTAGATATATCTAAGACTAGGTGTCGCCACAACTCCGTTGCACCAAAATTCGTCGCGGGAATCGTACATTTTTCCGGGATAAAAAGAGTCTTATGTCCTTTTCCCGGTCTTCAAGTATCTCCGTAAGTATCATATGTCCTTTCCCGGGACTCCGAGTATTTCCGTAAGTATCCTATGTCTTTTCCCGGGACTCTAAGTATTTCCGTACCAAATTTCATCAAAATCGGTTCAGTGGTTTGGGCGTGAAGAGATAACGGACAGACAGACAGACGGATAGATAGATACGTACTTTGGCATTTATAATAATAACTATGGATATCTGAGAGATATAAAAAAACTCAAGACAGTTTTTCTTACATAACTTACGTAATATTGAACACGAGAACAGCTGAACTAATTCTTTTTTACGGTACCTATTTTTAATGTCGGAGGCAGCTTTTCATTTAATTATAAAATTGAAGAATATAATATTACCACCACTATAATATAATATATTTATTCCAAAGGACCTTATAGCGTTATCGACAATTTAAATTTCATAGATATTATGACGGGTCAATGTATTGTACATCGAGACAACAGATCTTTCTTTCTTTCTTTATTTCTTATACTTTTAGGGCCAATCCACACGTACCACAACCACTCCACGTCGTCGCAACGACAAAATGCCGTCAAGCAGTGGTTACGTGTGAATGGTGTCGCTGCAGCTTTTTGTAGTTGCGTTGTGGTACCGACAAATAATGTCGACGTGGTTGCGTTGTCGCCAGCTGTAGTTGCGATGTGGTTACGTATGAAAGTCAATGAAATGGAGGGGGGGAAGAGCGCGGGCGGTGTGCGCGCACTGTCATTGCATCGACGCAACGTTGTGGTTGCGATGTGGTCGGTACCATACAAGTGGTCGGCGGTCGGACGGTCAACGACTGCAAAATGTGGTACGTGTAAGTCCAGTCCATTTACAGTTTCAGTTGTCGTGTGGTTGTGGTACGTGTGGTTGGCCCTTAGTATTTTTTTAATCATCAAAGGCTGCAGTAGACAATAACAACGTGTATGCGCTGACACAATGGAAGTCAAGGTAAACTAAACAAATCAATATTAATTGCTGTAGTTCCTTGTTTCAGTTCCCTTCTATATGACCTCAACCATGACTGACATTGTGGTCAGCGCTTTATATGTTGCTATTAAAGTCAAAATGGATGAAACGGACTCAGTTCTAACCGAAGTAAATAACGATATCGCCCTTAGACTAAAAACAAACACGATATCACAAGAATTTCTTAGTGTGGGGGTCTGCGCAACTAATAAGATAATATTCTATGTAATAATTTTATAATGTGTTCTTTAAAATGTTATGTAATTAGTTTTTTGATGGCAATAAACTATTATTTAATAGCTTTTGTGTGGTACTCATATCGCGTATTCAGAGTTCAAGAAACTTGCTAAAAGCAACATTGCCATGTATGAATATTGAATTGTCAAAAAGTTATTCAACATAGTCTATTGAATTCATTCGTACCCTGTTCTCAATGCAATAGTGAAACAGTTTAGAAATAAAGAAAATTTTAAATAATTTTTTTAAATAAGTAAATGAAAATATCTCTTTTAGACTAAAAACAAACACGATATATAAAAACAATTATACGATATCGCCCTTAGATTAAAAACATTTGTCAGCTCTTTGACAATCGCGGTTTGTAAGTATAGAAAACGATGAAATATTATGACAAGTTTTTTTACAGGGGGTCAATGACCGCTACGGACAGGATTCGGCAATTTGAAAATACTTACTTTATATTATTTGTGGGCGCTCCCCTCACCGGGAGCATTCCCTTAATATAATGTAAGATTACAGAGTCGAGCATTACAATGCACGACACAGTGTGTAATATCTTGATACAACCTGTAACATCAACTAGCTATGGAATGCTCAAAGTCGATTTTTTAAAGTTACATTACTGATTACACCTGAATGATCATTGATCGTCGGTCAGGGAGGTATTTTTGTAATATAATGCTCAAAAACGAATCTATAATGTTACATTACACGTGAATGCTCCCTGTGAGGGAGGGAGCACCTGCAAGCATCAAAATCAGTCAAGTATCATAAGCAATGTCACTTACTTACCTAGACTGATGCTGGTATTCATTGACTTCATCGCAATCATGATGCCAATCTTGGAAATCCATCAAAGCCTTATGTGGAACGGGGCCTTAATATCGTGTTGAGCTTTGCGTGGCTGTCAAATTAAACTATTTCATTTATCACGATTCCTAATAATTTATGATTTAGTAATATTTGATCACGCAAAGTCAAAATCGATAAATATTTTTGTTTCATACCTACGAATAATAAAAACTAAGGAATCATAACTCCCATACTATTACCGTTTTAAATTTGGTTCCTTTTGATCTGTCATGTAACGTCAGCCTAGTACACTTTTTTGACAAGTATTGTGGAGCATGTTTTTTGACGGAGTTACTTTTCCTTAGTTTTTATTATTCGTAGTTTCATACTCATGATTCACGCCATTTTGAAGGTTAATGCACTCACGTCAAAAAATGACCGCGAATCCGTTTATCGCGCGGGAACCGTACATTTTTCCGGGATAAAAGTATCTTTTGTCCTTTTTTAGGACTCAAAGTATTTCCATACCGAACTGCAGTAAAGTCGATGCGGGCGCAGCGGTTTGGGCGTGAAGAGGTAATAGACAGACATGCAGACACACTTTCGCACTTATAATATGTGTATGACGTTTAATGTATTCTAGGCTAGGCTACTGATGTGAAAAGAAAATCTTATATATAAAATTCTCGTGTCACAATGTTAGTCACCGTACTCCTCTGAAACGGCTTTACTGAATTTCACCAAATTTTATATGCATATTCAGTGGGTCTGAGAATCGGCTACTGGGTATTTTTAAATTGATTTAGTGCATTTGTTGAATAAATATTAGTAAATTATTACAACTCGAGACTGACAGCGACCATTGTTTGTGCGACGGGATAGCAATGGACGTTGCCACGGTGACATACTTATTTAGTTACTTCAATAAGATAATATGGACGAAATTATCCGGTATATGTTATGTGTATTGTGTATTAATACTTTATATGGCAAAGCAACGTTTTCCGGGACAGCTAGTATTATAGAAAATAGCATTACAGCCCAGTTGGATTACCATTAGTACAAAATTAGATTGAAATCTTATTTAAATTCCATCTCCATTGACGTACCAGATTGGGGACATCGGGTGTGAGGTTATCGAAAGTTTTATTGTTATGTAACTGACTCTTTGGCAACAAAAGAAGAACGATTTATATTCTGACAAATTTTGATAATTTGTGATAAAGGGAATGCAGTAAGATGAGGATGTTAATGACTTTCGAAAAAATATGAATACTTAACATAATATTAAATTATGAAATTGAGATGCCCAAGATTTTTCCGCCAATTGGGTAATGTCGTCGTAAAGTCGTCGTAAGTACCTTTAGTTATATTATACTACGAACCCAAAATAAATTTATCATAATAACTGTACATTTTTATAAACTCTTTTTAAGTATCTCCATTCTAATTACAACGACTCTTAAAAAGTGTCTGACTGTCTATCAGTTATCTTTTTAGTTGTAAGGTTCTTTTGAAAGCATAGAACAGGCAGACAAACAGATATACAATGTAGTAATAATCATATTACTACAAATTGATGTTGCTGTGAGTGTAACATCCATTAATATTGTACGTCTACGTCTATTCCATTAAATTCATCTTGTTTACACACTTCAAGGTTTTCAAACGCTGTTGCTATTACACATTTCAAGGCATTTCGTTTATTCTATAAATTAAACCCAACAATGTTATTAGGACTAAACAAGGCGTTTGCAGTTTGCATCCATTGTGGATGATTTATACAGTAGATAACATCGGCAAGTCCCTTGCTCCAAAATTTGTTTATCGCGCGGGATCCGTCCATATTTCCTTTCCCGGGACCCAAAGGACATAGCGAACATTAGAATCAGTTGAAGAAGTTTTTTTTTTGTGAACAAGTTACAAAGAGGCAGAAAAGCTTTTACATTCAGAATAGTAAATCAAAATATCGTATCTCCAAAAAGACTTCTAGTGGCTACCGACGCAACGGTTCGGGAATTAACCCAGCGATAAAACACGGCGTAGGAAACTCGCTCGGCCGCCTTATAGCAAAAACAAAACACCTTTTAGTGGATATTATATTGTCGGTAAACTATTCATACTAAAATTATAAAGGCGAAAGTTTGTGGGTTTGTGAGTGTGTGAGCGATTTCGATAAAATTTGCCATGCAGTTAGTTGACTTCCTGGATTAACACATAGGCTAGTTTTCATTTCGGAAAAACGCCTTATTTCTATGGAAAAATGAATTTGCGAAAAATCATCTACCTACTGGTAATTCGCAATTTACTTCCACTAAAAAGCCGCAGGTAACACCGCGGGCCACAGCTAGTAATTAAATATATGATGATAGTATTAATTTCTTGTCGGTAATATCTTGTTTCTTGAAAACTGCGGCCCCTACACCAGGGGCGAGAGAAATTGAAGATAGGTATATGAAAATGTATTGCTGTCTCACCAATCTCCACCGCAGAGCGCGATAGAGACAACACGACAAAAGTTCTAATAAAAGAACAGAAAATCTTCGATTCCTTCTCCAAAACTTAACCGATTTAAGTACTTTTTTCATTATGAATTAAATCAAGGCTTGAGCTGTGTTCCTATGTTTTATTATTTTTTTGTATATTTTAGCCAGTTTTGTTTTCTGGGTGTTTGAACACGGAGGAAAATCTGGCAATTTTTTTGGGTTTTTGGACGTTCTTATCTTTTATAATAATAAAATTATGAAAAAAAAGAAAACATAGGGACATGCTAATAGTGGCCATATATATTTAGGAAAAAAATCATAACTCTACCGACATTATCCAGGGAGGAAACAGGGGACAGCGTTTGTATGGAAAAACGGCGGTGTGAACTCCTCTTAACTGTGAAAAAAAAACGTTTAAAGTTGACTTAAAAATATTGTAGACTTAATTGAAAACACAAATGCTTTAAAAAACCGAAACCATATTTTTCTTTTTGCAATGGATGACTATAATTTTTCCACGACTGTCCTTTACCACGACTTTCATTACAAAAGCTCATTCGTCTGTCCGTCCGTCTCTCCATTTGTTAAGACATTTTGTTAATTGTTACATTTTTCGCTAAGACGTTTAAACTAAAACAGACCTTAAAATTTCAAAGAAAGAAACTAAAGTACAACTCTAAGGGCCTGTTTCACCCCTTTCTGATAAGTGTCAAATAGGCTATCCACCACTTAACTTGACAGATGAAGACGTAATGGGCCTTTTTAGACGTGGGAGAGTCATGCTTCGGCACGAATGGGCCGGCTCGACCGGAGAAATACCACGTTCTCACAGAAAACCGGCGTGAAACAGCGCTTGCGCTGTGTTTCGCCGAGTGAGTGAGTTTACCGGAGGCCCAATCCCCTACCCTATTCCTGCCCCTACCCTCCCCTATTCCCTCCCCTTCCCATCCCTACCCTCCCCTATTACCCTATTCCCTCTTAAAAGACCGGCAGGTGCTGCAGCTCTTCTGATGCTGCGTGAAGTGTCCATGGGCGACGGAAGTTGCTTTCCATCAGGTGACCCGTTTGCTCGTTTGCCCCCTTATTTCATAAAAAAACTTTCTGATAAAGTTCCGAATTATTCACAGCTTTTTTCTCCAATTTGCATACTTTATCTGTCAAGTTAAGTGGTGGATAGCCTATCCGGCACTTATCAGGAAGTGGTGAAACAGGCCCTTAGAGAGTAAAATAATTATAGTGCCTCTATCCTAGATGACGCCGTTACGCCAAAATTAGTTTATCGCGCGAGAACCCTACATTTTTGTGGGATAAAATGTATCCTCCTATGTCCTTTCCCGGGACTCCAAGTATCGCCATACGAAATTTCAGTAAAATCGGTTCAGCGGTTGGGACAGACAGACAGACACACTTTCGCATTTATAATATTAGTATGGATGTAGTGCATTCTCTTGTTTTGATAGCGAACTTAGGTATCAAAAATGTATGGAAATGGAGTATGAACAAATTAGCTTTGAACTCGAAAAAAGTTAGAGATTCTCTTCGTACGAGTTACCAAGAGGTTTCTCGATAAATCTTATATATCTGTATATTTATAAGAGTCAAAAAATTTTGTTAAAGCGAACAGAATACAGTGCGAGCATTTTACACATCGCTCCTAGACTAGAAAGGCCAATGACCGCTGGTGCCATTATTTCATTTTAACAAAAGTGGCTAAACGCATACGTTATTTCAAATTCCATACTTTTTTATATCAAGCCTTTAACAAACTAGCAAATGCCTCTGTACCCAGAAGTCCTATTCAAACCCCATACTTTCTTGATATTTAACTTGTAACAAACTAGCAAATGCCTCTGTACAGAGAAGTCCTAATCCAAGCAGACGAAACTGCAGAATAAAGCTATAAAATCACATTATATAGCTTAAAAAGTATACAGTTGGAAGTGTCTTGCTTGCGACACGCCTCCGTGGTCCAGTGGTTCAGAGCTCGGCTCTTGACTCGGAGGTCGTGGGTTCGATTCCCGCGTTGGAAACATGTTATTTCCAAGTTTGGTTAGGATAATGCAGGCTGATCACCTGATTGTCTGACAAGTAAGATGATCCATGCGTCGGATGGGCATGTAAAAAGTCGGTCCTGCGCCTGATCTCTCGCCAGTCGTGTCGGTCTGCCGTCCCACTGGGTTATGAGAGTAAAGGAATAGAGAGTGCTCTTGTGTACTGCGCACACGCTTGGGCACTATAAAATTACTCCTGCGTAGCTGGCCTGGTTTCCATGAAACCGGCCACCGTCACCGAAACCGGTGTGGGAGCTATTATTATTATTATTGCTTGCGACAGAACCGGGACAGTATGAGCCCCCGCTGCGCTTGCATGGAGTTGCATTATGAAGGCGATAAGGCAGTTATATAAAGTACTAGCTGACCTAGCTGAAGTTGTTACTAGCTATTTCACCGAGCTTTGCTCGGTATTCGATAAAACACGAACAATATAAAGGACTTGTGTTACAGGTACCAGACAACGGAAATATATTTAATACTTTTATAATATACATTTATTTAAGATTTTTATTACATCATACATATATTTAATACACATCCAGACCCGGGAACATTGAAAACTTTTTGTTCCGTCGGCGGGATTCGAACCCGCAACCCCCGGCTTGAGCTACCAACGCGCTCACCACTGAGCCACAGAGGTCGTCGAATAAAATGACATTTTCTAAAAATGATTCCTAGCTAGATCGATTTATCGCCCCCGATACCCCCTATATACTAAATTTCATGAAAATCGTTGGAGCCGATACCGAGATTCCATATATCTCTATATATTAATACGTGAGCCAAAAACTTTGTATCCCTTTTGACGAAAAACGGGGAAACGTAGGTGAATGAAATTTTGCACAGTTTTGCACAGTAGTTTTTATGGTAAAGGAGTGCATCGAGCTAATATTATTTTGAAATTATGCTTTTATCATACATTTTTTTAACAAATAAAACATTACACACACTACAACACACACACAAGGAAAATGACAGATTTTTGAATGACAAGCCTATACATACGAATTATACTCTTTTATTTATGGTTGAAGTCTGTTGACAACAAGGTGACAAATTGAAAATGGATTATAGTTTTTTTTATAGAATCTTAGATGCTATTAGACAATGCTTACACGGCCAGTCTGAGATCAGCTGAGTCCCAGAGACAAGAGTTGAAAAAAATTAGATAAACTCAATATTTTTTACAAAATATAGGTAGTAGTCCAATGTCATTGAAACTAAGGTCGAATTTCGACCATTGGGCGATCTCTAGTATAATATTATAATATATACAAGAATTGCTCGTTTAAAGATATAAGATGTAGCTCCGTCTTATATACAGGGTCTTACAGAACTTACTCGTAATACGGTATTTAAGCCAGTAGGGTTTTATAAGTGTCTCTTATAATATAATAATAATAATAATAATATCTATGGACGCTTCACACCACCTTTGAGTTTTATATAATTAGCTGACCTAGCTTAAGTTGTTACTAGCTATTTGACCGAGCTTTGCTCGGTATTCGATAAAACACGAATAAAATGTCATTTTCTAAAAATGATTCCTAGCTAGATCGATTTATCGCCCCCGAAACCCCCTGTATACTAAATTATAATATAATAATATATATACTTGAACTTGGCTTGATACGCTACCGCATGTCTAGATTTAGATTCCGCTGTGTCGCAGACTATCATGATCATAGACAAATCCAAAAGCGTGTGGAAAGTCCACTAGCTTTAGGTCTTTCTCATACACATTTCAAGCAAAGCCCTCGGGGTGTAACAGTACTAAGATAAATTACTTTTAACATGCTCTTAGCATTCCGTCGGCGTCCCTATTGCTATTCAGTCAAACGCCGAACCCATCAATAACAATAAGGGCTGAAGGGCTAACAATCTTATCTTGCCCTGCGACTCCGCCCGCAAGGGCAGTATTCCTCCTCAATATTATAAATGCGAAAGTGTGTCTGTCTGTCTGTTACCTCTTCACGCTTAAGGCGACACTTGATAATTTGGCTGTAGTGATATCGATTTTTCTCAGCAAGGACTAAAGCTAAGAAATTAAAGTTCATTGTCAGTGTTCATGATGTCTTTGTCTTTGAATTACCCATAGAATAACACGATTGTTCAACTTTTATAACACAGAATAATCAATCAAAAAGACATCTGTAAAAAAAGGGATTCCTATTTTGCCAACAGAAAGTAATTAATCCAAAATTTGTACATAATATATTGGTTCAAGCACACAAGTGTATGCTTGAACTAATTTGCTCATAGCTTATAAGAAATGTACAAGTATTTATGGTTTTTAAATTACGCAACAAAAACCATTTTGTCGTAAGTCCTTTCCATTTTTTAATGTTCCATCGCTTGTTTTCTGTGAGAGGCCGGGCCGGCCTCTCATAGAAAACAAGCAAACTAAAACATAATGAACGGTTTTTTACTAAAAATGCACCTTAAACCGTGGAACCCAATTTGCTGAAAAAAATGGAGACACTCTGAATCCCGCAAAAGTATAAAGAAACCTTTTTATCCCGAAAAAATGTACGGTTCCCGTGCGATACACGGTTTTGGCGCAACAGATTTGCGGGCTACATCTAAATAGTACTTTTATAAACTTAGTTCAACTTTTTATCATATTAAAAGCCTTTCCTAAATTCCTGGCAGTATAAAATACCTTACAAATATTTTTTACAGACTTACGCAATATAACAACAGCTATGCCTCTATATTGTGTGATAGCATAAATAACATGTAATTGTTATAAGATGTCCTCCTATTGTTATTTATTATAGTGTAAGCACATAGTAAATAACAAAATAACAATAAACATAATAAACAAAACAATTATCGTTAATCTTTATCGGAGTGATTTTATGTACTTAATTTTTCTAAGCAACATTAAATTAATAGGTCGTAAGTACAAATACTAAATGGAATATAATGTAACTTTAAATAAGTCGCACAAATAACACGTTAAATGACTAACTTTAATTTCATAAAGATTCTAATTGGGGGTAAGTAGGTACATATTATAAAAAAAAATATATAAAATTAATTCTGAATTTTAATTAAATATTTCGTTAACGTATTTCGATCCCGATGAATTAAATAAAATAAATAAACGTTTATTCAGTAATCTGTACATTACACAAAGTACATTTAAATTTAAAGATACCACACCATACTTATCATAATTATCATAATATTATCGGTTTAGAACAAAGGAATACGGTTTTTTGCATTGCGAGCATATTGCATTTCCAGATCAAGGTCAACGATCACTTGCGCCTAGTCTCCCCATTTCGACTATAGTCTACATTTCAATTTAATTTAAATTTCGAACGTCAGAAACTAGAAACCAGCCAGATCATACTACAAAAGGGCTACTAATTGTTTTCAACTCCAGTCGCCGCCTACACTTTAAATTCCACTTTTCGGAAATACCGTCCATGTTCATTAAGGACGTGGGCGGATGCAAGCAGTACAATTAGTATCGAATTGAATGAATTCCCGTTATAAAGTTCTTAATATAGATTTAAATTGTAATAAAATATTCCATTTTTATCTCTCTCAAAATTTTGAAAACTCAGAATAAGAAATAAAAATACATGTGGCACTCGGAGACCGCCGCGGTAAAGATATTGCATAGCATTTTTTATCAACTTATGCAATTATAATTCGCATACGTCCAGTTGCACGCACACAAACACTGTGCCGACTGCCGCACTGAAACGACGTTAGACGATGCACGGCAACAACCAGCCGCACCGCTGTGCAATATTTTCACGCTGGAAGCAGCACTAGCATAGACAGTAAACAAAAAGTTTTGTTCCACGTTTGACAACGTTGCTGTCAATGTTCTGACATGACGTGTGCAACATGTCGGATTTTGGTCGGATTATTTACTGTACATAAGCCAGTGCCTCTGCTCCAACTATTTCCATTTTCCCAATCAGCACCAAAAAAGTACTTAAGAGGGCGACTAACCCCAAAAATCAAACATCGTCCTTCTCTCTTCACACTCACGCCCATCTTTCATATGCCAGGTGAAAAAGAACGACGCGGATTCATCGCCAAATTAGTTTTTTCTCAATAACTCGATAAATATACAACATTTTAAAAATCCGCTCGGTCGATCTCTCAATGATAGAATTTTATACAATGTGTTAAAATATTAACTTAGTTCAGTGCACGGTTATGGCAATAAATGAAAATTTCGTGAAAATTAGATGCTTCTTTGTGATTTTTTTCTATCGAGAAAATTTTAAGATATCGTATTTTTGCTCAGATTGAATTCTCGGAAATATAATGTAGTATCTAATTTTAGAAAATGAAACAATTCAGGGCTTATTTTCAAGTATAAAAATGAATTATAAAATCGACACTTTAGGGTTAGTCGATCCCTTATCGAAATTATTTTTTGGTGCTGATTGGGGATTATTCGTAATGTCGAAATGGCCTGAAACAACATAAAAACACAATTTTTTGGGCACATTGAGCGTTGATACAATAATTTCTACTAAATTCGTCTATAATTTCTGATACTTACGTGTTTATATTAAGATTTAAGTATAAAAATACTCAATTTTTTATCGGCCACATTTCACAAGCCGTACCTATAAACTTTTATTTGCATTTTCAAAATCCTATGAAAATAAATAAATGATGCGTTGGATTTTTTACATCCTGAAAATTTCCCTTTATTTATTTATTATCAATATAGCTTATACGAACTATTTTTTTTTATTAAATAGTTTTGTCGATACATAGAGTGACAAAATTGAATTTAAAAATAGAAGGCTATTTTATAGGGCCCCAAATTCTTAAATCAAACATAATAAAAAGTATTCGTCAGTCGTATAATTCAATTGTGTATCTCGATGTCGAGATAAACTCGGCTTATCGCTCAGTCTCGTCGCTATCGGGAACCGGGCAACACGCTCCCGTCTGGAACGAACTTTGAGTTTCGAACGACGAGAGAATATCGAACAAATTCAAAAATTCAATTCGATGGACGAATAATTCGAGAACGTTTTATTTTTATTTGAAAATCGTATTTTGTTTTATTTTCATTTCATTTTTATTTGTTGTTTTTTATTTTAAATTCGAACTTTTTGGACAATAAAATCGTATCGTATTCTGTACTTTTTGAACAATAAAACCGTATCGTATTTTGAACTTTATTATTTCTTTTATACGTATTTTCGAGTAAAATTATTTTTTTTGTTTATTTTCGAGGACAACAATAAAAAAATCGCTTTATTTTCGAATGTAAAGTGTAAGTGTGTGCAGTGTGTCCAAGATAGGTGAAACCGAGGTCGATGATGATGAGGGATGTGGAGGGACCAATCTAAACTGGACGTTATGTTACTTCTATGTGAAGAGGATTTTAACCATCCTAATGCCTTTTTATGATGACATGGTAAGTTTTTCCCATAATATTATTGTAGAGATTTTCTTTTATTATCAAAATGAATAAATGAATAGCATTTAAATATTTTTTATGTAAATCATGACACAAATATCTGATATTTCGTGTCGTAAGGAAAAAAAATGTAACTCAAAGTGAAAATTCCTCACATGTAGGAGCGGGATTTTCTTGTGACGTGACAAAAATATTTTCTGCCAAAACCTCTACAAATAAGCAGTATATTATCATAGTATTATTGTACACAAAATGTCTGCACACCAACTAATTTTAAATATACAGAATGTATTTATTGATAATACTTTAGGGTGTGTATGGGTCTCCTATGTAGAGTTTGCTGTGAAAGTAGCAGCGCTGAAAGAAAAAAAATGTGATTTGTAAGGGCAAGCGCCCCAGCGCGATTAATTTTCTCATGCAAAAGTTAAAAAAGCCGCTCTTTCAGCGCTGCTACTTTTACAGTGAACTCTTAAATATAAGGAACACATACACACACTAAATTATTATCACTATGTTTTGTTGCACCTTGTATAACAGGTTTGATAATATTAGCTGTATAAATCCGTCTGTATGGATGTGGATCTTGAAACCAATAATGAGCTTAACTTTTATTGTAAAAGTTAAAATTATTAAAAAAAATGTTTTTTTTTGTACGTTCCTAACGTTAACTTTGTTATACCGTGACTACGGTTATTTCAAAGTGACTGAAACGTCGTAAAAACGTGATAAAATATGAAAAAGATGTTATGGTATATTGGTATATTTGAGTTGGGCAACAATTTCGTTGAAATAATAAATTATTTTGAATATTTACTTATTTTTTCAGATTTTTAGTTTCTTTTGTTTCGCCATAAAAATGTTTAATTATCAATAATAATTTATCATCAAGCATATAGTTCTACGATGATGGACATGTAATTACTATATTTTATTATTTGTAATAAGTAATAATTAAATATGTCTATTAAAATTTGATTTATGTGTGTAATTGTACGATTTTATTACGCGTAGCGTTTTGGACCATCCCTAATAATTTTTTGTACTATTACCAAATTTTTTAATTGTAACGGCGATCGACGACGTAGGTTTTTAGGTCAATTATTAATATTAAATAACGACTGATATTATATTTTAGTTACTATTACTACGTAAATAATTTCTAGGTCTTCTTTTTATCAACTGAATTTTTTACACGTTTTTTTCACAATTTTCCTTCGAAAAACTCTACTGGGTTCTAGCAATAAAATTTTCACGCATTTCCCTCTATCTTATTATAGTAATATTGTTGAAAAGCTAAACGTTCAGAACTAAAAGATTATCATACAGATGGCGAACGCAAATGCGGCTTATAGTGATGCGCTGTACAGATATCGACAGATAAAAGATATCTTATCTTTAAAAGATGTCTTGTGAAGAAAAGAAAGTAGACAACATTAAGGTGGAGATAATTATGTGAATGAAGACATCGAGTAATGAGATTTTATCAAGATACTAGATGATGCACGCAACTCTGTTGCGCCAAAATTCGTTTATCGCGTGGGAACCGTACATTTTTTCGGGATAGAAAGCATCGTATGTTCTTTCTCGTGATTCAAAGTATCTCCATGCCAAATTTCAGCAAAATCGGTTCAGCGGTTCGAGCGTGAAGAGGTAACAGACAGACAGACAGACACACTTTCGCATTTATAATATTAGTATAGATTATCTTGTCTTGTGAAGGTAAAGAAAAATAATTATTGTATGGTAAGAAGGACTTTTGTGCAAAGCTGTAGGTCTACTACGAAACCGTTTTGAGACTCAAACAATCGGACGAGAATGCCGCGTCCTGCTCTAACAACGTCATTTCACGTTTGTAAGAGTAGGACGCAACATTCTCGTACGATTGTTTGAATCTCAAAACCGTTTCATGGTACGGGCCCTGCATCGAGGCGGTAGCGGTCATTGACCCACTGTCAAAAAGTTGACGTCTTTTTTTCATAGCTTCCTTCGCAACTAAGTGTCTAAACACACTAGGCAGAAGTTACGCGGCGTAAATTATGCATGATTAGTGATTACGCCCGCAATGTCAAACGCATACAATATACGGACGGAACGCGACGTAAGTGTGTAATCGTTAATATAAAATACATTGCGGCCCGAAGGGCCTAGTGTATTTAGATACTTACCGCCGTACTCAGAGCCATTTAATTACGATTAAACTTTTTTTTTTTATGAAATAAGGGGGCAAACGAGCAAACGGGTCACCTGATGGAAAGCAACTTCCGTCGCCCATGGACACTCGCAGCATCAGAAGAGCTGCAAGTGCGTTGCCGACCTTTTAAGAGGGAATAGGGTAATAGGGGAGGGTAGGGAAGGGAAGGGAAGGGAATAGTTGAGGGTAGGGAAGGGAATAGGGTAGGGGTTACGGGATTGGGCCTCCGGTAAACTCACTCAATCGGCGAAACACAGCGCAAGCGCTGTTTCACGCCGGTTTTCTGTGAGAACGTGGTATTTATCCGGTCGAGCCGGCCCATTCGTGCCGAAGCATGGCTCTCCCACCTTCAATTTAATGAAGAGTTTGACAGATAATGTATGGGGCTTATGTCAAAATTTTGAATTAATTACAATTAAGTAATTAATATTCCACTCTGAGTGCGGCAGTTAGACTGACATTGTCACGTTACTAGTCGAAAGATTTCGTATTTTGTATACTCGGTTCAAATGTTTCTATTAAACTCATAAAGTGTTAAAGACTATTATAATTATACTACTTATCGAGGGGTATTAATGTTATGATAAATATAAAATGGGTTTACAGCAACAACAAAATTAAGTAAGCAATTTGCACATCGCTCCTAGACTAGTAAGGTCAATGCCCTCTTGTGCCTTGTCTCCTCATTTTGACTATATTGGTAAACAATCTACATAATTCTGTAGAAATTGACGCTAAATAAATGGCTTATCGATAGCAATAACTAACATAACACTGTCTATTCAATCTGTCAAACTGTCCAGCCGCTTAATATTTCATCGATATCGTCCCGTCCCTATTGTCCACAATATCGGTAGAGTACGGAACCCGTATACTCTCGGTAAATTGTACGTCGTATACGTTCAATTCATTCCGATCCAAATGTGTACATAGTATGGCAAGCTACATAAGTGAATGTCACTATTTTAACTTGAAGCTATTAAGTATTTTGAGTATCATCCCACAAAAAATACGTGTTGAGGAATAATATATAATAATATCTATGGACGCTTCACACCACGTCAGTCTGGCCCCGTGGTAAGTACCTGAAGGACTTGTGTTACAGGTACTCAGACAACGGAAATATATTTAATACTTTTATACTATACATTATATATATATTTAATTTTTTTATGAAAGAAGGGGGCAAACGAGCAAACGGGTCACCTGATGGAAAGCAACTTCCGTCGCCCATGGACACTCACAGCATCAGAAGAGCTGCAGGTGCGTTGCCGGCCTTTTAAGAGGGAATAGGGTAATAGTGGAGGGTAAGGATGGGAAGGGAAGGGAGGCGCAAGCGCTGTTTCACGCCAGTTTTCTGTGAGAACGTGGTATTTCTCCGGTCGAGCCGGCCCATTCGTGCCGAAGCATGGCTCTCCCCCGTATTAAGATTTTGTTTATTATATGATACACATATTTAACCCATCGATCGTGGAATAACGAGACACAATAGCTTATCTATTGTTATAGCGGCTGGATGCGGCCGCTTAGGGCTTCATGAATTAATACACATCCATGAATTTTGAAAACTTTTTGTTCCGTCGGCGGGATTCGAACTCGCGACCCCCGGCTTGAGCTACCAACTGAGCCGCAGAGGTCGTCCATGCAGTCATGTTCTTTAGATTAAATAAGCTATTCAATAACATAAGAGTAGGTCAAGTGCTTGTAACCTTAGCTCTTATCAATAAGGGCGCGCCAAGGAAAAACCCTTTCCTTATGTTATGATTTCGGTTAGGTTAGCAATCAGTCATTGGTTGGTTTCCGATTGAAAAGGTTGATAATATAATATCAAATATAATATTATTATGCAAATCGTACGTGGGAGTTTGTGGCCTAGTGGGTAGACCTTCGATTAAGAGTGTAGCTAAACAAGCGTAATTTGTGACTCGTGAGCCGCAGAATTTCTGCCGCGTAAATATCTTTTCATACAAATCATGACTCACAAAATTACGCTCGTCTGAATCAAACAGGACTTTTGTATGAAACTGAATGCAGCAGAATTTCTGCCAGCCGAAATTCTGCGACTCACAACTCACAAATTACGTTCGTTTGGCTTCACCCTAACACTCGAGACGGTGCAGGTTCTATCCCAGGTGATAACAGCTGATATGTATTGTACAGTATGTACAATGTCTGGGCCAGTGAATTAAACACAGAAATAACGTATAACTGGACACTAGTACTCTGGTGACGGCTGGTGTAGAAGTGATCATCCGACCGAAGTCGAGCGACCACTCCCACGCCAACTACCCAAGTACCTAAGCGGCCATCTTGATTTATTCTTATATACTACATGTATTAAGAGTTACATTGTCCTACAAATAGAACAATCCATATTTTAGGACCATCGAATCAAAGTATGAAATTCTTTCTATCTCTGTTAGCTACCACTTTCAAGATTTTTCGCAGATAAAAAAGTTGTTTGTCTTATCAAAATAAAGCTAATAACAAAAAATTTGCTTGTTATATATATAGTAATAAAAAAAATGTTCTAGGGCTCCCTGACTATAAAGAATGTAAGCTCTGCAGTCAGCAACCTGAGCTGATAGTAAAGTTAAGAAGAGGCTCTGAATTGTATGGTTTTAAGAAGCATCTTTATCATAATATACTAGGCCTGAATCCTTATGATGATTTGCGGTAGGTTCTATCATACCTGCAACTTCGCCTTAAGCGAGGAGTGGAGCACCATGGGGTTTTACTGGGTGGAGACTAGAGTGGAGTCCCACATACCCCGGCCGATATCCCCAATCGCCGGGTATGCGTAAAGCATTTCTCCATGAAAAAAGGCGATGATGATGATTTTTCCCTATCACCAGGTTCACCTGACATATAAACTGTTATCATGGTGATATTTAATGAAAAACTCTTGTTTATGGTCAGCATAAACCCATAAACATTATCATTGCTGGTGTAGTAAACGTGTAAAAGTATTGCTACGAAATATTAATATTACCTGTTCAATATTCCTCAACCTGACGCAGACGACAGACTATCCGTGACGCACTTTTTAGTCCGTGGAAATAGAACGTATGCAATCTATATATATAAAACTCAAAGGTGACTGACTGACTGGTTGACATAGTGGTCTATCAACGCACAGCCCAAACCACTGGACGGATCGGGCTGAAATTTGGCACGCAGGTAGATGTTATGACGTAAGCATCCTCCAAGAAAGGATTTTGATACATTCTAACCCCAAGGGGTTCAAATAGGGGATGAAAGTTTGTATATATAATAACACTTCTTAACGCGAGCGAAGCCGCGGGCAAAAGCTCGTTGTAATATTTCTATTTCCACGGACTAAAAAGTGCGTCACGGATAGACTGTCGTCTGCGCTGCCCCTGAATAACATACGTGTGGCACTTGGGGACCGCCGCCGTGCATAGCATTTTAATTAACTTATGTAATTAAAATTCGCATACCGTACGTCTAGTCGCACGCACACTAACACCGCGCTGAAGTTTGGCAAAGTTTATTTACGGACCCCCAAAAAAATAGTTTGTCCTCAAATGATCTGTCATTTATAAAAACAATTTATGTACCTATCGGCTATCGCTCGCGGAGCCGCTACAAGGCCTTTGCTGATCAGTGATCCCATTTGAGAACGGTTGTTCCAAGATTATTTATTTTATTTTATTTATTTATTTAATTCAGGCATTTTGACCCATATTATATACCTTATAGACTAACATACATACAATTATACTAAAACTAACACTAACACTAAACACGTATTGTCTGCGACGTGGAGCGCGACGTGTTCGGAAGTCGTCCCCGGAACCTCCTGTATTATTATGCCCATTAAACATACAGGATTCAGAGTGTTGGAAACAAAATAACAAATGTGATTCAACTGTTTATTATACAACAATACAGTTAAATGCTGAACCTAAAATGTAGCGTGGTGACGTTTCCGCCTAGGTCTATTGCGTTGCTGACACATCAGACAGCATGCCCCTTAGAGTCATTTAGTGGTGTATACAACTTTGTGAGGCTGAAAAAAAAACAAAAGTTAAGTAGGGTAAATGACTAGTACATTGGACAGTAACAGTCACTGGACAGAGTATAAACACAAAATATTTATTAAGATTGTTTTAAAAACTGCCTGTTTTTAAAGTGATAGAACGCCTGATTTTTAAGAAAAAAGGTAGTTTTTAAAGCGACCTTATTAAATATAGTGTTTTTGCGCTCTGTCCAATGACTAGTACTGTCCAATCACTAGTCAATAGTCATGTTCATTGTTCACCCTACCATAATATGGTACCATTTTCAATTAATCACGAAAAGTACTAAGTGATACTTTAGGGTGTATATGAGTCCCTCGAGTAAACTCAATATAAGGAACACAATAATCATACAAACCCTAAAGTATTATTAGTTAGTTTTGTAACACCTTGTATTCTTACAAACTCCATTAAAAGTTTTAGGGTCAATTCGGACCGCGACACGTAGATGCATTTCTGAATTTGTGCTGAATTATTGACAGATTTCAATTGCGTGAGGCGTCTTGCAAATCTGTCAAATCCATACAAATTTGGAAATGCAAGACAAATTTTCACGTAGGAGAGCCATGCTTCGGCACGAATGGGCCGGCTCGACCGGAGAAATACCACGTTACAGAAAACCGGCGTGAAACAGCGTTTGCGCTGTGTTTCGCCGAGTGAGTGAGTTTACCGAAGGCCCTATCCCCTACCCTATTCCCTTCCCTACGTCGTTCATGGGCGACGGAAGTTGCTTTCCATCAGGTGACCCGTTTCTTCGTTTGCCCCCTTATTTCATAAAAAAAATGCTTCTACGCGTTGCGTTGCGGTCTGATCCCTTAGTGATTAACCGTGAAAAAGCAACAGATAGACATACAATCATAGTTCATAATATTAGTATGGAGCACTCACTTTATTAAAAGGACCCATACCAGCGTCCACCGTGCCTGCGGCTAGCACAAGCCCCAAAATGACAGACAGAATTCTTCTAAGCTGCATCTTGATGTGACAGAAATGGAATGATACTTGCTGCTAACTTCCTGCCGTATTTATAATATGACACATTTTACTGTCTCGTTATGATACAATTAAAATATAATAAACTGAAATATGATATGAAGCAAAAATAACTTTTATTTTTAAAACGGCCGAATTTAATCGTTTTTGGTTTAGAATTCACAAAAGGAAAATGTGTGTTTTAAAAACAATAGCCTCACGGATTCGTAGTTAGGGTTCCTCATCGCCGATCACTAGAGTAAGTCTTTTTTTTTTTTTTTTTTTTTTTTTTTTATTTGCTTTGTCATGTTAATTAAATACAAAGTAAAGTTAAATTGTTGCTCTCAATAATGATTAATAATTGAAACAAACATATTATTATTTACCAGGGCGAGCGAAGCGAGCCCTAGTATATCCCACTACCTGTACATTTTGTGGTACACTTTACGGAAAAACTATCACGTCTATTGATTTGTGCTTTAACATAGTAATTTTTATTTATATGTAGATGTATTATCATCGGTCAGTCAAGGTTTGTTTACTATTAAAAAAAAAACTCCATTAAAGATTATTACCACGCAGAAAAACGACGTGAGCCCTCACAAAGGTCTTGCAAATACATTGCTGCCTACTGCACACTTCCACTCCTGCACATCTCACTTTCACACTCCTTCCACTCAGGTAGCCGCTGATCACCCGCCTCAGGTTTCCCAGACACCTAATTTCAGCTAACCGAACCTTTACAGCTTACCAAGCATTGTCGAAGGCCCCCTCTGTGTCATACCACAACAGAAATTTTCTCCTTCTCTCTGATGTGGTAACCTTCTTCGGTGCACCTTTGGGGCATAAAGGCATATTGTTTGGGTTTTATTTTGGACAACTTGTAGAATCTGAGTCGGACGACCATCATATCGCGGTGATCATCTCAGTCCACTCACCTCCAGCCTCCAGCCTCAAACCAGCATCAGATCAGTCATCGCAGAGGTTTACACAGGACCAAAAAGTCAGGAATATGGATGTCTTAAGTCGTCATAGACGTAAGAACGACCAGCAGACGTTTTGTAAGACATCAAATGGTAAAGTCCTTTTTCTTCCAAACATTCGTTAAATTATGTACATTGCTCATATTTTTATTTTATACTTTACGGTTATTGTAGGAATCAGTCTTTTTCAGTTTTCAGGATATATAATCATATTCTGTTTCGATTTTTGTAATCCATATGCGGGTTTTCTTACAAACAAGGATGTTTGGGCATTGGGCAATACTTGCTACAAAATAAACTAATCGTGACCGATAAGCAGCGAGATCTGTTACAAATAAATGAGAACGTATTTAGATATTTTCTTCTTTCGCAAAGACTCCTAAGAAGTGCTTAAAACTGTCACGACAGCATTTGTTACAGTTTCACGCCTGCAAGCAGCTATCAGACAGTCAATAATTATTCGTGGAAGTTGTCCTGCAGGTCCTAATGGGACCCAATTCAGTATTTAATTAGGAATACGATTGCTAGCTACTAAAAGATGTGCTGTTATAGTGTGTTGTGTGAATATTGTATTGTATTGTAACTTGAGAAGTTTTTAACATAGTTTTGATCCTGATTACATTGAACTGTATTACGATGTAGATAGAAGTCGACGATTAAAGCACCGTCATATAAGAAAAGCCTATGATGCTCTCGGAGGACTTTTTAAAGCAATTTCCTGCCATTATCATTCATTTTATTAGAACACAATATGATATTGATTATTGTGACACTAACTCTGATGTCAATGAGGGTTATGATTAACATAATTAACTGCAATGATTATAAGTACTAATAAAATGATAGAGCCAGTCTCCAGAGTGTATTTTTTTGAACCTAGAGCTGTTTTGATTGCAAGAATGTCATTTATATCATCAAATAATGAATGTATTAAAACAAAAATACTTATTATTTTTATTTTACCTATAGTAGATAATGATTGGAATACACGACAATGCCTATAATTATAAAGTTTGTGTATAAGTATAGTGTACAATATTTTTTAATCACCGAAAAGTAAAGTAATAGGTGTTTACCAATATTCGTATCCCAAAAAATTTCCCCGAATAATATTGCAATGAGATATTATATGTGCATTTTATTGCAGTCGAAACACAAAATTTCCCGAATAATCATGCAATAGACAATAATGATTAGAGCTTGGCCTACTCCAGAACGATAAGTTGCGTTTTGCTTTATTTAAAAAAAAACCTTCGGTGGTAATTAAATATTGTTAAGATAGCAAGATAGGCAAAAAATTAGCTTTCATTTAAGATATAAAAAGTCTGTGATGCTTTTTTTTGACGGAGTTATTAACAAAAATCAGTTTTTCGGCTCTCCTGAACATTTTCATTTTTACGATTGTCCGATTATTCGGTGGGGGCGTCGACTCAGGTATTTTTGATTGATTATTTTGTGTTATAAAAGTTGGTAAATCGTGTTATGCCAAGGATAATTCAAAAACAAAGACATGATGAATACTGACAATGAACTTTAATTTCTTAGTTTTAGTGATTGCTGAGAAAAATCGATATCGCTACAGCCAAATTATCAAGGCGTCGCCTTAAGAAACGGAATAACTCAGTGACTTGTTCGGTTTCATCTATATATATAAAAGAAAGTCGTGTTTGTTACAACACTTATAACTCGAGAACGGCTGGACCGATTGCCATGGTTTTTGATTTGTTGGATTTGTTTCCGTCCCGAATAGCAGAATACATATTAAAAACAATGAAAACTCGATAATTATGTGTAATGAATGTTAATCATTTCAATAGATGCTGATTTGTTTATTACATGTCAAACATTTGTTGTCCAATCCTGTCAAATAGTGTAACAACTATTTTTTTTTGGAGCCTGGTTGCTGAGACCTTTCAGCCACAACTTTATTTTTGTCTGAAGACATCATGTGTGCGTTCAGAAATTTATTTTTTGTAAAATGTCTACAAACTTCAGGTACTGTTATATTTGTTTGTTTTAGACATGAATTTTTGAAATTTAATTTTTAATTCCCGAAAATAATACCTAAGATTTATTCTACAGTAAAAACATAAAATCATCGGAAAGGAACGGAATTTAGGGAATAAAAACTCAGTTGGTAAAGATTAAGGGCCTGTTTCACCGCTTCCTGATAAGGCTATCCACCACTTAATTTGACAGATGGAGTATGGAAAATCTGTAAATAACCCTATCGGGCACTTATCAGGAAGCGGTGAAACAGGCCATAAGGAAAAAAATCTACAGGTTAACAAAAGTGTAAATGTCTTTTTATAGGTTGTCTATGATTTTTCTTGATAAGCTATTCATACGTAGTGGTTATATACTCTTTGAGCTATTGTCTATGTCTCGAAAGTTCAGGCACTGTTATTATAATTATTTGGTGGTTTTATGCTAGTGCACATTTTAATAACAATGCCGCGTCCTAGAAGATCTAATCTTTCCCAGCGACGCCGTAATGCAATTGGGCAACGGAATATCGCGAGTCAATTATCTGATGGAGAACGAGAAATTGCACGAGAACAGCGCCGCGTTAGTATGGAGCAAAGAAGGGCCTTAATTCGTGTTTCTCAAACACAAGAGCAAAGAGAGGCAGCCCGTGAAACGGCTAGGTTAGAAACGAGTATATAAAAATAAGTCGGGTTTTCCTTCCTGACGCTATAACTCCAGAACGCACGAACCGATTTCCACGGTTTTGCATTCGTTGGAAAGGTCTCGGGCTCCGTGAGGTTTATAGAAAAAAAATCAGAAAAAACTTCAAGAGAAAAGCAGGAAAACGGGGAAAATCATTTTATGGCAAAACAACGTTTGCCGGGACAGCTAGTTACTTTATATAAATTGATTTTGATTTTAATTCCATATAAGTCTGGAACCAATAGGCGGACGTGTTCCGTTTCATAACAGTTACGTCCGTTTTGCCATAGACAATGGAAAATTGGCAAACTCTCCATTTGCGAAAATACCTGACTTGTTCCCTTTCTTAAAAAACCGATTCAAATATAAAATAGGTAGTATGTATTATGTAAAAGGGTCTTCCATTTAACAAACCTGATTTTTACCTTAAATCGCAAATTATATTGTTATCTGCGACAAAAATTCATAATGACATTACGATGCGATTCACAAACATATACGATGCGATGCGAATTTACAGTTCTGTGCGGGAGCCCTTAACTTACTCAATATGAAGAACGTATACAGGCACCAATTATTATTATTCTACGCTAAATACTTAGTTATATATTTACTTTCATAAAAAATTTCTAGAAATAGAAACACACTCAAGGTCTTATACAAGAAACGTGTATTTTTAACCGACTTCCAAAAAGGAGGAGGTTTTATAGTATAGCTGTGGGTTTTTTGTATGTTCAACGATTACTCCACCGTTTGTGAACCGATTTTCAAAATTTTTGTTTTGTTATATTAGTATTTACTCCAATTTGGTCCCATTTTTAGAAAAGTGGTGATTTGATGATGGGATTCATGAGTAATCGAAGGAACTCCTCAAAATTTATATAGAAACATATAGCGATTTTGATTTTATAAGTAGTATCCTAAGCATATTATGCTACCAAAACGCAAGATTTTGCACCAAGGTATACTATGGTTCCGAAGATACTAAGAGAACTCCGGATTCCTTATAGATACAAGTTTGGGGGTTTAGGCGCTGTTTTAAGAACTGAAAGCATATGCTACTATGCAAATTATATTTATCATCATCATTACCACGTCAGGGTCACCAATGTCACAACTCACATGGTTGTATATTATGGATACAATATGCCCCCACAACACCATAATTATATCATCACGTTATGTCCTTATTTAATTTGTTTCAAAATAAATGCTTCAAGTTCTAAGCGACTTAAATGTACCACAAAATTGAACATAACAAATTCAACCTTAAGTCCTTAACTCCAGAGCGTAAGGCACACATTTGACATTACTTCTGAGATTCGAAAGAAAAAAGAAGTAAGTCTATTTACGCTTCACACCACGTCAGTCTGGCCCCGTGCTAAGTACCTGAAGGACTTGTGTTACGGGTACCAGACAACGGAAATATTATATTTAATACTCTTATATTATTAATTATTTTACATAATAATTAAGATTTTTATTATATTATCTTATACAAAAATTTTTGTTCCTTCGGCGGGATTCGAACCCGCAACCCCCGGCTTGCGCTACCGACGCGCCACCAACTGAGCCACAGACGTCAAGTTGCTTCCTTGTTACTAAATAGTTTTTTTTATGTTTTTTTTTTAATAAAATAAGGGGGCAAAAAGCAAACTACCATCGCCCATTAGAAGAGCTGCAGGTGCGTTGCCGGCCTTTTCAGAGGAATGCTCTCTTCTTGAAGGTTTGCAGGTCGTGTTGGTCCGGAAATACTGCTGGAGGAATATTGAAAACTTTTTGTTGTTTGGTTTCCGAATCAGGAAAACTGATGTAAGTATGTGGCCGCCTTAAGTAACGAAGATTATCATAACAGGGATATGAAAGATCTTGCCTGGCAACAAATTTGTAAAGAAATTAACACTGACTGGGAGACGTTAGAATATTATGCCACACAGAAATTCATGGAAGTTTTCTATTTATATTTTTAATTTCTGTACCCACTAATTGTTATTACAACTTTTAACATTTATTAGTTAATTACGGATTATAAAATATTAACATTGGTCAATCGTTATTATATTACCTCTACCATTATACATATTCTTTCGTTATAATATTGACACGTTACTTCTCCTGCCATTGAAACGAAATATTCACCAAAAAAATCTCTGTTACCACTTAACATGTTTCTTCTAAACGTGTGCACTCTACTGAAACTACTCGAAGACTAATGTAGGTATTCCGAACGGAAAAAATCTAATGTGTGTGGTGGTTGTACGGAATTTTTCAAGATACGGTTTCCGAATCAGGTAAACTGATAGGAATAAGCACAAGCTAGATATACCAATAACCAGGCTGAGCAAAGTAAGCAAATCTTTCAAAGGTCAATGTATACGCCTATACAATAAAATCTTCCAATTAATAAATTTAAAAAAGTTGTTAAAGATCGTTTGTGTGCTAAGGCTTATTATAAGGTAACAGATTTTCTCAATAATAGCACACCTTGGGAAAAATAAGGTGACTGACCATAGGTCGCTTCTATATAAATGTACCATATTATTACTTACTATAAGTACTTACATACTTAACGTAAATTAGTTTATACTATCTTTGTTATTTTCCACCTTTTTGGTAAAAGGTGGCCCCGTGCAAGTTTCTTACGCCGGTTCTTCTCGGCGGGGTAGTTCCCGAACCGGTGGTAGGCAACGTGTAGACACGACGTTCTGAAAGAGTTAACTTTGTTAACCTATTTGGAAATAAATATTTTTGATTTTCGATGTATGTGGCCGCCTTTAGAGTCTTGAAAAAGAAATAACATATACACGATTCAATTGTTTATTATACAACAATACAGTTGAATGTTGAACCTAAAATGCAGCGATATGAGTTCATTGCGTTACTGACCCAGCATGCCCTTGGAGTCTTTTAGTGGTTTTTGTGAAGCTGAAAAAAAAAACAAAAGTTAATTACCATGACAAGTACGGAACTAGACTTGAGACTAGACTAGAGTTTTTAATGAAGGATATCCTTATTTACTGTATTGTATTTTTTTTATAATAGATTTTTTAGGTTTCTCTCTAAATATAACATCTATAACTGGATCCGTCCATGCTTGAGTAAGCATGGACGCTCGTGCGCTGAAGGAAAACATCGTGAGGAAACCCGCACATGGTTAGTCCCAGAGACCCAGACGTATTGACCTGCGGGGCTAAAATGGTCGCTTTGAAGAATCATGATATGAATCATAATATGATTCATTGTTCTAAAATCGCAAAATACAACTCTGCTTGCAATTCATTTCTGTATTTTTGTACTGATTTGACATTTGTCAGTTTGACAGTTTTGACAATTCACTTGCTGAATTGTTTGAGAGGAATTGCTAAATGTGACCATTTTAGCCCTGCTGCTGAGCCTACTATGTCGCGAAAATTCCTTTTATTCTATTACTAGATGACGCCCGTAACTGCTTTTGCGCCAAAATTCGTTTATTACATTCGTACATTTTTTTAAGTTAGAATTTGGACGTCATTTTATTAACAGCGGCATTACATTCATGCCCCATGAAATCATCCTTGTAGCGTCCTTTATACGTGGGAGAGCCATGCTTCGGCACGATTGGGCCGGCTCGACCGGATAAATACCACGTTCTCACAGAAAACCGGCGTGAAACAGCGCTTGCGCGGTGTTTCGCCGAGTGAGTGAGTTTAGTGGAGGCCCAATCCCCTACCCTATTCCCTTCCCTACCCTCCCCAATTCCCTTCCCTTCCCATCCCTACCCTCCCCTATTACCCTATTCCCTCTTAAAAGGCTGGCAACACACCTGCAGCTCTTCTGATGCTGCGAGTGTCCATGGGTGACGGAAATTGCTTTCCATCAGGTTACCCGTTTGCTCGCGTGCCCCCTTATTTCATAAAAAAAAAACCGGAAAATCAAACAAAAGTTGCCCGCAACCCCGTCGCGCCCAAGTAATCGTACATAAACCACGATAAAAACCTGTGTACTTTCCCGTCAGCTAAAGTATCTACTATAGCTACAGGGTGTAACAAAACTAAGTGATAATTAGGGTATACGTATGAGTCCCCTGTATTGAGTTCACTGTGAAAGTGAGCGTTGAAAAAGTAACTTGTTTGTATGGGAAAATTCATGACACTCGGGCATTTGCCCATTATAAGTCCCAAAAAATATGCTCTTTCAGCGCTGCTACTTTCACAGTAATCTCAATGTAAGGAACACATACAAACCCTAAAGTATTATAGCTTAGTTTTGTTATACCTGGTCCTCATACTCCATTAAAATTGTTTTAGTGATTGAGCGTGAAGTGGTTACAGACAGACAGACAATAATAATAGTATAGTAGTATCACAGCGTAATAAAGAGGATAGATAATACTCACATTATTTAACCTATAACTATATACAGTTTGTTCAACGGGCTTGGTGGACACCATGCCTGCGGCTAGCACGAGCCCCAAGATGATAGACAGAATTAATCTTTTAAACTGCATCTTGATGTGACAGAAGTGGAATGATAATTTCTGCTGACTTCCTGTCGTATTTATACGACACTTTTTATTGTCTTGCTATGAATTATGATACAATTAATAAACTCAAATATTGTATTACTGCAAAACGACTTTCATTTCTTAAAACGGCCGAATAATAATGGTTTTGATTTCATAAAAGGAAAATGTGGATTCGTAGTTAGGTTTCCGCACGCGTCGTGACCGTTTTCATTAGAGCCATGTTTAGCTTTTTTTTTTATTGATTCACTAAACTAGATAATACACATTTACAACTTATTTCTAAATACAAGTTAGTAAGTATCATAACGTAGTGTACATCCTTCTTGAAGTGAATACTACATGCAAAATAAATCTAAGTTACAAAAATGGTGCTAAATTCTACCTAATCTTTGCTTACAATTTTATATAAATTATCTTTGAATAATGAGACAGAAGTACCAAAAATATCGATTTCACCGCAGGTCTTATTGCATAAGGCACACATTCGGTATAACGGGGAGTTTTGTCCATAATTTGTGTGGTGTACAGGTATGTCAAAGGTTTTTCTATTTCGAGTACGGCTGCCCGGTCGAGGAACTAATAAATTGATCTTATTTCGAAGTGGGGTGCTGTCTAAATTCCCGTTAATTAATTTATGCAGAAAAACAATATCGGAGATGCGACGTCTATGCTCCAGTGAAACTAAATTGAAGTGTGCTAATTTAGCTTCATAAGAAATTAAATTTTGATAAAGGTTTAGAGAGTAACATAAATACTTTGTCCACACTGTGCCTTTTTTTGTTCATCAAGGGCATGCGTTATAGCGCAGTCAACATCGCCCGTGAGGCATGCCCACGACGCGACGCTATGACACTTTTCTTTTCAACGCGGGTGGATTTTGACGCATTCAATTATTGAAAATGCCAAACGAAAGTTGAATAAAAAGATGATGACGACAATTAAAGATGAAATTGCATAGTGTGGACATCGCTATTCACTGTGACCACAACGCGTTGTGACTTGTGAGCTATTTTTCCGCTCATTGAGCGTTTTCAGTCATTGAGCGTAACGTAACACAACATATTTTATACAGGCTATAGCTGCAGCCACAGACATATATCAAGATTCTATTTCTGTGGCTGCAGAATTAGGCTTAGGCCAAACCTACGCGACCACGCGACTGCGAAGCGGGAGCGTCAAGTTGCGTCAAGTTGTCAAATGTGTGTTTTGAATGAAAACCATAAAGTTAATATACCTAGCGGAATAGAGAAACAAAGGCCTGAGCAAGAAAGATGTCACTATCAGTAACACTGCGTGATAAAAAGAGACGTGTGATACATGACAGCAGCACTCTTTTTTTGCACGTGCCGCACGTTGACAATTTAATCTCATAGAAATCATGTTCAATCATGCTTGTGTAAGTGTATACGTACACATATTTTTACACACAGATGAAACCAATTACGGTTTCGTTTGACAGCTCGAGATTGTTGCTCTATTCCGCTAGGTATATTAACTTTATGATCAAAACACACATTTGACAATTTGACGCAACTTGACGCTCCCGCTTCGCAGTCGCTTGGTCGCGTAGGTTTGAACAAAGCGTAAGCTTTCCGATCTTAGGTTAGGTTTCATTTTCTTCTATTATTGGTCTAGCGATCCAGGCTGCCGCTGCTTTGTAGTAGCGTAAAGCAAATTAAACCTAGCCTAGGTCATAAAGTGGCACTCGGGGTGGGGATACCGCCGCCCATTGCACCGAGTCCCAGAGAGAGCATCACGCGCATGGTGCTCTTGCACATCGCGGCCTCCTTGTGGGCTTTTCTAGGCCACCCCGTGGGACGACGCGGATTACCGTTGGTAGAGCTGTGGTTGGTTGATCGTGCCCGCAACTATGCTTAAACGGGGAGGAGCACCATGGGGTTTTAGTGGGTAGTTCCTCGGAGAGTCCCATATATCCCGGCCGATGCTCCAATCCGCCGGGGATGCACAAAGCATTTCACGATTTTAAAAAAAAGACGTGTTGCACTCCGGGAGTGCCGGCAGAAGTGAAAACTTGATTATTAACGTTGTGCATTATTTTTTTCAATACATTTTTTATGAAAATCGATTTTTAAAAATCGTTTTTTTTAATTAATCGAAACCCTTACAATCGATTAAAAAATATCGACAATCAATATAAAACAATCGGTTGTTCGATTAATCGATTTCGATGTTACAACACTACTCTCCAACCGTCTTATGGTTTTTCGATCAGCACGAGAATCTGACGCGAGTTTCACAGTCACCCATCCCACAAAAGTGCTCAACGCCGCTAAAGAAGTTTTCACTTCAAAATAGGTCATAAAGTGGCATTTTATCAGATTTTTTTTTCAGTCGCGTTGATCGGAATGGTAGGTACCTATAAATCACTGCAGCTTAAAAGGTACAGGTTGGAAGCCGGCTACATGAAGCGGCAGCAGACGACATGTCGTCTGCTGTGTGACCTTTAAGTGATATTTTACAGAATGACGGCGTAGCGTAGGGGTTAAGTCTTAGTGCCTTATCACACTGGCGATTAGCGAGCGTTTTGAAAGCGACGCGACTGCGCAGCGCTCACTACTATGTATTGTTCAACTTAGTGAATACTGCATTCATCAAAATCAATTCAGTCGTTTTTGAGATAGGGAATTTTAATTCTTAATTACTTGCGTAGAATTTTGAAATCGGTTTTATCTTTTTAAAATTATATTATTTACATGATAAATCGTAAGCTAGTACTTGAGGATATTGTAAATAAAACAAACATGTTTTTAATAAATTATTTTTATTACAATGTTCGTTTACGGTCTATGAAATATATAAATAAATTTAAAAATAAGTATAACAATTTTAATACAAGATTTTTTTATTATTTTCATAAATGACTCCAAAAATTATCGCCCTCGAATTGACACTGATTGGTAGACGCCTCCCTGAAAATAAAATGTTATTACTTATTACAAACATAATACTATAATGATATATAATAACATAATAATATACAGTGTGTAACAAAAATAAGTGATAATACTTTAGTGTGTGTACGTGTTCCTTGTACACGACGCGCAGCGCAGACGTGTGCGTTACTGCATAATATAATTATTGCATACGTTCTATTTCCACGGACTAAAAAGTGCGTCACGGATAGTCTGTCGTCTGCGCTGCACCTGACGAGGGCCGCCTTTTAAGTTCTGTCGTTTGTAAACTTCCCGCGATCATTGAAAAAACAAACATATGGGATTTTAATCTCCTTGTATTCGGATTTCAAAAACAAAAGAAATTATTCAGATTGGTCGAATAGTCTTATTGTATCGTCTATTCAAAGGTGACAAGTCGGTTGTAAAAATGGAAATGTTAAAGGAAAATTTCCGTGCGATAATTTTTTACAACTAACGAAGTTGATTTTGAGGAGATCACTTCAGTATTTAGTGATGCTCCTGCATCACTAAATACGTTCTCATTAGATATCTGAAGGTATCTAATGAGAAATCACCACTTTTACTCCAAGTTTTTCGTGCAAGATTTTTTGGACAGTGGTCCCTGAAATGCCCATGGATGCCTCTATTTTGCGATATATCACATGACGGTCTTCGAGGATTAGCTGCTGCACGGCTTCAATATTCTCTTGCGTTACGACGGTTTTTGGACGACCATCACGTGGCTGGTCACTGAGGCTAGGGTGTCCACTTTAAACTTCTAAATACCAGCGTTCTATAATCCTTAGATATGGTCCTCCATATCGATACCTTGTTTGCTTAGCGACGACCAAAAACAGCCCGTGTTAGTTTTTGTCGCAAAACTCTGCAGCGATTCAACCAAGGAGAGTCAAAGCACGTTTATAATTTGCTCAATAGTGACGAGTTTTGGATACATGCTTATGATCCAAATTCTAAGCAGCAGTCTACTGTCTGGGTCTTCCCAGAATGAGCCAAAATCGACCAAAGTCATGGACTCACAGAGCACTTAAAAAAATATTCGCCTCCTCTGTGACAAAGGGTGGTCACATCGCCACTATAATTATACCCGAAGATTGCAAAACGGTTCCCGCTGACTAGTAAACCACAGCTTGTTTGCCACAAGTCATCACCGAATTTCGAAAAAAACGATTCAAGACGTCGTATGTTCCTGGCCATGAGAACGCATGTTCGCACATCGGCGGTCAAACAAAGATGTATTTGTGAACCCAAAAAGTTGAAATTTTAGAGCATCCGCCTTGCAGCCCTGGCTTGAGCCCTAAGGATTTTAATAAGTTCCACAAAATTAAACAAAGTCTTTGTGGTTAACCTGAAGAAGCTGTTTACGCGTAAAAATCGGCCATTTTGACTACCCAACTTCGGACTGAAATAAATGTTTTAAAAACTGGTTTGAACGCATGAGAAAGCATTTTAAATATCGCGAAGAATTCTTAAAAAAACAATAAATTGTAATAATATATTAGATTGCCTGTATTTATTCCAAACGACAAAACTTAAGAGGCAGCCCTCGTATGAGGCCCGCGACTCCGTTGCGCCAAAATTCGCTTATCAAGCGGAAATATTATTTTTTGAGACAAAAAGTATTCTATGTCTTTTCCTAGGACTCAAAGTATCCACATACCAAACAACAAAATCGGTTCAGCGGTTTTGGCGTGAAGAGGTAACAGACAGACAGCTGATATGGATAGACATTAGACAAGCTTATAACTCTTACAGCCATGTCACACGACGCGGTGCGGCGCGGCACCGGAGGTCATACCGCTGGACTGCCGGCCACACGGTGAGTGCGGCGTCGCAACGTTTTGCAGTACAGCGGGGCTAAAATGGTCGCTTTGAAGAATCATGATATGAATCATAATATGATTCATTTTTCTAAAATCGCAAAATGCAACTCTGCTTGCAATTAATTTCTGTATTTTTGTACTGATTTGACATTTGTCAGTTTGACAGTTTTGACAATTCATTTGCTGAATTGATTGAGAGGAATTGCTAAATGTGACCATTTTAGCCCCGCAGTAGCTCTACCATGAGTTTAAAGCTATAGTATTTATCAATACTCGATACCGACTACGTGAATATTTAGTATGGCGATTTTAGTTCCGCAAATAACAGCTAGAGGCGCTGTAAAATTTGCCATACTAAAAATTTGCGGTAGTCAGTATCGAGTATCGAAAAATACTATAGCTTTAAACTCATGGTAGAGCTGCTGTAGCAGCGACGGACTCGAGCTCCACCAATACATACATTCCCTCCCCGTCTGCGATTCCGGTGCGCGTGCGGTGCAGCGCCGGAGACCACCGGACGGCGCCGTGTGCCATACCATACATTTTTATATGTAGGAAACCGGAGCGGCACCGGTCAGGCGCCGCACCGCCGCTGCACCGCACTGTATGGCATGGCTCTTACCCCACCTTTCATCTTAATTTTAAGCTATTTCATAGCTTTTATGTCTGTGAGCTGTGACCGCGAAGCAAGAAATTCTGTAACGAAAAATACCTTATATTCGTCTAATGTCGTTTCAGTTCGACAGACTTCGGCTTTGTGAGCGTGCGACTAGACGTATGCGTGTAGACTAGTTATTATGCAATAGCTTAAGGCCTTTTTCACATGCATATACGGTTGCGGCACGGTCGCCGGCAGCTGTTCCCGAGTGCCAGACACATTTTTTTATTTTAATATTTTTTTACATTGGGAAGATTTTGAGCGAAAAATAAGGGCCAATTCACACCTGATCGGCAGCGGCCGGCAGCGGCGCGGAGAGGCGCGGCGAGGCCGGCAGAGGCGGCTCGCGTCGCCGCGGGCGGTCGCTTGTGGACGCTCGCGGCCGCTGGCGGCCGCGCGCTACCTTCAGAGCGCCGCACAGTGGATCGAAAATCGAGTTTCATAGACATAGGAACTTGAATTTCCAGATGTCATTTTTTTGGGCTGAAATATGTTTTCCTAGTTGTTATTACATAGTAAAATGTAAAAAGACTCATCTACGTGTAATAATAAGGGAGTAATAATTTTTTAAAGAAATTTTAGTATGGAGCCGACATTAAAATGAGCAAAATATCTCTGCAATCGCATGGTTGGCCGTTATATCCTCACACACTATTATAGTACTAATTATTACTCACATTTTGGCATATTTTGTATTACGGCACCATTTGTACTTCATTTTGGTTAATTAAAAACTGTCCATTGGTACTTTATTTTGGTTAATTAAAAACATAATTCAAATAGAAAGAAGAAAGAAATTATAATGGCGATATAATGTATCAACCCTCTCTTTTTCCAGTGTCCCCAGTAACAATTTAAAACTTCCAACTGAATTAAATTAAATTGTCTGCAACTACTTGACATATTCCATTGGTTTTTTGTTAAATGATCCGTGTTCTTTACTTTCATAAAAAAATTGTAACTCCCTTATTATTACACGTAGCTGCGTCTTTTTACATTTTATGATGTAATAACAACTAGGAGACTATATTTCAGCCCAAAAAAATGACATCTGGAAATTCAAGTTCTTATGTCTATGATACTCGATTTTCGATCCACTGTGCACCGCGCGTCCGTCGGCGGAAAGTGCTCGCGGCACCTCGCGACGCCTCGAGGCGCCCCGAGGCGCCTCGCGACGACGCGCGCGGTCGCGGGAAGCCGCGAGCACTTTCCGCCGACGGTCGCGCGGCGCCGCGCGACCGTGCGCGGCCGCCCGCGGCGCCTCGAGCACTTTTGAAGTTTTCAAGCGATACTAGTAGTTATAAGTATGTAAATAAAGTTTAAAATTATTTCACACTAAAAGTGCTCTTCGCGCCGCTGCCGGCCGCTGCCGATCCGGTGTGAATTGGGCCTTATACAATGTTTGAGAAGCAAGTTCAACTTATGCCACCATTTTGGTCAAAAACTACAATCTGCCTATCATTAATTCATTTTTTTTGCGTGAAATAAGTAACTACATTTAAAACAAATTAAAAAAACACTTTTTTGGAATCTGCGAGCTAACAAACCACTATATCATTATAACGTGGCTTTATAAATGTTTATAACGTTTAGTTTAGGGCTGCCGTGCTCACAAGCAAAATGTATGTAACGATATTTAAATAGCGGCGCTGTCATGCTGTCATTTGCATACCATTGCCTGGGATCTCGCGGTTTAGCCGCCAAACCGCGCGTTCGGGCGCACGCATAATATAATTCCAGCCTTAATAATGTTTTTACTCACTTTTTTAGGATTTGGCCCAGCCTGTGCAAATCCGGCAGCCATTATTATACCCAAGATGGCCGCTGACAGAATCTTTTTGAAGTCCATGTTAAAATTGCTAACGCCAGAAAGAGAATAATCTAGTACTACAAGACTTAGCAGTATTTATAATGGAAGATATAAGTGGATGAATTGGGTAACTAACAATTTAACACATTTCATTCAAAAACCCAATTTTAGTGTTTGAACATAAATTACCATAAATGTTTTTAAGTATAAATCCATAAAATACAATATAATCATAAACAATTATTATAGCGTTATAAAAAAAACAAACACATGCCTGAATTCAGTACAGTAGTCCAGCGTTTTTGATGACAAAATATACCTATTACTTCAATTGACTAGGCCGCAGGAGGTACTGAGTTTTTGTCAAACATATCAAACGAGGATTACCTTGAATGGCAAGTTTCTAGCGCACTTTACTGAAAAAATATCGCTGAATAAGTGACTCTGGTCTACCATCATGGTAGGCCACGCGAGTGCTCGTATAAAAAAGGCGCCTGTGTAGTGTGTAGTGTAGTGTTAAAAATGTTCGTTTATTGCAGAAATGGCTTTAGAGCATGACTTAAAAAAAATGCGGATTTTATGTGTAGCCAGATATAATATTAGTCAGATGGCTCTCTCCCACGTCAGACTGACGTGAGAGAGCCATGCTTCGGCACAAATGGGCCGGCTCGACCGGAGAAATACCACGTTCTTACAGAAAACCAGCGTGAAACAGCGCTTGCGCTGTGTTTCGCCGAGTGAGTGAGTACTGAGTTTACCGGAGGCCCAATCCCCTACCCTTCCCTTCCATCCATACCCTCCCCTATTACCCTATTCCCTCTTAAAAGGCCGGCAACGCACCTGCAGCTCTTCTGATGCCGAGAGTGTCCATGGGCGACGGAAGTTGCTTTCCATCAGGTGACACGTTTGCTCGTTTGCCCCCTTATTTCATTAAAAAAAAGATTATGAAGTAGGTATGTTACAAGGTTTGTTCAAGGGAAAAAGGAGGAATTACCCTAATGTTATAAAATATTAGTTATCCTTTTCATCCACTGACGCCTTCAATGATGTAATCAAATAAGGTAATGTTATAATGTCTTTTATAGTCTAATATTATGTTACGTAAACAACCGTTTTCAGGGGTCCTTCCCGTTTCATACCACTTATTTTTGATACCGCGGTATGAAACAGTGAAGTACTGTTTTTGAATTGCCTGTTTCATACCGGCGTCCGAAACAGCGAAGACCTTTTTTGAAATAGTCGATTCATACCGCAGCGCAGATTTTAGTACAGTCAAGCTCAAAATATCTATAAATAAATAACTAAACGTTTATTCTGCCACAATTAAATGTTACACATATGACTTAATACAGAACTGATATCAACAAGAACAGAATTTAAAAAATTAACCTATTTTACCTATTCTACACCTAATTGATACATAAGAACTATCAAAGGTAAACAAAAAAGAAAAAAAAAAACAAATTAAGCACAATTATAGCATGGCAGTGTAACACCCAAGTGTGCAGAAACGGAGACCACTCAGGTTAAGACGACCGAACAGTCGTCCCTGATCTTCCGTGGACCCCTAATTTTCGGGCAAAGGACAAGCAGACGGAAGCTGTATTATAACATATTAGAAGCTGTGCTATATCTGTATTATATTTCTATATTAATAAAGAAATTATAATTTTATAGCCGACTTAAGTCTTACGACCAAACTAAACTAGCACTGTTTTTAATTTTGGCACCTTAAATACAATATGGGTGTATTTAGGTTTTTTTTTATGAAATAAGGGGGCAAACGAGCAAACGGGTCACCTGATGGAAAGCAACTTCCGTCGCCCATGGACACTCGCAGCATCAGAAGAGCTGCAGGTGCGTTGCCGGCCTTTTAAGAGGGAATAGGGTAATACTGAAGGGTAGGGATGGGAAGGGAAGGGAATAGGGGTGGGTAGGAAAGGGAATAGTGTAGGGGATTGGGCCTCCGGTAAACTCACTCACTCGGCGAAACACAACGCAAGCGCTGTTTCACGCCGGTTTTCTGTGAGAACGTGGTATTTCTCCGGTTGAGCCGGCCCATTCGTGCCGAAGCATGGCTCTCCCACGTGTAAAGTGGTTTGGGCGTAAGATGTAACATACAGACAGACAAACAGACACACTTTCGCATTTACAATATTAGGATGATAGCTCCGTTACTAGGTATATTTATTCAAAACATAGACAGTAGTTTTGTTTGCATCTTTGAATACATAAATAGTATTTTTTAAATAACATTATTTATTGAATATCCCACTCACCACTGGAGCACATTACTTTTACAGGATAAAAATCCCATGTGTTGATCGAAAGCCTAAAACAGCTGCCACACTTTTACATATGAGTAACTAACGAAATACTTTGATGGTTAAAATGTATGTAGACAAAGTTGTATTATATATTACTAGCTGTCCCGGCAAACGTTTCTTTGCCATATAAAGTATTTAGTACATATTATAATACTAGATGTCCCGCGCGGCTTCGCCCGCGTAAATTAGGAATTTCACAGAAACCGTACATTTTCGAATAAAAATAGCTATAAATACTCCTTTCACGTGGTCTACTCTATATAAGTACCAAATATTGCTCCAGTAGTTCGTGAGATAAACCCTTTCTAATATTTTCCCCGTTTTTACCACATTTTCCTGAGTTTCTTCGGTCGTATTAGTCTTAGCGTGATAATATAATATAATATAGCCTATAGCCTTACTCGATAAATGAGATATCTAACACTGAAATAAGTTTTTAAATCGGACCTGTAGTTCCTGAGATTAGCGCATTCAAGCAAACATACTCTTCAGGTTTATAATATTAAGTATAGATTTTTCTAAATTATCGCTTGACAAACTCGAGCCTCGATCTAAAAGACTATGAAAAGGCTCATAATCATGGGACGATGCATGGTATAATATTATGGTAGTGATAATGATGATGATGAATGTAATATGCATAGTAGCATATGCTTTCCGTTCTTAAAACAACGCCGAAACTCCCAAACTTGTATCTATAAAGAATCAGGAGTTCTCTCAGCACCTTCCGAACCACGGTATACCAGGTATACCTCGGTGCAAAATCTTACTTGTTTGTAGCCATATGCTTAGAATACTTCTCACGAAAACGAAGTCACCACATGTTTCCCCATAAATTTTGAGGAGTTCCCTCGATTACTTATGGATCCTTCATCAGATCACCACTTTTGTGAATATAATACCAAATTGGGATGATACCCTATATACCAAAAGAACAATTTTGAAAATCGGTTAACAAACGGCGGAGTAATCGTTGAACATAAGAAAACGAACATAACACCTCCCCCATTTTGAAAGTCGGTTAAAATTGTAGCCTATGTGTTATTCTGATGTATAAGTTATATTATTGTAAAGTTTCATTAAAATCCGTTCAGTAGTTTTTGCGTGAAAGAGTAACAAACATCCATACATCCACACATCCACACATCCACACATCCATACATCTATACATCCATACATCCAAACAAACTTTCGCCTTTATAATATTAGTAGGATAGGAAGTAGGACTAGTAGGATTGAAGTGACTAAATAAGTATGTCACCATGGCAACGTCCATCGCTATCCCGTCGCACAAACAATGGCCGCCGTCAGTCTCGAGTTGTAATAATTTACTATTATTTATTCAACAAATGCACTTATCAATATAAAAAGTACCCAGTAGCCGATTCTCAGACCCACTGAATATGCATATAAAATTTGGTTAAAATCAGTAAAGCCGTTTTGGAGGAGTACACGGCCTAACATTGTGACACGAGAATTTTATATATAAAATAATAAATAGTTCTTTTCGTGGTTTTCTTTTTAACCGACTTCAAAAAGAGGAGGTTATCACTTTGATGCGTCTGTATCTAATATTCCCAGAACTGCCCACTTTTCGTATATGTTAATCTATATAAGCATCTGAGCAATTAATGTGCCTTTCAAAAGTGTATGTACTCGTATGTATGTATGTATGTTTTTATGTTTGTGTTCGCATATTTTTGGAACTACAAGTCCGATTTAAGTAATTATTTTTTTGTTGTACTAGGTATTGTTCAGCTTAGGGAATAGTGCAAGTTTCATCAATATCTTTTTAAAATACTATTATTATAATTTATTATTGTCTTATATTATTATCTTAAGAATTATATTGTGAGAGAATATTATATTATGTTCGTTGCAGGGGTTTCACAAGCGATACATAAATTATTTTTAGAAATGACATCAGACACCAGCATGGATACAATTCATTAAAAGACAAAACATCATATTCTTCGGGGTGTGTCAAAAATTTTACTGACGCCGCAAAAGAGTTTGAGAGCCGCTGTAGCAACATATTTTTTATAAAATAAGGAGGCAGACGAGCAAACGGGTCACCTGATGGAAACCAACTACCGTCGACTACTACTTGATACGTTCTTACTTTTATAACAGTTTAACTAAGCTTCAACTTGGTCATTGCATTCACGCTAAATCCCTGGACACATTTTCTTAATGTTTATAACTTGTCTGTGTTTATGAATGGAATCTGTAAATGGCACACTTTAGTATTATATTTATAATAATAGCTGTGTAAAATTATATGAATATCGTTGAGTATTTCAGCGCTTACTCCATGAAAACCAACTAGGTATATAAGCTGTCTTATTCATAATGGTAGTTAGGATTTCTAAATACATAATTAACATATTTTTAATTATTATTACAAGTCTATTCTATGTCTATTAACACCCCTTTCATCAAAATCGTTGCAGTGCTGAAGTGAAACAAACATAGAGTGCCAAAATATTAATTGTGGACTAGATCACGAGCCCAACTCTGTTGCGCCAAAATTCGATCGCGTGGGAATTGTACATTTTTAGGGTTCCGTACCTCAAAAGGAAAAAACGGAACCCTTATAGGATCACTTTGTTGTCCGTCTGTCCGTCCGTCCGTCTGTCAAGACCCTTTTTCTCAGGAACGCGTGGAGGTATGAAGCTGAAATTTATATCAATTTCTCAGGTCTACTGTCCCTTGAAGCTGTGAAAAAATCAAACTTCTAAGCCAACGCAATCAAAAGATACAGCCGTTTATGCCGCAAATTTTCGACACTTGCAAGGGAATCAAAACCTACAGGGTGCTTCCCGTGAACTCAGAATCTTGAAATTTGGTACGAAGCAACGTCTTATAGCATAGATAAAGGAAAAATTACGAAAACCATAAATTTTTAGTTACATCACATAATATATTTTTTTTAAATAATTTTAAACTTACTACCCATTTCCTCATAAACGCGTAGAGGTATTAAATTGAAATTCATACCAAATACTCAGATCTATAATACCTTTAAGCTGTAACAAAATCAAACTTCTATGTCAACGCAATCAAAAGAAACAGCAATTTAAGCTGCATATTTTGAAACTCGCAAGTACTCGCAAGGGAATCAAAACCTAAAGGGTACTTCCAGTCGACCTAGAATCTTGAAATTTGGCATGAAGCAACGTTTTATAGCACACATAAAGGAAAAATTCCGAAAACCTTAAATTTTTAGTTACATTACAAAATATATATTTTTTAATAAATATAAACTTATTACTTTTTTCCTCATGAACGCGTAGAGCTATCAAGTTGAAATTCATATCAAATATTTAGATCTAATTGCCTTTAACCCGTGAAAAAAAAAAAATCTATAAAAATACCATAGTTATGACTCGATTGTCGTAATGAACGAACTTTGTAAACCTTGCAGGTTTGTACGGAACCCTCGGTGCGCGAGTCCGACTCGCACTTGGCCGGTTTTTTCGGGGTGAAAAGTATCCTATGTACTTTCCTGGGACGCGAAATATCTCCATACCAAATATCAGCAGAATCGGTTCCGCGGTTTGGGCGTAAAGAGGTTACAAACAGTAAATGACCCGTGATTTAAACCATAAACCTTCGTATAGCTTAGGACCAGGCCACAACACTGCGTTGCGGCGTCGCATCGTATAAATCTACAACGCCGCAGAACGCATCGTGAAAAATTTTCGATGTAAACAGTGCTATACTATATGAAATTTTTGCGTTGCGACATCGCATCGCATTTCTGTGCGAGGTTGTTTTTGCGATACGACGCCGCAACGCAGTGTTGTGGCGTGGCCCTAATGTAAAGATAAGTTAGACTTGTCGACGCGTTGCTATGCTAATTTTAGCGAGACGAATCTAAACATCTTCACAAGTTTTTAGCAGACAGGTTTTTTAGGTAGATATTATAAGGTAAAACTTTAAGTTATTGTTGAAGAATTTAAGTTTGTTGTTTAATAAGCGTACCACCGCTTTGCATACTATTGGCTATGCCGATGATGGTTTTCCCATTATTCAGGCTAACTCACGTACCGAAATTGAAACAAAAGCAAACCAAAGTTTAAACTTAATTTTGGACTGAGGCCACCGCAACCGCTTAACCGATTCAATGCGGCGCACCTTTTTGAAGACTTTCAGTCGTGGCGGCATACAATTTTCCCGTGACACGTGAGCCATGTCATACGCCATAGAAGTAAATGACACGGCTACCGTGTCATCCGCCACGTTCAAAAAGCTTTATGGTTTTTTTTTGGTTTTTACGCTTGTATTAGCTTGATTTATTTAGTTGAGCACAAACCATTGTTGTTGACGGAAGGCTACGTTGTTTTGAGTTGATTTCGAGTAGTTTTACTAAGTGTAAACCTGAAAATGTACGACGACTATGTACTATTACAATAAAAACATTATTAGCCCGGACTTTCTATTCTTTCTAAACGCTCGCGTTAAACCAAAAATTGCTAGATTGTTTGAACCCTTAGATGATTCAGTACGTTACCGAATGTTCGAATGGCAAACGCGTTAGGATAACTCCACAAAAGGTCACTTTTATAATTTTTCTCAGATATACCTACGTCAACGGCTATCCAAACCACAGAAATATATCAAGATAGAACGGCGACGCGCGTGCGTTGCTAAGGAATCGATCGTGTAAATTTTTGCTTTGCATTTAGTTAGAACAAATAACTTACCCGTGGAAAGAAATACCTCCTTTTGACCGATTCACTTTCGTACTTCTGTTTTTACAATTAGACACTGCACAATGAGGCATTTTTGCACAACCGCTCCGGTGTAATCAAGTTGAGACGTGCGCGCTGACTAAATGAACGTTCAACAAATCTTGCTCACTTGTGCAAGATTGAAACACGTGTTTCCACCCACTTAGCCGTTCCATCTTGATTAATTTCTGTGATCCAAACACTGAATGGATATTGATCATTGCGTATCTCAATTCCTGACCGGTCATGGTAATTTTAAAGGCAAACTTAATTGATGTATTAGTAGAATCAGACATGTGCGAGTGCTCGACCGAAGGCAACATGTTCGAACAAACCGCCCATCATGTTCTCTGGGAGTGTAACCTCGGGCAAAACGAAAGACTTATAATGCTTAACGACATACTTTGCAAATCAGGGTGGTGAGCCAAAATCTTTTCATTTTCGCTTCGTTATAGAATTGCCGATGAAAATGTATGGAATAGACATAAGCGTTCTATTATACGAGACTTAGTGAAAGTCTTTTTAAAAAAAACACTTTTATTAACTAAATTAAAAAGTACAATTAAAAGGTACAATTAATTATAAGGAAATTGAAAATAGAAATCGGTTAACAAAATAGTGCGACCGACTGATTCAGAGATTGAACTGAGACTGACTTGCGTCCGGCGCTTGAGCAGCGTCTCTATTATTTTCTGCTGACTAAAGAAAAATGGAAAAATGAGTGTTAGCATAATTATTAACATTGTAGGGTTATAACAACCCCCCGCGGAAGACGGAAATTTGGGGTTGTTAAACCGAATTTCAGCGAAAACATTTTAAGTCTGGTTCTTTTGTAAGGTTATCCGAATCCTTTTTAGATTCTATATCAATATCGTCTAGTTTAATCTCGTTGTCGGTTGAGGTTTTCTTTGTTCTAAATTTCTTAAAACTAGGAATACTAAAAACGACATTATAAATTTTAAAGAAAATGATTACAATTACAATAATAATAATGACAATGAAAATACCGTTGAATATGAGATAATGTTTCTCGTATTTAACCAATACAGGTTCCTTGTTGATAATTTTATCAAGTTCTGAAATAATCTTATTACTTCCTTTATCAAATTTTAGTTCGTCGAGGTTACTAATGTTTACTTCTTCGGATGAAGTATAATTCTCTGATTTATTTATCTTACAACAAGGATTATTAATAATACTAAAATCTAACTTAGGAATTAGCACCGTAATGTTCGATATAATGTCTGAGGTTATTAGCTTCGCACTTTTTGTATACACGATACACTTTTCAGGAATATTTAGTATTCCTATTCCGAACACTTTTAGTTCACTGGTTCCTGTAGTACTGCAGTCCAAATGTATTTTGCTGGGAACACTTTGCACGTATAGCCACCGATTGTTCTTGAGTGGTTGCCATATGTTTACGTCACCTTTAATTGTCTTTGTTTTGCATTGTTCAGGAATATCACTAGTTGTTTTAGTTAATAGTTCACTTTCACACGTGGGATTGTTGTTTGTCAACATTATCATTGAAATCTTGCAAAGGAATAACTCAGAATTAACCGTCTTACATAATTCTAGACTATCTAGTATACAATAGTTAATTTTGTCATATGATACAGCGATATACTTGTTTTGAGGTTGAATCATACTGAATACATTAGGCTTGTCTGAGCCATTGGTAACGCCAAACTATGATACAGGCTGAAATCGTCGTTTAAAACAAGTGGAATTTGTAAAACGAATACAAGCTTATTTCTAAAATAGTAACATGCAACATCAGATATACTTAAGATTAAATGAATTCTATCTATACTCATGACAGTCGGGATTCTCGAATTTTTAGGTAAATATCTATCGTTACTAATTAATTCATTGAAAAGCTGCATTGGCGTAATAACCGTAGGATGTAGAATATTTTGTTTTGTCAGAATGACGGCATCAGTTAAGTCTTCTAATTGGAAGGATAGAGTCATGAGAGCGCTCTCTAGGTAAGTTAATATAGAAAGGACTTTTGAATATAATTTAAGTGATTCAGTGGTGCTGTGAATACGATTCGTTATATTCAGCAAATCTTTAATTTTATCATTTAGGCGCTTTTCGTTTTCATTCAATTTGGCTATCGAATACTTAAATTTCTCTAATGAAGAATTTGTAACTAAAATATTTTCTTTTACTAACTGTGCAATAGTTTTTTCATCGTTTTGTAGTTCATTAATTGCGGAATCGTATTTTATTGCATCATCTTCATCTAGAGTGCCAAAAATATGTTTAAATATTGTTCCTACTGCACCGAACCATGCGGATCTCTTATTACGTTTAGATATGAGATGAGATATAGATTCATATTCTTTAACAAGTTCTTCATATCGAACCACTAAAGGAGACAGTGTTTCTAGACATTGTTGGAGTAATGATTGCTTACAAGTGAAGGTGATTGTATTCATAATTTCTTTTACATTTACAAGGTGAGATTGCATATAGGAGATATCTATATAGTTTACAACATTCAATTGTCCGTTTACAACTTTTAATTTCCCCAGTCCATCAAAGAAGATGCCGGTAGATTGATTGAATGGCTGTACAACATCTGGCCGTACACCGATTGGTATGCTGAAATAAGGTAAGTGAACATCAATTACTATCCTACTTATATTTTAATGTACTTAATCTAACATTATTTACATACTTAATTTTACATTTTCTTTTCAGGTTATTGTGTTTCAGCTGGTTTAAGCTGGTCGAAATGGTGAGTAACATGCCTTCTATTAATCAACAGGGTAGCAGTGTGATTATTATTAACTCTTATGATTTTGTAAGGTCCCTTCCAGATCGGGGATAGTGCTTTCCTGAGTCTCAAATGATTTTTGAGGTAAACGTAATCACCAGTTTTATATTTCGGTGGAGCCTTTGCTTGAGTATCGTAATAAGTTTTAGACGTTTCTTTGGATCTGATAATGTTTTCTAATGCTTTTTCCTTTGTGTACTTAAGTTTATGCTGTAATTTCCTAATATAGTCGGTGTATGTTGTACCGAGGTCGCAATCGTATAGTGAATTTGGAATATAGGGCTTGTTGCCAAAGACTAACTCGTAAGGAGTGAATTTCGTCGTTGTATGTATTGTTGTGTTATACGTTAGTATGCCTGTATAGACGTATTTTGCCCAGTTGTCTTGATTGTCGTTGACAAATGATTTTAGGTATTCCTTAAGGGTAGAGTGACTTCGCTCTAATGCGCCCTGGGTTTGTGGATGATACGGTGAGGACCATATTTGTTTGATTTTTAGGAATTGGCACGTAGTTTTGAAAAGGTCAGAGGTGAAATTGGTGCCTTGATCGGTCAGGATGGATTTAGGAATGCCAAAGAGGGATATGAAATGAATGAGACAATCACTAGTTTCTTCTGCGGTCGTACTTCTTAAAGGATATGCTACTGAGAATTTAGTAAGGTCGTCCTGTAGAGTTAGGATATATTTCAGGTTAGCTGGTCCCGATTCTGGTAAAGGTCCTACTATATCTAACGCTATGCGTTGAAAGGGAGCTGTCGACGTTGTGGTAATTTCCATGGGTGCTCTATTAACTTTTCTTAACGCCTTATTTTCTTGACAGAGTCTACATTTCTTTACAAAGTCTTCTATGTCACTCCTCATTCCTTTCCAGTAATATTGTTCTTGGATTCTGTTATACATTCGTGATGACCCTAAGTGACCGGCAATTGGAATGTCGTGATTTTCGCGCATAATTTTGATTCTTTCGCTTAACGTTGGATAATTTATTTTATTGAAGTAAATGTGTACTGTGATTTTAGAATCATGGAAGATGTAAGTTAACATATTATATATTTTCGTATAAGCGTATTGTTCGAATGGATTTCTAAAGTCGGATATAGCAATGTCTGTTATGTTTAGTTTCGTTATTTCTTCTTTGATATTCTGAAGGCATTTGTATATAGACGGATACGGTGATTCATCAAAGTAATGTACCTTGGTAAACATAAAATATATAGTTTTATTTAGGTAAGTAACTTTTAAAAATGAATATAGCTCCTTTTCTTCATTGATTATTTCTTCTCTATTTTCAAGGTTTGACAGGATTTCGGAAACGTAAGGGTTAGATTCGTCTAGGTCTATAGATGTAGGAACGATTATTGTATTATATTTTGTTTTTAGTAAAGTTTCATTGTGTTCATTCATTGTGGTATTGAAATTTCTGTCTTTGTTGGAACTTTCTTTTAAGAATTTAGAATAGGAGTTGTCACTAGGTGTAGGATTTACAATCGGTTTTTCGGATATGGGACTAGGCAAAGGTATATTGTCGAAGTCTAAATCGATGTCTGTACTTTTAGGGCTTATGTTAAGGTCGTTTAAATCAATGAGATCGAAGTCAGGAGTTGCAGGGTTCTGGTCCCGGGGTGGTGCGAGATCTTGCCTCCTCTCGGGATTCATTATAATGTTGGGATTTAGAAAATCTTCTGCATCAAAGGAAAATGGTATGTAAGATGGTAGCTCTAACAAGGGATCTTCTAAAGGATTTGTACTATTATCATCATTGAGTATGGGATTTAGTAATGGATTTTGGATGGGGTTTACAGGAAACCGGGACAAGGCGTCGGCATTCGTATTGGTTTTTCCCTTTTTATGGACAATTGTATACTCAAATTCTTCTAATTTGAGTCGCCATCTGACTAGGCGAGAACCAGGGTCTTTACAATTAAAAAGCCATTGCAATGGTTTGTGATCTGTTACAATGGTAAAATGGCGCCCGTATAAATATGGGCGGAAGGCCTTAGTGCCAAAGACAATTGCTAAACATTCTTTTTCTGTTACACTGTAGTTACATTCTGCCTTATTGAGCGTTCTGGATGAATATGCTATAGGTCGATCTTTCCCTATCTGACCTTGGGAAAGTATTGCAGATACTGCATAATTAGAGGCGTCGCAAGTAAGTATGAAAGGTTTAGAAAAATCTGGGTATGCTAAAACTGGAGCTGTAGTTAATTTATTCTTTAATATTTCGAAAGCGAGCTGTTGTTCATTACACCAGGAAAAGGGCATGTCCTTTTTTAGGAGCGAGGTTAATGGTTTAGCGAGTTTGGAGAAGTCTGGAATGAATCTTCTGTAGTATGAAACGAGACCGAGGAAACTTTTAACGTCTTTAGGTGATCCAGGGATTGGAAATTTGGCAACTGCTTTTACCTTTTCAGGATTGGGTTTGACCCCATCATTGTTTATGAGGTGGCCTAGATATGCTACTTCTTTGCACATGAACTCACACTTGTCTGGTTGGAGTTTTAGATTGAATGATCTGAGTCTATCGAATATTGCAATGAGATTTTGTACGTGAGACGCGAGATCGGGTGAGTAGGAGACTATATCATCTAAGTATACAAAGCATCTGGATCCTTGAAGGCCGGAGAGACATGTATTCATTACTTTCTGAAAAGTGACAGGGGCGTTTTTTAGCCCAAATGGCATTCTCTCAAATTCAAAGTGGCCCTGTGGTACCGTAAAAGCTGTTTTGGGGCCGTCTTCTGGTGAAATTTTAATTTGATGGAATCCTGAGGCAAGGTCTAATGTTGTAAAGTATTGGCTCTTGCCTAATTGATCTAGAATTTCTGTAATTTGCGGAATTGTGTAGGTTTCCCCTATGGTGACGTCATTTAATTTTCTGTAGTCTATCACTATCCTCCATTTGCGCTGGCCTGAGGAATCTAGTTTTTTTGGTACTACCCAAATTGGTGAGGACCAAGGTGAATTTGAGGGTTTGATAATTTTCTGATCTAGCATTTTTATGATTTGGTTTTCCACTTCCTTTTTGTGGCATTCTGGGAACCGGTAGGATTTAGTATGTATGGGTATGTCGGTATTTATCCTAATTCTATGTTCGACGGCTGTAGTAAAAGAAAGGGAGTCGTTTGGGAGATGGAAAATGTCGGAGTAGTCAGCGCAAATATTAAGCAGGGCTTCCTTTTCTTCTTCGTTTAAATGATCTGTTCTGAGTGAGTTTAGTACTTGTTGGGTTCTGTCTGAAACGCTTGTTTGCGAAGGAGAATATTGGACATGATTTTGCTGTTTGAAAGGTTCAACGTTAAGATTTAGGTTAGAGTTGATGGTAAAGGGTTTCTCAGTTGTATTGACTACTGTTATATTAATACGACCATTTTCTTTGACTTTAACTATGCTGTTTGCTATTAGTATTTTACCGGAGATGTGTTGGTCTAGTATTATACCTTCGGATATGTCGGGATTTTTGACTGTGCATTCTATTACAGATTCTGTGCGAGGAGGTATAGTGTAGATTGGGGCAGAGAAGATAAGGTTTATTGATTCGTCTCCAATGTGCAAGACGTTTTTGTTGTAATCGATTTGACATTTTAGGTTTTCTAATAGATCGTTACCAATGATTCCGTCATGAGCGAGGCTAATATCCTTTACGACATGGAATTCGTGAACGTAAGGTTCATTGTTTCTCCTGAAAATTGACATATAGAAGCTACCTAGTGTGGGTGTGATTCCTTCACCGGCGTCGATTCCTTTAAGTGATATAACGTTGTTACTCAGAGGTGGAATTTTTGAAATAGATTTAAGTTTAATTAGTGATATTGAAGATCCAGTGTCAATGAGGAGAGATAGTGGTTTTGGAGCAACAGAAGTTTGGATTTTAACATGAGGTAAGTACCTTTCTCTAATATTGTTATTAATTTTATAGATTTTAGTTTCTTCAGACTGTGTCGCGCGAGTACTAGTAGGTATGGCAGGTATAGTAGTGATTACGGGATTAGTAGACTTAGTAGATTTAGTGGGTATGGAGGAAATAGTAGATTTAAAAGACATAGAAAATTCGGTAGATATGGGAGGTGTAGAAGATTTGGGAGATGCAGAAGATGTAGGAGATTTAGGGGGTATAGAAGATTTAGTAGATATAGCAGATGTAATAGATTTAGTAGATATAGGAGATGTAGAAGATGTAGGAGATTTAGGAGATATAGGAGGTATAGAAGATTTAGTACATATAGGAGATGTAGGAGATTTAGTAGATGTAAAAGATATAGGAGATTTAGTAGGAATAGGAGGTATAGGAGGTATAGGAGGTATAGGAGATTTAGTCGGTATAGGAGATGTATGAAATTTAGTAGATTTAGTCGGTATAGGAGATGTATGAAATTTAGTAGATACAGGAGGTATAGAAGATTTAGTAGATATAGCAGATGTAGTAGATTTAGTAGATATAGGAGATGTAGAAGATGTAGGAGATTTAGGAGATATAGGAGGTATAGAAGATTTAGTACATATAGGAGATGTAGGAGATTTAGTAGATGTAAAAGATATAGGAGATTTAGTAGGAATAGGAGGTATAGGAGGTATAGGAGATTTAGTCGGTATAGGAGATGTATGAAATTTAGTAGATGTAGAAGGTATAGGAGATTTAGTAGATACAGGAGGTATAGAAGATTTAGTAGATATAGCAGATGTAGTAGATTTAGTAGATATAGGAGATATAGGAGATTTGGTAGATGTAGAAGATGTAGAAGATTTAGGAGATATAGGATGCGGGTAATCCGTTTTGACTGAGGCATGTGAACCTGGGTTTGGATATAATGAGTAATTTGATACAGTGGGTCCATTGGACGATACAGTGGAACTAGAAGGTAAACTTGATGCATTATACGATACAGTGGAACTAGTAAATTGATGCGGGCTATTATACGATACAGTGGAACTAGGATCTTGATACGGTTCATTATATGACACAGTGGAACTAGTAAGTTGACGCGGCCCTATATACGATACAGCGGAACTAGGAGCTAGGCGTGATTTTTTATACGATACAATGGAATTAGAATTTAGGCACGGTTCATTATACGATTCAGTGGAACTAGTAAATTGACGCGGCCTAATATACGATACAGTGGAACTAGGAGTTAGGCGCGATTTATTATACGATACAGTGGAATTAGTAGATTGACGCGGCCTGTCATACGATACAGTGGAACTAGCAACCAGGCACGGCATATCAAATGAAACAGTGGAAATAGTAGATCGGCGCGGCCTATTATATGATGCAGTGGAATTAGAAGTTAGGCACGGCTTATTAGGTACATTGAACGAAACAGTGGAAGTAGTATGGCGACGAGGCCTGTTATTATAATACGATACAGTGGAATTAGTAGGTGATTCAGTGAATTTAGTATCGTTTCTTAACTTAATTGGGCAATTTCCCGACCGATACTTATCGGGAAATTTTACTCGTTTAAATATTCAGACTCATCGTCTGCTACGGGTTCCTCTCTGTGGACTCTGTCGGCAGTGAAGACTGCTCGAGAGGGTCCCGGGGTTGGTCTCGAATTTGTTTGTGGGTCCCTAGGATTTTGTTTAAATCTATTAGCATTGTTTGAGTTGTTGAACATGTTGTTGTTATATTGGCGCTTCCTACATGCTTCAATAGAGTGCCCGATATTTTTACAGTATCGGCAGATCAACTCGTTTGTATTAACTGGTCTCCTGAACTGGTTAGGTCGAGACCCTTGGGTTGATTGAAATCGAGGGGTTTGTACATTGAACTCGCGACGGGGTTGGACCCTCGGTCTCTCAGTGACCTGTGGAAATCTTTTTGTCATGCTTGACATTATTTTTTCTTCGGCGATGGCAAAATTTAACGCTGAGTTCAGCGATTCAGGGTTACGACACCTAACCATTTGGGAAATTCGTGGGTGCAGTCCCATGATAAACGTATGTGTAGCTATATCTTGTATTGTAGCAATTCGTCCGGACAAGTCAGTTTTCCTCTTTGTAGGATTAGATATATTTATTTCTGTTATTAGTTTAGAAAGAAGTGTCTCTATATTTAAAGCGAACTGGCTGACGGATTCTGATGAGCTTTGTTTACACTCTTGTAATTCGGAGAGAAGGTGTGAATAATGCTTCTTTTCGCCGAATTGATTCTTAATGAATTGTGTAAATTGGTCGAATGATTCGAATTCTCTTATGTCGCACGTGGATTGTGCTTTACCTTCGAGTTGGCTAAGAATGTATCTAAAAATAATCGGTTTTTGTGAAATATCTGCTAAATTATATGCATTTTGGCAATTCGATATGAAAGAGTTTAGTTTTTCGCGACTGCCATCGAAAGGCTTAATAAATTTTAGAAGCACACTTAGCTCGATTCTTTCTGGGATCTTAATTTCGAGAGTCTCTGATTCATCTTTTGTCGATAATCTGGAAGCACTTGAACTTCTCGTTTTGCTCGTCATTTTGATTTATTTACCGTGTTGATTAATATTAGGATATAGAATAATATGCTATTAAGTACAAGTAAGTGTTAAAATAATTAAATGAACACAGTGTACGCCTTGCCTTATTGAACGGCCAAAGAATTCCTTATATAAACAATCTTATCCGGTCACAGCGCGGTCTTATCCTATGCATACAATGTAAACGTAACTAACTAATATAATGAATTATTTTCTACTGACGGTTCTGAGTTATTTAGCAAGATTTAGTAAAATTCACTCACAGGAATATCAGGATCAGGGAAGTCGTTGCTGGAACCATCGTTGAGCTTCTAGGACTCCTGGTAGCGGGATGTAGCTGTTGCCGTTGCGGGTGTTGCCGATGAAGGGCGCTGCTGGTGCGAGTTGCCGATGACTGGTACTGCCGATGACGGGTGCTGCCGATGGTGGATGCTGCTGGCGACGGGTGCTGCTAATAAGCTCGATAGCACTCGTTATAGTCCCGCGGAATTCACTTGTTTTCACGATAGTTCACACTTTGGGTTATAGTTATTCCGGGGCGTATTCGGGTTTATTAATTCCGGGATTCTCGTATCCCACCGCTGCCACCATTTATTATACGAGACTTAGTGAAAGTCTTTTTAAAAAAAACACTTTTATTAACTAAATTAAAAAGTACAATTAAAAGATACAATTAATTATAAGGAAATTGAAAATAGAAATCGGTTAACAAAATAGTGCGACCGACTGATTCAGAGATTGAACTGAGACTGACTTGCGTCCGGCGCTTGAGCAGCGTCTCTATTATTTTCTGCTGACTAAAGAAAAATGGAAAAATGAGTGTTAGCATAATTATTAACATTGTAGGGTTATAACAGTTCGTTAATATGACGCGGACGTTGAAGTTCGACTCGTCTTATGTCAATTCCATACATTTTGATTGGCGATTCTATAACGAAGCGAATATGAAAAATTTTCGGCTAAATGGCCTGGAGTCCCATATTACGATGATCTCGTGGACAGTGCAAGGAACTTCCGTGCCTTTAAGGGTTTTTGTCACTATAACAGGAAACAGTGTAACACAACAAGTCCCAATATTAACTTAGCTTATAGTTATTAGTCATAATTAACATTAATTATTCCCGTGGTGCTTTCCCTTTAGTTCTTTGACTTTTGATCATTGCAACTTTGTGCTGTCTCCCGCTTTTTATGGGGAGGGAAAGCTGTATACTTCCTACTCCTCCTATCTTGTATGTAATGTAATATTATATCCAGAACTGTCCAGTTTTTATCATGAATTTTCATTTCATCATTTCATCTGAACAAATTTGCTAAATTTCAAAAGTGCATATGTATGTATGTTTTAATGTTTGTGTTCGCATATCTCCGGAAGTACAAGTCCAATTAAAGTGATTATTTTTTTTGTACTGGGTCTTGTTCAACTTAGGGAATAGTGCAAACTGTGAAATATTATATAAAAAATTAAAAATATAACAATTTTTTTTTCAAAGAATTTTAATAATTTTTAATGACTAGGTACAAAAATTATCGCCCTCTTGACACTACTGGTGGGTATTTTGAATCTCTCTGAAAAAAATAAAAAAATGACGTGTTAATAATATTACAAGCATGCAACATAATGTTATAATACTAGCTGCTGCCCGCGACGTCGTCTGCTCTACAGCACCAAAAGTAGGTGATAGCGTGATAATAATTATATTGTAGCCTTAGGGTTGATTCAGACCGCAACGCGACGCGTAGATGCATTTCTAAATTTATATGGATTTGATGGATTCGCAAGACGTCTCACGCAATTGAAATCTGCCAAATTCATACAAATTCATGCCGCGCCGCGCCTCGCCTCGCCTCGTTGCGTTGCGGTCTGAATTGACCCTAAGGGTCAATTCATACTAGCGCAGAGTCGAAGCGCATCGAAGCGAAATACCATGCGCTAGACGTATAATAATAATATGTTGTCCCGACCTTTTAGTGCAAAAGTTAATATGCAAAATTTAAAGTAAATTAACGCAGTACTTTTTGAGTTTAGCCCGGACATACATACAGACACACGGACAAAACATTTTTTTTACTTACTTTTTTAGGATTTGGCCCAGCCTGTGCAAATCCGGCAGCCATTATTAAACCCAAGATGGCCACTGAGAGAATCTTTTTGAAGTCCATGTTAAAACATTTAAACAGAGAGAGAGAATAATCTAGTACTATAAGACTTAGCGCTATTTATAATGGAAGAAAATAAGTGGAAGAAGTGGGTAACTAACACATTTTATTCAAAAATCCAATTTTAGTATTTGAAATTAAATTACCATATTTTTTTTAAAGTACAAATGCATAAAATATAATATAATCATAAACAAATATAGCGTTATAAACAATGAATTAAAAAAATATAAGTACATGCTTGAATTTAGCACACCAATGCTCTCGCGGACTACTAATAATGGTAGTCCAGCGTTTTTGATGCCAAATAGCGCTACAATGAGGTCGCAGGAGCTACCGTACAGTGCTCCCAAAGTGATAATGCGCATAGAAATTTTCGAAATTTTACGACAATGGTCGTATTTCCCGAGCGACGGTAGACGATACATGTATTAGAAAAAGTTCGTCGTGATATTATTCCCTGTAGCTTTTGTAACACGGTCATTATTCACGGTCATTCATGCGCATTATTAATTTGGGAGTACTGTACTGCGGTTTTGCCTTTATCAAACGAGGATTACCTGGAATGGCAAGTTTCAGCGCGCTTTAGTAAAAAAATATAGCTAAAAATGTGACCCTGGTCTACTATGGTAGTCTACGCAAGTACTCGTATAAATAAAAAACCGACCAAGTGCGAGATGGACTCGCCCATGAAGGGTTCCGCAGCAGCAATAAGGTTAATTGTTATGAAATTAAAAGGTTTTTGATTTATTTTTGTCTTGATTGATCTTGTTAGATCTCGCTCAAACTTATTTTCGTTAGTAGATTTTATAGTAATGTACATCATAATATTTTTTTTCTTAACATGATTCATGCCCCTACTTCAGAAGGTGGTGACACATTTTGCCACTTTGGAAGAGTCTCTCTCGCAAACTATTCAGGTTAGAAAAAAAATATGTTAGAAACCTCAATATGATTTTTGAAGACCTATCCATAGATACCCCACACGCACAGATCAAAAATCTTTTTTTGTTTCAGTGGTACCTATGGGGATCCCTAAAATTTTTAATAATTTTTCCATTTTTGTATCAAAATCTTAGTGCGGTTTACAGATAAATCTACTTACCAAGTTTCAATAGTAAGTATAGCTCTTATAGTTTTGGAGAAAAGTGGCTGTGACATACGGACGTACAGACAGACAGACAGGCAGACAGACATGACGAATCTATAAGGGTTCTGTTTTTTGCATATTATTATAATGGCAATATTTTGGCAATTCCTCTTTTTAGGGTACGGAACCCTAAAAAGAAGAATTGCCAAAATATTAGTTATCCAATTCATCCACTGACGTCTTCAAAGATGTAATTAAGGTAATGTTATGATATCTTTTATAGTCTAATTACTAATATTATGTTACGTAAACAATTTACAGTTTAATATCTGAAATTGTTGTAATTATCTTATTCATTTTCGTTATTGTGATGATGCCAGCAACTCCGTTGCGTCAAAATTCGTTCATCGTGTGGGGACCGTACATTTTTCGGGATAAAAAGTATCCTATGTCCTTTCCCGGGACTCAAAGTATCTCCATGCCAAATTTAAGCAAAACTGGTTCAGGTAACAGACAGACAGACACACTTTCGCATTTATAATATTAGGATCACGACAAAACGTTATATTTTTGGGGGTCTGTCAAAAAATTTACTGACTCCTTAAAAAGTTTGAGAACCTCTGTAGTAACGTATATTAATTATGGTCACATTTTGGACTCATCAAGAAATCACATTAGACAAAGGCCATTTTCGACACTCATAATGTTAACTTTGTTTGTTTGTTAACTACCCCCAAAACTTTTCAATGTCGGCCTCCGTATAATGACCTCCCCTTGATAATGAAACTGGGCTTAACAACTCCGTTCTCATGTATAATGGTCACAATAGGAATATGCATTGTATCCATACTAATATTGTGAAAGTCTGTCTATCTGTTACCTCTTTACCCCAAAACGGCTGAACCGATTTCGCTGAAATTTGATATGGAGATACCTTGAGTCCCGGGAAAGGACATAGGATAGTTTTAATTCCGGAAAAATGTACGGTTCCCGTACAAATTAATGTTTGCGCAACGGAGTCGCGGGCGTCATCTAGTTTTAATTTAATTTGGAATTTAGGATATTTTATGTCTTATCTAAGTATAATAAAAATGGATTCCCAATTGTGTTAGTAACGCTAAAACTCGAAAACAGCTGAACGGATTGGGCTAATTTTAGGCTCAAAATATTTGTAGAAGTCCAGGGAAGGTTTTAAAGTGACACGAAGTTCACCGGGACAGCTTTAATATATAACTATGTAAATATTTTTAATATTCGAAAGTGCGGTATATTTTATTATTTAAAAGAGTTTAATAAGTTTAAGAGCAGTTTAATCCGCCTAAGTGCAAGACTTTATGTAAATCAGTCCAGGCAACTTGGCTAAATTAAAATTGTTTTTGAACGGTCTAGAATATTCCATTATTCCTATTTATTCCTCTGTATTGGCATGTATTCTAATGTAATAAAGGAATGGTTCAATCTCAGATATTCTATTGCCTTACTCGACTACGAAAAGAAGGATAATGATTTTGCCACGAGTAAGAGCCATGCCACACGACGCGGTGCGGCGCCGCAGCGCAGGTCATCTCGCCGGACTACCGGCCACACGGTGAGTGCGGCGACGCAACGTTTTGTAGTACTGTAGCAGCGACGGACTCGAGCTCCACCAATACATACACCCCTCCCCGCCTCGTCTCGATTCCGGTGCGCGTGCGGTGCAGCGCCGGAGACCACCGGACGGCGCCGTATGCCATACCATACATTTTTATATGTAGGAAACCGGAGCGGCACCGGTCAGACGCCGCGCCGTCTCATCGCATTCAAAATTGAATTATTTCTGAATAGATTTGAATCAAATACCTTCAGAACGTCGTTGCTACTGTTACCTACCACCGGTTCGGGAACTAACCCGGAGAACTAACCGGCGTAAGACACTCGCACGGGGCCATCTTTTTGCCTAAAAAGTGGGGAAAATTATTATTTTTAAAATAATATTTACAACGATAATATCTTTTTATGCTAACTTATGTTTTACAATACCGCTTAAAGTACCGTAATACTATAAGTTTCCTTTTCTACCGATACTGGTATACTGGCAATCCATGCCACCTGTGCTTGATGGTGCTAGAGCAAAATGAAACCTGGAGCCTTTTTCATAAAGTGGCATTTTATTTGATTTTTTGTCGGTCGGTTGCTTACCGCGAGGATCGAAAGGCCACGCTTACATTATCATCGTAAAGGTGCCTCTTCACTATGGTCCATGCTGGTCCACCACAAACCATCGCCATTGTGTAGACGGGGTAATGGTGTATGATGGCGGACGATGGCCAGTGGATTGCAAGGCAGTAATGAGCCATACGCCATTGTGTTTAACACCAAGACGTTGATCGTGGTAAGTATACAGTTCACGATGGCGTGCAGTGATTATTTATTAGGTACTAGACGTTCCAGGCGGCTTCGCCCGCGTGAATTAGGAATTTAACAGATAAATTAGACCACAAGAAATAGCCTATGATCCTTCACGTAGTCTACTTTTTATCTGTGCCAAATAACATAAAACGTGAGATAAGACCTTTCAAATTATAGCCTATGCCTTATATCCTAGATAAATGAGCTATCTAACATTGATAGAATTTTTCAAATCGAACCAGTAGTTCCTGAGATTAGCGCGTTCAAACAAACAATTTTATAATATTACTAGATGTCCCGCGCGGCTTCGCCCGCGTAAATTAGAAATTTTACAGAATCCGTAGGTACATTTTCCCATAAAAAATATTTCCCCCGTTTTTCCCACATTTTCCTGAGTTTCTTCTGTCGTATTAGTCTTAGAGTAATAATATAATATAACCTTCTCGATAAATGATGAGTCTTACTCGATAAATGATCTATCTAACACTGAGATAAGTTTTTAAATCGGACCTGTAGTTTCTGAGATTGACGCGTTCAAGCAAACATACTCTTCAGGTTTATAATATTAGGTAGATATAGATTTTTTTTAATTATCGCTTGACAAACTCGAGTCTCGATCTAAAAGACTATGAAATGGTATAATATGGTAGTGATGATGATGATGATGATGATGAAGAATGTAATTTGCATAGTAGCATATGCTTTCTGTTCTTAAAACAACGCCGAAACTCCCAAACTTGTATCTATAAAGAATCAGGAATTCTCTCAGCACCTTCCGAACCACGGTATACCAGGTATATCTCGGTGCAAAATCTTACTTGTTGGTAGCATATGCTTAGAATACTTCTCACGAAACCGAAGTCACCATATGTTTCCCTATAAGTTTTGAGGAGTTCCCTCGATTACTTATGGATCCTTCATCAGATCACCACTTTTCTGAATATAATACCAAATTGGGATGATACCCTATATACCAAAAGAAAAATTTTGAAAATCGGTTAACAAACGGCGGAGTAATCGTTGAATATAAGAAAACGAACATAACACCTCCCCCATTTTGAAAGTCGGTTAAAATTGTAGCCTATGTGTTATTTATTTAATATTTTAATCAGCACATGAATTGAATAACAAAATTTTTTTCAAATTAATCGTAGCACCATCTGTCAGGACAAACTAAAATTGAAATAGAATAATATTGCATGCGATGATAGCGCCGTCCGCCGGATCTAATGTAAAACATTCCAAAATCAACAACTCCTTATAAATAAGAAATTAATTGAAAAAACATTTTCCAGTAGACCAAACTGTAAATCTAAACCATTCTCGAATCTCCACGAACACACACAAAAAATTTCATCAAAATTGGTCCAGTCGTTTAGGAGGAGTTCAGTCACATACACACGCACACAAGAAATATATATATTAAGATATAGATTATTTTGTTATACCAAAAAGAAGTGTTCACTTCTAAAGTCTGAGTTTTTAAACCTCATCCACTTTAGCGTTTACTGAAAAGTTTTTCTTATTTCGGGATTTAATGTAATCGTTCTTTCAGATTGGCCCGAAGCAGTTTATGAAGTGAAATTGAAGACGTAAGTGGATGAACTAAATAATTAACATTTTATAATTTTTAAATAAAACACAAAAGCTGATGATAATTACAACATTTCAAATATACTGAAAACGGCTATTTAGGTACGTAACATAATATTAAACTATATAAACAGTCGAACATAATATAACCTTTATGGAAGTCGGTTAAAAAGATTCAACATGAATCATGATGATGAGGATAAAGTAGATAATAACTAACATTTTTATAATATAAGGGCAGTGAGTAGTGACTAATTTTTCCCCTTATAATTTGAACAAACCTTATTATTTATCTACTTCATCATCTGACTAATATAACTAGCTACACATAAAATCTACTTTCTTTCAAATAGTTTTCAGGGTTAATTCCTCCACTTATGCAAAAAAAAAGAAAATTTTCAAATCGTTAGTTACCCACTTCAGTCTTCATTTTCGAAGTGAAATTACGAAGTTCATACACAAACTCCCCGAGGGCAACTGAAATGTAAACTTCTGACTTCGGTTATTGCCACAAATTAATGAATTGTTTATATTTGAACAGAATTTGTGTGTTGGATGACGTAAAAACATGTTTTCCGCCGAATTTATCTTGCCGTTATAGTGTACAGCAGTGTTTCCCAACCTGTGGTCCCCGGACCCCTGGGGGTCCGCGAGTATACGTATGGGGGTCCGCGGTGTCGTCTCTGGACCATACATATTCAGATTTTTTGCTGTTTATTTTATGAAGGGGGTCCCTAAAAACTGTACATGATTTCCTAGGGGTCCGTGGCAGAAAAAGGTTGGGAAACACTAGTGTACAGCATTTGTGTGGTACTGCGTTTTTTAACATACGGATATTTACTAATTTTTTCCCTTATAATTTGAACAAACCTTGTAACATAAACATCTACTTTATCATCTGGATAATATATCTGGCTACACATAAAATGCATAGTTTTTTGTTTCAAATAATTTTTTACGACCCTAAAGCCTCCATTTATCATAGCGGCAATTTTTTTTCTGTTAGTTTAATCGTTTTCGTCCACTCAGTTATCTGAGAGCACGGCAGTGCTCCAGCCAAGATTTTTAGCAAAGGCACGGCCGTAGCATACTTTTCTCGAAGCGGTTTGCGTCTTTTTCATTATCCCCTTTATCTTCGATGTTAACAAGCTAGGGATTTAGAATTTCGGTGACTAGGAGCAAGTATTAAAACTAGCTTAACCTCCAAATTACATAACATTTCGATAAATAGTTTAATAGTTACGGATGATCAAAGTTACTACATTTTGTCACTCACTGACAGATCATCAAAATTCTAAGGTAGTTCTAGCAGACTTAGAACCTTGAAATTTGGCAACAAGGTAGGTCGTTATCCACAATGAAAGGAAAAATTATGAAACTGGCCAAGTGCGAGTCGAACTGGCGTACATAGGGTTCCGTACCGTAAATTTGTATGTCCCCCCTTAAATCACAAGTTTATGTACTTTTTATTACTTATTATTCAAGTTGAAATACAATTAAGTATTTTCTAAAATTTTCAAAAACCTTACTTTTACCATTATGGATATAGAGCAAAAAAGGGCAAAAAAACGTGTTTGTTGTATGAGACCCCCGATTAATCATTTATTTTATTTTAGTTGGACTATTAGCTTTTATAGCGACAACAAAAGTACATAATTTGTAAAAAAATTAAAATATCTAGCTATTGCGGTTCTCGAGATCTAGCCTCGTGACACACGGACGGACGACAGACAGACAGCGAAGTCTAGACTCATTAGGAATAGGCTCCCGTTTTCATCCTTTGGGCAAGGAAACCTAAAAACTGAAAAGTATAATTTAACTTTATTAAATAAAAGAAAAGATTTTTATGTTTGTGGCTTTGCAAGAACATTAAAAATGAGTTTTGATTTCATAATAATTATTTTACGTAAAAAATGGAAAAATAGTGTTAACAAAGTTAACAATGAAACTATGATAATTAAATTCGATTAAAATATAAATGAAATCAGAACTGCGAATTACGATGTACACTCCATACTCGCTCGATAGATGGTGTAGCACTCCCTTTATATCGCGGTATCGCTTGTTTGCGGACTATAATTATTATGGTTTAAAAAAATCCGGGATAGGTCGTAACTCGTAATAGTCAATCGAAAGTAACATCGGTGCACGAATAACCTCCTGAAAGTTCAAAAGTTGTTGGGCTATCGTCATAGAATTTGTACTTTGTAGAAGTACCTACCAGTTATTATCAATTAATTTTACGACCTAGAATATATACCTAGAGATAGAGAATGGGTGCTAAGCTAAGTACAGAAAAGTTTTAACGTGACCTGAAAAGAAAAGAAACCTTAAAAAAAGAAATGAAATCCCACCAAAACATTAAATGTAAAAAGGAGCCAAGCAAAATATTGCATAGCCATGCAATATATCTATCGTAAAAAGTTTTCAGATCACATTCAAGCCAAGCCTTTAACTTATTTTGTAATTTAAATCAACATTCAGTGAATTTATCAATAGTTTTCTTTATTTTATAATTATTATAGTGGCTTGGTTGGAGTTACCTCCAACGCCCAAAATCCTATTTCCTTTCCCGGGACTCAAAGTATCTTCATGACAAACATCAGCAAAATCGGTTGAGCAGTTTGGGCGTGAAGAGGTAACAGACAGACAGACACACTTTCAAATTTATAATATTAGCATGGATGACTTTTATACTGTTACGTGCTAGAGTTCAAAGGATTTGGAGAGAAAGGCCTGCTGACTCTTATGAAGACTTTAATCACTAGCACTAGGTCTAACACAAAGCACTAGGTCCAAAATACTAAGCACTATCACTGTCCTAGATCGTAGCCAAGTCGTAGGTATCACTTTTGATTACTTGTTTTCACTCCGAAGTCGCCTTGAAGATCGCTCAAACTGAACAGATTTCCTGGCCTGTCGCTCTGCGACTATTTTTATGGTCCTATATTTAAATTCCTGAATGTTCAAGAGAGTTCGTTTCTAGAAAGTACCTGACTCACGTAAACATGGTGTGAACGTTTCTAGAAAATACGCGCATGTAATCGTACACCTAACGCCATCTAGTATCGAGTAGGGGATTTATGTTGCCTGTGTTCCCCCGAGTTCCGCTGGTTTGACGCTAGTGGCACTATGTGTCATAGGTTCGTAACAATACAGAGCCACGTTGCTTCAGTGTTTTCTGGCCCCAACACTAAATAGTAACGCATGGTTTGAATCGTTCCAGAAATTCACACATTCATCGCGCAGACGAATGATTTTCATGAATTAGATGTTGACTCTCATTTATCCCACTGATGCTCGTTTTAAGGCTATTGAACAGCAATATTCTGCTGTTTAATCTTACATCATTACGCCTCCGTGGTCCATTTCCAAATTTGGTTGGGACACTGCAGGCTGATCACCTGATTGTCTGACGAGTAAGGTGATCCATGCGTCGGATGGGCATGTAAAAAGTCGGTCCTGCGCCAGATCTCTCGCCGGTCGTGTCGGTCATCCGTCCCACTAGTATATGAGAGTAAAGGAATAGAGAGTGCTCTTGTGTACAGCGCACTCACTTGGGCACTATAAAAAATACTCCTGCGCAACTGGTCTGTGTCACACAGACCAGTTGCGCAGGAGTATTCTTCTCTCCTACACAGTACACACAGACTGTGTGTACTGTGTAGGAGAGTAGGAGTACCCCGATCTTCCGCGGAATGTGGAACGGCATTTCTCGGCGGAAAATTAGAAAAATGTTTGAAAAAAATTACATTTAATAATTTACATTGAAATGTAATTTTTCAAGTCATACTTAATTTACATCATAAGCTAGTAAGAGGATATTGTAATTAAAAAAAGAGGTAATTTTTAATAATTTATGTTCATGAAAATGTTGGTTTACGGTCTGTAAACAATTTTAATTATTTTCTCTCCTCCAACTAAGTATTATGACTCTAAAAATTATCACCCTCTTGACACTATTGGTTGGTATTTTGCAGGCTGAAAAAAATAAAAAAATGACGTTAATATTACAAGCATAACATACAGTTAGACAAGGCTTTATATGAATATGTCAATGATGTCAATAGGCGCTGCTAGTAAAGGAGAACTGTCAAACACATGTCAAAAATGACGTTTTTGTATGATAGAAGCGTTTAGTTCCTTTTCTCGCCACGTTCATATAGAGCCTTGTCGAACTGTAATAACACAACCAAATATTATAATACTAGTTGCTGCCCGCGACGTCGTCTGTGTGAAGGCTCTACAGCACCAAAAGTAGGTGATAGCGTGATAATATGTAGCCTAAGGGCCTTCGCCCACTGCGACTTTTAGTAGCGATGCAGTCGCGCGACTATGAAGCGCACGACTGCATCACTACTTACGCGCGTTAGTCGCATTTGCAACTCTATACAAAACACACAGCTAGCGATCGTATCGTTTTTTTTATGAAATAAGGGGGAAAACGAGCAAACGGATCACCTGATGGAAAGCAACGTCTTCCGTCGCCCATGGACACTCGCAACATCAGAAAAGCTGCAGGTGCGTTGCCGACCTTTTAAGAGGGAATAAGGTCTCTTCTTGAAGGTTTGCAGGTCGTATAGGTCCGGTAATACTGCTGGTAACAGTTCGTTCCAGAGTTTTACAGTGCGCGGCAGAAAGTTACGCGAGAAACGCACGGTGGAAGACTGTTAATCATCAAGGTGATGAGGATGGTATATTTTTCGCGTGGGACGATGGCGAAAAGTTGCAGGTGGGAGCAGGTGGAAGTTTGTTTCGTCTCTCAATGACATTTTGCCGAGAAATATTGGGGGAGCCGGTATATACAGCATCACCTGTACTATCATTCGCATAGCAATGAATGCCGTTGGTCTGTAACATGTCATTGATATACAGTATGAATAGGGTAGGCGATAGCACATAGCCCTGAGGGACACCAGCATCAACAGACTGAGTTTCCGAGCAAATACGCGACAGTATCGCGACTGCATCGCTACAAAAAGACGCAATGGGCATTGGGCGCACGGCCTAAGGGTCAATTTATACTAGCGCAGAGTCGAAGCGCATCGAAGCGAAATACCCATGCGTTAGTATAAATTGACCTTATAATATGTTGACCCGACCTCTTCGTAATATTCATGCAAAATTTTAAGTAAATTCATGCAGTACTTTTTGAGTTTAGCCCGGACATACATACATACGGACAAAATTTTTTTCTTAGATATTGATTGTAGATCACGCCCCAAGTATTATTTAAAAAAATATTCAATGTGCAGTTTTAAATTTCCTACGATTTTTTTATAATATGTATAGTTAGCCGCCAAACCGCGCGTTCGGGTGCACGCATAATATAAATCCAACCTTAATAATTATATTTTTACTCACTCTAGGATTTGGCTCGGCCTGTGCAAATCCGGCAGCCATTATTAAACCCAAGATGGCCGCTGACAGAATCTTTTTGAAGTCCATGTTAAAACTGCTAACGTCGGAAAGAGAATAATCTAGTACTACAATACTTAGCAGTATTTATAATGGAAGATATAAGTGGATGAAGTTGGTAACTAACATTTTAAAAATGTTCGTTTATTGCAGAAATGGCATTAGAACATGACTTACATGAACAGAAAAGGCATTAGAACATGACTTAATACTAGCTAAAAGCCGAGCTTTGTGAGGGCTCGCGTCATCACACCTTGACTGAATATAACACATCTACAGTATGTAACAAAAATAAGTGATAATACTTTAGGGTGTGTACGTGTCCCTTGTAGAGAGAATAGAATTTTTATTTTTCTAAAACATTGTATTTTATTGAATTAAATTGACAACTGACATTGTAAATTTAGATTATTGTTATTTTGACATGAATTCATTGAAATGTAATTATTATTGTATGACATGATTGATGATTGTAATATGTTAATGTCTTAATGTTTATAGGTAATTTTTTTCTCTTTTAAAATTTGAATTTTAAAGTTATGATGAATTTAGTTAAAATTATTGAATTAACGATAACAATGTTTTTGGCTTTAAGTTGACAATATTGGTAATAATTATATTAATGTACTTTGTTATTAGTAATTTAGTGTGACATAATTGATAACAACATGACAATATTTCCACGCCCATGAGGCAGAAATTGTGATCAAATATAAATTGTAAGACCTTTGTACCAATTTCTTGGAAATAAATAAATTGAATTGAATTGAATTGAGTTCACTGTGAAAGTAGCAGCGCTGAAAGACGATTTTTTTTTCACTTTTGTATGGGCAAGGGCCCGGGCGTCACGAGTTTCCCCATACAAAAGTGAAAATATAAATTTTGGTCTTTCAGCGCTACTACTTTCACAGTGAACTCTCTACAATTAACATGTACACACCCTAAAGTATATTATCACTTATTTTTGTTACACCCTGTATATATTAATAAAAATTACTATGTTAAAACACAAACCAATAGGCGTGATAGTTTTCCGTAAAGTGTACCACTAAATGTACTGGTTGTGGGATATACTATGGCTCGCTTCGCTCGCCCTGATAAAAAAATGCGGATTTTATGTGTAGCCTGATAATATTAGTCAAAAGATGAAGTGGGTAAGTCATAATGTTTTGTTCAAGAGAAAAAAAGAGGAAATGCCCTAAAGTTATAAAATATTAGTTATCCACTTTATCCTTTTTAAATTTTGACTTACGTCTTCAAAGATTTAATTAAATAAGGTAGTGTGATAATGTATTTTTAAATAGATTAATATTAAGTTACGTAAACAACCTCCGTCATATCTTAATGTTGTAATTATCTTATTTTTTGTGTTTTTTATTTGAAATCTATTAATATTGTGTTTTTCTAAAACAAAAACAATAGTTTTGTTCGCATTTTGACCTGTATTAATAGTATTTATCTTATTATTTATATAGTATGATCTATCCTACTGAAACATAGTATTTTTATAGTATTTTTATATTGTGTTGATCTAAAGCCAAAAACTAATTACTTTGTATCAGAATAAAAAGCGAAATATTTTGATGGTTATTTTTTTACAGATCGCCGAATGGTCGAAATTCGACCTCAAATAAAAAATTGAATTATAAGTTTCATATTGCGCGCGCGACCTGCACCTCTTCGCCGTCTATGCTCCCCCGAACCCTCGCGTCCTGCCGGCCGAGTTGGACGCGATCGACGCGATTATCGGCAGCGATTTAGCTCTCCATCCGAACGATTACTACATGTTTATCGGTGATTTAAACCTCCCGTTTTTGTCTTGGGACTTAAACGGATACACTGTTATAAAAAGAGGCCCCGTCGAAGTCCAGGACCACGGAATTAAACTCATGGAATCGCTAACCTTCCACGGATTTCATCAATACAACCTGCTAAAAAATCACTGTGGCAACACGCTCGATCTCGTCTTTTGCAACCTGCCGTTATCGGTGAGCCCGGTCTCCGCGCCTCTCCTGTCCAAAGACCGCGCGCACCCGTCGTTCGCCTTCACCGTGCTAGACCTGAGCGTTCCTAAGTTACACGAGGCCGTAATAAAAAAGTTTAACTTTAGAAAAGCTCCCTACCCCGTAGTAAATGATCTTTTTCAAAAACAAGACTGGAGTACCTTGCTGTCTGCTAAAACGATTCTATACTTAGATATATTTTATGAGACCATAAACGCTTGCATCGCATCACACGTCCCCGTTATTAATACCTTCGGGCGACGCACGTACCCCAACTGGTACTCCCCAGCGCTCATTAATATCATTAAAGAGAAGAGTAGGGCACACAAACGCTGGAAGAAGTTCGGTAATAACTTGGATTACGACGAATTCGCACTTTTGAGGTCCCGTGAACGTCGTATACAAAAAGAATGTTTTAATAAATTTACATCCGACTGTGAAAAAAAATTGAAAACTGACCCTAAGACATTCTGGACGTATGTAAAGGCCCTACGCGGTGGCTCAGCGTACCCTAAAAAGCTAGTGCTCGATGGAGTAGAATACACTGAAGGCAGGGACATGTGTGACGCCTTTAATACTTTCTTTAAAAGCGTTTTCGGCGAGCCTAGTAATGTTACTCCTGATAGATCATTAAATTTCAATTCTGATGTAGTGTCTAACATTCAAGTATCGACCTCGAATGTCGAAGGTATTTTACGAAATCTAAATATAAAAAAAGGCCCTGGCAGTGATATGCTCCCATCTCTATTTTGGGTACGCTGCTCTAAATCTCTAGCTACTCTACTTATATTGACCATCTTGATAAATCGATCGCTGCGTGATGGTGTGTTCCCACAGAAATGGAAGGTAGCCCATATCGTTCCAATAAATAAAAAAGGTTCTCGTATGGACGTTAAGAATTACAGGGGCATCTCCATTTTAAACACGGCTGCTAAAGTAATGGAGAAAGTAGTACTCAATTTTATCTATCCGACACTTCACCGATCGGTTCCCTACCAACAGCACGGTTTCCTTAGGCATCTCTCGACGACTACTAATCTAGCCCGTTTCACTTCCTTTATTTTAGAGAATATGGAACGCGGTGGACAAATAGATGTTATCTACACAGACTTCGAAAAAGCGTTCGACCGGGTAGACCACCTCATTCTTCTAAAAAAGCTTCAGGAGCTAGGTATCCACGGGGATTTACTTCGGTGGATGGAATCTTACCTATCGAATCGATCCCAGGCTATCGTAATGGGCGGTTATCGCTCAGACTATATCGAGATGCCCACTGGAGTTCCACAGGGCTCACACCTAGGACCATTGCTGTACAACGCCTATTTGTACGATATTGGTTCGTGCCTCCAACATATTTTGTACTATCTCATGTATGCGGATGACAAAAAAATCTTTTGCAAGATTAATTCGATCCAGGACTGTTTACAGCTCCAAGCAGGCCTTGACAGCTTGTTCAATTATTATACTCGCAATAATATCACTGTCAATTCTACTAAATGCGAATGTATTACATTCACTCGGAAACCAAAGCCCATAACCCATAATTATTACATAAATGGTGTATTAATTCAAAGAAAACGTATCGTTAAGGACCTCGGTGTATATCTGGACAGTAAAATGACTTTTTCGGACCATGTTGAAAACGTAATTTGCAAAGCTTACAAGAATATGGGCTTTGTTTTTCGGACGTGTAAGGCATTCTTAAGCATCTCAGTACTTAAAATCATTTATTCCGCATACGTGAGGTGCTTTTGGAGTACAATAGTCCGATATGGTCCCCTCATTACATCATATATAAAAGTCGCCTGGAACGCATTCAGAAAAAAATTATAACTTACCTGACTTACCGCTGTGGTAAAAGATTTGATTCCTACACCGAGAGCTGCGCTGAGTTTGATCTCTTGCCCCTGGAGCAGAGACGTACTGTTTTGGACTTATGTTTACTGTACGACATCGCTAATAGTAAAACAGATTGCCCTGATCTCGTGTCACAACTTACCTTCCGCACGCCAAAATTCCGCACTAGAAACACCCCCCCCTACTGCACATACCTGCATCAAACACTAGTTATGGACAGAACTCTGTTATATCACGTATAAGTCGCTCATTCACAAAAAAATTTAATTCTGTAGACCTATTTGCTTACAATACTAAAACGAAATTCAAGAGTGAAGTTATAAAAATATTAAAAAATGATACTTAATTAAAGAAAAAAAAGAGGAATGAATTTACATAAACATGTTGTATGTACAAACCTTACATGCGGTACCCTAGTGGTATTTTTCACTGATCCCAAGACTTCGTGTCGTAGGGCTAGGGTACCGCACATGCACACACACATACACACTTACTTGCACACAAACACACACACATACATTATATTAATATAATTAATTAGCTAAGACAAAAATATTTTACATTTTATTAAAACCACAATACTGGGAGTTGACTAGCTTATTAAATAGTAACCATGTCAAGACCTTATTGTGTCGATAATAACGATGACGGTCTTCTAATTTTAATTAAATAGTTTTTATTATAATGTTAAATACATAGCACTACAATTTGACAAACAATGTAATACCTGTTACACTGGCCATACTTGTTTAGTGTTAAGCTCCAAATTGTAATACGCTGTTGGTATTCAATAAAGAAAAATAAAATAAAATTCCAACGCTTTCCTATTGATTTTTATGTTCTGTTGTCAAAATATTGAATTTATTATTTTTAGCTACGTATAATAAAAACTATTTATTATCTGTCTGTCGAGCTGTAATATTGAATTGACATAACCCGACCAACTGACGTAGGTCCGCCATCTTCAGTCATCAGTACCATCAGTACCAAGTACATTACCAAATTGATCTCCGCACTGAATAGTTACGCATGGTTTGAATCGTTCCAGAAATTCACACATACATTGCACAGACAAATGCTGTTCATGAATTAGATGTTGACTTTGATTTATCTCACTGTCGGGCCAAAGAGTTTGTTTTAAAGCTATTTAACAGCAAGATTCGGATGTTTAATCGCGAAGCTTCTGCAGAGGGGTCGCCAGAAGTCAAGAGAACTATTTAAAAGTCAACAATAAAGTTAAAAATATTAAGTTAAAAGTATTTTAAGTACATTCAGTACAATAAATATTTCTTATTTATTGTACTGAATGTACTTAAAATACTTTTAACTTAATATTTTTAACTTTATTGTCTCAGACCACATGTTTGTTGACGGCCAACAAATATTACATGTGATCTGAAACATTTGTTATTTTCCTGCCCTAGGTGCGCGTAATGTACTATTTCCTACCAGGATCGCATCATAAAAAAGGTTGAAAAACACTGGTGTAGATACTGTTTTTGTCAAGACATATCTATTCCACCTAAGTCTACAGTACTTATATAAGTGACAAACTGAACTTATGGTACTTGGCTTGGCACAATGCCAGGCTGTCACATAATCCTACCAGCTTAAACTGAAATGTATTGCTCCAGTGAAGGCTGTATTACTATTACTAAATAGATACTTCTAAATACTTTATATACGATATTACAAAAAATAAAAACTACTAGGTACTAAAATTGACGATACTTTTCATTTGATCAATTCTCTACCACTAGGCGGTAGGCCGCGGTAGGAGTAGATACGCCTACGCCCTAGTGGTTTAGAGCGCGGCATTGAAGATCCTGGGTTCGATTTCTGCGTTGGAAAAGTGTATCAGGCTGATCACTTGATAGTCTAACAAGATGATCCGATGATGCTTTGCACGTGCTTCACACTGTATACTGCATACATACGTATTATTCATACATTCTGTATTTTAAATTGTCTTTTAATATTGTGTTGTGTGATTTTAAAAATAAACATAATATTCTTATCTTAACACATGACGATTCGAGGGTTAAAATAGAAATTTTCACTTCTTCAGATTAATTAAATAAAGTGAAACAAAAGTTGAAACACTATTTCAAAACGTAACCTCAAAATCCGTCCCGAAGCCAGAAAATGTAAATCCGAAACCGAATATTATTTCATTTCCACGTCAAAATCCAATCAATCATATACGTACTAGAGGTTCCATCTCTTTGACAGCACTCAAGCTTTATAACAGCTACTACAGCTTCTATAAGCTGTACAACAGAATATAGCTCTTACCTATTCCTTTGACACAAGCGCGCAAGCCCTTCAGGTGTACTGGAATTCTAGCTTTTGAATTTGAATGTGAAGTCATCATTTGAATTACAACGTATCAACTACAAACATTGAAAATCATTTTAAATCATGATATAGGTCACAATTTTTTTCTGTTTTAAGCCCACTTTATTTCTATTTATGTGAATGAATACTGCGAAAAAAGTACATATTTAAATAATAACTAGCTATTTGACCGAGCTTTGCTCGGTATTCGGTAAAACACGAATAAAATGACATTTTATTCGTGTTTTACCGAAGTTTTATTTCCTAGCTAGATCGATTTATCGCCCCCGAAACCCCCTATATACTAAATGTCATGAAAATCGTTGGAGCCGATTCCGAGATTCCAATTATATATTTATATATATACAAGAATTGCTCGTTTAAAGATATAAGATAAGATAAGATAAAAACAAAAATAATCTAAGCTATAGCTTTTTATATCGCGGGCTTTGAGGTGTGCGGAAGCCGTGCCTCGTTGTTTCAGTTTGGCACACTTCGGCACGGTGTTTGTATACGTGCGACTAGACGTATGCAATTATGCATAAAACATAAGTTGATAAAGAATGCTCTGCAACAGCTTTACCAATTACCGCGGCAGTCCCCGAGTGCCACAGGTATTTTTTTCTTATTTTTCTTTTGAAGTGATTATGATTGATTTCTTGAGTACTTCCAGTTGGTCCGTAATTTTATCGAGTTATGTCAAGCCCAGTCAATGAGTAATATTGGCCGTGTTCGTCGGCGTATTTTTGGACAAACCTTTTTTTTATTGCGCATGTCCAAAAGATGTCATGGCAACGCCATAACAAGTTGCTGGTCAAGTCGTAAACAACGTCTTAATTGTTTATACATGATTAAAATAATAAAAGCTAAACATAAATACATAAGCCTAAATTGTCTAACAGCCGCACAAATAATTTATTTATCACTATGATAGTGTTTGATTATTTTATTTTGGAAAATATGGATATGGATCACTTGGAAAAATTTAAAAATTTAATTGTTTTTTTTTTATGAAATAAGAGTGCAAACGAGCAAACGGGTCACCTGATGGAAAGCAACTTCCGTCACCCATGGACACTCGTAGCATCAGAAGAGATGCAGGTGCGTTGCCGGCTTTTTAAGAGGGAATAGGTTAACAGGAGAGGGTAGGGATGGGAAGGGAAGGGAATAGGGGAAGGTAGGGAAGGGAATAGGGTAGGGGATTGGGCCTCCGGTAAACTCACTCACTCGGTGAAACACAGCGCAAGCGCTGTTTCACGCCGGTTTTCTGTGAGAGAGTGGTATTTCTCCGGTCGAGCCGGCCCATTCGTGCCGAAACATGGCTCTCCCACTGGTTTGTTCATTGCAACGCCACCAACAAATTGCAATTGGGTTAAATGTCAAGTCGTAAACAGTTGTCGTTGCCATGGCATGACATGATTTGGACATGCGCAATAACTAGGTTTTGCAGCGAATGCGCTAAAAATTACGCCGACGAACACGGCCCTTGACTTGACATAATATCTTAAATATAAAATTCTCGTGTGACAATGTTAGGCCGCGTACTCCTTCAAAAAGGCTTTACTGATTTTAACCTTTTATAATATGCATATTCAATGGGTTTGAGAATCGGCTACTGGGTACTTACTTATTATATTGATAAGTGCATTTGTTGAATAAATAATAGTAAATTATTAAAACTCGATATGACGGCGACCATTGTTTGTGCGACGGGATAGCGATGGACGTTGCCATGGTGACATACTTATTTAGTCACTAACAATAAAATAATACGTGCGAAATACTTTACATGGCAAAGAAACGTTTGCCGGGACAGCTGGTAACCCTATAAAAATACGCAGGTCCACTATGTACTATGTACCTATACAAAATTTCTCTAATATTACATTATCATCATTGTTTCCATGGTTTTCTGTTTATAGGGTCTGAGTTTCGACGTCCCTAGTAAATCAATGTAAAGCACCGTAAACTTTAATCCCCCATATGGTTTGTACAAGAATAGCTCTACCGCTTATGCATAATGTTATTACAATGGAGAGTTTGTCTAAGGAAAACAATACAGTCCATTGCCAAAAGGTTCTTCGTAAACTGGAGTTTAGACATTATAATTTCCATACTAATATTGTTATAAATGCGATGGTCTGTCTGTCTGTTACCTCTTCACGCCGAAACCGTTAAACGGATTTTGCTGGGTATGGAGATACTTGGAGTCCCGGGAAAGGATATAGGATACTTTTATCCCGGAAAAATGTACGGTTCTGTCCAGCGCGATAAATAAATTTTGGAGCAACGGAGTTGCAGGCGTCATCTAGTACGAAAAAAAACTTGAGAGGTGTCAAGGGACACCCGAATGGAACGAAGTCATTTTTTATGTTCAAAAAACCTGTATACATAATACATAATATTATACACTCAAAAAATTTTTATTAAAAACGCCATCTATTGACGCCCAGGAATACTAATAACGCATCGCTGTTTATTCTCAAAATACGCCATCTAGTTGACGCACAAGAATACAGAAAACTATCAACGCCCTCTGCCCCTACCATAAAAGAGTGTCGAGGTCAAATAGAGGTCAATTATCGTTCTGTCTAGCCCCCTTTACGCCGAACGCGCAATTAGGAACCTCGTTGCAATATCTATAGAACCGATGAAAATATGTTTGGAAGTTCCTTACAATCTTTCATGAAAAATATAAGCCCAAATTTTCTTACATTGCGTTGATTATGATGAACTATTGCTAAGAACACTCTCGATTTTGTCAGCTTTCAAACAAAAAAACTAGATCGAAATCGGTCCACCCATTTCGATGTCACAGACAGACAGACAAACACACACACACACACACACAGGCAAAGAAACAGACACATCAAACTTATAACAATGCACTTTTTGCCGTAACAAAAACAATGTACGTGGGAGAGCCATGCTTCGGCACGAATGGGCCGGCTCGACCGGACGGACTCACAAAAAAATGGCGTGAAATAGATCTTGCGCTGTGTAATTTGTTTCACCGAGTGACTGAGTTTACCGGAGGCCCAATCCCCCTACCCTTTTCCCTTCCCTACCCTTTCCTATTTCCTTCCCTACCCTCCCCTATTCCCTTCCCTACCCTCTCCTATTACCCTATTCCCTCTTAAAAGGCCGGCAACGCACCTGCAGTTCTACTGATGTTGCGAGTGTCCATGGGCGACGGAAGTTGCTTACCATCAGGTGAGTTTGCTCGTTTGCCCCCTTATTTCATAAAAAAAAAACAACTTTACAACGTGTTAAAACTCATCACAAAAATGTTCTAGAATCTAGAATTTCCTCATTTAAAGCCTGGAAATGGAATTGTGTAGATTACCTTACATTTCCCAAGCTGAAGTAAAAATGGCCGCGGAATGGACTGGCTCTGCTTTCATTTTAACATTTACCGGTGTTATTTTTAAAAGAAAAATGTAACGAGTGAACTGGGAAGATAAAAATCCTACTAAAATTATAAAAGAGCTTGTCGAAATTTATATTTTCTTATTCTCGCTAAAACCCGAGAAATGCTGAACCAATTTGGCTAATTTTAGTCTTGAAATATGGAAGGTTTATGTATTTTGAAGGGATACAAAGTTCACCAAGTCTTTCTTTAAAATCTGCTAGGATTTACTAAGGTTTATTTTGGGAAAGTATTTGTTTAAGATTGATTAGCCATACATTGGCTGATCACTAGATTGTCTATGCGTCGGACGGGCATGTAGAGTCCTGCGGGGCTAAAATGGTCACATTTAGCAATTCCTCTCAATCAATTCAGCAAATGAATTGTCAAAACTGTCACACTGACAAATGTCAAATCAGTACAAAAATACAGAAATAAATTGCAAGCAGAGTTGCATTTTGCGATTTTAGAAAAATGAATCATATTATGATTCATATCAGGATTCTTCAAAGCGACCATTTTAGCCCCGCTTTGCTTGATCTTTCGCCAGTGTCTGTCATTCGTCTCACTGCTTTACAAATGTTACGTAAGAGAAAGTGGTCTTATATACTACGCATACTTTGACTCAAAAAAAAACTAGATCAAAATCGGTCCACCCATTTGGATACTGCCATGCCACGAACAGACACAAAATATGCCGAACTTCTAACACCCGTCTTTTTGTGGGGGTTAATATTACTATTTTTAAACATTACGCACCTAGGGCAGGAAAATAGGAAATGTCTCAGATCATATGTAATTGTTAGCCGAGGCGAACCGAGTTCAACAAACATGACGTGATCTGAGGGATTCTTATTTACTGCCCATGGTGCGTATACTATTTTTCTCATCGACGGAGGCGGAAAACGGCAACATCGGTAAGCGCAGCGGGAAGAAAGTTGACGCCCGGAGGTGAGAAAATTATATATTATCAGACATGAAACTTAAAGGCCGGCGACGTGCCTGGTATCTCTTATGATGTTGCCAGTGTCTATGGGCGACCGGCGACGGTAGTTGCTTTCTATCAGGTCACCAGTTTGCTCGTTTACCTCCTAATTTTATGAAAAAAAATGATTCAACAAAAATCCATTAAATTTTCTTCACAATTTTGTTGACTAACCAACATTTAAAATTTTAAATAGATAAACTTCCTACCATTAACTATTGTGTTGGCCGTATTTAATAAAGCGATTCATCCCTTTTAGGGCACACCACAGGGCCCTTTATTTATCACCGTATGCTCCCTACGGTGCGCCCTTTGACAAAAGTTAGGCCGAAATGATGTGTAAAAGTTCCCTAGAGGAAAAGCTTTGAATCCAAAACATTACCCTTCTTAGCGCAGTTAAGGCGACGCCTTGATAATTTGGCCGTAGCGATATCGATTTTTCTCAGCAATGCCTAAAGCTAAGAAATTAAAGTTCATTGTCAGTATTCATCATGTCTTTGTATTTGAATTACCCATAGCATTACACGATTCGTCAACTTTTATAACACAGAATACTCAAAAAGACCTCTGTAAAAAAAGGGATTCCTATTTTGCCAACAGAGGAGACTGATTTAAGCTTCCAAAATTTGTACATAGATTGGTTTAAGCATTAAATTAAAAAAAAGTAGTCAAAGAGCGTTTGTGTGCCAAAGCTTATTATAAGGTCAATGATTTCATAGAAGATGGCACATCTTGGGAGTAGGATGGCTTCTTGCAAGGCTACTTCTACATTATTATATTATGACTTACAATTATGTATGTTGACATTGTATACAGGGTGTAACAAAAATAAGTGATAATACTTTAGGGTGTGTACGTGTTCCTTGTAGAGAGTTCACTGTGAAAGTAGCAGTGCTGAAAGACCAAATTTTTTTTTTCACTTTTGTATGGGCAAGGGCCCGAGCGTCTCGAGTTTCCCCATACAAAAGTGAAAAAAAATTTTGGTCTTTCAGCGCTGCTACTTTCACAGTGAACTCTCTACTAGGAACACGTACACACCCTAAAGTATTATCACTTATTTTTGTTACACCCTGTATAATATTAAGTTACAAAATTGTAAACTTTATTTTAAAAGAATAATTTTTCTCTCACTTTTTTGGTAAAAAGTTGAACCCGTGCGAGTTTCTTACGCCGTTTCTTCTCGCCGGGGTAGTTCCCGAACCGGTGGTAGGCATCAGGTAGACATTCTGAAAAAATTTGATTCAAATTTACTCAGAAATAAAACTTTTTTTTTTTTTTACACCCTTTAATTTGCCCATAGCTTATATGAAATGTATTTATGGTTTTTAAAATACGCGGCAAAAACTATTTTGTCGCTTACGCCCTTTCCATTTTTTGTTGTTCCATTGCTTGTTCTATGAGAGGCCGGGCCGGCAAGCAATCTAAAACATATTCAACACGGTTTTTTACTTTAATGTGGCGTCACCTTAAGGAAGAAGGAAATTTTAGATATAACAAAAGGTAAAGACACGAAGAGATCTCTAGAGAAATGTAACAAGAAAAGTGACCAATTACAAAAAAGTTATTGCTACGTCGCATGTGCGCGTAAGCATAATCCTCCGCCTCTAGTCGTGTTCCTCATGTCTGAGGGTCGTGACCTCATCCTTCTATGACCTTCTTTTTTATGGTGTTAAGAAGATAAGTATTCCTATGTGTAAGCATAATAATATTGTTGCGGTACATGGTATACGGACACGTGGTGCCATCTAGCGACAAATCAGCGAAACTTATCGAGGGAGCACAGGCAACATAAATCCCCTACTCAATACTAGATGATGAGATGAGGTGCGCAAGTACATACTCGAACCTTCTAGAAAAGTCCAACATTTTGTTTACCTGTTTAACGGTTCATTTTGTTTACTTTTATTGTGGTACATGCTCGAGTCACCAGGTCTTTCTCTCCGAATTCTTCGAACCCTAGCACGTAACAATATTATGTAAAAAACGGCATTTTTTAAGGCAGGTCGTTGTAGTCCTGACGTCACTGCGACCCATGAGGATATATTGTTTTTTTTTGTAATGAAATAAGGGAGCAAACGGGTCACCTGATGGAAAGCAACTTCCGTCGCCCATGGACACTCGCAGCATCAGAAGAGCTGCAGGTGCGTTGCCGGCCTTTTAATAGGGAATAGGGTAATAGGGGAGAGTAGGGATGGGAAGGGAAAGGAATAGGGGAGGGTAGGGAAGGGAATAGGGTAGGGGATTGGGCCTCCGGTAAACTCACTCACTCGGCGAAACACAGCGCAAGCGCTGTTTCATGATATATTGTGACAAAAAAAAACTGCCATAGTAATAACAATAACAAAATGGCTATATTAAATTATTTAATAGTTTAATTACATTGTGATTTAATTTCGCTAAACACATATGCAATTTTTGTAAGTAAGTTAAATCTATAAACGAGCAATTCTTGTATATATATATTCGGGTTTCGGGGGCGATAAATCGATCTCGATAGGAATCATTTTTTGAAAATGTCATTTTATTCGTGTTTTATCGAATAACGAGCAAAGCTCCGTCAAATAGCTAGTATTATATTGTAAGTGACGCCGGTAAAACAACCAATAGACTAGTTTTTTTTCTTATTGGTAAGTATAGGAACTCTCAAAAATAGAAACATCGCTGAAACAATGATGAGGAAACTACCCATGGAAACCTGCAACATGAAGAGTTGCCGGCCTAATAAGGGTCAATTCAGGCCGCAACGCGACGAGGCGAGGCGAGGCGCGGCGTGGCATAAATTTGTATGGATTTGACAGATTTTAGTTCAGAGGCGACATGCCAATCTGTCAATTCTGTACAAATTTAGAAATGCACCTACGCGTTGCGTTGCCGTCTGAATCAACCCTTAGACGGAATCCACTATCTTCTAGACTTGCAGGTCGTATATTGGCCATTATAAATAAGCACAAATTTATTGGAGTTTGCTATTTTATAAATTAAAGTATGGTTTATTGTCTAGGCAATCGATGACAACCGTAGACATATAAACGTTATATGTATTAAATTGTATCTAGAATCTAGATTTTGTTGATCTAGGTTAGCTCAAAAGCGTTGTAAAGTCGCTATTATTATGCCTACTTTGCTGAACATCTAAATGGCATGCGATAAAAATTCTAATTTTTCGTGCCATTTTTTCGAGATTTTATTATAATGTGTCAGTTTATGCTTACCATAAAGCATTTAGGGTGATTTGTGAGTCGCAGAATTTCGGCTTGCAGAAATTCTGCTGCATTCAGTTTCATACAGAAGTCCTGTTTGATTCACACGAGCGTAATTTTGTGAGTCATGATTTGTATGAAAAGATATTTACGCGACCGAAATTCTGCGACTCATAACTCACAAATTGCGCTCGTTTGCCTTCACCCTTAGAGTGTCGGTTATTTCAATTTTAGACTTTGTTGCTTTGTAATAAGGTCGAAAAGCTATCAGACTTTGAAGGGTACGGGAAAGAGTGGAAAGATAAAAAGTTATTAAAATTAAGAAATTAAAAAACTCTAACTAGAGCCTAAACTTTCTAGCAGTGAGCGAACTGATGATGGAGCATTGCTAAAAACATTCTCGATTATGCTTGGTTTCTAACAAAAACCTTGACACACACCCACACAACCACAAACAGACATTCAGATAAGACAAGCCATACTTTTAACACCCAGTCAGGGGTGAAAAAAGCTTATTTTTTCACCCCCCCAACTCAAAAGTAATCTTGTGACTTTCGACAGTGTGTTTTTGGAAGTTCACGAGTTGTAGCTCAATGATGCTGAGCTTTATAATCGCTCAGACAAGGACAAAACAACGATTTTTCCATTCTTCCATTAAATGTTTGTGCGTAAAACATGTGGGTTGAAGACGTGTGTATAAATATAAACATTCTTTTTTTCCACCTCAAACTAATACCTACTCTATGTCCACACGTCAAGGTTTCAAATTGATTGCCTTAACTTTTATCAATCTTTATCCTACTGTATCGTGAAATGTACCTTAAACTTGTTCTATTATGGTTGAAAATAGGTTGAGCATTTTGAAATTGATCTGCGCAATATCTTAGCACGGGCGAGCCTTAAAGTGTCAATTCGTTGAAGCTATTAGAGAAATAAAGGTGTTAACACCATTGCACTTACTTGTGATTGTTTATTACTGTACCTATAGCGCAGTGTGGGTGAATCCACACTGCGCTGCGTCATCCCAACGGAACGCTACAACTGCGTTGTGCCGACGCGCGACAACAAAATACAAGACGGTGTTAGCGCAGCTCGTCAATTAACCTTTCAAATAATTGTTCTTCATTCCGTTGAAACACCGCAGTCCACAGTCAAAACACAACACATTAATAACCTTAGATATTATTACTATTATTAAACGCGAAAGTTTGTCTGTCTGCCTGCCTGTATGTTTCCTATTCACGCTGTACCAATTAAAATGAAATTTGATATGAAGATATTGTGAAAAACGCGATGTCCTTTTTTTCAAAAGTGTCTAAGCTACTGGTCTGGTTAAAACCATGGTAGTTCAATCGTGGCTGTAACTAGTCTGGTGCTAGTTGGTGTTATGAAATTAAAGACAAAACCAAGGAATATTTGGTTTTATTCCAAATAAATTATTGTACATATTTGTCAGTATGAAAAGGTATGACAATAATAGTTGTTGACATTAATAGACAATTCGAGAGGTGCTGAAGAAGGTCTTGATGTACACTACATTCATTCGGCCTTTAGAATTAACGAGGAACATAGTGCTTGAGATAATCTGGAGTTTTTCTTTGTCTTCCAGATCTTCTTGTCTGATCTCGCTCCTCATTGCCAGTTATAGTTTCCTCTGAGCTAATTCCCGGGTGTGAAGAAGGAGCTTCTTGAAGTACTTCTTCATCTTGGCGTGGTGAATCAGAATCAAAATCCTCCGTGTTCTGGTGTGATGAATCTGCTTCCATCCGTACTTCGTCAACTTCGGCATTACCATTTGAACTCAATGGTCTCGTCTCCGTTTCTAGTTGTGGTTCCAGGACGGTTATTGGAGTTTGAGGAAGTGGTGCTAAATGTTTGTTAGATATGGTAGCCTCCCGCCCGTCTGCTAGTCTTACGTAAGAATACTGAGGATTAGCTTCGATCAATTCCACTTCTTCTACGTCTGGGTCATATTTAGAGTGTTTTGTATAATTCTTCTTTAAAACAGGGCCAGGGTTTAGGAGCCACGTTGGAAGAGATTCACCGTTACGAGTAGCACTCCGCCGAGGGTGTTTAAAGAACCTCTCGTGGGGGGTCATGTTTGTGGACGTACACAGTAGTGATCGAATGGAATGTAAAGCGTTAGGAAGAACGTGTTCCCAATGGCCAATATCCATTTGTTTCGACTTCAGGATCAGTCTTATCGTCTTCCATAATGTTCCATTTAACCGCTCGACTTGTCCATTCCCTTGAGGATTGTATGGAGTAGAACGACTACACGCTACACCATTCATCACTAAGAACTCTCTCAGTTATTTCGACATAAACGCTGCACCTCTATCCGAATGGATATAATGTGGTGTCCCATACATCTGAAATAAATCCTTAAAACATCCTATTACAGTCGTAGCGGATACGTCTTTAGTGATGTATGCAAAAGGAAATCTTGAGTACTCATCAATAATAGTCAAAATAAAACGATTTTTACTATGAGTAGGTAAAGGGCCTTTAAAATCAACATTGAGTCTTTCGAAAGGTGCAGTAGCCTTAATAAGATTTCCATTTATTCTTGCAAAGCGGGGCTTGATCTCAGCACAAATGCGGCATCCCGCAGTCATATTCTTAACATCTTCGGAAGTATAAGGCAAGTTCTTTGACCGAATCCAGTGAGTCATGCGTACAATACCAGGATGACCCATTGTATTATGCAATTCATAAAGTTTGTTAGTCGTAACGCTTGAGCACACCTGAGATAGAGTGTCAGCTATAACGTTCTCCCTACCTGGACGATAGACTATATCGTATTTATAATTAGATAACTCCAGACGCCATCTTTCTATTTTTTCGTTCTTTATCTTACTCTTATGTGATTGATTGAACATAAACGACACAGATCGCTGATCGGTGATGAGTCTAAAGTGTCGCCCAGTTAAATAATGTCGCCACTTTCTTAAGGATTCAACAATGGCACAAGCTTCTTTTTCGACAGAAGAATCAGTCTTATCGTCTTCCATAATGTTCCATTTAACCGCTCGACTTGTCCATTCCCTTGAGGATTGTATGGAGTAGAACGACTACACGCTACACCATTCATCACTAAGAACTCTCTCAGTTCTTTCGACATAAACGCTGCATCCGAATGGATATAATGTATGGTAGGAATAAATTGTTATGAAATTAAAGACAAAACCAAGGAATATTAATTGGTTTTATTCCAAATAAATTATTATACATATTTGTCAGTATGAAAAGGTATGACAATAATAGTTGTTGACATTAATAGACAATTCGAGAGGTGCTGAAGAAGGTCTTAATGTACACTACAGTTGGCTTGGAGATAAACAATGAGGGTAAAACGCCGCGTTGCGTTGCGCCTCAATGTGACCTAACCCATACGTATCGGATGTAATTTCATAGAATCAATACACCTTTATTTCAATCCGTGGAATGAACAAAACTTTTTGCTGGACTCGTACGAGGAAGCGAAAATGTTTAATTACTTGATACAGCGTGCTCTATTTCTGTTATTATGAATTCTTAAAATATGAAAATATAGGTACTTTGTTCGGTCTGAGAGTGATAATTGTTTTCAGCTAATAATTGTATTATTATTAGCTGAGTTGACAAACATTTTTTCGTGATTTTCGGCATGAAGAACAGCTGATGATAGCCTTATAGGATCTACAAGAAAAGCACGCACATAAAAACACAAAAGTACATGAAAATCGTCGGTTTTTTTTTGAAGATTATTATTAACGTAAATGTAAAATGTAATTAAAACTTTAAACCTCCTAAAGCAAAATACCTAAACAATGCCGGTGGTAATGATCGACCTAGGACAGTGATAGTGCTTAGTGTTTGGACCTGGTGCTTAGTGTTGGACTTAGTACTAGTGAATAAAGTCTTCAAGAGAGTCTGCAGGTCTTTCTCTCCAAATCCTTAGAACCCTAGCACGTAACAATATTATTGCTTATTTTATTTTGATCGCGTGCGTGTAAATTATTCTTTTATATATCACCTGCTGACTTTTCCCTGACTTGACGATTTCTTATCCGATTAGTTGAATGTAATGTGGTATATATATATATATATATATATATATATATATATATATATATATATATATATATCGACGGGTGCAAAGTAAAAAAAGTCATCTGCAATTTTGAGTTTTTCGTTTTTTTGTAGAAACTAGCTTAAAATATCATGTTCTACAACATACCAAAAACAAAAATTCAAATATCACCTTATTTTTGGTACTTTTGTCACGTAAAAGAAGACATCTACTCTTGTTTTGTGAAATTGCACGATGTAGATGCGGATAACTACCGCTGGTCGTCTATACGCGGGACGCGCGGGGGTCATGTTATGCGGCATAAGCGGCTATCTGCCATATAGCTTTTTCTACGTTGCGATTGTGATTTAGATGTCTCAATTTACTTTTGCAAATTAGTATTGTTTATTATGTTTATGAGTACCTATTTATGTTAATTCTTATTGTTAGCTATATTAATTGACTTCTAATTTGTTACTGTTATTTTTTACTGTTTTTTCATGTTCAGAAAGTCCAAAACGACTTTTTAAAGAAGTTGAAAGTTTCCAGAACATAAGTGATAGATTTATCGAGCAAAATACTGTGTTGCCCGATGAAATTATTGAACATCTTATAGAAAACCTTGATGTGTCACCGATGACGACAAATGAATATAAGTTAACTTTGTAAGATAAGTCCCCATGATCTGAATACTCTAGGCCAGTCACACCAGTTCACTCTCAGTCTGAAATATAAAATGATTTTGAAAATTTGTCGATCTCAGCAAATTAACAAATACGCCAACACCCTCAGAATACAGTTCATCACTTCAAGTCCGCCGCGTCCATTATCAGTATTAGATCAAAATATTATATATTCTTTTTTATTAAACAGATACTTTGATCTCATATAATCTATGACCTGCTTGAGTTTATTAACTCAAGCAGGCCATCGAGTATATTGTCCCTCTCAAACTTTAAATCTTCTATAGACAACACCATTGATGCTTCTTCGGCAGTGGAGGCATCAAGTGAATGTTCTACGCCTTCCTCGTTAAACGGTAGAAAAAGACGTCAGTTAAATATTGATCTAAAGAAAAGGCGATTGAGAAATAAAGACACGTGTATTGATACGAGACGTAAATTACGACAAAATTTAGGTAAACAATTACATCAGTCCAGAAATGGTAAATTGCAACCTGCGTAACATCATATCCCGGCATTTGCAAGTTCTCGCGAAGTTTTTCTATTAACTTATCTTTGACCGGTTTTGGTATCTCTGTGATCACGAGAAGCAATTGAGAAATCGTTGAAATAAAATTTCATTTTGTGTTCTGAAAAATCGTATGCACCCCTCCGATGGTGTAAAACGTCCGGCGATGCTTATGATGTTATAATGAACCCATCATGCTTACAAGTGCCAAGTACAAAGACTTAATAAGCCTCTGCCTAATAATTTACAACATAGTTCCTGTACTGATAATGATACTGAATAATTTTTAAATTAGTTTAAAATAATTAAAGTATTGACACAGAATTTCATTTTTGTTGTGAGAAAATACGATTTTTACGAAAGTAAATGAATGATTCCTAAGTATATCCATACTAATATTATAAATGGGAAAATATGTTTATTTATTTATTTGTTTGTTTGTCCTTCCTTCACGCTCTAACGAAGAAACAAATCGTATTGTTTTTTGGCATAAACTTAATTGAAAGGATGAAAAGTAACATAGGCTACTTTTGGTCTTGGAAAAACATCATGTTTCTAAGGGAGCTTACGGGAATATTTGCAATTTACGCGATTTTCAAATTCCACGCGAGCGAAGCCGCGAGCAAAAGCTAGTATTTCATATTTTAACTTCCTTCTAAATCGTGCACCTTGCACCGAATCGACAACGTAGAAAAAGATATCTACGCAATTATGTTCTGAACTTGGTGTGTTTAAGATGTAAAACGTTTAACTACATATTTTAATAATATAACTTACTTTTAATAATAATTTTAATAATATAAAGTGTTACACTTTACGTAGTTACTGATAATCGTACTAGTAATCGGTAAAAATACTTTAATAAATATAATTTTTAATTCCCACGTAGAAACGACCAAGTGGTAGTTAACTCAGTTGTCATATTTTCAAGCGCAATGTAGATGCAGACAACTACAATATCTCGTAAATTAAACATAATTAGAAGAAATTAAATATACATGTGGAGTCATAAATAAATAATGAAACAATGATGAAAATTTCAATAAATTTGATCGGAAATTGACAAAATGGGAGCATTTTTTCCTATTATGCGCTCTCCTGAAAAGTTGCTGTTTTGTAGATGACTCTTTTTACTTTGCACCCGTCGATATATATATATATATATATATATATATATATATATATATATATATATATATATATATATATATATATATATATATATATATAATATTATTTAGGGCCTGTTTCACCACTTCCTGATAATTGCCGTATAGGCTATCCACCACTTGACTTGACAAATAAAATATGGAGAATCTGCCACAAAGTTGTGGATAGCCTATTCGGCACTTCAGGAAGTGGTGAAACAGGCTCCCAGAGTATGGAGCATCTGTCAAATAAGTTGTGGATAGCCTATTCGGCACCTTATCAGGAAGTGGTGAAACAGCTGCCCTTAGGGGGGTATTACATTATCATTTATATATGATTATTTCTATGATCATATATAGGATCCAATATATATGATCATTTGATCATATCTGCATATTACATTATCATATTTCATTGATCCTATTTTACGTCATATGTGGTTTCAATAGCCAATGGAGAGCGCTAACGCTGACAGGTATTGACGTCAGGGTTACTAGATCTCAAAGAATTCGATTTGTCAAAAGACATCGTCATTTTTAATATGGCTTATTTTTTGTTATTGCAGCAAGATTATCCAAGTATATAATTAGAAAAATAATTACATTACATTATTTGAAACATATTAACGAACAAACTCTTTTTTATATTAAATAACCGGCAACACCTATTTCTATGACCGTATTGGTGATATCAAATATTTGGGAGTCCAGTTAGACGATGCCCTGTCCTGGAAAGCTCACATAAGCCTACTTTCAACACGTATACGAAAATTAATATGGTTATTCAAAAATGTACGTGACATTCTAAAGCCTCAACTATTAAAAACTGTGTATTACTCTCTAGCACAATCTATTCTAGGTTACTGTATCACAGCATGGGGAGGCGCATGCAAATCCATAATGATTAAAGCTGAACGAGCACAAAGATCCTTACTTAAAGTTATGTTTAAAAAGCCATTCAGATACCCTATCATTACCAGGACTCTCAAGTGCTATCAGTCAGACGTCTGTATATTCTCCATGCTATACTTCACAAACACTCCGAGCTTATTTTTGACCCTGATACACAGCTTAACCTCTAGTCTGTCATTTGCCACGTAGATCAGATAAGGCCTGCATTGTTGTAAAACATCACTCTGTTTTCTTCACTCGACTCCTGCCCTTCCTCGCACCACACATGTATAATAAAATAAATAAGATATTAAATATTTACGATAAAACAATATATAAATGTAAATCAATTGTGCAGAAGTGGCTACTAACCTTAATTATAATGAAACTGAATTACTTCTATCAACTGTATCGTAAAGTACACACACACACACACTCACACACACACACACACGCGCACGCACACACACACACACACACACACACACACACACACACACACACACATACACACACTTTAGACAACCATGATAAATATTAATGTTAAGTCCTTCTCATATCCGCGGGTGAGACCTGGAGACCTGAAACACAGGGTATCCCTAGCTTAGGCTCCAGTTCACACTCCAATTTAATATGTTAAATACCTACTACATATGTTAAGTTGTGTGAAAAAATATTTTTTATTATTATTATTTTTTTTTATTGGATCCAATCTCTCAGCAAATGTCAAAAATCTATGATCAAGGAAGAAATGAATCATATATTGTCTATATTACATTATCCACTATCATTGACTCAATGATCTCGGATCCAATATATATGATAATCTAATATCCCCCTTAGTGTTTACGTTGCAATGTAAATCGACCCTTAAAGTAAGGTTAATAATAAATTCTGTCACGAATTTATACACGAGGCTGTAAATTGTTTTTAGAAACTTCCGTGGTCCGGTCACGGATCGGCCTGAATTCGTTCGTTTGTGTGAATATCGGTTTCCCACAGCCTTCGTCCCACAAAAGGACGTAATTTAATTGTTTTGGGGCGTTTTGTGGTGCAGACATTCTGTGTAAAATGTCCTGCAAAAACCGTAGATATTCTAAAACCTATTTAGCAGTGTATTTTGATAATAAATATAGGCTTTAAGAAAACCATATAGGCTGCTTTTGAACAGACTTCCAAAGTAGGGGGAGTTTCAAGGATAAAAACAAGGATATACGTGGGAGAGCCATGCTTCGGCACGAATGGGCCGGCTCGACCGGAGAAATACCACGTTCTCACAGAAAACCGGCGTGAAACAGCGCTTGCGCTGTGTTTCGCTGAGTGAGTGAGTTTACCGGAGGCCCAATTCCCTTTCCTATCCTCCCCTATTCCTTTAACTTCCCATCCCTACCCTCCCCTATTACCCTATTCCCTCTTAAAAAGCCGGCAACGCACCTGCAGCTCTTCTGATGCTGCGAGTGTCCATGGGCGACGGAAGTTGCTTTCCATCAGGTGACCCGTTTGCTCGTTTGCCCCCTTCTTTCATTAAAAAAAAAAAACTATCTTATATTCTTTCTTTGCTATCAGACTATCTCCATACCATGTTTCAGCAAAATTGGTTCAGCGGTTTAGGCGTGAAGAGGCCACAGGCAGACACACTTTCGCATTTTCAATATTAGTATTGATGTATATTAAGTTTTACAAGTTTTCCCTAAAGGTTTCAGTTTTCACCCCAATTTTTGGCCACAAACACCTTAATTACCCTCAGATTATCTGCAAATAGCCAATTATTTATCGTTTAATTACAACCTGATAAGAGGCAGGGTCAAATTGGTAGATTTATGATAAATTAAACCTTTTAGGTAGTTAATAGTCAAGGGTTTTGTAAGGGTTAACATGGCTCCAGACAGGTTTATGTAGAAAATAATGTAAGTTTAATACCTTGTTTTTGAGATTGCAATAATATACGATGCGAAATATGTAATGGCAGAATGCAAGTCGCGTTTACTAATTTAGCATTTGAAGATAATTATGAGTAGATGAAGTGGAATAACTAACGTACGGCAATTTTTCAAAATACCTCTTTAAGGCCATCCCCTGGGCAAACGACCTTGACCATACATTTGCCCCATTGCCGAGATCGCGCCAAAATCTTAGTTCGAAATTGACCTAAAAAAATTTAAACGGCAAATATTATGTAGGTAGTTAGTGAAATTATCGATCTATTGGCGTGTCAAACAAACGTAATTTGTAAATTCTAGGGAGATGCTGAATGTATGCTTGAATTTGAATAAATTGGTATGACTTTGGAAGCTGATATCATGAGTATAATAAACAAAATAGGAAATTAATAACGGGGAAAGAAATGTTGATAATATGCTGAAGATTATTGCTATATTTTTATTATTTTTTGTAGCTTTCAAATTATGACTTATAAAAAAAGACTCTAACGGCCTGTTTCACCATTCCTGATAAGGCTATCCACCAGTTAACTTGAGAGATCAAGTATGTGGAGAATCTGTCAAAAAAATTGTGAATTCGTGTTTTATCGATAATCGATAAACTGAAAAATATTACTCTACCTGACATCTATTGGCGAATAATAATACTATTTTGTTAGCAACTAATTGTTTTAACGACCAGCAGATGGCGTTATTAAGTAACACGAAGTCAATGAGTGTGTGCTATACCGAGCAAAGCTCGGTCATCCAGGTACTAAGATATAATAATAATAATAATATCTATGGACGCTTCACACCACGTCAGTCTGGCCCCGTGCTAAGTACCTGAAGGACTTGTATTACGGGTACCAGACAACGGAAATATATTTAATTTAATACTTTTATACTATACATATATTTAAGATTTTTATTATATGATACACATATTTAATACACATCCAAAACCCAGGAACATAGAAAATGTTTTGTTCCGTCGGTGGGATTCGAAACCACGATCCCCGGCGTGAGCGCTGACAACACGCTCAACCACTGAGCCACGGAGGTAATAATATTTTACTATCTCGTTAAAGGTATAAGATTACTTCGCAAGATAATCCTTATTCGTAACGCAACATAAACTCAAGTTATTAAGCTAAGCGAACCTAAGATATTAAATAACTTAGATTAATTTAATCTAGCTCAAACTAATGAACTATTCTGCTTTTATGATTTCATATAAGATTTAGCTGGAGCAACTAGATAAGTTTAAAGATCCTTAAAACCGCGATATTAAGAGGATACACCAGGGGCTAGAGAAATGAAAAAAAAGTACGTGTAATATCTATAGCTGTCTCCCTTACCCCAAGCCTATACCGCAGAACGCGATAGAGACAACTGCAGAAAATCCAGAAAATCAACGATTCGTTGTCCCCTGATTCCTTCTCCAAAACTTAACCGATTTAAGTACTTTTTTCATTAAAGATTAAAAAAAGGCTTGAGCTGTGTTCCTATGTTTTGCTTTTTTTGTATAATCTAGCCAAATCTGTTTTCTGGACGTTTGAACACAGCGGAAAATCTGGGAAATTTTTTTGGGTTTTTGAACGTTCATATCTTATTTAATAATTAAATTATGAAAAAAACATAGGGACATTGTATTAGTGGCCGTAGATATTCAGGAAAAAAATTATAACTCTACTAGCATTATCCAGGGAGGAAACAGGGGACAACGTTTGTATGGAAAAAAGGGCGGTGTGGACTCATCTTAAGGTCTTACAGAAATCCAGTGTAAAATCATAAGTGTTGAATTCGCCCGCGTTATTCGTGATGCAAAAAAAATATAGACATTTTTAAGTTGCTAGATTGCGCCCGCAACTCCGTTGCGCCAAAATTCGTTTATCGCACGGGAACCGTACATTTTCCGGGACAAAAAGTATCCTTTGTCGTTTCCCGGGACTCAAAGTATCTCCATGCCAAATTTCAGTAAAATCGGTTCAACGGTTTGAGCGTGAAGAGGTAACAGACAGACAGATGGACAGACAGACAGACACACTGTATAATATTAGTATGGATATGGAAGTATGGATAACTTATTAAGAATATTTTATGTATGAATGCAGTCTCGTTCTCAAAATCGCCGAAAATACGCGTATAAAGTTTCATGATAATCGATTTAGTAGTTTTCGTGTCAACTAACATTTTTAGAATGATTTGCAAATAATTTTCTTGGCCCCAAAGCCTCAATTTTGCTAAACAATCAGTTTTCAAATACTTACCCAATTCATCCACTATAACTGTCTTCATTCATATTTTATATGGGAAGCTACTATAAGAAGCTATCTATTTCATTGCTGCGTTGAAAAAATCACACTATTTATAGTCCAGGAGTACGTCGCACTTAGCCACGGGCCATTTCTAGTCCAAGAGGCCGTGTCATAATTCCGTATCTTCAAATTGCCAGCCTCAGAATGTGGGTCGAGAGCTCTTGGACTACATCGATTCACTTCCAGTCGAGGTTTGTAGGTTTATCGAATTTGCATTTTGTACGTTTTTTATATATACGACGGTCTAATGTAACCTAAGTATGGTTCTACAGGGTGTAACAAAACTAAGTGATATTACTTTAGAGTGTGTATTGACCCACTATTTGGTACTACTAATATACAGTGTGTTTGTGTAAACACCGTCATCCTTGAAACCATCAAATGAGACCGTCAAAATGAACAACTTTTTTTATGAGAAGAATGCTGGGAACTCAAAAAAAAATGGCGTCTTCATACCCATACGGATGCCCGGATCGGCAATTTGTATGGGTATGAAGACGGAAACCAACTATATTAGCTACCAATTCTTAGATACGCTTGGCTCGTCTTGGCGGGGGCACAACCGTGCCTCCAGATAATTAGACTATTGGAGATAGTTAAGATCGTGCTCAAAGATTCCGTTACATACATACAGGCATACAAATCGTGTTAAAAACTCCGTTCAAAAACGGACGAAATGACGCTCCATTCGTAAATTTCATTACTTCATAATCTGTAGACATACACCAGACGCTAAAAATTCTATTTTAATTTGTTACGATGTTAGGAAGTTTGTGTTGATAATTCTGTATAAAATATTATAGTTTGCGTAAGAATTACGGTTAAAAAAGGGAAGCCGTAACTTACGTAGTAACTATTTACTAGTAGTCTGTGCCGTAACTCTGTTTTTATGGTGCGAACACACGTTACCAAATGGCAAAATATACCAAGTTTATATTTTCGTAAATATCGACTAGCATTCTTCTCAAGGGTGTATAAACATTAAATTATACCATAGAGAAATCATACAATAATTTGCCCATGATTAATAATACCCCCCACATCGGTTTCGGGGACGGTGACCGGTTTCATTGAAACCAGGCAATGTACGCAGGAGTAATTTTATAGTACCCAAGTGTGTGCGCAGTACACAAGAGCACTCTCTATTACTTTACTCTCATAACCCAGTGGGACGGAAGACCGACATGACAGGCGAGAGATCAGGCGCAGGACCGACTTTTTACATGACCATCCGACGCATGGATCAACTTACTTGTCAGACAATCAGGTGATCAACCTACATTGTCCTAACCAAACTTGGAAATGTATAACAATATTATGTTTCCAACGCGGGAATCGAACCCACGACCATCGAGTCAAGAGCCGCGCTCTAGACCACTGGTGACTGGACCACGGAGGCGTCCGTCTATGATTATACTTATGAAGCACAACTCATTTTTCCGGGATAAAAGTGTCCTATGTCCTTTCCCGGGACTCAAAGTACCTACTAAATTTCAGCAAAATCGGTTCAGCGATTTACGAGTGAAGAGGTAACAGACAGACAGGATAGTATGTATCCTTTATGAAGAAGTCTCAGTAAGGGTGAAGCCAATCGAACGTAATTTGTGAGTTGTGAGTCGCAGAATTTCGGCTGGCAGAAATTCTGCTGCATTCAGTTTCATACAAAAGCCCTGATTGATTCACACGGGCGTAAGTTTGTGAGTCATGATTTGTATGAAAAGATATTTACGCGACTCACAAATTACCCTCGTTTGGCTTTACCCTAAAAGTTAAACAGCGCTAAGAGATTTACCTTTTTTTAGTTTTTGTATGAGCAAATTCATGACGTTGAGTCATTTCTCATAAAAACATAGAAAGTCTAAAGCAGTCTTTCCCAAAGTGGGCGATAGCACCCCCTTGTAGGCGCTGAAAGACAAAAGGACTAAAGACCCCCTTTAGTCCTTCAGCGCCCACAAGGGTGCGTGTGAGACCTAGAAAAAAATAGGGGCGTTATGGAGGGGTGGGTACGACTAATGTAATATATTCTGTGGTAGGGGCTTGAGGAGTGATTTATTTCATCTGGATTAATTTTAAATTGCTAAAACATAATTTGTCCTCAAAGTGGGCAGTAGACAAAATAAGTTTGGGAACCCCTGGTCTAAAGTAACTTTTTCAGCGCTGCTACTTTCACAGTGAACTCTAGTCTCTACATAGATACACATATTATACAACCTAAAGTTATCACTTTGTTTTTGATATAATTTAAATAAATAACACAGTTTTTAGAATAATTAAGTTGGCTTTTATTATGGAGAACACAGAGAAAAGGCGGGATATAACACCGAGTGACATTTTGTAGTGTATATCAAAAATGACAACTGACAACCAAAAGCAAGGCAATGTTGCCAACCAAATAAAAATAAACACTATTAATAGCAAAGATCTCTAAACCTAATTAATAGCGCTAATGCATTGATTATATTCTAACAGTTTTATCACAGCCTGTATATGAAAAACCTAATGACGATAAATGATCAAACCAAACTTTCAAGAAGAGAGCGTATTCCCTCTTAAAAGGCCGGCAACGCACATGCGGCTCTTCTGATGTTGCGAGTGTACATGGGCAACGGTAGTTGCTTTCCATCAGGTGACCATTTTTTTCACCATTGCCCGTGACGTTTGCCCCCTTATTTTATAAAAAAAATAAGTTATGTAGCTAAATATTATTTATTGCCACTTCTAACCTTTTCTTAGTCTACACAGCTTGACCTATTTTCGAGAGTTTGCACTTTTTGTCGGCTGTCACAAGACATTTCACAAAACTGAAGAAATATGAGAGCTTTAAAACCTCCATTATTCGGGCTGTTGCTTTCAAACTACAGTTTGGTTCAAAATGTTTTAAAATATACATATATTACAACTAGCTGTCCCGGCAAACGTTGTTTTGCTATATTAATAATTTTAGGTATGAAAAATAGATGTTGGCCGATTCTCGGACCTACTCAGTATGCTCACAAAATTTCATGAGAATCGGTCAAGCCGTTTCGGAGGAGTACGGAAACGAACATTGTGACACGAGAATTTTATATACATACTAGCTGTCCCGGTGAACTTCGTGTCCCTTTGAAACCTTCCCTGGACTTCTACGAATATTTTAAGACTAAAACCAGCCCAATCCGTTCAGCCGTTTTGGAGTTTTAGCGCGACTAACACATTTGAAAATCCATTTTTATATATAAGATAAGATTTACATACCAAGTGCATTAAAACAAAACGTGACAATACTTTAGGGTGTGGATGGAACCCTCACATAGCTGTGAAAGTAGCAGCAATGAAAGAGCTAATTTTTTCTGTGATTTGTATGGGCAAGTGCCCCACGAATTTTTCCATACGAAAGTAAAAAAGGAACTCTTTCAGCGCTGCTACTTTCACAGCGAATTCCATACATTAAGTGACTCATACACCCCCTAAAGTATTATCGCCTGTTTTTTTTATTAAATAAGGGGGCAAACGATAGCAACGGGTCATCTGATGGAAAGCAACTTCCGTCGGCCATCGACACTCGCAGAATCAGAAGAGCTGCAGGTGCGTTGCCGGCCTTTTAAGAGGGAATAGGGTAATAGGGGAGGGTACGGGATTCGGTCTCCGGTAAACTCACTCACTAGGCGAAACACAGCGCAAGCGCTCTTTCACGCCGGTTTTCTGTGAGCCCGTGGTATTTCTCCGGTCGAGCCGGCCCATTTGTGTCGAAGCATGGCTCTCCCATGTCAAGTTGGTTTTGTAATACCCTCTATAAAACCAGCTTTACTTTTTCCATGACCATCCATGACGAACGGCCATGATTGTCTATATATAATATGTATATAATATTTATTTACTTTGTTGTGCTAAATATTGCCCATATTTTTCTGTAAAAACTTGAGAGGTGTCAAGGAACACCCGAATGCAACGAAGTTATTTCTTATATTCATAAAACCTGTATACATAATGCATAATATATAACTAATATTAAAAAACGCCATCTATTGACGCCCAGGAATACTATCAATGCCCTCTGCCCCTAATAAAAGTGTCGAGGTCAAATATCGTTCTGTCTAGCCTCCTTTACGCCGAACGCGCCATAAGGAACTTCGTTCCAATAAAAATAATCCTTTGTCCTTTCCCGAGTATCAAAGTATTGCGGGCGTCGTCCAGTTCGAAGACGACAACCTAACTGCCGCCTTCACAGACGAATATTAATTAATTAACTGTAATTAAATGACAATTATTATGCCCCATTATATCCTAAGATCCGACCGTAAAATTCTGCATGAATCGTTTTTTTTCGATCAAATATATTTTAAAATAATCTTTAGAACGTATACGAGTAGAATGGATTAATGTTGGGTTGCCTTGTTAAAAGTAGCTGCAAGTACCTCTAATTGCGCAAAATGAAAGCCCGTAATACAAACTTGCGTGTATTTTAATAGAAAAGTAAGAGAATTAAGAAGGTATGACATTGAGGAATGACAGGACAATACACATAAAAATAAAAACGCCTGTTAAATAAAAATAGCAATCTTGCGAGTTCTCGACGTCCTCAAATAATGCCAGGCATAATAATTGGAGGCCTGAACATTTGTCAAATACAAAAGTGATGGCAACCCCAGTTTGCGGCTATCGTGCAACTGGCAACCATGGATATTCATGTACAAAATGCATGAAACTTTAATTTGGTATCAAAATTATTTAAAAAATCGATGCTTCAATTTTGATGAAGAACTATGTCTGTTTACGGGCTGGCAACCCTAGGTTGCGGCCGACTTAGAGCTGGCAACCATTTATACCTTATTTTCTCACGTCATTTTCTTTCAAATGATGTAAAATTTACTGAAAAAATATATATATGCAAATTATGCATTTATCTCATAAAATTCAACTTAATTAGAGGTACTTGCGGCTACTTTTGACAAGGCAACCCAACATTAATCCATGCTATACGTTCTAAAGATTATTTTAAAATATATTTGATCGAAAAAAACGATTCCTGCAGGATTTTACGGTCGGATCCAATATTATTACATTATCCGTCAAACATTTCATTAATTATTGAAGTTTAAACAATAAACATCATTAAATGTCTCTTTGGCAGTTATACAAAATGTAAAACGTCAAATAATAGTTGCCATATTCTGTATTTTTTTATTTTAATAGTTTATGCTAAAGGCTATTAAACAAATACTCGCAAAAAGTAGAAACCCTAAAACGGTTTTCCATTAAAAAATCTATGGCTATCGCTTCGCTGTTTCAAAAACTCAGCTAAACGATACACCAGCTTTCATTGTTTACAGAACAGGGTTGCCAGATCAAAGACCGATCAAATCGCCACTTCGCGATAAAAAGATAGCCCAAAGTAGCCCAATAAAAAAGAAACACGGTAATTAAACGTAATGTCAATAAAACGTATGAATAATATTATATGCTACTGTTCTATTACATTAGAGTTATGTATTTACATGTAATTTTATCAATATTTTAAGGAGACTTGCTTCGTTTAATTCAAGAAGCTTATATAATATAACATAAGATTCTTGGTTTAATTGGATACTTGTAAATTTGCATTAGTGGTAACGAGTTGTTTTTATTTTTTGGGGTTTTTTTCCCAACTATAAAAGTGACATTTAGCAATGAAAATCTATAATTCATAGTATTTATTTTAAAATTATGTATTTACAAATAAAAAATGTTTTATGCATATTAATCGTCATCTGCTGCAAAAAGTTTGATGGTGTCGAGCAAATTACGATCCAACATATCTACTCAGTATATATATGTACTAGCTGTTGCCCGCGACTTCGTCCGCGTGGACTTCAGTTTATAGCGCGCGATGTCAACAAAATTGGTGTCAAAAGCTTTTATAAAAAAAACCCTGGTACCCCTTAAATCAAAACAGCTGTGCAGTGTGCACATAATATTTCATTTTTTTTAATTAAACTTTATAATATATTATGCCAAATTTTAAAGCTTATTTAGCCCTCCAATTACACAACTTAACTATAAACTATTTATCATTGATAGGTTTAAGGTTACGTCACTGTATATATAATATAATATAAAGTACTGACTTATTAAATAATGTAAAAAAGAAATAACAATCGAAAAAAATCGAAACTCAAATTCACGATGATACCACCTCTTATAGAAAGATGTTGGGCAAGCGTTAGCGCGATGTAAGAGACGTAAGGCGCCATCTAGTATGAATTTTTGGAACTAACTTAATTTGAACAAATTTTCGTATTTTCACCCTCTTACAACCCTTTTTTCCAGTAAAAAAGTAGCCTATGTCCTTTCTCAGGCTTTAGACTATCTGTATACAAAATTTCATTACAATCGGTTCGGTAGTTTTGGCGTGAAACGAGACAGACAGACAGACAGAGATACTTTCGCATTTATAATATTAGTATAGATTATCTATGATATCTACTGCCTCTCTCTCACAGAACACTAACACTCCTACCGGAGCTCTCTCTGCTCCTGAACAGAATGATATTCAACAGCCACCCACGCGGCGAACCACAGATTATGAGTGAAAGTGGCCGCGCATAGACAACGCATCGCTGCGTTCGTTGATATTATGGCCGCGTTCACGAAAATACAATAGTAGGCAGTAGCCCAATAGGCGATAAGTAAAAAACCGTGTCGCCCAACAGGCGATAAGTCGCCATTCCAAATTTTTTGTAGCCGCGGAGGACCGCAAAATAGCCCAATTGGCTACTTGTCGCCCAATCTGGCAACCCTGTTACAGAATATGAACAATAACAATTTTATTGTTGTATTGTTCATCTGTTATTGTTCAATGTAACAATTACCCACTTGGCTGAAACTCGTTAAAAGTTCACGAGGCGATGGCTTTGTTCATTTCATTTTCTATCACTTCTATTTGTTAAATATGAATTCAGTATTTTCTTAGCAATAAACTTTGATTGTCAAGAATATGCTCGCGAGGCGAGAAAACAAGACGTAACGAAATATCTGCGAACTTCGTATCACTTTCCTAGAACATTTCGACACTAAAATTAGCCAAGTCGGTTCAGACGTTTTTAGGGTTCCGTACCCAAAGGGTAAAAACGGGACCCTATTACTGAGACTTCGATGTCTGTCCGTCTGTCCGTCTGTCTATATGTCTCCAGGCTGTATCTCAGTAACCGCTATAGTTATACTTCTGAAATTTTCACCGAATGTATTTCTGTTGCCGCTATAACAACAAATACTAAAAATCAAATAAAATAAATATTTAAGGGTGAGTCCCATACAACAAACGTAATTTTTTCGCCCTATTTTTCTCTATGTCAATAAGGGAAACTGGTAGGCACTTGAATTTGTCACAAAATCCTTAGTTATATGTCGCTGCTTTGGAAGGATACTGTCGTTACTCAAAATGAGTGAACTATTCCGTAGAGCACTTTAAAGTTTTTTTCAAATCTTCAAATGGTGATATTTTTTTATTTACTGCGCTAATGTTGATAAAAACTGAATAAAAACACGGAAAATATATTGCAGTTTATGTTTAATAAATGTTTTAAGAGAGTAATACTAGTTTAGTACTTAAATATTGAAAATTACTACTTGGTCTCAGACTTATTACGAAATACGAACTTATGAAGATTACTGACCCATTACAAAATAATGTAGAAAAAAATAAGGTTATTTTTAAAAACACTGGTGTATTTCAAAATAATACAAAATATTCATTATATTTTTCTTAGTGATACTGATACATTTTGATATGTGACATCAATTAGTAACATAGAATATCATTGTGTGACATCTTAACACTATTCACTTCAAATCAGTAGTGTTACAATACACATTCGGTCGTTTTTTACAAAAATGATTACTGTATGTAACATGTTTTATGGAAAAATATAGTATTAACTGGTTTTACAGCAAGTAATGAACAAACTCAAATTAGAAAAAATATACAATAATCTACCAAGTATAGCGAAAATAGGCAAAAAAAAAATGTATTATTTCATATACATTTTATTTTAATGTTAATAATTGTTTAGGTACACATAATTATTGTAACTGAAGTGAAAATTTGTGTGTGAACTAAGTGCCTAGTTGCCTATTTTACTTTGTTGTATGTACATACTAAACACGTTTGTTGTATGGGAGGTCATTTAAATATTATTTTATTTTTTGTTATAACGGTAACAGAAATACACAATCTGTAAAAAAACCAGAAGTCTAGATAATATAGAGCTTTTTGGAATACAGCCTGAAGACAGAAAGACGGACGGACAGTTCTCAAAGTCTTAGTAACAGGGTTTTTTATTACCATTGGGTACGAAACCCTAAAATACGAAAGTTTAACATCTTTAAAATTTGTTCACGCGTATTAAGTAATTGTTGTAGCATAGAATCTTAAAAAAATCAGATTTTAACAATACAGCCTCTATCAGCTTAAAAATTAGAAAAAAAAAATGAACTCTTAACACAAAACAGAGTTTATATATTTTTTTTTTTTTTTTTTTTATTTATTTATTGATACACAAAAATTAATATACAGTTAACAAATAACAGTGTTAAAAAGCCCATACTGGGTTTGTGCTAACACGGCCTCACGGGATATAATAAGGAACGCTACAATGGAAAAATTAAGTAACCTACGGTTAACATAATATCTTCTAGTACATATTTTATTACATAAGCATTCACCTGTTCATCACACTGTATTGCCATTCAGAATACTTGTACCTTTTCCTATTCATACAACGCGTGCGCACGCTATGCGCCCGCAGTACGACTGTGCAGCTACGCGTTGCAATTTGCATTATAGGCATAGCTACTGCCTGTAAACAAGTCTCGACTCTCGTCGGTGTTGCGCCCGCTTATACAGGGCGATAGTAAATGTTACACATTATTAATTTATAAATTGGCTGTATGAATGCATCAATTTATGCTGAACACATAATGTTATAGTGGAGGTAATAACTAAATTTTTTTTATATAAAGTATTACCTACGTAAACACTCAAGATAGTGTGTTTTCATTATACGTTTCATATTAGTCTCGTTTAATTTATTTACAATATCTTTCGGTATTTCGTTATATAGTCTAGGAACAATATATTCTTTTGTTCTTTCTCCGTATTTGTTTGTACTTCCTATGGTGGCTACTTTTTTGTGGGTCATTTTTCGTAGATGTATTTTAGCCGTGACAGGTTTCATAATAGTTTGATTATAGATATTTTCTGCAAGAATTAGGTATTTAAATTTTGTATGTATTGGCAGTATTTTACAGTAACCAAACAGCTTATCGTAGTTATCTTTGTGTTTGTTTTTTATTTTTTTTGGGACAATTAGTTTCAATAGTCTTAGCTGTAGTGTATATATTCTATCTAAATAGCTTTTAAAAGTTCTACCATAACTTGTAAGTCCGTATGATATTATTGAGTCAGCTAATGCATTATATAGATTAATAAGAACATTGTAGGGCACTTTGTTCTTAATTGTATAAAACTTCGTTAGCAACAGTCTCAGTTTCTCACAAATGTGGTCGATATGCGAACCCCAGTTAAAATGATCATCTATCAGGACTCCAAGGTAATTTGCTGTATTAGTTTGTTCTATGTTTGGACAAGCACACGTCTGAGATCTCGCATGTAGACACAGGTGATTGTGTGCTATAAGTTTAATAGATTGTGATATCGATTGTCGCTTATAGTTGATATGTATAAGTTTCGTTTTTTGGGCATTGAGTACTAATCCTGCATCGTGCGACCACATACTTAGCGCAGTAAAATCCTCTTGTAACTTTATATATATCCTAGTCTATATTTTCATCAGTCTCTTAAAAAAGTTATTCCACTTTAAAAGGTGGAATAACTTTAAAAGACTGTTGTTGACTCATATTCTATTCCTGCCGATAGCAGTTGCTAAACTTTTGGTAATAATAATCAGCAAAGGTCAGTTCATATTATACTTTATAGGCCGGGTACCAGTCTTCTACGCACTTTGAATTATCCGTGTGTGTACAGATCGTACCAGATTTGAGGCTTCTTTAGATTTAACGCTCTATAACAGAGTGAACCCTGTCACAATTATTTCAAAGCAGCTACCGTCGCCCTTAACACTACGTACACGAAAAACGCATGGTGGAAGACTGCCACTCATCAAGGTAATGAGGATCGTATATTTTTCGCGTGGAACATGGCAAAAAGTTGCAGGAGGTATGATTCCGAACAACTCCTCAATTTTAGTACATAGGTACCAATTTTTATAGCTCTCCACGTTTAGCGTCGCCTTTATGTCATACGAAACAGTCTACATCTTTGGTTTTAATATCATAAATAGTAAAATTATAGCACTTAAACTTAATAGGTCAAGAAAATGTCGACCTTTAGGACAAGGCATAGTCGCTTGTAGATCATAAACAGATAATATTAGTGTACGATTATTGTCCTGAGTTTAGTTTTTGCCTTCATTTTTTGATCCCTTGCTAATTGTTTTTGCTTAAGATGAAGTTCATAATCATGTTTCACAATTTGTTTGTCGTCTTTAGTATGATTTGTACTTCTTCGCATTGGTCTTTTTAGGTACTTTGTTTTCGGCAAAGTTATTTGCTTTGCACGTGTCTTACTATTTAAGTCAATATGTTTATAATGCTCGGGCCACACTAACGAGAAACGCCGTTAATTATCACGTTAATTCTAAAATATGTTATAGCATTATCGCCTTTACATGCCACTAATTAAAGGCGATAATGCTTTAACAAGTTTTAGCATTATCGCGATAATTAACGACATTTCTCGTTAGTGTGGCCCGAGCATGACGGTCAAATATAGATTTTGATTACTTTGTAAACATCTATATCTAGACATATAAATAAAATTGGAGTGTCTGTTTGTAATATTGAAAGAACCGTTTTTTACTACATGCATATGAATTTATGTAGGGTACAGACACCAAAACAACATTTTTTACAATTTTTGTCTGTATGTCTGTCTGCCTGTTTGTTCTGGCTAATCTCTGAAATGGCTGGAGCGATTTTGACGGGACTTTTTTAGGCACATAGCTGATGTAGGAATAACTTAGGCTACTTTTTAACCGACTTCCGAAAAGGAGGAGGATTATTTCACTTTTTTTTAATAAATTAACCAAGGGTTTTTTTTAATCTTTTTTATTATCTTTGTCATCACATTTTGCTGACGCGGACGAAGTCGCGGGCAACAGCTAGTAATAAATAATAATATACAATACAAGAATATCACCAGAATATGGTAGTCTGGTTCATTATTTCTGTCACTTTTACGACCATGTTTAAAAAGTAAAAACCTATACTTACAAGATATAACCTATAAAATATTATGAAGTATTTTATTAAGCGACATAAAAAGTAAGAGACTCGTCGTCAAAAAGTATTTGAAGACACGAATGGAAGAAGTGGGTAACTAACATTTTATAACTTATGGACAGACTCAGTTTTCCCCACAGACATAGATCAAGATAGATACCGCATGTGTGTACTTCGCGTGCCATATCGCGTTCCCAAACGACGAGCAATGCTCGTCTTTAGAAAGTCTGTTCTTAGTCTGCTATCGGAAACGGACGTTAATCGGAATTTCAAAAATGCCTAAATGCCTAAAAGTGCCGTATAAGCTGTAGAAACTCAAACAGAAACGTTGGGCTAATTAATAATGGACACGTTTCTTATCATCGGTACGTCACAGTAGGTAGGAAAAAAGTGACACGATCGTTTTCATACAAATAGAGCGACACGCGGTATCTATCTCTTTATCCTATACTAGCTGTTACCCGCGACTTCGTCCGCGTTAGCATAGGACATCACATCCCAAGTACTGTTTATTAATTATTTAGTATACAAAAATTTTCAATGTACATAATTGACTTTCCTACGATTTTACTATATTATATATAGATGTTACGCGAGGCTTCGCTTTCATAATTTAGGAATTTCCGCAAAAAATAGCTTATGTCTATTCTTCATGTTTGCCAAATAACATAAAAATTGCTCAGTAGTTCTTAAGATTGTGGCGGTACCCACAATTCATCTAACAATCCTGCATCGCGCTATCGAAGTTTTCTGAGCGCGTCGGTATATATACGACAGCTGAAATGTATCACATGGGCTTCGGCCTGACCGAGCACAACACCTCGCTCGGTCGAAAGATCTTCCTTTGGCCACCACACATATCCCACATTGGTGACCCTCGACAGAACACGCCTCCTTCATTATCATCACTCCCCGCCCCTCCGCACCGCGCCAGCCAGCTTTCTCACTACACCGACCGGTCAGCAAGCAGAGCACATCTCTCCTGGTCAGCACGTAGCATCGGCCCCGCACGGCACTTATCCGACTCACTGGATCCCGTGCAGCAGCTTACAGTTCCGACGCACTGGGACTCACTGCAACAGTTCCGACTCACTGGAAGTCACTGGCACTGGCGACTCAAGCGACAAGACTTCAAGATTCGACCTCCGGTCTTCGGGGGGGAGTGATGTGGCGGACCCACAATTCACCTAACAATCCTGCATCGCGCTATCGAAGTTTCGGAGAACGGCAAGATATATACAACGTCTGAGATGACATCAGTGGGCTCCGGCCTGACCGGGCATAACACCTCGCGCGGTCGGAAGATCTTCCTTTGTGGTGGCCACGCGTATCCCACAAGATAAAATAAGCAATTTCATATAATTTTCTCAGTTTTTTTCACATTTTCCTCTATTTCTTCGCTTATGTTAGTCCTAGCGTGATAAAATATAGTCTATAGCCTTTTTTATATTAATAGGCTATATAACACTGAAAGAAATTTTTCAAATCGGACCAGTAGTTTTTGAGATTAGCGCGTTCAAATAAGCCCTTTCAAATGATTTCCCCCGTTTTTTCCACATTTTCATCTATTTCTTTGTTTTTATTAGTTTTAGCATGATAAAATAAAACCTATAGCTTTTCTCAATAAATGAGCTATCTAACACTGAAAGAATTTTTAAAATCGGACCAGTAGTTCCTGAGATTAGCGCGTTCAAATAAGCCCCTTCAAATTAGTTCCCCCCGTTTTTTTCCACTTTTTCATCTATTTCTTCGCTCCTATAAGTCTCAGAGTGATAAAATATAGCCTATAGCCTTCCTCGATAAATGGGCTATCTAACACTGAAAGAATTTTTCAAATCGGACCAGTAGTTCTTGAGATTAGCGCGTTCAAACAAACAAACAAACAAACTCTTCCCAATTATAATATTAGTATAGATTATCTATGTCTGCGTTTTTCCCTTATAATTTGAACAAACCTTGTCACTTACCTACTTCGCCATCTGGCATAATATATCTAGCTATACATAGTATCCGCATCTTTTATTTTAAATCATTTTATCCTGAAGCCTCCAATTGTTAGTTACCCACTTCACCCACTCAAGTCTTCATTTTTAAGGTTCAGTATAAGAGGTTTATAGCACAGGCTATCAAGTTAATCTTGAGTCGAGGCAAAGGATCTATTATTTTTTATCGATATGAAGAAATAGCGCGAGTTAAAGTGAGTATAATATCTTAAGAGGAGTCCACACCGCCATTTTTCCATACAAACGTTGTCCCATGTTTCCACCCTGGATAATGCCGGTAGACTTATAATTTTTTTCCTGAATATCTATGGCCTCTATTAGCATGTCCCTATGTTTTCTTTTTTTTCATAATTTTATTACTAAGAAAACTAAAAAAATTGCCCTGTGTTCAAACAACCAGAAAACAAAACTGGCTTGAATATACAAAAAAAAAAAAACATAGGAACACAGCTCAAGCCCTGCTTAAATTCTTAATGAAAAAAGTACAATTTATGGAGAAGGAATCAGCGGACAACAAATCGAAGATTTTCTGTTCTTTTATTAGAATTTTGTCGTGTTGTCTCTATCGCGCTCTGCGGTGGGAGACTTGAGATTGGTGAGACAGCAATACATTTTCAAAAACCTATTTTCAATTTCTCTCACCCTTGGTGTATCCTCTTAAGCGTTCTTTACATCATTACATTTTATGCTAGTGTCAGTCTGTGATGTAATAAAATGACTCTCAGTTTATTTCAATGTGACGAGACTCTGTAAACTATTACTAAAAATAGCCATTTCAAACTGAACTTTGTTATTCGCGTTTTGCCGAATCCTGTCTGTAGAGGTCATTGACCCCTTGTCAAAAACATGTCAACTTTCACCGTTCATCATCATCATCATTATTATCATCATCAACAGCGTTTCTAAAATAATCACTTTGCGTGCAATAATTCATGTCTCGTAATTCGCACAATTCATACTAATTTGACATTCATCAGTTTGACAGTTTCGACAATTCATTTTCTGAATCAATTTGAGAGGAATTGCACATTGTTACCTTTTTAGGTCTGCTGGTGGCATCTTAATCCATTTTGACTATAAACCAATACTCTTTCTATCGAATATCGTTTTCCTTTGTGGAATCCAATATAATTCAAATTCAAATTCAAAATATAGCTCATCCTTAGAAAAATATTGTATAAGGATTTTGAGATAACCCATATTTTTTCAGAATATTTGTCACAAAATATATATTTAAAGGTACTCCTGGGAATAAAGATTAGCCAACGGGTCAGCGCACTCCGAAACGAGGCGTGACGCAGCGATGCATAAAAGTGATACAAATTGAAATGTGAAATGCGAGAAACCGTTTATTTTTAACTACATGACGCCCGCAACTCCGTTGCAACAAAACTCGTTTATCGTGCGGGAACCGTACTGTTTTTCGGGATAAAAAGTATCCTATATCCTTTCTCGGAACTCGAATTATCTCCATTCCAAATTTCAGCAAAATTGAGTCAGTGGTTTGGGCGTGAAGAGGGCTCAGACAGACAGACTTTTCCATTTTTATTATAAGTAAGAATTTCGTATTGCTATTTTGCATCGCCATGTCTCGTATCTTCTTTCGCTGTGAACTGACCTTAAGTATTTAAAGTAAATCCTAAACAACGTAGATTTTTTAATTAAATACTGCAATAATATTCTAAAGTTTCATGTTATAACAGCAGCTGTTTTCCTCCGCCCTCCTGTTAATGTCAGCCAAGCATAATTTCGCATATAGCCATATTGTAATGGATCAGTCCCAAGTCCCAAAAGTCCCAACTTCTAGCGTTATCTTTAGTGGCAACTTCACTATTCATGTCCCCATGAAATTGTCACAATGTTTCACAACATTATTGTAGGCATAAACCTATAATAGCAAAATACTATACTATCGATAGCAAAATACTATCCTATCGATAGTAAAATATACATCACTAGAACACGCACACATTGACAGATCGAAAATGGTCACGCATTTTCGGGTTGACAGGTGGTCTATACGACAGTATATATTATAAGTCTATGATTGTAGGTCTATACTGTACTCGGCGAAACATGGCGGTAGCGGTCGTTGACTCCCTGTCAAAAACTTGTCATTTCTATATAAACCGCGATTGACAATGAAATGTCAGATGTTGTCAATCGCGGCTTTGTATAAAAAATGACAAGTTTTTGACAGGGAGTCAGTATAACAAACTGATTATTATTAATCGTATCATTTTACATAATGCCTAATTTTTAATAAGCCCTAAGTCCTAACGTAATTTTTAGTGTCACCTCGACCATCCTTGTCCCCACTAAATTGTGTCAAAACATTTTTATACCGTAGTAAACAACATTTTTTGTTACAGAAGGAGGATCCCAGGATGAATCTAACCCTGAACACCTCGGCGAAATGGGTGATAGAGGCCTCCCGGGGTATACAGAACCCGAACACGTTGCTCGAGAAGTTCTCCACCAATCGGAAGGTCGACGACCCGACGAGATCAGTGCTGCTGACGTTCTATGGAATCCTGGTAGTTATCGGCGCGGTGGGAAATGCTCTGGTTGTTATATCTGTAAGTTTTACTTATACTACATTTTTTAAAAAAGTGATAATTATAGGTAAGTATATAAAATTAATAATTTATTAATAATTTATATGCTAGCTAAAAGCCGAGCTTTGCGAGGTCGTCACACCTTGACTGACTGCTGAAAACACATTTACATATTATTAAAATATACAGATATATTATATATACAAACTTTAAATATAAAACTATAAAAAGAAAAACTTGCCCAAGTCGTCCCCATCTGGCAGAGTGCCCAGCAAGCTGACAGCATTGCCACGTTGGATGGCAATTGCTATCCGCTGTGCCAGGTAGCTCCCAGCTCTGGGGTCTCGGGTGGCTTCAACAAGCTTCTTAGATATTCCTCTAAAAAGCTTATGTGCCCCCGGACCCCATGCGCCTAGAGTTTCCACCCCAAACGGTTCAAATATAGGATCTCCGCTGAGGTTCTCATATTTGCGCCGCTTGAGGTTCTCTGCTTGGTTATAATATTATTATAATTAATAAAAATTACTATGTTAAAACTAAAGTTAGATTAAAAGTTAACTTATTATTGTTTAATATTTTTTTCTATTGAATAGGCCCCAAAGCTAGTCCGTTGGGAATTCCTAAAATATACCAGATTTTGCTAAGATTAAACAGTTTATTATTATCTGACACTTTTTAGGATAAAAACTGTCCTTTAGACCCTTTACGTTCTACGTTCTAGGGATCTAAAACTTAGTTTTAGATCCATAGAATGTAGTAAAATACGTTCCACCTTCTAGATCCATAGAACGTATAACGAATTTTAATTCCTTTAGTTTAGTAAGAACTTACTTGTTGTGAATAGAACGTATTTTCAGCATAACAGCATATTAAGCAATATCGATTATCGATATTTTTACTCATCCCTAAAGGAAATATTCTTCAACAAAAGCACGAAATGGAACCTTGTCATTGTTTAAATGTTTTCCTGTTTACCAGAATATTGTTTGGTCACGAAATTCGATATAACTTGCCAAAGTGTTATGAAGTTAGATCCGTAAGTAGTAATTCGCTTTCATCGGTTTTATTCTGTTGTAAACCAACAACATTGGTCGGTAACAGACTTCTTGACACTTGCGCCGAGTTTTGGCTTCGCTCTGCATCCTCTATCGGTTGTATCAAGAGGAGTGCTCTAAGGAATTGTTAAGCATACCTCTTGCAACTTTCGACATGGTTCCACCCGAAAAATATACCATCCTCATCAATAATTATCTTGATAACGCGTAACTTATAAAAAGTCTGGGCTTAAAAGGCCTGATACACGGTTTAAAACCGATGTTTGAAACCGTGCAGATAGTTGTTTTATGCCAAAAAATTAAAGGTCGAACCAAATTTGGCATTAATTAATTATCTACACAGTTTGAAAATTAAGTTTAAACCGCCGTTTTAAACCATGTATAAGGCACTTTATTTAACTCTATTAATTGTATCAATCGCGTTGGAATTTGGCGCCAAGGTTTTCACCCATTAAAAATAGATTTTATTAAACTCTAAAAGAGTGTAAAAAGCCCGTGTGTTTTGAAATAAGCCAATTAATGTCTAAAAAAATCAAGCTTTTTTTGCTTTAAAACAGGGGATGGTAGATAGTAGATTTTTAAGGCCGTGGAGCCATAAAAAATTGTTTTAGTAGAGAAGTACTCGTATGGTACTGTAGATATCCTATGTATAGTAAGGGCCTGTTTCACCACTTTCTGATAAAGTGCCGAATAGGCTATTTACAACTTTTTTGACAGATTCTCCATACTTCATTTGTCAAGTTAAGTGGTGGATAGCCTTATCAGGAAGTGGTAAAATAGGCCTTAAGTCTAATTAAAATACCCTACTTGTTTTGAAATAAGCCAATTAATATCTAAAAAAAATCAAGCTTTTTGTGGTTTAAAACATGGGATGGTAGATAGTAGATTTTTAAGGCCGTGGAGCCATAAAATTTGTTTTAGTAGAGAAGTATGGTACTGCAGATATCCTATGTATAGTAAGGGCCTGTTTCACCACTTTCTGATAAAGTGCCGAATAGGCTATTTACAACTTTTTTGACAGATTCTCCATACTTCATTTGTCTAGTTAAGTGGTGGATAGCCTTATCAGGAAGTGGTGAAATAGGCCTTAAGTCTAATTAAAATACCCTACTTTGCAGGTAGTCCGAAAACCAGTGATGCGCACCGCTCGCAACATGTTCATTGTGAACCTAGCAGTGTCCGACGCTCTCGTCTGCTGCGTGGGCACTCCTCTCACCCTCATGGAGCTCCTGACGAAGCACTGGCCTCTGCCGGACTGGCCCAGTCTGTGCAAAGCCTGCGGCGCCATCCAAGCCATATCGATCTTCGTGTCAACGATATCGATTACGGCGATTGCTTTGGATAGGTATCAGGTAATAATTTTCTTAATATTTGTACCAACATCCAGTAGTTAAAGCGTGGATCTTGACTCGGTTCGATTCCCGCGTTGGAAACATGCTATCTCCAAGTTTGGTTAGGACTATGCAAGCTGATCACCTGATTGTCTCACAAGTTAGGTGATCCATGCGTTGGATGGGCATGTACAGTCGGTCCTGACTCCTGCCCCTGCGCCTGATCTCTCGCCAGTCGTGTCTAAAAAGCACGCCTGATCGGTCGTCCGTCTCACTGGGTTAGAGTAAAGGAATAGAGAGTGCTCTTGTGTACTGCGCACGCATTTGGTCACTATAAAATTGCTCCTGCGCAACTGGTTTCAATAAAACCGGCCACCGTCACTTAAATGGTGAATCAATTCATCATGGTACTTCGTACTGAACTGTACGTCTCTCGTAGGTAGGGTTGCCATCACCCAAATTCCCCTCGCCGGTCAGGCACGACAAAATTCCTGGACATTTGGCCGAAATGTGGTTATTTCCCGGGACACCTGTTAAACAGTAGAATATTTACGATAACGTCTTGCCAATTTTTGCTTTTCCAACAAGAATTTGTAAAAATCTGACTAATTCAAGTCCGTGCTAGAATTTAGAAACCGCGTGTATGCTTAGCTAGTTTTTATCTTTCGTTAATTACCGCCTGGTTAAAAAGTTGGATTTCTCTCAGCAAAAGTGTCCGCATTTCAACCGGACACTTTTCAAAAACCCGGCCGGACGCACCACCGGACGCCCTTCAAACTAGGACAAATCCGGGGAAATCCGGATAGATGGCAACCCTACTCGTAGGTAGAAATAAGCCTGTGTCCTTTGTATGGTACTAAAATTGAGGTTTGAATAAGGAATGCCAAATGGTTATTGTACACTTCAAAATCGGTCCAGTGGTGGGCGTGAAGAGGTAACAGACAAGACAGACAGGCAGGCAGAGATACTTTCACATTAATAATATTAGTGTGGATATGAAATTGTATTTTTTTGACTCTTTTTCTATTAATTTCACCTTTAACATGTTTGAGGAATTAACTAAGTATTAGAGTTTTGATGAAAATTGTCTATCACCGCCCACCCTTCTGAAATTCCAGAAGCCCTACCAGCGGTTATTAGGTTTCAGTGTTCAAAGGAAAACTTCTGAAAGGGCTATTTCTGACTTTAAAGTTTCCTCAACTATTAATTTGTAGAGAATTATAAAAATTCTCGGCAAACTGTATTCCGGTGAATTTTATTTTTATCGGGCGGTGGCGAAGCCAAATAAAGGGTATGAATCAAAATGAGGACAGATTTATTTTTATTATAGCCGCTTTATAATATTGTTACTTAATAATAAAAATAGGGTCGACCTCCAACTAGGTGGGACGACGATCTCCGCTTAGTTGCAGGCCCATGTTGGATGCGAGTAGCAGGAGATCGGTCATCTTGGCGTTCATTGAGAGAGGCCTATGTCCAGCAGTGGACGACTATAGGCTGATATGATGATGAATAAAAATTTTCATAATATTATTTAAAATAACTATAAGGGCCAATTCAGACCGCAACGCGACGCGTAGATGCATTTCTTAATTTGTACTGAATTGACTTAATTCACTGTCATATCCATACAGAATTAGAGGTCTGAATTGACCCTAATATAGCGCCCAAAACTCTGTTGCGCCAGAATTCGTTTCTCGTGCGAAAACCGCACATTTTTCTACAAAAAAATATGCCGCCATGTCCCTTCCTGTCTCTCAAAGTACCTATCCACAGTGAACAGACACACTCACTTCTCAATACTGAGTATTATAGGCAAAGAGCTAAACAATATTGATGAAGCATATCCATTTCCATATTATGTGTAAATGATCCTATAATACCGAATTAGCACACCCTTTTAAGCAATATCAAAATTGACCCCATCTTGGAAATGAAAGTTTAGGAAATCACGTGTTATAGTTATTGTTACGGTTATGTTTGGACCCTATTGACACCATTTTAACTTCAGTTTACCCTCCGTTATCCGACCGTTAAATAAGGCAGGCATCAAACGACTGTTGAATATTTAATCGAGAGTAGTAAAAATATATTTTAGAGTTAGTTGATACTTCACAGATTGTTATTCGCGAATTTCGCACAAAATCCCGTAGGATATATACATTTTACGCCGATAAAAAGAAGCCTACAAACATTCTGGTAGTTAAAATTTGTTAAATGCTAAATTTTACTAGTATTATGAGTTTTCGAATTCAAAAATTGAATGTTTTGCTGAGTCTATGTTTTTTATAGAATTTTTCCCTATAATAATATTTTTTGTGTCAAAAACCTGGCTTGTTAGCTTAAAATTACGCGCCCCTCCCTCGCACTCACAGTACAAAATTTTCATTTGTTATACAGGGTGTAACAAAAACAAGTGATAATAATTTAGAGTGTGTACGTATTCTCTGTAGAGAGTTCACTGTGAAAGTAGCAGCGCTGAAAGACGAAAAAATTTTTTCACTTTTGTATGGGGAAACTCGTGACGCTCGGGCCCTTGCCCATACAAAAGTGAAAAAAAATGTTCGTCTTTCAGAGCTGCTACTTTCACAGTGAACTTTCTACAAGGAACATGTACACACTCTAAAGTATTATCACTAGTTTTTGTTACACACTGTATAGTTCTTGCAATCTACGAGTGCGCGGCGCCCTAAGTTGTGTGAGTGACCATATCTATACACGCGTACACGGCGTACGGCTCGCTCGCTACTGACTGTTCCGTCAGGTACGCACACTAACGAAAATGTCTATTCACAATTACTACTACAAAGAAAGGCCACGCGCACTCGTAGATTGCAAGAACTGTATCAACTTTGAAGTGGTGGGGCGCGTCATTTTAAATTAGACAAGATCTAAGTACCTAATTTACGTAATTTTTTAGGGTTCCGTACCCAAAGGGTAAAAAACGGGACCCTATTACTAAGACTTCGATGTCTGTCCGTCTGTCCGTCTATCCGTCTGCACGTCTGTCTCCAGGCTGTAATTCAAGAACCGCTATAGCTATACTTCTGAAATTTTCACAGATTGTATATTTCTGTTGCTATTATATTGTCCGCTATAATAACAAATACTAAAAACGCAATAAAATTAATATTTAATATACAACAAACGTGATTTTTTTAGGTTTTTTCGCTCGTAATCAATAATGGTAAAGGCTAGGCACTTGAAATATTCACAAAATTCTTAATTATATATGAAAATTTTATTATTAATTATTAAAGTTAATTTTATTATTAATTATTAAAGTTTTTTAATAATAAAATTTTCACTAAGAAAATATTTAAGGAGGGCATCTCATACAAGAAACACAATTTTATGCCTACTTTCGCTCTATACCTGTACGGAACCCTTCGTGCGCGAGTCCAAGTCGCACTTGGCCGATTTTTTATTAAGTTGTTTATTTTCCTAAAACATCCTATAAGTATTCTACCAAATTATACCTTCTAAATGTCCTTCAGTAGTCTAGTTAAAGTTTAACCAGGAAATAGTTAAAGCAAGGTTCAAATCGTTTAACCTAAAATGCTCGATAAACAGATGTTTATTTAATTCCAAAAATACATCAGAATACACAAACTGTACAAATGTTATGACTGACGTGTCTTAAACCATGTTTATACTTGTCTGTACGCAGGACCGGGAATTTTGACGTGGGAGAGCCATGCTTCGGCACGAATGGGCCGGCTCGACCGGAGAAATACCACGTCCACACAGAAAACCGGCGTGAAACAGTGCTTGCGCTGTGTTTCGCCGAGTGAGTGAGTTTACCGGAGGCCCAATCCCCTACCCTTTTCCCTTCCCTACCCTCCCCTATTTCCTTCCCTACCCTTCCCTATAATTCCCTTCCCTACCCTCCCTGTTACCCCTTAAAAGGCCGGCAACGCACGTGCAGCTCTTCTGATGCTGCGAGTGTCCTTGGGCAACGGAAGTTGCTTTCCATCAGGTGACCCGTTTGCTCGTTTGCCCCCTTATTTCATAAAAAAAAGAACAGATTTTAGTTTGTAGAGAAATATTTTGCAATTACATGTCGAAGTTTCTTTTCTTACCCAACGCTTTAAGAAGTTCTTCTTTTGTAGGAAAATTACCCCATGGTTTTAATTCATCCCATTATTGGCGTTTTTTCTGTTGAAAATACATACCTACTACAAATACCAATATATAGGATTTTCTATTAGTGTCTATAATTAGGTTCTTTTTTTGCTTTTCTGGACCTTTATAAATGTTAAATTTTTACTAAAGTATCAGAATAAGTCTACATCGTAATGTGTATGAGTCTGTGCAATCTATTCAATAGCTTGGGCCGTATTTTGATCAGTAATAATAATAATAATACTCCCCACACCGGTTTCGGTGACGGTGGCCGGTTTCATTGAAACCAGACCAGGTACGCAGGAGTAATTTTATAGTGCCCAAGTGTGTGCGCAGTACACAAGAGCACTCTCTATTCCTTTACTCTCATAACCCAGTGGGATGGAAGGCCGACACGACTGGCGAGAGATCAGGCGCAGGACCGACTTTTTACATGCCCATCCGACGCATGGATCATCTTACTTGTCAGACAATCAGGTGATCAGCCTACATTGTCCTAACCAAACTTGGAAATAACATGTTTCCAACGCGGGATTCGAACCCACGACCTCCGGAGTCGAGAGCAACGCTCTAACCACTAGACCACGGAGGCGTATTCGTAGTGATCAGTAACTACATAACGATAAAAAGTATTACCTTTTCCTCTTTGATAAACTTAGCTACAAAATATTATACAAAATTGCCATTATTAATCAACGCTACTATACTCAGGATGCAGATGACAGAGTTCGCCACTGTCCATGCGTAACTTGTCACCCTAACTCACTCACAATATGACCACAGGTCCATGCATTATGCAGGATGCGTTTAACAGAAGCTTAACAATGTATTTCTAACTCCGCCTATGTACCCAATACAAATAATATAAATTTGTTTGATCTGAGTATATACTTGTTTGATCCATGCCTGAGTAAATAATATTATGTATCGATTTATAACTGAATTTAAATAATTGAATATTACTCATTCGCTTACCAAAAATTAAAAAGCTATAATACTTAAGGGTGTCTATGCGTCCCTTGTATAGAGTTTACTGTGAAAGAAGCATCGCTGAAAGAGTTTTTTCCTATCGAAGGCAGGTCATTGCAGCCCTGATATCACTGCGACCCTTGAGGATCTATTGTGACTCCTTTGCATTAGAGTACCGTCTCCAACCCAATGCTGCTCATAAATTGAACGATGTGGTTGGGGTTGGTGCCACGAATTTCCTCTGTAGTTGAGTATTTGTAGCAATATGTGCCTGGTTCTGCTCTGTAGTAGAGCAGGACAGTCGAGGGGAAGGTGAATAGGTGTCTCGCTCTCCTCCTCGCAGAATCTGCAAATCGTAATGTTACTAGCACCTATTCTGTTAGACAAAGGTTACACGTCCAGTCTGGCATCAGTTCAGGCCATCAGTCTGACTGACGGGAGAATTATAGTGTAACCGTTTGATTGATGGACTGATCATTTTTTTAAGTATGTTCTTTCCGGTCATCGTTCTGACGTCAGTCTCAGACTAGACTGATGCCAGACTGACCGTGTAACCGTAGCTCAATAATAATGGTACTTTAAAAAGATAAAACCGACTTCAAATTGTAAGTACGTAATAATTAAGAATTAAAATTCCCTATCTCAAAAACTACTTAATCGATTTTGATGAAACTTGCAGCATTCTCTAAGTTGAAGTTGAACAATACCTGGTACAATAAAAAAAGAATCACTTAATCGGACTTGTAGTTCCGGAGATATGCGTGCACAAACATAAAAACATACATACATATACACTTTTGAAATTTGGCACATTTGTTCAGAAACTGATATAGATTAACATAATATGCAAAAACTGAGTAGTTCTGGAAGTATAACATACATACGCGTCGAATTGATAACCTCCTTTAAAAAGCACCATTTTTGAGCTTGCAGTGCCCAGTTAGGCTTCTGGTAACGATTCTCATTTGATTCCTACCCATTTTTTTTAAACGGGCAAAAGGCCCACCATACATTCCCACCACTGCAACTTCTGTGTCGCCAGGATCAACAGTAGCTATTCCTACCCATGGTGAGTACCATGGGCAGGAGCTTGTGTCAAGGCATGGGCTACTTTATGGTAAAAATTACGGTGTCCTGTCACAGGTCTTGTGACCCCCGCAAATGTTATCAGCATTTCACTTACTCCATCGGCGTTATCATTATTAAGTGGCTGATATCTCTAGTGCCAGATATTACTGTATTACTCGATGATAAAGTGTATTACACAAAATCAATATGTACCTGATAAGTTTAAAGAGCTAATACAGAGGCTTACAGGCGAAAAAGCCTATTAGATAGTAAATCAAAACTCAGTATCTTGGCAGGTAGGTGACAGGCGTTTGACAGCAACTATTGGAATATCTGCTGTATATTCTGGAAATATTCAGGGTGCAACAAAAGTGCCCAATTAATGTGTGCGCAAAAGGGTGCACTTTCTATTCCGTCACTCTCTCCTATCAGGTGGAACGGCTGACGGACACGACCGGTGAAAGAATAGCGATGGATTGACTGCTTTGCATGCCCGGTCTACTGTCACATGGATCGACTTTCTTAGAAAAGAGAAACGAAGTTCGCGGGGTCAGCTAGTGTTATTATAATTTAAAGAACCCACTTAAAAAGATATAATATACCGAGTAAAGAGTTAAGTTCGTGAAACATTTCAATAACTCACCAATTTGCATTACCAAGGTATTTTAAAAGGGGTGAAAAGGTAAAGAACAGCTTTTATTGGGAATTGTTTAAATTCTTTAATGGACTTGCCGTGTCTTTTGTACATGCGCAGAAAAACATTTGGAAATTCACAGCTTAAAATGTGTTTGGTTTTTGTAGGGGTCAGTTCACATTGCAACTGGACCTGAACTTTATTTAATACCCAAGAAAGATATGCATTGCATTTAGGGCCAACTGTTAAAGTGTTGGGCTACCTATTCCAGCAGGTCGGTAGGTGTGATGAAAGACAAAAGGACAGACCTTTACTTGTTTATATGCAGTTTTTTTTAATAACCAAAAAAGGCAACATCTCAGGACAATCGACGCAAGGAATAAAAACTTAGGGCTTGGCAACTTAGTACACCCTGATTAATTTGTGTATTGTGTACATCCAAAAATTTTAATTTTTCTAGATGTACCTTGAACACAAAAGTTTGCGGAACACTGCTTTAGAACGAAATCCTGTATGTTTATGTTCTAGCTAATGAAAAAATTGTGTCCACAGCTGATCGTGTACCCCACGCGGCCAGGTCTGCAGACGATGGGGACCCTGGTCACCATGTTCTTCATATGGGTCACCGCCTTCTGCCTGGCCTCACCCCTGTACATATACCGAAGCCTGAAGACCCATAAGCTTGGACTACTAGGCATGGACTCTATCAGCTTCTGCATCGAAGACTGGCCCATAGAAAACGGAAGGGCAGTATACTCTCTATTTAGTCTAATATTCCAATATCTCCTACCAGTTCTGGTGGTGGTCATGGCCCACCTCCAGATCCACAGAAGATTACGAGGCAGAAGACGAACGACGAGAAAAACACCAGCCATCCTAATAGCCATAGCAGTAACTTACGTCATAAGCTGGCTGCCCTTAAACGTTTTCAACATAGTAGCAGATATAAACGCCAATCTCATTCTGGATGAGAAGAAGATCGTTATAACCTACGCTGTATGCCACATGTTCGGGATGTCCAGCGCGGTTTCCAATCCTCTACTCTATGGATGGCTGAATGATAACTTCAGGAAGGAGTTTGAGGAGATACTGTGCTGTTGTCGAAAAAAGGGACAGATGAAGAACGTGCGAAAGAGTAGGAAGATGGAGACGGAGCTGACAGCACTCCAGGAGCACACCGTCACAGCGAACACGAAAACGTCACAATGTTCGCAGATTTTCTGACTAAAGCCGTGTTTCAAATAGCGTAATGTATTTGAAGTAAAAGACTTTTAAGGTGTTTAATGTTCCTTGTGTGATCCAAACCTTGAGATACTCCCAGTTGACTGCCTTCTGGTTTGGATTTGCTTTCGATTTTCCGGGAAATCGAATGCCTTTAGGCTGATTTTATTGTCACGCTGACCGAGCGTTCGACGCTGATGGCCCGAGGTTTAGAAGTTATTAGGAAGCGCCTAACGCGTTTTGCTATTTCCTACATTTTGCTGTCAGCGCCGACGGTCAGCGTGTCTAAAATCAGCAAATCTGTGTTTGTATATACCTCTAGATCTTGGGGCATACGTTTTTCTGAGCCCAAAACGTATTCCCCCGTAGTATGTAAGCTGAATGTAAATTTCTGAATAAAATCTTGTTCTTGGATGTGATGTTTTTGAATTGTAAATTATGGGACTGTTGGAGCGTTGGCGTAAACAATTTTATGGATGCAGTGATCAGGTTATTTACTAACTTCAAGGAAAACCAAAAATACACTCAGCCCCTTGAGTGAGTTGAAAGAGCCTTTTGATCATGTTTTCATACGTATCATTTGGCATTTCTATGCATACTCCTTAATATTAAAAAGATCTTAGATCAACACTGTGTATATATATGTTATAGTTATGAAATATGAATTATGATATTGTTTATCTCTATATTAATAAGTGAGGAGAAACACTAAAAAAGGAAGTTTTTTTATCAATAGCGACTTGTAGCTGTTTTCAAGAAAAGTTAAGAAATAATTCAAGGACTGCTTTTGTAGGGGGGAGGGGTATGAATCAAGAAATTGATTTATAAGCAGATGATGGACCTATGTTATTTGGTAGAGCTATGTCAAATCACTGTAAGGCGTCGGCTGAGCTTGACAAAATGCGACCAAATTATGTGGTCCCGCTATGCCTGAATCAATTTATTGATGGTATGATGGTACAATACGTTTATTTTATTGAAGGTTTATGAGGAGGTCTCTACTGCAGAACTTCAAACACAGCAGCAGGCTTGTTAAACATACAACTATAGTCTGCTCGCATCATCATCAGCCTATTGCCGTGCACTGCTGAACGTAGGCCTCCCCCAATGAGCGCCAACCATCCCGATCTTGGGCAGCCCTCATCCATCCGCTGCCAGCCACATTCTTCAAATCGTCGGTCCACCGTATCGCGGGACGTACAGTGTACACTATGTCTGCTCGCCTACTGTATGTCAAAATGGCTAAGTATAGTTTTAAATTTACATAGGTGGTGTTAAACTTTAAATACCTATGACCTATGTATTCTGGCCCCCATCACACATAGCGTTGCGACTTGCGATTATTTAAATCTTATAGGGTTCCGTTTTAAGGTTCAGTAGTCAACCAAGTTTTGTTGATTACAGAACTCTATAACGGAACCCTAACGAGCTGATTTTTTGTATATTGATAGATTAATAGTCATATAATTTAAGAGTAATATTGTCCTACAAATAAAACAGTCCATATTTTAGGACCACCAATTCAAAGTATGAAATCCTTTCTATCTCTGTTAGCTACCACTTTCGAGATTTTTTGCAAATGAAAATGTTGTTTGTCTTATCCAAATAAATAAATTATAGTAACTAGAGATCGCCCAATGGTCGAAATTCGACCTTACTTTTTTCAATTCTTGTCTCTGGGACTCAGCTGATCTCAGACTGGACGTTTAAGCATTGTCTAATAGTATCTAAAATTAAATAAAAAAAAAACAATAATCCATTTTCAATTTGTCAACTTGTTGTCAACAGACTTCAACCATAAATAAAAGAGTATAATTCGTATGTATAGGCTTGTACTCAAAAATCTGTCATTTTTCCTAGTAGTAGTGTCGTAGTGTGTGTAAAGTTTTATTTCTTAAAAATATACATGTTAAAAGCATAATTTTAAAATAATATTAACTCGATGCACTCCTTCACCATATAAGCTATAACTGTGCGAAATTTCATGCACCTACGTTTCCCCATTTTTCGTAAAAAGGGTTACAAAGTTTTTCTCCCACGTATTAATATATAGTAATAATAAAAAATGTGCTAGGGCTCCCGTACCATGACTTTTGCAATGAAATGGATGGTTCCTGCAGGATTTTGAAAAGGAAATTTCACATCTAAAATATCTATGATCTGAGGGTTTGTATATCCATCATAATGATGACTTGCTACAACCAGCTACAACGATGTCCATTAATCAGTAAAAAATACTCAATCCTGTTACAGCACAAATATTATACAGTAGAGTAATTTAGACATGTCCTTGAAATCAAACTCAACACGCGAAATCACACTTAAGTGTGCGTGCACTCGATTTGGGCAGTCTATTCTCGAGCCCAATTAAACAATCACAATACATTTTATCCAAATCGGTCCAGATGCTTAGGCTAAATAGAATCAATAACATACAGACAGAATAAGAATATTGAATCATGTATTTAATATTCTGCAAATCACGATTTAAATGATATGAAATGACACTGCCGTCACAAGAAAATAGAAAGATGTTTTACTGTACAGTATTTATGCTATGGTTGTTACTAAAATGATTAATGATTTGGCCGAAGCAATTAATTACCTTCTGTTTTAGATTTTGTTTTGGATTTTGTTTCGGACTTATTAATGAGGGCCTTTATAAATATCAACGCTTTATAAAATTCAGACTACGGAGTACGGAATGAAAAAGGTTTTAACGGAGGTCTCTCAATTACCTCAATCATGAAAATCCGATTAATATTTTAGGCGCTGACAAACACAATTCATATCCATACTAAATATTATAAGCACGATATAATATGTATGCCTGTCACTTGTCAGTTCTTTTTGTGCTAAGACCGCTAATTTGATTTTAATAAAGTACACAACAGGCTGTGGCAACTTAAGCATAAAAAGTGTCAATCCCAGTACCCACCTTTTTCTCCGTTGTCGGGTAAAACCTCAGTCAAAAATTTAATTCAATTGTGCAGAAAACAAAGATTATTTTTAATGGCCTCAAAAATACACGGCATCGTTATGTAGCAATTTAAATTGACTCTTATCTAGAATATTGTAATCTTGTTTCTAGACATTTTCTTAGTCTAGACTGGTAAACAATTTAGTCTGTAATTAAGTTTATATCAAAATGTCGACATTTCATTTAACACCCGGCATTTGAGAAGGATTTAATGAGAGGTAAGTGTGAACGGGCCACACGCGACAGCAACAATCGCCAGAAGCAGCAACAACGCGACAGCCACTTGTGGTCACTTACGGACACACAGTGAATCTTCTTCTATATATTATATAAAACTCAACGGTGACTGACTGACATGGTGATCTATCAACCCACAGTCTCAAATATGGGATAAAAGTTTGTATATAATAATAGCCTAGCCTGTATATAATAAGCCGCGTGCTCAATAAACTAGTATTTATCGGTTTGGCCGCCTAAACTAGAAGAGGTCACAGACAGACAGACAGACTTTTACACTTTCAAATAATTTATAATACTGTGTTAGCAAGAAATGAGAATGTGAAAGTGTGTCTATCTATCTGTCTTTTTACGCTTATGCCGCTGAGCCGATTTAGGTGAAATTCGGTATGGAGATACTTTAAAACCCGGGAAAGGACAAGGGGTAGTTTTTGGTTGTGGCAAAATGTACGGCGCAATAAGCAACGGAGTTGCGGGCCTCATCTAGTATACGACAGTTTCTTATTAAAAACCTTAGTAAGGTTATCAAATCGCGCAACAGCCTTGTAGCAAAATTTAGTGTCGCCGCAAACGGGCCACACGTGACAGTTACAAACGCCGTTGTGGCTATCGCGTGTTCTAAAAATCGTTGTAGCGTGTGGCGGTCACTGGCGTGAACCGTGTGCGGCGAGTCTATAATTATGAAAACTACAGGAAATATGCCTAAAATATGTAGCGGCGTTTTGTGATTGGGCCGGTGGCCCGTGTGCACTTAGTGGCCGTTGGCTGATGCGGACGACAAGAAGCGAGCGCGAGCGGCGACGAAGAGTAGCTGGTGGTGGCCACCGGCGTCAGCCATGTGCGAGTCCGTATAAAATATATGAAAACTATGTATGTATAATGTATATGAAATTAGCGTACTCATCATCATCATCATCATCATAATTTTATTTACTAGAATATGGTAACAAATTGATCTTAGCAATTTCTCAACAGACGTTTTCCCGTATTATATTAAAGAAATGAGTGGATAGTGGATACTCAATCAATGAACTAATAAAGTGGGTAGCTAACAATTTGAAGTGTTTTTTTTTTTTTTTGCATAAATTGCTAGAATATTATATTAGCTAGAATCTAGATGGTGAAGTAGGTAGGTAAGTTACAAGGTTTGTTCAAATTGCTCTTATGTTGTAAAATGTTAGTTACCTACTTCATCCACTCATGTCTTCATTTCTGAATCTGGCCCACAAAACAGTTCATTCATATTGGTCCAGCTGTTGAGGACAAGTTGATATGATACATGAACTGCGGGGCTAAAATGGTCACATTTAGCAATTCTTCTCAATCAACTCAGCAAATGAATTGTCAAAACTGTCAAACTGACGAATGTCAAATAAGTACGAATTACTAGACATGAATTGCAAGCGGAGTGACCATTTTGTTTTTAAAAAATGAATCATATTATGATTCATAATATGATTCTCCAAAGCGACCATTTTAGCCCCACTGAAGAATAATTAATAAAGATAATATGCCTGTGGCGGCGTTTTGTGGTTGTGGCCAGTGGTCCGTCTGCAGTGACCCTAACCCTTCGCAGGGCAGAAAGAAATTAATATCAGGGTAAGTTTTACCCCAGCTTAACATAATCCTTGTTCGTTATAGGTTGCTTAATCCATGTAAAATGGGAATACCGTACAAACGTATACTAAGCCAAGGAAAACCGCTATTGATGAAATTTTGTATACTTTAAGCACGGTTTTTGAGGCTTTTGACAGGAGTTTATCTATTCAACAGTGATCTTAGGGTTTCGTAGCCAAGTGGCCAAAAAAAGGAACCTTTATAGATTCGTCACATATTCTGTCTGTCCGTCTATCTGTCTGTCTGTCTATATACTGTTGAAACTTAGTAAGTATTCGGATATTTAAACAAGAATAGATAAAATATGTTTGAGAGTCTGACTCGCATTTTCCCGATTTTTGATTGCACAATATTTTGACGCTAACCAGCGATAGCGTATAGATAAACTTCAATTGAAAACCCTCAGAAACGTTTGAACAATCAACAATATAAAAAGCGCCTATTTATTTGAAATAGCAAGCACGACCAGTTGTAACCGAATATAATATAAGGGACCAATAGACTGGTGCAAGTTTATATTCAATTAATATTACGTCTCGAGTCTAGACATTGTATTGTTGAAATTAATACCTACGTCCAGTTACAAAGGCAAACATAATATTGTGTGCAATACACGATTTATAAACATAATCTATATAATATATAAAACTCAAAGGTGACTGACTGACAGTCAGTCACGGGACTGACATGGTGATCTATCAACGCACAGCCCAGACCACTGGACGGATCGGGCTGAAATTTTGCATGCAGGTAGATGTTATGACGAAGGCATTCGCTAAGAAAGGATTTTGATAATTTCTAACCCCAAGGGGTTAAAATAGGGGATGAATGTTTGTATATAATAATACTTCTTAACGCGAGCGAAGCCGCGGTCAAAAGCTCGTCCATACTAATATTATAAAATATGTGAAAGTGTGTCTGTCTGTCGAACCGATTTCGTTGAGGAAAGAAACTTTGAATCCCAGAAAAGGACATATGATACTTTTGATCGCGGAAAAATTTGGCGCAACGAAATTGCGGGCATTATCTAGTAGCTGTACATAATTTAATACGACCTCAGCGCCATAGTAATTTATGAAACAACGTAATATTTTCAAAGCAAAAATGTTGCTAAAGTGTAGAAAAGATTTATTCAATCATCATTTTTTTAAAGTGTAATTTCAACATTTTTTTAACATCTTCTAATCTTAGCCATGGTACATGGGCCCAATAGAAACATAAATTCTACCAAATATTTTCACTAGTATTTCATGTTCTATCTTGAAATACATTAGTGCTCTAGTATCTTGAGATTTCAGCCTCCAAAATATTATGTTTCCCTTAGGTCGTTTCTGGAGGCTTCAGCCTTAAATTTACAAACAAAGCTTTAGCCTAAAACTCGAAAAGTTTGTCTAATATAATTATTATAATTATGTAAGTACGTCCGCACTTAATTTTGGCAAATAAACGTTAGATGCTACTTGTATTAAAAATATTTCACACAAGTTGAAGCCAGCAACTCCGTTGCGCCAAAACTCGTCTATCGCGCAGGAACAATTAACAACAAAAATTATGCAATGTCCTTTCCCGGCACTCAAAGAATATCCATACAAAATTTCAGCAAAATTGGTTCAGCGGTTTGGGGGTAAAGGGTAACAAATCAAAAAATTACTCTAAATAAAAAATATTTTATTTTTTATTTAGAGTAATTTTTTTACAAAAATATTTCTGAACGTCGATACTAAGATGCCTACCACCGGTTCGGGAACTAACCCGGCGAGAAAAACCGGCGTAAGAAACTCGCCCGGGGCCATCTTTTACTAAAAAGATGGAAAATTACAATTTGGACATAATAATGAATATGTCAATGGGTGCTGCTGGTAAAGAAGAACTATCAAAAATGACGTTTTTGTATGAAACCAGCGCTAGATCCCCCTCTCAAAAAATAATCTCAAAAAATTATGAATTGTCATTTAATTATTCTGATCATCAGCTAGCAAGTTCGTTCAGTCGAGAGAGAATGCTATTAGGGGTGGCTCCTAAATATTGATTAACAAAAAACTTAAATTTAAAGAAAGTAAGGATATTGTTAGACTGTCAACTGAACGAATTCGTAACTCAGCAATTGCTGAGTTAGCCTGTATCGAGCTGAACCACCTTATTATTGTAAGCGTATACAGATCTCCATCCGGCTTATATGATTCTTTTGAACAAAATATAATGGAGCAAGTGTTAACAAAAGTGTGTGCATCTAACAGAAAGATTATAGTATGTGGTGATTTTAATATCAATTTCCTAGACTTAAACTCCACCACTGTGATTCACATCATTGTTCAAATCGTATAACCTTATTAATTTATTCAACGAGCCGACAAGAATTTGTGATACAACTGCGACTTGCATAGATAATATTTTCACCAACATAACTCCCTATAGGAAGGAAATAATTAATGTATTAAGCTCTGATCACTGTGGACAGTTAGCTTCATTTAATATAAATTGTGATACAAATTTAAAAGAAAAAATTCAATATATAACTACCTATAAATACAAAACGTATTGAGAAATTCAGAAGTAAATTATTATCAAGTTTTGAGAACTTGAATGTAGCAAATGATCCAGATAAAGCGTTTAACAATATATTCAATAGAGTAAATCAGCAATATAACGCTGTATTTACTTCTAAAACGGTCAGTTTGAATAATAAAAGAAATAATTAAAAAAAATGGGCAACTGCAGGTATTATTGTAAGTAGACAAAAATTATATGATTTGTTTAACGAGAAAACTATAAACCGGAGTGAAGTTTTTAAATTGTACGTCAAGAAATACTCGAAAACTTTTAAAAAGGCCTGTCAAGCAGCGAAGGCACTTCAAATTAAAGAGAAAATTAGAGACTCTAAAAATAAAGTGAAAACCACCTGGAAAATAATTGCGGATGAGACTGGAAAAGTCACCTGTCGTAACTCTAAATTTGAACTTTTAATTAATAATAAAAAAATCAATTCTGATCTTGAGGTTGCGACAGTCTTTGAGAAGTTTTCTGCAGACATTCCAATCTCAACTACAAAGAACTTAAATTCATCACCTACAGTTGCAGAAAAAATAATTAGAGAACATGTCAAGGAATGTGATGTCAATTTTATTTTTAGAGATATTGACTCCAGAAATATTATCAAGACTTTCAAATAAATCAATATTAAAAGTACCACTGATCTCTGGGGTATGTCCACAAAAATTATAAAATCAGTAATTGACATCATTGCCCCTTACCTAGCTTTAGTTTTTAATAATTGTATCAAAAGTGGTGTGTTCCCAGACTTAATGAAGCACAGCAAGGTGATGCCTCTATTTAAAGCTGGGAAGAAATCAGACCCAGCCAACTATAGACCAATATCCATATTGCCGACTTTAAGTAAAATCTTTGAAAAAATAATTCTAAATCAATTACTTGCTCATTTTAACTCAAATAATTTATTATTATGTAATAAATTATTTGAGTTAAAATGAGCAAGTAATTGATTTAGAATAATATATCAATTTTCTTTTACTAAAGGTCGGTCTATAACAGATGCAGGCATTAGTCTTCTGTGTAGTATTTTTGAAGCTTGGGAGGGGTCGCAGGATGCATTTGGTATTTTCTGCGATCTCTCTAAAGCATTTGACTGTGTGGAGTATGATACTCTAATAAGAAAACTACACCATTATGGTGTAAGGGGCACGGCACTTAAAATTCTAAAATCTTACCTTACAAATAGAACGCAGAGGATGGAAGTTAACTCCATAAGGTCTAATGGAACCAAAATAAAACTAGGTGTGCCACAAGGGTCCATTTTAGGGCCTTTTCTTTTTCTCAACTATATAAATGATTTACCTTATCTTGTTAAAGATAAGCATGAGATAGTACTTTTTGCTGATGACACTTCACTAATTTTTAATGTGAAGAGGCGACAATTTATTAAGACGAGGTAAATAGTGCTCTCTCAAAAATAGTACATTGTTTAATGCTAATAATTTACTTTTGAACTCTAATAAAACAAAATGTTTAAAATTTATCTTGCCAAATGTTAGGCAAGTACAAACCAATGTCCTATTAAATGATGAGAAAATGAATTTAGTAGACACCACCGTATTCCTAGGCATAACGCTGGATTGTAAGTTACAATGGGGTCCACATATTGCGAAACTGGCAGATAAGCTTAGTTCTGCAGCATATGCTGTTAAAAAAATTCGTGAAATGACTGATGTAGAGACCGCGATTAGTTTACTTTAGCTACTTTCATAGCAGAATGTCTTACGGCATCCTCTTGTGGGGAAACGCGGCGGACATTAATACAATATTTGTGCTGCAGAAGCGAGCTATTCGTTCTATTTATAAGATGTCGTCTTTGGAATCTCTAAGAGAAAAATTTAAAGAAATAAGAATTCTGACCGTCACATCTCAATACATTTTGGAAAATCTCTTATATGTTAGAAAGAACATAAATATTTTCAAAAAGAAAAGTGATAATCATAATGTAAATACTAGAAATAAGAACAAGTTAGCAATACCAATGTTCAGACTAGCCAAAATAAGCAAATCCTTTAAAGGCCAATGTATACGCCTATACAATAAAATCCCAGAAAATGTTCAAAATCTACCTTTAGACAAATTTAAAAAAGCAGTTAAAGAACGCTTGTGTGCTAAAGCGTATTATAAAGTCAATGATTTCTTCGAGGACAGCACACCTTGGGAATAGGGTGGCTCCATGCAGGTTACTTTTCTTTTATTTTTGTTACATAGCTGTAAGCCAAAACATTGTAATTTTCCATTTTTTTAGTAAAAGATGGCCCCGTGCGAGTTTCTTACGCCAGTTCTTCTCGGCGGGGTAGTTCCCGAACCGGTGGTAGGCAACGTAGTTTATTCGTTCGACTTTCAAAAAGTGTATCATGATACCCATTTTGAATAAAAATATATTTTATTTATTTATTAATTTTATCTCGACTTTTGCATTTACAATAGGTATTACTAGTTCGAGTATTGCGCTAGAACCGTACATTTTTCCCGGATCCTATATCCATTCCTGGGACTCAAAGTATTTCTATACCAAACTTCTGCAAAATCGGCTCATCTGTTTGGGCGTGAAGATTTTATATTAAGTATGGACAGCTCACGACTCTGTCGTATATTAAGTACTACTTCTATTATATATTATATCACTACTATTATTTATTACTGGGGAAGCACCTAATACCCAAGATTTCAAAACCAGTAGGGGAAGTCCAATCATTAAAGGTTATTGGTCAGAACTGAGAATCTAAAAAAGCCGTACAAAAACATGTTTAATAAAACTAGAGATCGCCCAAAGGTCGAAATTCGACCTTACTTGCAACGACATTAGGACTACTACCTATATTTTGTAAAAAATATTGACTTCATCATAGTTTTTTCCAATTCTTGTCTCTGGGACTCAGCTGATCTCAGACTGGCCGTTTAAGCATTGTCTAATAGTATCTAAAATTAAATAAAAAAAAACAATAATCCATTTTTAATTTCTCAACTTGTTGTCAATAGACAACCATAAATAAAAGAGTATAAGTAATTCGTATGTATAGGCTTGTCACTCAAAAATCTGTCATTTTTCGTAGTAGTAGTGTCGTAGTGTGTGTAACGTTTTATTTGTTAAAAATATATATGATAAAAGCATAATTTTAAAATAATATTAGCTCGATGCACTCCTTCACCATATAAACTATAGCTGTGCGAAATTTCATTCACCTACGTTTCCCAATTTTTTGTAAAAAGGGTCACAAAGTTTTTCTCTCACGTATTAATATATAGACGTATTAATATATAGATGCGATAAACTAGTTATTATGTTCGATTTAGAAATCATTTGTTTTCATATTCATCACTGGTAATTTTTTATCCCTTAAAAATGTACGGTTCCTACTCGATAAACGAATTTTGGCGCAACGGAGATGCGGGCGTCATCTAGTAACTATACAGGGTGCACTTAAACCTTCCTGCCAAATTTTTTCCATGGCTTAGTTATTATAAGGCGAGTCCATTTAACCAAAAAAAATTGGGTGTTATTTTTTTAATGACATATTTTATCCCATTTAAAATCGTTGCAGAACGGTCACTCGCGGCGCGGGGGAATGAACGGGGGTGATGCGGGGAGAGGCGCGCGCGCGGGGGCTCGTCACGCGCAGGCGACGCGTCTTGTCCATTCTCTATCCATTATTAATTGTAGTGTTTTTTAGGATAACTTTCGGAAGCTATTTCTCAACATTTTAGTACTGAGTGATTATAAAAGAAAAAATACATGTATTTTAATTTTTAACAAGGATCAATATATCAAAATTTGGCAGGAAGGTTTAATTGCACCCACTATTAGGGGCTCCTGAGTCCTGAGGGTGACACTGGGTACATCACAGATGGATTTTTATACAGAATGTAATAAAACTATACTGTACTCGGCGAAACATGCCGGTAGCGGTCATTGACTCCCTGTCAAAAACTTGTTATTTTCTTCACAAAGCTGCGATTGACAACATCTGATATTTCATTGTCAATCGCGGTTTATATAGAAAATGACAAGTTTTTGACAGGGAGTCAATGGCCGCTACTGCCATGTTTCGCCGAGTACAGTATAAGTGATAATAATTTAGGGTGTGTACTGTGTTTGAGTCGCCTGTATAGAGTTCGCTGTGAAAGTAGCAGCTATAGAAGAGCAATTTTTTTTCTGATTTGTATGATCAAGCGCCCCAGTGTCATGATTTTTCCAGATACAAAGTAAAAAAAAAGATACTCTTTCAGAGCTGCTATTTTCACAGTGAACTCTACATATACAGGGGCCCATACACACCCTAAAGTATTATCGCTTAGTTTTGTTACACCCTACCATTGTTAATTTTTTAATAAAAATACATTAAAAATATTTCGTATGTTCATAGCCTTCATAGGAAGCTTAACAGTGTAATGCAGAACGTGTTATATCAAGCCCACAGCGTCTTAGCATGGTTATAAAACTTTATTGCTTTAAAAATAATTTAAAATTGCTTATATGTAATAGATTGTACTGTCGGTTCTTGGTGGAAATTCATGTTGTAATAAAACACACTTTTCTTGCACTTTTTCCACTATAATAAGATATTATTATAACTTTTAACAAATAACACGACCGGTTTCGAAATTATTCATCATCAGGTGTAAGTTTAACTTACACCTGATGATGAATAATTTATAATAATAATATTATATTAAGATATTATTATAAAAAAGTTATAATAATATCTTAATATAGTGGAAAAAGCGCAAGAAAAGTGTGTTTTATTAGTGTATAAAATTGCTTATCTAGTAAAATTATTGCTAGTAACAATAATGACTGAATAATGAAATAATACTAAACCAATTGAGATAAAATTTTGCATGGACATAATTTGAGTCCTTGAAACTCACGATTGCCATGTAGGACCCACGTAGTCTGTAGATTAAGGGCCGGGACACAAAAACACGACACGACCATAGTAAAAGGAGGGGAAGTAATTTATCTTCATTCAAAGGCGCCGCGCGCGGCTTGCATGTGTGCGCCATAGTATCAATTGCGTCGCCACGTACGGCACACAACAAAATCTCGGCGATACCAGCCGGCAGCCTCTTAAACTGGCCGAGATTTTGTTGTGTGCCGTATCGCGTACGTGGCGACGCATTGATACTATGGCACACACATACAAGCCGCGCGCGGTGCCTTTGTATGAAGATAACTTACTCCCCTCCTTTTACTATGACACGACGTCGTGTCGTACCACGACGCGACGTCGTGTCGTGTTTTTATGTCCCGGCTCTATGGCCGTGTTCAGACCAAACTGATTATACGCCGCCGAATGTGAGCAGGCTCACTGTGAACCCCAGTGCGAACGTGAAAATAAACAGTATCGAATGTCCGCGCCTACGCCTAGCATAATGGCGTATTGTCGGTTAGGTGTGAACGAAAAAGTGAATATGTATGGAAATACATACATTAAACTGCGTTACATTCGCTCACATTCGGCGGCTCACAGTCGGTTTGGTGTGAACACGGCCTAATAGAGGTATGCAGTAGATACTAAATGGTATTAAGTATTACCAGGTAATACTTATTTTAATAAAAATAGACTTAACACAAAATGATAACCTCTTTCGAAGTTGAAAGTGCAAAAGCACCTTATCCAGGGGAATCACCTCTATTTTAAGACCACAAAGCAAATGGTGATCTCTGTTCCGAAAGACTTAAAGTTTATTTTACCGTGACACAACTGCAGGTAACATTCGCAGTTTTCTATATAAATACAGATCTGCATCTCCCAGACTACAGACTAGTCTTGAAGTCTAGATAGGCGTGAAGTCTTGAAGTCATTAGTCATGAATTTCACAAAGATTGTCTTTGTCTTCGCAGTCCTGATGACTCTAAGCGTGGTGTATGCTGCTCCGGACTTTTGGAAGGAACTGGTGAGTTTTTGTAGCTGACTCGGCAAATGTTGTTTTGCTATACAGGGTGTAACAAAACTAAGTGATAATACTTTGGGGTGTGTATGTGTTACCTATAGAGTTCGCTGTGAAAGTAGCAACGCTATAAGAGCAATTTTTTGTGATTTGTAAGGGACAAACGCCCCCACGTCATGAATTTATCATTCAAAAGTGAAAAAAGTTACTCTTTATTATAGAGAACCCATACACACCCTAAAGTATTATCACTTAGTTTTGTTACACCCTGTATATTTATATTACGTATGTATTGTGTACCTATAGGTACGTATAAAACTTGCCCTTCAATCAGTCTATCTGTAAAGAAAAAACAATACCCTAAAGTAAGATCTCAGCATTTAAATAGGGACAGACAGACAGACAGACAGTTTTGTTCTGATTTGACAAAAAGTCAAAATTTTTGGATTTGATAGAATTATATTAATTGTGTAAAAATTATGGCCTACAAGTAACAAGACAACATACAGAAATAACTTGGCAATAAATCTGTCATATTTTTTTACTACCACCAAACCATCTAAATAGGCCGGGCAGAACCCTTAAAAATGTTCATGTATCTTATAATATTATAAGCTTAATAAATAAAAAAACAATCAACTAAATAGTAGAGATGTGCCGATCATGATTTTGGTCCGCCGACTAATCGGCCGACTAGTCGGCCAAGCCGATCATGGTTTCGGAAGTTTCCGTAACGCTTTTTTACTGCTGTTTCGTGGGTATGTCGCAGTGTTAACTGTTTAAACTTTAAAGTATGTTTACTTCGCGTACCGTACGTTACTTTATTTTTGTTTCTATATAATACAGTTGATGGTTTTCATGTATATGAAATCTCGATTTAATAATAGATACTTAATTTGTTGTTAAATAAAAATTATATTTAAGTACAAAAATAATTTCTTTACTAGCAAGTAATATCAGAAACACTTCATTTAATTTTAAAATGTGTAACACTGATTGAATGTAATATGAACACATTATAAATAATAATCAAGGTTTTTCTTTAATGTAATTTCAATAATAGCAAAAAAAGTAAAAAGCCGATTAGTCGGCGCTTTTTGCCGACTATTCGCCGACTAGTCGCCGACTACAAAAGTGGCCGGATAGTCGGCTTTACCGACTAGTCGCCGACTACAAAAGTGGCCGGATAGTCGGCTTTACCGACTAGTCGCCGACTACAAAAGTGGCCGGATAGTCGGCTTTACCGACTAGTCGCCGACTACAAAAGTGGCCGGATAGTCGGCTTTACCGACTAGTCGCCGACTACAAAAGTGGCCGGATAGTCGGCTTTACCGACCAGTCAGCGACTAGTCGGCACATGTCTACTAAATAGCTTATAAGTTGCCAAATAAATTCTCGATAAAAATAGAATAAATTCTCGACGAAATGCATGGTTCCTGGAGTTGGAAGAATCTTTGAATCTTTATACGTGGGTGAAGAGTAAGACGTCATTAAAATTAAAAATAGCAATTCCCACAACGTCTTTTTACAGATTTTCCACTTTATTATATTTTGTTTATACTTAATTTTATTTCGTATTTTTATTAAAACTCTAAAATAGAATATCCATTGGGAACAAAACAATTTCCAAAATATGATGTCAAATTAAGAAATTTATAAACATCCCCCAAAAAGATAAGCTGATAGATGAACTATAGCTAAAACAGTCTCAATCATATCAGATTTAAAACAAAAAAACTGAATTAAAATCAGTCTACTCGTTTGGATGCTACGATGCTAAACAAGTTTGTGAAATCCATTTGAAACAGAACGAGATTTACGTCGCTGCGTGATCGCGTTCAATGAGAACTAAGTACCTATTATAATATTAATTTTCCATCTTTTAGTAAAAGATGGCCCCGGGCGAGTTTCTTACGCCGGTTCTTCTCGCCGGGTTAGTTCCCGAACCGGTGGTAGGCCTCTTGTAGACGCGACGTTCTAAAAGTGTTAACTGGTAACCTATTTAGAAATAAATATTTTTGATTTTGATAAAACAAAGTTTTGAGTGTGCCTGGTGTAATCCCACCTAGGTTGACATAGTCTAAAATCTAAATCAATTTCTTTGATGGTACCTAACTATGCCATAACAATCAAAATCCACTTTTCAGGAGCATGCTGGCCAGCGCGTTAGAGACGCAATCATCAGCGCCAAGCCAGCCGTGGACGTAATCGCACAAGCACAGAACATCGCCAACGGAGGCAATAAAGACGACTAGCTGCATTACAGTTAACCCTGTTTTCTTCTAGTAATATTCTGAAGCGCATAATCATGGGACTCATGCCTGTTTTCACCAACCGCCTCCTAACGCTAAGTACCTACTCCCCTAGCGGCCATTAAGGGTACATAATACATAATCCTTCAAGATTTCACGAATTTTTGTGTGTCACGTTCGTCCTTAGGGCGTAAGAACTTTTGCAAAACATTACTTTTTTTTAATGTGTTTGTTTTAAGAGATATTTGACCCGCAAAGATCGCTAAGGAACACTTAGCGTTAGGAGACCGTTGGTGAAAACAGACATCAGTGCCGTACAATCAAGGGCGTAGCGAGGTACGCGCAGGGTACCCCCCTCGGTAGGTGTAATCAAGGCATAACTTCTAAAGTGAGTTAGTTTGAGAGTGCTTGATTGTGCGAAGCGTTGCTTTAGTAGAAACATAATATCTGCGTAATGCGCTCTGGTGCTGCTTAAAAAACAGGGTATGACAAGTGACAACTCATCTGCAGAGCTAATAATACTGTGTGAGACGGTAGGAAAAGAAGGCGTACTTAGGTTTAAGTAACTCTTGTCTTGTCAACGAAATGTGGCTTCTCTCTAACGTTCTTATCTGATATTTACTGCCAAATTAATAATGCGCATGGAAATCTTCGCTAATATAAGTGTCGTAATCACGAAAACACCCGAATCTATGAAACGTAAGAGCCCCAAACAATGACTTGCATTTTGCACCTTGTTCAAGAGAAAATAGAAGTAAGGCGGCCTTCCTTCTATAAGTACTAAAACGAGCCGCGCGCGGCGCGGTTGCCGCGAGGCTCTGCTTTGTTCAAACCTAGGCGACCAAGCGACTCCGAAGCGGGAGCGTCAAGTTGCGGCAAGTTGTCAAATGTGTGTTTTGAAGTGTACATAACTAGACTTATTTTTTTAAACCATTTGACAACTTGACGCTCCCGCTTCGCAGTCGCTTGGTCGCGTAGGTTTAAACAAAGCACCAGAGCCTCGCGGCTCGCGACTTAATGTGAAGGCAGTCTAAATATCATATAGCCGGTGGCTGTCCGCTGTCGCTAACTCACCGGGAAGCCATCGCGGCTTTACCATGGTAACGTCCAAGCAACGTCAGGGGCCTCTACGTCGCTCCAAAGCGCTGTTTTTCTTAAAGCATTAAGGGGGCGCCCAACCCAAAAAACCTTCTCTCTTCACACTCACGCCCGTCTTTCATATGCCAGGTGCAAAAGGACGACGCAGATTCATCGCCAAGTTAGCGGGCAGTTATAGGTATTCTTTTTTTTTAAAGGATATCTATTAATAATTAATTTATAAAAAAAATATGTAATATCTATAATGTTATTATACTAAAAAGTTTCAAGCTTTATTCTAATGTATTACTCGAATACTAGCAGTTTAACGTGTTAATTATAGGTGATTTGGGAGCAACTTCGCAATGTTTTTCTATCGAGAAAATTGTATGCTATCGTGTTTTTGAGTAACATAGTCACTAGTGTTAGTCCTGAAGTTTGCTGCATCTTAATTTAACATTGAGTTTTTCATTAATATTCATATTTCAATTTACAGACGATCATGTAAAGCAATATTTTGATCTAATACGTTATACGCGCCTTAAGTTTAAAACAGCGCTTGCAGCGACGTCTTCCGACGCTCGGGAAATACGACCGTTGCCGAAAAATAACGAAAATGTCTATGCGCATTATCACTTTGGGAGCACTTGTACATGTATTTCTAGGCTGCTAAATCATATGTTACAAGCTAATAAAATATTTAAAACACTAGAAAAGTTTTTATTTCTAATTGTATATTCATACTTAATAAGTATTATAAAAAAATAAAATAAAATAAAATTGGTTTATTTCAGATTACTCAGATCCATAAAATTGTTAGTAAAGAAACTTATCGCTAGGTTAGTATTCTATTCTAAAAAGAGATTTAGTTTATAAATGCGATTTTAGATTATAAATGCGAAATTGGTTATGAACTGTCACCAGCAGTATTTCCGGACCGATACGACCTGCAAACCTTCAAGAAAAGAGCGTATACCCTCTTAAAAGGCCGGCAACGCACCTGCAGCTCTTCTGATGTTGCGAGTGTCCATGGGCGACGGTAGTTGCTTACCATCAGGTGACCCGATTGCTCGTTTGCCCCCTTATTTAATAAAAAAAAAAAATGGGTCTGTCTATCTGACTGTCTGTTACCTCTTCCCGCCCAAAACACTGAACCGATTTTGATGAAATTTGATAAGTAGATACTTATATTAACTAGTGGTTAAAGGACATAGGATAGGTACTTCTAATCCCGGAGACGGATACGGTTCCCGCGCGATAAACGAATTTTGACGCAACAGAGTTGCGGGCGTCATCTAGTAAAAGGCAACCTTTTCACTAATACAAGTAAAATGACCAAGTAATCATAAAACAATAAATATACCATTCCAATACAGATTTAATTTGTAAGAGATTTCCTTAGCTTATAGGGAAAATTGTTTGACTAAGTATATAAATCTATTTTGAATCATAAATCATAGGAATAAGGTGCAGAATAGAGTAAAATTAATTACTCATAAGCGATTGTACAAATACAATTATTTTGTAATAAATAATAATATAATTTATCAAATTATCTCCTTAGTAAGATTTACTATTATTCGAAATGAAATAAGGTGTCCACAGCGGTCATTGACCTTTTTACTCTAGAAGCTATAATATGAAAAATACTCGTAAATAAAATAAGTACACGTAAATAATATAATAAAAATTATATAAGTACTATCTATTAAATAGAAAACTACAACTATAGGTATGCTTATCTTTTTCTGGCATTTTGGAAACGCTACGTGACAAATCGACACGTCCTATGCATAACTCACTAAGTGCCAATTGACGAGTTATACGATTGTTTCATTTTCGTAATCTGTGGCCTCGGTTTTATAGGATAGACTATTAAAATAATATTTATTTTTCATTTTAAGCCGCATTTATAATAGCATAAATGTGCATCTTATAATAGTGAGAGCCGCAAATCTAGCTATTTGGTAGACCCGTATTTATGCGCGGGGATAGAGCGAGGAAGAGAGGTGCGGGCGGGAGGGGATCTACCTGTTAGTCAGTTATACCGCGGCGAGTGTAGTGCACAGGCGTAGCGTGTGTTCGTTAGCGAATACGTTGTAATAAGTTGATTTAAAATGAGCTCTGAACGAATGCGCTTTAAAGAAAATTTAAAAAAGGCTTGTGAACGAAAAGAAATGTCGCATAGTGCAAGTTACCACCACGGAACCACGAAAGCAGGTTTTTATTGACTTAAATATTTTAGTTTGTGTTAGTGATTAATTTATTTATTTACATGTCCGTAGCTTAATTCATTTAATGAAGGATTTGTTAATTCTTTGTGGTAATAATAAAATGTGTTTTAATAATTATTTTAATTAGTTGTCAAAACCCAGCGCAAAAGTGTTTAACTTCCGCAGTTAGATCCTTTTGCTTTGGACTTTTAATAATGGATTTTAACTATGTGGTACTTATCTATTTATGCGTTGAATTGACGATTTAAAACTATAATCTAACTACCACTATACGAAATATGCGTTGGGTTGACCGTTCATAACTTAAATCTAACTACCACTACATGAAATATGCGTTGGATTAGTCAAAAATATTTATTTATATCTGCCAATTGCAGAGTTTTTTGAGGGATACGTAATTACATTGAACTCTTTAAGTACCACTACTTCTATCTTATATTGCTTTATATGTATAATAAATTATCAGCTGTAAAGTATTTTTTTTTTTTACAAAAGTATAATATGATTTTTATAATTAATTCTTTTTTACGTTTTCTATTTTCAGAATCACCTGTACCATATTTTACCGAAGAAGAAAGGACGTACTGGGAAAACAATAATAATATTCTTGAAAGTAGTGATTCCGAGGATTACACAGTACAGGAAAATGAAAACCAAGCTCTTAATGATAATATCTCGACTGAAGATCCTATAACAAATACTTATAACGAGCAACAAATACATACTAAATTGGCTACTAATAGAGACCAGAATCTAATTCTAAATGATTCTACAATAATTGTTAATAACGACCCATTACTATCCTCAAATACTGGTCCAGATTCATGTATTGTCGCTTTAAATAATTTAGACTCTTTCTTGCAATCACCAGTGATGTCATCAAATAATGCCCCAACTTCGTCTATTGCATCTTTACTAGATATAAATGGAATAAATTCTATTCCACCTTCGCCTTTAGATAACGGTACTCCCGGTACTTCTTTATTGTCAATACAAAGCCCTCCGTCTATAACAAGCACTCCCAGATCAAGAATTAATAATAACGTAAACAAGAAAGATAAAGGACCCCCAACTTCGTCTATTGCATCTTTACTAGATATAGATGGAATAAATTCTATTCCACCTTCGCCTTTAGATAACGGTACTCCCGGTACTTCTTTATTGTCAATACAAAGCCCTCCGTCTGTAGCAAGCACTACCAGATCAAGAATTAATAATAACGAAAACAAGAAAGATAAAGGACGAGGTCGTAGAGTCCACAAGGATCAGTGGAAAGATGTCAAAAGAAAACTGAATAGAAATACTGGTAAATGTTACTTCAGTAGAGATGGTACTGAGAGACCAGGTAGAATTATAAAAGCGTTTTGTAATAAATGTAAATTCCACTGTCCGCAAAAGTTTACTGATGAGTTAAGGAAAAAAATATTTGATAGCTTTTGGAGCATCGGTAATAATGTGAGACAGTGGGATTTTATTTCCAAATATTGTAAGAAAATTAACAAGCGTAGAAGAACTACAGAACTTCCATCCCGGAGACAGTACACAATCACTTATAGTTTACCCATTGTAGGTTCTCCTGTCGATCCAGTACCTGTGTGCAAAGTCATGTTTTTGAACACGTTAGGCATTGGCGCTGGTATGGTTACAACGGCTTTGAAAAAAATTGAAGATAGTGGTGGTATTATAACAGCTGATGCCAGAGGTGGGCGTAATAATCGCCAATTAGTGATAGATGCTGAAATGATCAAGAGCGTGTGTGATCACGTTAACAATTTTCAACCAGTAGAATCGCACTACGTTCGCAGCCGTACTTCCAAACTGTATTTGGATGAATCACTGTCTTACAGCCGTATGTTTCTTTTATACAAAGAGTGGGTTGTTGACAACAGCTTATACTATAGCAATCCAGCCAAAACTTTACGTCAATATAGGGACATCGTGAATACTAATTTCAACTTAGGTTTTCATGCCCCACGCAAAGATCAGTGTGATGTATGCCACGTCTACAAAAATTTACCAAAACCTGTTCCAGAAACTGAATTCAAAACGTATACTGACCATATAAGAAATAAGGAAATAGCCCGAGAGTTAAAAAATAAATATAAAGAGTTATCCGTTAGAGATAGTGATAAAACACTTACTACTACTTATGATTTTCAAAAAATTCATGGGATACCACATGGACAAGCCAGTATTTTATATTATAAGAGAAAATTGTCAGTTTACAATCTTACTTTTTACAGCCTTGGTAAAAAAGAGGGAACATGTTATGTTTGGGATGAGACGACTGCAAAAAAAGGCGCAACAGAAGTGTCAAGTTGTGTTTATAACTACATTAAAGAACATAATCAAAAAGGGATTATAAATTTCAATTTTTTTAGTGATAATTGCGGAGGTCAGAATAGAAACCGGATCGTATTCTTAGCTTATTTGTATGCAGCAAAACATTTTAATGTAACCATCACCCATACTTTTTTGGAGCGTGGACATACCCAAAACGAAGGGGACTCAGTTCACGCTCTCATCGAAAGATTTGCTAAGAACAAAATGATATATAGTCCAGATGACTGGTATAATATGATTCGATGGGCCAAACAAGATGATAAACCATATCATGTTATTGAAATGCAGAATCCCGATTTTTTAGATTTTAAACAGTTTTTGTCTGGCGCTAATTGGGTCATTAATGCCAAAGGTGAAAAAATGATGTGGTCACAAATTCGACAGCTTCAAGTTTTACCAAATGAGACTGATAGGATTTATTATAAGACTGATTTTTGTAGCCATGAATATGATTGTATTATTTTGTACACCCATCGCCAACTGAACACTAGACGTCGCCGAAAAGAAATCGTTGCTGACGGTGAACAGTGTTCAATATCTAAAGCTTATTTCCACAAGTTTTCAGTACCTAAGAATAAATTTCAGGACTTGAAATATTTGTGTGATCATCAAATAATACCCGTTAAATACCATAATTTCTATCAAAGTTTGGTTCCTGGAGGCGATGATGAAGCTGAATTAAATGAAGACTGATACTGATAGTATGATATTTAGTTTTATCAAAGCCTTATTAATAATAGTTAAAATGCTGTGATACAGTAGTGATTATCTGATATCTTTAGATGATATCTTATTTTTAGTGAGGGAGCCTTAGAACATTTTTTTTTGTGATTACTAACAAGCTAATTTTTTGTGAGTAGCTTAAAAAATCAGCTGGTAAGGGTTCCGTTTTAGGGTACAGAGTCAACCAAGTTTTGTTGATTACAGAACCCTAAAACGGAACCCTAACCAGCTGATTTTTTGTACATTGATTTTGATGTTTTGTTGGCAAAAATTAAACATCATAAGCAAAGTCGTAACCCTATCTCCAAGCTGACCTATTCGTGCTAAAGCTGTGTTTACTTATATTCTACTTACGTCTAAAAATAGCCTGCTATAAGAGGGACTTTACTCTTATCAAATGTTTTACTATGACGCATAATGTAACAAAACACAACCTTGCACTCAACATACTGTGTTAATTAATTGCTCATAATATTATCGTAATAATATTATATATGTTTGTGAGTCAGTGGCTTACAGTTCAATTTTTTGTTTGATTCCCGTGATTACAAAAATTTATGTTTCCAATTATTATGGTCTGAACACCAGATTTTCTATTTAAAGATGATCCATAATAGTTATACAAAATTTGGACTTTTCTAGGACTATACAAAATACAAATTTTAAGCACAGTAATGGAAAATCATAATTAACTTCATTTTGGCTTCGTACGTTTTTATTTTCGACTCTAGTTTTGGTTTTGATTTAAAAGTTGTCAGATTTTAATCATTGCATAGGTGACGTACCAGTAGTCATAATCCTCACTAGTCTAAGAAAAAATCGGCCAAGTGCGAGGTGGACTCGCGCACGAAGGGTTCCGTAACATTATAGAGCAAAAATAATAAAAAAATGTGTTTATTGTATGGAAGCCTTAATTATTTATTTTATTTAAATTTGTGATTATTTATTAAAGTGTTAATACAGCTGAGTGTTTTATGAACGTTTTAGCCTTCAGGTGCCTTCCTGTTATCATCATAATATGATACTGAGCGCAAAATGTTTAAAAAATCACTTTTATTGTATGGGAGCCCCCCTCAAATATTTAATTTTTTTTTTTTTAGTATTTGTTGTTACAGCGGCAACAGATATTCACAATCTGTGAAAATTTCAGAAGTCTACCTACAGCGGTTCTTGAAATACAGCCTGGAGACAGGTAGACGGACAGACAGACGGATAGACAGACATCGAAGTCTTAGTAATAGGGTCCCGTTTTTACCCTTTGGGTACGGAACCTTATCAAATGATCAGTCCATCAATCAAACGGTTATTACCGTTCTTCAGTTTCAGCCTGGAGACAGGCAAACGGACAGATATCGAAGTCTCAGTAACAGGGTCCTGTTTTTACCCTTTGGGTACAGAACCCTTAAAATGCTCGTACTGTAATGATTTTATATTTCTATAGTTGAAATGGGTTAAGGTGGCACAATCGGTCACACCCTTGTGGCGTCTCTGTCGCACCTGTGAGCTTAATTTTAATTAATATTAATGATCGTTATTTAAATCTGATAATTTTTGTTTCTAATCTATGACACTATTGCTTACATCAATTAGTAACATAGAATATCATTGGCTTACATTGTATTTTAAGGCTGGAGAGGAAAAAAATATTCGAAAGACAGTTGGTTGACAAGTTGTTGAAAAAAATTATTATTAAGGATTCAGCTAGATGTAGATTTTGAGAACACGCATTTTTTAAATATTATATTTTAGTGAGCTTTGAAGATGTGGTAGTTTCATTCCTAAATATCTGCCTATCAATTCAATGATCTCCAAAACCTCATTCATCTCATCAGCGGGTCAATGACAGCTACCGCAGGATAAGGACTTACATAATTTTTAACTTTGTGCCACCCCTAAATAATTCGATCAGCAACCCTAGACGTAATAGGTCTAGACTCAGAATCTAGATGCAGGCATTACCTGGCCTGTATCAATAGCGTTCATTTGACATCATTAACTATTCAATCTTCGGTATTGATCTGATCGTAATAGATTGCGTAGAGTTCGCAAAAAACGCTTAAACATTTTTTAATCTTCTTTTCAAGCGGTGTACTTTTTAGGGTTCCGTACCCGAAGGGTAAAAACGGAACCCTATTACTGAGACTTCAATGTCTGTCGTCTGTCGGTCCGTCTGTCTGTCTGTCTGTCCGTCTGTCTGTCCGTTTTAGGCTTCAGTAGTCAACCAAGTTTTGTTGATTACAGAACCCTATAACGGAACCCTAACTAGCTGATTTTTTGCATATTGATAGGTTATTAGTTATATAATTTAAGAGTCACATTTTCCTACAAATAAAACAGTGCATAGTTTAGGACCATCAATTCAAAGTATGAAATCCTTCCTATTAATGTTAGCTACCACTTTCGAGATTTTTCGCAGATAAATGTTGTTCGTCTTATCAAAATGGAGCTACTCACAAAAAATTAACTTGAAAGTAATAAAAAAATTTGCTCAAGGGCTCCCGTAGGTACCTACTATACAGTGGTCAGTGTGTAACAAAAATAAGTGATAATATTTTAGGGTATGTACGTGTTCCTTGTAAAGAGTTCACTGTGAAAGTAGCAGCGCTGAAAGACGAAAACTTTTTTCACTTTTGTATGGGCAAGGGCCCGAGCGTCACGAATTTCCCCATACGAAAGTGAAAAAAAATTTTGGTCTCCCTGCGCTGCTACTTTCACAGTGAACTCTCTACAAGGGACACGTACACACCCTAAATCAAATCAAATCAAATCATTTAATTCAGGCATCAGAGGCCCATATAACAAATACCTTAAATCTAACATACATATAATTATATAATAAATACCTTAAAACTAACATACATATTTTATATATACTTAAAAACTAACACTGTCACATTTTGCCGGCGACGTGTCTCGCTTCGTTCCGGAGTCTCCCCCGGAACCTCCGATAGACTACATCCATCGGCCAGAACTCCGGCGCCTCGAAAGTCGACAGAAGATTCGTCGGTACTCTCACCACAAAGGAGCTAAAGTTAACCTTGTGGCGAGACTGCAGACGCTCGACCCTCAGGCGCACCCTAAATTATTATCACTTATTTTTGCTGTCTGTACTGCAATGAACGTAGTAGCTGTTATTACCTTTACTCGACAGAGTTAAAGCTGTGACCTTCTAAGACCTTAAGATCATTTCATTACAGGTACGAGTAGTAATTAAATGAACTTTGTTACTAGGGATTCCCCTGTCCCTATGACCTATAAAATACCCTACATTTTATATCACTACTAGCTGTCCCGGCAAACGTTTCTTTGCCATATAAAGTATTTCGCCCGTATTATTTTATTGAAGTGACTAAATAAGTATGTCACCATGGCAACGTCCATCGCTATCCCGTCGCACAAACAATGGTCGCCGTCAGTCTCGAGTTGTAATAATTTACCATTATTTATTCAACAAATGCACTTATCAATATAAAAGTAGGCAGTAGCCGATTCTCAGACCCACTGAATATGCATGTAAAATTTGGTAAAAATCAGTAAAGCCGTTTCGGAGGAGTACGGTTACTAACATTGTGACACGAGAATTTTATATATCTATACTAATATTATAAAGCGGAAGAGTTTGTTAGTTTGTTTGTTTGTTTGAACGCGCTAATCTCAGGAACTACTGGTCCGATTTAAAAAATTATTTCAGTGTTAAATAGCCCAGTTAGTGAGGAAGGCTACAAACTATATTTTATCACGCTAAAACTAATAGGAGCGAAGAAATAGAGGAAAATGTGGAAAAAACGGGGGAATTATTTGAAAGGGCTTATCTCACGAACTACTAGAGCATTTTTTCTGTTATTTGGGTGAGATAAGAAGTAGACCACGTGAAGGATTATAGGTTTTTTTGTGTACTAATTAGTCTGTGAAATATCTAATTGACGCGGGCAAAACCGCGCGGAACGTCTAGTTAGATAATATAGTATGACACCCGCAACCTACGCGCCAAGTTTATCGCGCGGTAACCGTACATTTTTCCGGGATAAAAAGTATGCTATGTCGTTTCCCGGGGCTGAGAGTATCTCCATACCAAATTTCAGCAAAATCAGTTCAGCGGTTTGAACATGAAGAGGTAACAGACATACACACTTTTGCATTACTTAGGCCTTAGGGCATGTTTCACCACTTCCTGATAAGTGACGAATAGGCTCTCCACCAATTAACTTGACAGATCAAGGGCCTGTTTCACCACTTTCTGATAAGTGACGAATAGGCTGTGCACAAGTATGGAGATTGGAGAATCTGTCAAAAAAGTTGTGAATAGCCTATTCTGCACTCTATCAGGAAGTGGTGAAACAGGCCCTTAATATCTTGATAATATAAGTATGGGTAAACTAATTTAAACAAACGCTTTTTACCACCTATACGTGGGAGAGCCATGCTTCGGCACGAATGGGCCGGCTCGACCGGAGAAATACCACGTTCTCACAGAAAACCGTCGTGAAACAGTGCTTGCGCTGTGTTTCGCCGAGTGAGTGAGTTTACCGGAGGCCAAATCCCCTACCCTATTCCCTTCCCTACCCTCCCCTATTCCCTTCCCATCCCTACCCTCCCCTATTACCCTATTCCCTCTTAAAAGGTCGGCAACGCACCTGCAGCTCTTCTGATGCTGCGAGTGTCCATGGGCGACGGAAGTTGCTTTCCATCAGGTGACCCGTTTGCTCGTTTGCCCCCTGATTTCATAAAAAAAAAACCTAGGAGGTTATTGACTTCACTGCCATTTAGCTTCTTTCATACTACTTAAGAGAGACCAGCTCTACCCACCGCTGCAAGCTTCCACCATTCTGAAACGATTTTAAGTGGGATAAAGTTATTGTAACAAAATTAACACCCTTTTTCTCGTTAAATGGACTCTCCCATTGATACCTAAGCCCTAAAAAAAATTTGGCCGGTAGGTTTAATTGCACCCTGTATAAGCCATACACACCCTTAAGTATTATTACTTTGTTTTGTTATTCTGACAGTTTTCTTTTTTGCTATATAATATCCGCTCTAAAAGTGCACAAAATGTCTAATAAAATCTATAATAAGCATTATTATTACTTGGGTTTCAAATAAAAAAATATAAATTTTATTACAAGAATATAGTTTAATAATTTAATACTTATTGATAAAGACTAGGTGATTGAGAAATATGGATATTAAGGTTGTATATACGTACTTGGGTTTCAAATAAAAAAATATAAATTTTATTACAAGAATATAGTTTAATAATTTAATACTTATTGATAAAGACTAGGTGATTGAGAAATATGGATATTAAGGTTGTATGTATGTTATGGATAGTATGGTCGACTATCCCTTGTAGATGGTGGCTGCTTGGCCCACAACGCCGACTGCTGGTCCGGCTTTGATGATTCCATCGCGGATGTGTTGTCCGACGCGCTCCTGAAAAAGAAAGAAAAGTTGTAGAAAATAAAAACAAAATGAATCAAACTACTTTTCAACACAACGTGAAAGGAATCCGAATTTTATATGTATAGTGTCCCATCCCACCCCATCGGGAACCGTACATTTTTCCTAGCTCATGCCCTTTCCTATGGTTCCATTTTATCAATAGATTTTTTTAACATAATCCTGAAACCCGAGTCCTGAACCCTGATAGATTATCAGGACTCAGGTTTCAGGGCTAATTAAATGGTTAAGTAGGTACTTAAATCTTTAGATTAATTCGTATTCAGATTCATTCATAACAGCTGTCAATAATTAAATCTTTAGATTCATTAATAATATTTAGATTCATTAATATTCTAGATAATAATAATATTTCAAACTTTTATCTCCATTTAATGTGGAGTTTATTAAAAGTTTATTTTGTTTTAACAAAAGTAAATCGTAATTATTTTTTTTTTTACAAGAGCTTAGACAACTCTTAGCTCTATATTGATAGATAGATTAGAACTAAAAACATTGGATAAACAATTTTTAGAATATTTAAGCAAAAATACTTACAATTTTCTTAAACACCTTCCATTTTGGCGCAGCTGTCACCGTGCTTAACGCCAAGAAACAGGCGAAGAAGAAGAAGATAATCTTGGAGAAGTTCATTCTTCTAGAAGTAAAAACACTGAGTAAACTGTACGTATGTACAGCAAAAAGCTTAATGAATACAAAACTAAGAACCCATAAATTTATACTCGAGACAAACAAACTTAAACCTACACTTGCAATACGAAGACTGTTAAAAATCATATGATTCACAACTTTATTGCGTCGTGATAAGAGTGAAGTTGTGTAGCTATGTTTTGGCGCTTGCGTCCGCCATTTTGTCGCGATAAGGGGCCAGCGGGTCATAGCGGGATGAGGGAGATCCCCGACAAGAGCTGAACTAATAGTCACACTAATATTCTAAAGATTAGCCGAAAAATGTGTTTGCAGATGTTTGCTATACTTTTGGTGGTAGGGCTGTCAAAATCAAATTAATTGTTAATTAAAATATTGCTTTTGTAAAAATAGATAGCTGGTATGAGTGGTATAATATTAATTATTATGGTCCCTGTTAAGTTAATACACAATTCATGTATTAACCCACATTTTTTTTGTTGAGTTATGAATGTAGTCTTGCTAATTAGCGTCAACTTATATTATGTACAGAATAAAGCCCCTTATGTAGTCATGGCTCATGAGTGGTAAACGAGTTGATGCAAGCCAGAGGTCGTCGGTTCGAACTTCGAAGCTCGTACTATGAAACTCGTCAAAGGGTTTTGTTTTAATGGATGTAGGCTACCTGCCGTTCCTGGTTTATAAGGAAAATCTAAACTTTTGCAAACTAAAACAATTCTCTTCTTTAGAAATCTACTTTGAGTAGTCTCAAGATAACCAATGATAATTTAAAAAAACTTTTACCTTATAAAATAACCTTAATAATATTATATGCATAATTTTATTAGAAACTTACCATATTTTATTGTATAAATGGAATAAACACCCTTAAATGACCAAAGTTCCATGCACATTATCATTTATATTTGAATCTGTCGTGCGTCAGGCGTAATATGTACTTATAGGAACCACGGAAGATCAGGTACCGCGGTGCAGTGTTCTGCGCCGTGGTAATATACCTGAGTGGGTATCCTTTTCGGCATTATACAATGCACTGCCTAATGATGCCATTTTTTTTTTGTAGTTTGTTTGTTTTATTTTTTCTTTTGGGTTATTGTTTGCTTTTTTTTTTTTTTTGCTTATTGTGTGCAGTGTATTGTATTTATGTTTGAATAAAATTTTTATTATTATTATTATTATTATATTTTGAAGTTTGGTGGTTTGTTTTGATAAAAATTAAATAAAAATCCAAGTCGGCAACCCTAGCAATAATTAATTAGCATATAGACCGCTCTTATCTCAATGAGGTAGATACTAAAATCTGCACATACATAATATTAGTCTAAGAGCTCTTTATGATAGCTGACACAATAAAAATGCACATTATGATTATGGTTATGTATTTTTTTTATGAAATAAGGGGGCAAACGAGCAAACGGGTCACCTGATGGAAAGCAACTTCTGTCGCCCATGGACACTCGCAGCATCAGAAGAGCTGCAGGTGCGTTGCCGGCCTTTTAAGAGGGAATAGGGTAATAGGGGAGGGAATAGGGGAGGGTAGGGAAGGAAATAGGGTAGGGGATTGGGCCTCCGGTAAACTCACTCACTCGGCGAATCACAGCGCAAGCGCTGTTTTACGCCGGTTTTCTGTGAGAACGTGGTATTTCTCCGGTCGAGCCGGCCGATTCGTGCCGAAGCATGGCATTCATTAATTCTATCTGAATATGATTTTATGTATTTGCAAATTGTCGCCTTCTACGGTGTACACGGCGAATCGAGGCAGTAGCAGGGGGTCAACCCCTGTCAAAAAAATTATAAGGGCGATGTCATGGAGTAAAAAGCTTTAGACCCAATTTCACCAACCACTGTTTGTTAAATCCTAACAAGGCATTACTTAACGGACCTTGGAAAATTAAACAGACTGTTAAAATACTTATGTCCCACAGTAAAAATTTAACAGCGGATTAGTAAATGCAATGTTAAGTGAACAACGAGTGAATAACATTCAATTCGTTCGTTCTTATTATAAGGCGACGAAATTGCAATGTATAAGTTTAATAGGACATGTTGGCTGCAATGTGTCATTTTCACCTTATTCGTATAATACGTCATCTGGTAGATAATGCGACCAAATTAAAATATCACTGATCGCATACACTACAATTATAGTTCTTTTTAATTTACCAGGTTAATAATTATGATCTGTCAAAACTGAAAAGATGAATCATGATACAAACTTTTATTTACTTATTTCGGTTTGGTAATTTTGATACAAGTCAGTGTATTTGCAATGACAAGGAAAATCCGAGGGCTGAATTTTTGACAAAATGAAAATAAATAATTATGCATAACATGAAAAATAATAAATAATATGTTAGGATGTGGCGAAACATGGCGGAAACATTCAAAAGTCAAAATAGATTCTTTTATTGATATTGGATATTGTCTTTGACAGTTGTTATTTTGACTTGTGACTATTATAACGGCCTGTTATATATTTAACGGACCTCCCCAGCAGGAATTAAAATTTAACACCGTGTTAGGCGATTTGACATGACATTAGCGTATGGTGGAACGCTCGATAGATTTAACAAGCCATTATTTATTTAACATTGCTTGATGAAACTGGGTCTTAAACTCAAAAAAAAGTAGGTGATTGTCATTGTAAGAGTTACTCAGAGGTTTTGGTGTGGAAAAGGAGGGATGGGAAACAAATGACAACATTAAGACAATTCAGGTTATGCAGGAGTGACTGTAGTGCCCAAGTGTGTGCGCAGTACACAAGAGCACCCTCTCTTCCTTTACTCGCATAACCCAGTGGAATGACCGACACAACTGGGGAGAAATCAGGCGCAGGACTTAACATGCTCATCCGTTGCATCACGCATGGATTATTTTGCATAACCTAAACCATAAATAAAAAAAGTTTACTATGTTAAGGGCCTGTTTCACCACTTCCTGATAAGGTGCCGGATAGGCTTATTTGACAGATTCTCCATACTCTATCTGTCAACTTAAGTGGAGGATAGCCTTATCAGGAAGTGGTGAAACAGGCCCTAAGTATCGAATAATATTAATTAGTGCAGCGTGCTTGGATGACTAATGACAAAAATTACCAGCTATGCGTTTTAATTGCTTCCTACAAAGATAAAGACTATGTTTACATTTTCCTAAACCTATTGATGACGGTCGCAACTCAGTCACGCCGAAATTATTTAATCGCGCGGGAACCGTACATTTTCCCGGGACTCAAAGTATCTCCATGCCAAATTTCAGCAAAATGGTTTAAGCGGTTTGGGCGTGAAAAGGTAATGCAGACAGACATACTTTCAAATTTTTAATAATATAATATTAATGGGAATATTAATGTAATGTTCATGTCCAGAATCGAAAAGGGACTTCCCCTTTTCCAGTTCAAAAGCTCCGGGAATCGCAAAAACTCCCGTTCCTAGCGTTTCTAAGGGGATTCACCTATTAACACACAAGCTATAACCGCACTTACGTCATACGATATAAAGTTCAATTTCCATTCGCAAATAATTACGAAGCTCGTCTTATATAAACTGAACATTGGCTCATTTGAATCATTATCGACTGAACTCTCGTTCTTAATACTTCTAGAAAAATGAACTTCTCCAAGATTATCTTCTTCTTCTTCGCCTGCTTCCTGGCGCTGAGCACGGTGACAGCTGCACCAAAATGGAAGGTGTTTAAGAAATTGGTAAGTTTTTAAAATTAATTTTTATTATACTTCCTTACTCGAAGTGTAAAAACCCAAAGGGTAAAAAAGCTTTGCTATTTGGTAGAGCTGACTCATTCGTGCAGAAGTCTAATCTTGAACCTACTTTTTGTTTCGTATTATTTTGAACCGACTGCAAAATGAATTAATTTGTTATTGTATGTATCATGTTGTACGAGTATGTTTGACGGTATAGCCTAAACTACTGATCATAATACTATAATCGTAGTTTCATTGTCACATAATTATCGAGCAAATGTGAAAGTGTGTCTGTTAGTTACCTCTTTATGTTTCAAAGGCTAAACCGATTTAGATAAAAATTATGTGCAATTATACTTTGGATCCCAGGATTGGACTTGAAATAATTGTTTACCTAACAGACTTATATTTTACATGGTCGAGTAACACTTGTTTTTTTTTCAGGAGAGAGTGGGACAGCACGTCCGCGATGGTCTCATTAAGGCTGGACCAGCCATAGCAGTGGTGGGACAAGCCAAGGCCATTGGATAAACCATCAATATAAATATCGCAATATAGTTTATAGTTGTAGTATTATCTAGTGCCATAATAAAGTTAAGATTTTTGTATTACTCATTTGTTTTATTAATAAGAATGTTGTAAAAATCCTGTACCTACATTGAAATTAGCTGTGAGGTGAATAACCTATTAACCAGTAACCACCATGTTTATGTTGGGCAAAAAAAAATTCCGGGATAAAAAGTATTCTATGTCCTTTCCTGGGACTCAAAGTAGACTCAAATTTCAGCAAAATCGGTTTAGCGGTTTGGGCGTAAAGAGGTTACCAGACGGACAGAAAGACAGACATTTTCACACATTTAATTGAAATAAGGATGCAAAAATTTTGAAATGAAAGTACTGTAGTGTAGACGAACTCCATGTAGATTAGGGGTTGCGAAACTTATTTTGTCTACTGCCCACTTTGAGAACTTTGAAGTTATGTTTTAGCGCCCCCTTTGTTTCAATTCAAAATGAATTCAGATGAAATAAATCACCCCCCAAGCCTCTAAACATCGCCCCCATTTTTTTTCTGGGTTCCACACCGCCCCCTTCAGACCTTCAGCACCCCTGATGTAGACTGTAGACTTGTAGAGCTTCACAAATTGGATTCTAACTTCTAAGTACATAAGGAACTACTGAGTAAGTACCTAAGAAGGGAATGCAATACCGGGATACCGGGATCCCGAAATACCGGGATCCCGCAGCATTTTGCGGGACTAATCCCGGTCGAAAATTTAGCGGGATCCCGCGGGACTGGCGGGATTGCAAAGAAGCGTGATTCATACGTGTAACTCTGCAGGCGGAGATGCGTGAACTGGCTACTAGCAGCCCACTAAACAATTATTTACCTTCAATTCACTTTTAATGACAATTGTACCAACCAGCGTGGAAGCTGAGCTAACTTTTTCAGCTGCTGGCTACCTAGTGTGGAATATCAGGAGCCGTTTGGCAGACGACACAAAATTAATACTTTAACTTTTTTAACATACTTTTATAAGTTTGGGCTGTATGTATGTAGCGGACTCTTTGAGTTCAATTTTATATATCTGTATTTCGAAAAAAAAAACTTAATTATAAGATGAAAATAAATAAGTGAGTTTTTTTTAACTATTATTATTACGATTAGACACTAGACATATAAAAAAATAGTTTTCTTTTATTTTTATTAAAAAATAAAACCCCTGTAAAAAGTGTTCCACAAAGTTTGTTTTCTTTGACTTTCTGAGCACAAAACGGGGTATATCAAATATCATTATAACGATTTACTTTAAAAGTTTAAAATCAACCTGCGGGATCCCGCAAATACCGGGATCCAGCGGGATTGTGATGGTTCAATCCCGCAAATACCGGGATTGAAATTATCTTGCGGGATTGCATTCCCTATACCTAAGGTTTCATGCATATTGTGATAGTAAGTTATGTCTTATCGCTTTGGGATCTGGGTCTAACGGGCAGGCACTTGATCTTGCCTGTATTTTAATTTGTATTTAGTTTGTTATTAGTAAATGACCGAAAACACTCAATTGTATTCATGCTTTAATAATAATCAGTACATATTAGAAAGGGGACTGTACAGCCTAGATATGGAATTATGGACAGACAGACAGACGGACAGGCTGAAATATCTTTGTGATCGGGTCCCGTTTTTTATTACCCTTACTATTATCTATTCTGTGCTGACACGGACGAAGTCGTGGGCAACAGCTAATAGAAAATAAATTCTTGCAATATTGTAATCTAAGATGTTATATAAATTTATAAATAAAATAAAAAAGTTAGCAACAAAGTTATGTTTAAAGTGTCTGATAAAAGTTTTAGGCACTGAAGAGTGTCTTACACTACTGTAACATGATACTAGTTCAGAATAATATTCTACAAATCATATATTTAAATATTAGCCACGACAAAATAAGTAAAGTAAGACTAATTTTAGTCAACTTTGTTACCTGGTGGCTGGTACCTGCCCGTGTCACACATAGAGCTCCACAAACACGCAGGTATTCTAAGTACATGAGGCACTACTAAGAACCATGGCTTCATCCATCAGAGAGTAAGTTATGTCTTCTCCTTCTGGGACCTGGTTCTATGAGAAGTGACTGAAACTCACACTCACAAGTCACAACTGAGGGTCAAATCAGACCGCAACGCGACGCGTATAATATGCATATTTTCTAAATTTGTATTGAATTGACAGATTTGTAAGACGCCTCACACAGTTGAAATCTGTCAATTTCATACAAAGGGGTTAGGGGTATGAAGACTTTTATATGGAGCCTGGCCGACCTACTATCCGCCAATTGTGTTTTTCCGCGTTCACAAATATTTTTTTCGAAAATGGATAGCTAACATTAATACAAACAAAAATAATCTAAAACAAAACCGCGAAAAGTGTCACATTTCGAAGATTTGAGCTGCCAAAGTTGCAATATATCTAATTCGTAAAACTTTGGCAGCTCATATCTTCGAAATGTGACACTTTACGTGGTTTTGTCCAAGATTATTTTTTGTTTGTATTGATGTTAGCTATCTTTTTATGAAAAAAATATCCATGAACGCGAAAAAACACAATAGCGGACAGTAGGTCGGCCAAAATCTTCATACCCCTTTAGAAATGCACCTACGCGTCGCGTCGCGTTGCTGTCTGAATTGACCCTAACAGTTCAGGGGAATCACACGCGACCCGAGCGCTGATCTCTAAAGCGTGACATGTAACATTGAACTTTAATAAGTGAGTCATTCAGTTCAAATTGCGTTGTGCAAATTATGACGCTGAGATAAGTTAATGCAAATTGTATTATGATATCACACTAATAGAGTTGAAATTGCCTTGTACTCAAAATTGCGACTGCAAATCATTGTCAACTTAGGTTTAAGAAAAGATAATGATTAATGACATTGTGAAATATATTTAGATACCTTATAGATAGAGTTGAAATTGCGTTGCACTGAAATTTCCAACTTCCATTGTCAACTGAGTGTATAAAATGAACGAAATCTGAGAATTTCAGTCATTCGATCGTACTTGCTAAAGAATGAACTTCTCCAGGATTCTATTCTTCTTTACGTGTTTTCTTCTTAGCACAGTGTCGGCTGATCCAAGATGGAAGGGATGGAAAAGAATTGGAAAGAGAATTGTAAGTTTCTGTTTTTATCCGACTTCCAGAACAGGAGGTTCTACTTTTGGCTGTGGATTTTTTCCCTGTTATTCATGTTATAGTACCCATTTAATAGTATGTTAATAATTTTAATTTTTAAGTTCAACAATATTGTCGCCAACAGCACACCAACAGTCGAAATTATTACACTGTTTGGCAATTTTAAGGGTTCCCTACCCAAAGGGTAAAAACAGGACCCTATTACTAGACTTCGTTGACCGTATGTACTATGTCTGTCCGTCTGTGTGTCTCCAGGCTGTAACTCGAGAACGATAAATACTAAAACAGTACAACAAGTAGATACTTGAATTTTTCACAAAGTCCTTAGTTATATGTGTATTTAAATATTAAATAATATTAATATGTATTAAAACAAAAAAATAAAAAGGGAGGCCTCCATACAAAACACAATTTTGGGCCTAATTTTGCTCTATAATGGTACGTCCGACTTGCACTGTCCAATCATTAATTTTACACTTATATTAAATCAAGGTATGAATGTAAACATCATTATTCATTACTCATATTATTAATGCGAAAGTGTGTCTATCTGTCTGTCTGTGACCTCTTCAGTCTTCACGCCTAAGCCACTGATGACTGATGACTGCACCAATTATGTTGAAACTGGGTATGGAGATACTTTGAGTCCCGAGAAAGGATATAGGGTACTTTTTATCCCGGCAAAATGTACGGTTCCCTCGCGATAAACGAATTTTGGCTGAAAGGAGTAGCGGACATCATCTAGTTACTAGTAGGTTATATAATTGGAACGAAGTTCCTTATCGCGTATATATATGTAACATGACACAAAAGTTTTTTTTTACTTCTTTTTCTCTTTTTTCAGGAGCGCGTTGGACAGAACATCCGCAATGGAATCATCAAAGCCGGTCCAGCCGTCGCCGTGGTGGGCCAAGCAGCCACCATCTACAGGGGATAGTCGAACTTATGCCTAAAGACATAGACACTATTTTACTGCTAGTCATAATTTAAGAACCGCCTAATTAAAACAGTATTTTTATATTGTGTAATAAAAATAATTGTATAATTTTATATTTTACTAATCCAAAATTAAATTAAGTCTGTGCGCAATTATACATAACGGATCTCTAGTACATATTCAACCCACCAAAAATTGCTTATGTGACTACAAGTCACAAGAGTTCTTTCTGTGCTCTCATAAGCCAGTGGGACGGAAGACCGACACGACTGGCAAAAGATCAGACGCAGGACCGACTTTTTACTTGTCCAATGTCCATCCGACGCATGGATCATCTTATTTGTCAGACTAACAGGTGATCAGCTGTATCAACACGTGAACTGCAGAACCCACGTTCTTTGTGTTGATGGAAAAGCTCAACTTTAAGTATTTCTCCACTATATAATGAATGTTATTATACTTATAAACCTTCCTCTTGAATCACTCTATCTATTAAAGAAAACCGCATCAAACTCTGTTACGTATGGTCTAAGAGCCGGTTGGAGGTCAACCTTCACCGATCTGAAAACCAGATGAGACATATTTTTTATCAAATATAATTTATAAACAAATATGCCATGAGCACTTTCAGATAGGCAAGTAATTATAGGCATATTTGTTTACTTATAAATTATATTTGATAAAAATATGTCTCATCTGGTTAACAGATCGGTGAAGGTCGACCTCCCACGGTCTCCTCTACTAGTAGTTTTAAAGATTAAACGGAACAAAGGGACATGAGGCAAAAAAACGGCTTTGTTTTATAATATGTATAGATAATAGATATAGAAGTTCACTGTGAAAATAGCAGCGCTAAAAAAGTTAATTTCGAATTCAATGTTTGTATGGAAAATACGCCAATATCATGAATGGGGTATTTCTTTTTAACTATTTTATGGCATAGTCATAATGTTGGCGTATTTTCCATGCATAAGACGTATATAAGCCACAGATTATGTATGCAATGAACTAAATTAAATGGGTAATACTTTATTTTGTCATAAATTGTATTATTATGAGGAAACACTTTTTTTTATGTTCGTGAGTACAGAACAAACATCAAATTTAAATAATACATAATTTTATTATAACACAATATTCATTAAAGATTTCGTTTATTAAGTTGTGAACATGGCCTCTCTGTTAATCATTACTCTGTATGTCGAGTTTACCACGTGATCACATTATTTCTGAAAATATTAAAATCGACGACGGCTTGATATGTAAATATGTACCTTTCGAGCGCCATCTATTGAGCTAGTTGGTCGCAAATTCTAAAATGTCAGTTGCCTATAATCCCGCCTTAAGGCCGACTTAAGTCAAACTATAAGTCGCTGGTCACAGCCTTGCATTAACCGTGACTTCTCACCTCAATTTATTTTACATTTAGGATAGATTACCCTTAATTCAAATAATAAATATTCGAAAAAAGTTGAGTCATCCTTTCGATTTTAATATTAGTTGCAAGTACTGTATAATGTATAATCTTTATAATAATAATTTGTATTGTAGATCCCTCTTACGAATAATAAATAGTTTTTATTATTCGTAGCTTTCCTGCCTGCCTAGCATACGCCAACGAGATATCAGATCACTGTACATGTTTTCTCGATGTTTGATGGTTTGTCTCTCCATCTCTATTGACCCTAGCATGACAATCATTTTTCTCGCGTAGATCTATCATCGAAATAATACATTTTTATAGAGTTTTGTCGAGATAATGTCGAGATTTTGACATTATGAGACGAGTAGTTTTTAATTATCTCGAGAGTGAGATATCTCGTTGGTGTATGCTAGGCAGGCTGGACTTTCACGAATATTTCAAGACTAAAATTTGCCCAATGGGTTCAGCCGTTCTCGAGTTTTCACGATTTAAGGGGTGGTTGCTGAAAGGGTTGAAAAATTTTTTAAATCATAAATTGTTCTTAAATACTTATAAATAAAAATTTTTTTTATTAAATCTGCATTGTTTTCCATTTTTAACAAAAGGGGTGGATTTCACCCCGAAATACAAAAAGTGCAATACGAGCATATGACGTCAATTTTGAAGTTGAGGGTAAAACATTCTTAATTTATTAGTAGCTCCATGCAGGTTACTTTTCTTTTATTTTGTTACATAGCTGTAACCCATAACATTGTAATTTTCCATTTTTTTAGTAAAAGATGGCCCCGTGCGAGTTTCTTACGCCGGTTCTTCTCGGCGGGGTAGTTCCCGAACCGGTGGTAGGCAACGTAGTTTCTTCGTTCGACTTTCAAAAAGTGTATCATGATACCCATTTTGAATAAAAAGATATTTTATTTATTTTTATTAATCCCTTTTCATCCTTATCTATGAGGGTTCGACAAAACAAGAGGTTTTGAGCGATTTTTGCCTTCATTGACTTGTACCATGGGAACTATGAGACTCATAAGGTGAGGAACGCGCCTTGCTGCTCTGTAACAAAAAAAATATCCAAAGCCGAACGTATAACCTTCTTCTTTTGGGAAGTCGGTTAAAATAAATAAATAAATAATAAAATAAAATATCTTTTTATTCAAAATGGGTATCATGATACACTTTTTGAAAGTCGAACGAAGAAACTACGTTGCCTACCACCGGTTCGGGAACTACCCCGCCGAGAAGAACCGGCGTAAGAAACTCGCACGGGGCCATCTTTTGCAAAAAAAAATGGAAAATTACAATGTTATGGCTTACAGCTATGTAACAAAATTAAAAGAAAAGTAACCTGCATGGAGCCACCCTATTCCCAAGGTGTGCTGTCCTCGAAGAAATCATTGACTTTATAATACGCTTTAGCACACAAACGTTCTTTAACTGCTTTTTTAAATTTGTTTAAAGGTAGATTTTGAACATTTTCTGGGATTTTATTGTATAGGCGTATACATTGGCCTTTAAAGGATTTGCTTATTTTGGCTAGTCTGAACATTGGTATTGCTAACTTGTTCTTATTTCTAGTATTTACATTATGATTATCACTTTTCTTTTTGAAAATATTTATGTTCTTTCTAACATATAAGAGATTTTCCAAAATGTATTGAGATGTGACGGTCAGAATTCTTATTTCTTTAAATTTTTCTCTTAGAGATTCCAAAGACGACATCTTATAAATAGAACGAATAGCTCGCTTCTGCAGCACAAATATTGTATTAATGTCCGCCGCGTTTCCCCACAAGAGGATGCCGTAAGACATTATGCTATGAAAGTAGCTAAAGTAAACTAATCGCGCGGTCTCTACATCAGTGATTTCACGAATTTTTTTAACAGCATATGCTGCAGAACTAAGCTTATCTGCCAGTTTCGCAATATGTGGACCCCATTGTAACTTACAATCCAGCGTTATGCCTAGGAATACGGTGGTGTCTACTAAATTCATTTTCTCATCATTTAATAGTACATTGGTTTGTACTTGCCTAACATTTGGCAAGATAAATTTTAAACATTTTGTTTTATTAGAGTTCAAAAGTAAATTATTAGCATTAAACCAATGTACTATTTTTGAGAGAGCACTATTTACCTCGTCATAATTAAATTGTCGCCTCTTCACATTAAAAATTAGTGAAGTGTCATCAGCAAAAAGTACTATCTCATGCTTATCTTTAACAAGATAAGGTAAATCATTTATATAGATGAGAAAAAGAAAAGGCCCTAAAATGGACCCTTGTGGCACACCTAGTTTTATTTTGGTTCCATTAGACCTTATGGAGTTAACTTCCACCCTCTGCGTTCTATTTGTAAGGTAAGATTTAAGAAGTTTAAGTGCCGTGCCCCTTACACCATAATGGTGTAGTTTTCTTATTAGAGTATCATACTCCACACAGTCAAATGCTTTAGAGAGATCGCAGAAAATACCAAGTGCATCCTGCGACCCCTCCCAAGCTTCAAAAATACTACACAGAAGACTAATGCCTGCATCTGTTGTAGACCGACCTTTAGTAAAACCAAATTGATTATTATGTAATAAATTATTTGAGTTAAAATGAGCAAGTAATTGATTTAGAATTATTTTTTCAAAGATTTTACTTAAAGTCGGCAATATGGATATTGGTCTATAGTTGGCTGGGTCTGATTTCTTCCCAGCTTTAAATAGAGGCATCACCTTGCTGTGCTTCATTAAGTCTGGGAACACACCACTTTCGATACAATTATTAAAAACTAAAGCTAGGTAAGGGGCAATGATGTCAATTACTGATTTTATAATTTTTGTGGACATACCCCAGAGATCAGTGGTACTTTTAATATTGATTGATTTGAAAGTCTTGATAATATATCTGGAGTCAATATCTCTAAAAATAAAATTGACATCACATTCCTTGACATGTTCTCTAAGTATTTTTTCTGCAACTGTAGGTGATGAATTTAAGTTCTTTGTAGTTGAGATTGGAATGTCTGCAAAAAACTTCTCAAAGACTGTCGCAACCTCAAGATCAGAATTGATTTTTTTATTATTAATTAAAAGTTCAAATTTAGAGTTACGACAGGCGACTTTTCCAGTCTCATCCGCAATTATTTTCCAGGTGGTTTTCACTTTATTTTTAGAGTCTCTAATTTTCTCTTTAATTTGAAGTGCCTTTGCTGCTTGACAGGCCTTTTTAAAAGTTTTTGAGTATTTCTTGACGTACAATTTAAAAGCTTCACTCCGGTTTATAGTTTTCTCGTTATACAAATCATATAATTTTTGTCTACTTACAATAATACCTGCAGTTGCCCATTTTTTAAAATTATTTCTTTTATTATTCAAACTGACCGTTGTAGAAGTAAATACAGCGTTATATTGCTGATTTACTCTATTGAATAAATTGTTAAACGCTTTATCTGGATCATTTGATACATTCAACTTCTCAAAACTTGATGATAATTTACTTCTAAATTTCTCAATACGTTTTGTATTTATAGGTATGTATTCAATTTTTTCTTTTAAATTAGTATCACAATTTATATTAAATGAAGCTAGCTGTCCACAGTGATCAGAGCTTAATACATTAATTATTTCCTTCCTATAGGGAGTTATGTTGGTGAAAATATTATCTATGCAAGTCGCAGTTGTATCACAAATTCTTGTCGGCTCGTTGAATAAATTAATAAGGTTATACGATTTGAACAATGATGTGAATCTAACAGTGGTGGAGTTTAAGTCTAGTAAATTAATATTGAAATCACCACATACTATAATCTTTTTGTTAGATGCACACACTTTTGTTAACACTTGCTCCATTATTTGTTCAAAAGAATCATATAAGCCGGATGGAGGTCTGTATACGCTTACAATAATAAGGTGGCTCAGCTCGATACAGGCTAACTCAGCAATTCGTTCAGTTGACAGTCTAACAATATCCTTACGTTCTTTAAATTTAAGTTTTTTCTTAATCAATATTAAGGAGCCACCCCTAATAAAAAAAACCATAAAATAAAATTACATGTACAACTAAGTGATAACTGATAATATTTTGGGTGTGTATGAGTCCCCTGTATTCACTGTGAAAGTAGCAGCGCAAAAAGAATAACTTTTTAAAATATTTGTATAGCCACGAAGCTGGGGCGCTTGCGCATACAAGTTGGTACTACTAATATATATTCTGTGATACAAGTCACGAATAATAATTTCTCCTTCAGTGCTGCGCAAGCTATTGCAAACTTCGCAGGCGCAGGACCGACTTGAAATGCCCATCCGACGCATGGACCATCTTACTTGTCAGACAATCAGGTGATCAGCCTGCATTGTCCTAAACAAACTTGAAAAGAATATTATGTTTCCATCGAACCAGTGGCGTAACTATAACATCCGGGGCCCGGAGCAAATTCATGGGACCCTATCAGTAAAAACTAAAAATCGTCACGTCAATAATATAACAATGAAAAAAAATCTGAACTCACGGCCTCTTGTGTTTTACAGTTTTGGTTTTTTCATCACCAAGAGCATAAACAATACCTCTAAATTATGAATATTAGCTACTTTGCCGGACTTTACAAATCCTGAGAACCTAACAAAAATATCGTATCGATCGTACATCCTCGTTTTGAGGGCGAGGTGCCCTCAAAACGAGGATGTAATTTTGAGGGCACCTCGCCCAATTTTAACAATCTCCCCAAGCATTGAAATACTTGGCGTAAACATATCGAGCGAAGTTCAGTTCCGTCGATGTCATCTAGAGCAGCTATCCCCAACCCGCGGCCCGCGGGCAGCATGCGGCCCGCCGGGACTTTATTTGTGGCCCGCGTGATGCTAAACCATTTTAAAATTCACTAAGTTTAAAGGTCTTTGACGCCCAACGATAAAATGATGTAAAGTCATCGTGAAAGTCGTGAATTTTTTTACACTTTTCAATCGGTAATTTTGAAGAACTAACGTTTTTTAAACCTAAAAATTTTTGTTGCGGCCCGCGACACCAAGACCAGAAAATGTTTGTGGCCCGTATGAAAAAAAGGTTGGGGACCACTGGGGACAAAATACCAACTATATTCCCTCTGGGTCTTATCTAACGAAGGCCGCTCGGATCGTTGACTGCCATAATGTTTCAAACAGGCTGGACCCCTTGAAATTACGCCGAGATGTGGCTTCACTCTGCATTCTCTATCGGTTGTATCACGGCCCACGGGGAGTGATTTGAGGACTTGTTCGGAAACATACCTCCTGCAACTTTTCGCCATCGTTCAACGCTAAAAATTTACCATCCTCATCAACTTGATGAGTCTTTCATCGTGCGTTTTTCGCGTAACTTTCTGCCACGCATTGTAAAACTCTGAAACGAACTGTCACTAGCAGTATTTCCGGACCTATACGACTTGCAAACAGATATTATTCCTTTTTTACCAACTTAGGGGTATATTTCAAAAAATCCTTTCGTTAAGAAATATTAAAATCTCACCAAAAACATTTCATGTAAAATGTTGCCAAGATGACTAAGATGCCAAGATAACCATAAGGTTTGCCCTGTGAAAAAAATATCAGGTCTCATGTAGAGCCAAGCTTCTGAATCTATACGGCCTTACTCTACCGACCCTACCTTTGACGTCTCCGTGGTCTAGTGGTATAAAGCGCGGCTCTTGACTCGGAGGTCGTGGGTTCGATTCCGCCGCGTTGGAAACATGTTATTTCCAAGTTTGGTTAGGACAATGCAGGCTGATCACCTGATTGTCTGACAAGTAAGATGATTCATGCGTCGAATGGGCATGTAAAAAGTTGGTCCTGCGCCTGATCTCTCGCCAGTCGTGTCGGTCGTCCGTCCCACTGGGTTATGAGAGTAAAGGAACAGAGAGTGCTCTTGTGTACTGCGCACACACTTGGGCACTATAAAATTACTCCTGCGTAGCTGGCCTGGTTTCAATGAAACCGGCCACCGTCACCGAAACCGGTGTGGGAGCTATTATTACCGACCCTAACATCAACAAATTCGACATAATATCAGTAAATCTAGTCGCCGTTTCGCTACCGTCGTGGTCTCTGGAGGTGATGCGAATATTTAGTTTTTGACGTAGACAATATTCTGATATGACGTGTGCAACATGTCGGATTTTGGTCTGATTATTCGCTGTATGTGCTAGAAGGCAGTAACGCCCTCTGCTCCAACCTTTGTGAAAATATATTCCCTATATTGTCGTTTTGCGACATCTGAAAGAAAACTAAAGTCAAAAAATGACAAAAAGATTAATTACATGAAACATAATCATTACATCAACTGTTATCTTTATTACTAAAGTGGAACTCGTGCACGAAGGGTTCCGTACCGTTATAAAGCAAAAATAGCCCAAAAAAATTGTGATTGTTGTATCGGAGCCCTCCTTATATTTATTTAATTTAAATTTTACTATCAATTATTAAAGTAAGTACAAATATAATTAAGGATTTCAAGTGCCTAGCTATAGCCATTATAGATATCGAGCAAAAGATAGCAAAAAATCACGTTTGTGGGAGCCCCCTTAAATATTAATTTTATTTTGTTTTTATTATAATTAATATAAGCAACAGATATATACATTCTCTGAAAATTTCATAAGTCTAGATATAGCCGTTCTTCAGATAAAGCCTGGAGACAGACAGACGGACAGACAGACAGACAGACGGACAGACAGACAGACGGACAGACAGACAGACGGACGGAAAGACAAACAGACGGACAGACAGACAGATGGACGGACAGACAGACGGACAGATAGACATCTGAGTCTTAGTAATAGGATCCTGTTTTACCCTTTGGGTACAGAACCCTAAAAATCATGAAAAGGACCCGAAAAACATAATGACAGTATAATGTTACGAGTAAAAAGTATGATTATTGTATTACAAGTATTTCCCCTATAAATGCTGAGGAATGACAGCGCTACATCAGTCAACGCAAACCTTTCAAGCCACTTCAATCAACTTGAAGCAACATTATCAATCAAGTTGAAGCAACATTGTCAATCAACCATCAACATGAACTTCAGCAAGTTGCTGTCGTCTGTCATCTTGGGCCTCATTTTGGCCGCTGGTTTTGCCCAAGCGGACCCTAAGCCCGTGAGTAACACTTATGTCGTTTTTTGTGGGGTCGTATGTCGTTTTCTATGGGCATTTATGCTGCCGGCCCTCAGCGTGCCGGAGCGCATCGCAAAAATCAGCTCCCATACAATTTGTATGGAAGCGGATGCGCGTATCGCACACTGTGCCGGGGCGCATCGGCGCGGATTTTTGCTCGGCGGATTTCCGTCAATGTGACACGGCCCGACAAGACCCGCTGCGCCCCGGCAACAATGTGCTATATGCGGCCTGGCAAGCCTCGGCTCAAAATCTATCAATGCGTTGCGCGCCGACCCACCTCGGCACGCCCCGGCATGCCCCGGCACAGTGAGCGTTAAAATCCGTCAATGCGATGCGACCCGACCCAGCAATAGTGTGCTATTGCGCATTTTGCGCTGCGCTGCGCCCCGACCCGCCCCGGCACGCCCCGGCACGTACCGACAAAGTGTGCGCGAACCTTAAAGTGCATACATATTGCATGCTCGCCCCCGTTGCTTACCTAATGTGTTTATCATCTTTATACTTACACACATAATAAAATATATAATAATTATTACTGTATCTACGAGTGGACTCTTCCCAAACAGCTGGACCGATTTGAATTTTTTCACTAGAGGACGCTTGCAACTCCGTTGCGCCTAAGTTAATTGTTTATCGCGCCAGACCGTACATTTTTATCCTATGTCCTTTCCCAGGACTCAAGGTATCTCCATGCCAAATTTCAGCAAAATCGGTTCAGCGGTTTAAGCGTGAAGAGGTAACAGACAGACACACTTTCGCATTTATAATATTAAGTACGGAAGTATGGATTTGAGTGGCGCCCCAGTTACATCAGATAATAGAATTGACAAAATCAGCCAGATTAGATTATGTAGAGTTACTTCGTAAAGTAAAAAGATAAAAAGTAGACCACGTTAAGGATCATAGGCAAAATAGTTATTTTCTATGCACTTCTGCGATATGGTTAATGGGTATCAAATGAAAGGGTTCAATAGCTTTGTCCACACTGTGCCTTTTTCTGTTCAACAAGGGCATGCCTTATAGCGCAGTCAACAGCGAACGTGAGGCATGCCCGCGACGCATGCTCTCTGACCGTATCCAAAACTTCAAAAATGACAATACTGGCGTTGCGTTCCTTGACGCATTCAATTATTGAATGCGCCAAGAAAGTTGATGACGAAAATTGAAGATGAAAGTGCACAGTGTGGACATACCTATTGAGAATAACTCGGAAACGAATGTAATGTCATTCTACATCCAATATGGCGTCTCATTCAAGATAGGGGAATACAGTTATTTTTAATGCACTTCTGCAATATGGGTATCAAATGAAAGGGCTCATTGAGAGTAAATTCAAAAGTCATGTATTATATTGACATACAAACAAACAAACTCTTCAAATTTATAATATTAATTAAATAATATATAAGTGTATAGATAGATACATGGGCGTACCCAGGTTCTGTGCCAGGGGGGGGGCAAATAACCTAGGTTCTGGGCCTGGGGGGGGGGGGGGGGGCAAATCAGATTTTTTATAAGCTAGGAGTTTATAAAGAATAAAAAATATATAATTTTTAGTTGTGTAAATATTGTATTGCAAACAAATGGCAAAAATTAGTTTTCTTAATTTTTGATTTTAATAGATAAAAGTACTAGATAATATACTTAGTAGGGACGTCAACATGATCCAGGGGGGGCAGCTGCCCCCCCTACCCCCCCCCCTACCCCCCCCCCTCGGTACGCCCATGGATAGATACGAGGGACACGTACACACTAGAGTGTGTAATAATAATAGTTTAGACAGTATTATCACTTTATTTTGTTACATGCTGTACAAGATATTGTTTTTTGTTATAGAGCAGCAAGATGAGTCTGCCCCCTGGTGGACTTGGCTCCCGAGGTTACCAGGACTTTGGCCGCTAGTCTGGCCCTACTATGTACCATCGAGGAATTTTATTCCTAGGCAGTTGACGGACCTACGTCATTTGGTCGACTTATGTCAATTCAATGTTAGCTGTGATCGGTCGAATGATTTTGATATAACCCAACCAAATTACGTAGGTTCGCCATCTGCCTAGGAATCAAGCATCAACTTCTCTGATAATTACATTTTAAGATGTTATTTTGAACCCATACGTACGAATAAATATTAAAAAATAACCGATTTTGTTTTAATGTATCGACTACACCGCTCAATCTACAGTATTTGTTAGATTTAACGCCCCCGTGGTCCAGTGGTTTAGAGCGTTGCTTTTGACTCGGAGGTAATGGGTTCGATTTCCGCGTTGGAAACATAATATTGTTATTTCCAAATTTGGTTAGTGCATGCTGATCACCTGATTGTCTGACAAGTAAGATGATCCATGGACCATGTCGGATGGGCATGTAAAAAGTCGGTCCTGCGCCTGATCTCTCGCCAGTCGTATCAGTCGTCCGTCTAAAATGGTCGCTTTGGAGAATCATATATGATTTAAAAAGTAAATCATATTATGATTCATAATATATTATGAATCATAATATGATTAACTTTTTAAGAATCGAAAAATGGTCACTCTGTTTGGAATTCATGTCTTTTTTTTTTATAAATGAAATAAGGGGGCAAACGAGCAAACGGGTCACCTGATGGAAAACAACTTCCGTCGCCCATGGACACTCTCAGCATCAGAAGAGCTGCAGGTGCGTTGCCGGCCTTTTAAAAGGTAATAGGGTAGGGTAGGGATGGGAAGGAATTAGGGGAGGGTAGGGAAGGGAATAGGGTAGGGGATTGGGCCTCCGGTAAACTCACTCACTCGGCGAAACACAGCGCTAGCGCTGTTTCACACCGGTTTTCTGTGAGAGCCATTCGTGCCGAAACATGGCTCTCCCACGTATAAATGTCTAATTTGACATTCGTCAGTTTGACAGTTTTGACAATTTATTTGCTGAATTGATTGAGAGGAATTGCCATGTGACCATATTTTCAGCCCCGCTGTACTCTCACAGTGAACTCGCCACGAGGAATACAACCCTAAGTATTATCACATACTTTTGTTACACTCTCTATAGCATTGTCCACACTGCGCCTTTTTCTGTTCGTCAAGGGCATGCGTTATAGCGCAGTCAACAGCGAACGTGAGGCATGACCTCTGACCGTATCTAAAAAACAAAAATGACAATGTTGGCGTTGCGTTCGTTGACGCGTATTCAATATTGAATGCATCAAAACGAAAGTTGAATGAAAGAGAAGACGAAAGCGCATAATGTGGACATAGCTTATAAGAGACACTTATACAACCTATGTATTATCAGTTATCACTTAAAGGGCCCATTCACGGCAGGCCGCCTTGCCGTCCGCCGTCTTATGCAGGATAGTGAATGGTGTCGCAGGCCTGCATGGCGGCCGGCCTGCGACACCATTCACAATCCTGCATATGCCGGCGGAGGGCACGGCGGACTGCAATGCAGGATAGTCAATGGGCCATTTATGTTTTGACTTTTGTTACCTTAGATATAAATTGCTGCAAAATATTAGGAATTTGGATGAGCTAACTGAAATATTGATCTATTTCAGAGGAAATTGGTTCCTCTCAGCCACGGATTTTGTACACTTGACGGAAATTATTGACTGTGTTCTTAATATGAAATAATCGGCCAAGTGCGAGTCGGACTCGCGCACGAAGGTTTCCATACCGTTATAGAGGAAAAATAGGCGAAAAATTATGTTGTTATATAGAAACCCCCCTTAAATATTAATTTTATTTTGTTTTTAGCATTTGTTGTTATAGCGGCAACAGAAATACATAATCTGTGAAAATTTCAGAAGTCTAGCTATAGCCTGGAGACACAGACAGACATGAGATAGACAGACGGACAGACATCGAAGTCTCAGTAATAGGGTCACGTTTTTACGCTTTGGGTACGGAATCCTAAAAACTTTCGTCCTTACAAAACCAACGTATAACTTACTAGATGACGCCCGCAACTCCGTTGCGCCAAAACTCGTTTATCGCGCGGGAACCGTACATTTTTTTGGGATAAAATAAGTAAGTCCTTTCCCGGGACCAAAACTCATACAGTTATAGCCAGAGCCTCATAACATAACGTAGCGACTAGCGACCCAAAAAGAATCAACTTTAAAAATTCTTGTAAATCGAAGCAGGCGCGGTCGCAGCCTAAAATTTTGGAGAGGGTCACTACTAAAAATTTATTGGCAAAAATTTCCTTTTATTATTTGGCAAGATTTTTGATATTTCAATTTGACCTTAGATTTTCCGATAGACCTTTTGACCGCGCCTGAATCGAAGAAACAACATAATATTAAATTATATTATTAGTAATAAACATACGCAAATTACGTAATTGCTAGAAAAATATAAAAGGCGCTTGATTTTCTTATTTATATTTTTTTTCTCCTAAAATTGCGTCATATCCATACTAATATTAGCGATTTTGGTGAAATTTCGTATGGAGATACTTTTGAGTCCCGGGAAAGGAATAGGATACTTTTTATCCCGGAAAATGTACGGTTCCCGCATGATAAACAAATTGTGGCGGAAGTGAGTCGCAGCAGAGTTGTTTGCGTCATCTAGTTCTACTGCTGCAGCACCATTTCTGAAATTACTGCAGTTTAAACATTAACATTTATCTTAGTAATGCTACACCCATTTAAATAAGACACCAAAATATGCAATCACAAATTTTATTTTACGTTTTTTCTGTTGTTTTTCTGACATTGCAGATAAGATAAACGAAGTTTTCTTCAATTCTTATGTAAAGTAATACTTTTAACGATAATAATATTCTTATTTAAAGCCACATAATGCACAGAAATACTGTTATATACTGTTATATCGTTGCGATACATAGCGTAAGTTCCGAAATGTAACCCAGTGTTCTGACCAGTGCTCATGACGTCATAAATATTTCTGACGCCTTAGCTTAGGCACAGTTTAGGTAACTCAAGAATTGAGTGACGTATTGAAAGATCCATACTTCTATACAGGGTGTAACAAAAACTAGTGATAATACTTTAGGGTGTGCACGTGTTCCTTGTAGAGAGTTCACTGTGAATGTGGCAGCGCTGAAAGACCAAAATTTTTTTCACTTTTGTATGGGGAAACTCGTGACGCACGGGCCCTTGCCCATACAAAAGTGAAAATTTCCATTTGTCTTTCAGCGCTGCTACTTTCACAGTGAACTCTCTACAAGGAACATGTACACACCCTAAAGTATTATCACTAGTTTTTGTTACACACTGTATATATAAAACTCAAAGGTGACTACCGTGTCCGACATGGTGATCTATCAACGCATCTATCTCTATGATCTATCAGGTGTTCTAGCCAAAACCACTGGACAGATCGGGCTGAAATTTGGCATGTAGGTAGATGTTATGGAAAGAAAGGATTTTGAACAATTCTATTCCCAAGGGGTCAAAATAGGGGATGAAAGTTTGTATATAATAATACTTGCTAACGCGAGCGAAGCCGCGGGCAAAAGCTCGTAATATTATAAGTGTGAAAGTGTGTCTGTCTGTCTATTACCTCTTCCGAACCGCTGAACCAATTTTGCTGAAATTTGGTATGAGTCCCGGGAAAGGACTAAATAGTTTTATCTCGGAAAAATGTACAGTTTTCATGATAAACGATTTTGGCGCTACGGAGATGCGGTCTGTGGACGATATTTGGTTACAATTCATACATACATTTAATACGTGGGAGAGCCATGCTTCGGCACGAATGGGCCGGCTCGACCGGAGAAATACCAATCCCCTACCCTATTCCCTTCCCTACTCTCCCCTATTCCCTTCCCTTCCCATCCCTACCCTCCCCTATTACCCTATTCCCTTTTAAAAGGCCGGCAACGCACCTGCAGCTCTCCTGATGCTGCGAGTGTCCTTGGGCGACGTAAATTGCCTTCCATCAGGTGACCCGTTTGCTCGTTTGCCCCCCTATTTCATTAAAAAAAAAAATTTGCTGTTGTCAAAATCATTGCTCTTTTAGTTATAGTCGGGTAAAATTAATTTAACCCAAATTCCAATATCTTCCTAAAATGTAAATTAACCGCTAACAAGGAACGGAAAATTGAATTTTCGTCCATTGGGACATTCCGATTCGCGATTGGAACGTAATCGATTTAAATTTCGAATAGTTTTCGAATTTAGAACTGAAAAGACGCGGGGAAATGAGAGCAGAGGGCTTAGTCAAAGTGATTTCTCTATCGCTTCTTTACAGAATCGCCGATCAAAATGTAAGTATGGAATTGACATGAACGTACTCGTTAATATGGAGTTGACATTCGACCCGGGTTATGTCAATTCCATGCATTTTGATCGGTCATTCTGTAAAGAAGTGATAGAGACGTCTTGGCTAAAGGGTCACGGTACTTTATCTGTGTGTGTGTGTGTTGAGAAATTGTCATATTACATAGATTTATATTTGGGTACAATATTTGGGTACAAAACCCTTTTTGTACATGGGGAGAATGCTTTACGCATCCCCGGCGGATTAGGGACGTCGGCCGGGGTATGTGGGACTCCACTCTAGTCTACCCACTAAAACCCCACGGTAGGTACTCCACTCTCCGCTTAAGGCAGGGTACGATAGAACCCACCGTAACTTTACCAGCTTGGGCACGAAACTCTAATAAAATAAACTTATTACTTACAGCTTTAACAAAACCTCCAGGGTGGTGCTGCGGCTGCAAAAGTTAAGAAGAATTCAAAAGCTAAGTAGAAAATAAATATTTATATTTTTTTTTAACCGTAGTCCAAAAACGGAGGGGTATCAAAAAGCCAATAATAATAAAAAACACAAAAAACCCCAAACTTATTCCAAACGTATTAGACGTGGGAGAGCCATGCTTCGGCACGAATGGGCCGGAGAAATACCACGTTCTCACAGAAAACCGGCGTGAAACAGCGCTTGCGCTGTGTTTCGCCGAATGAGTGAGTTTACCGGAGGCCCAATCCCCTACACTATTCCCTTCCCTACCCTCCCCTATTCCCTTCCCTTCCCTTCCCTACCCTCCCCTATTACCCTATTCCCTCTTAAAAGGCCGGCAACGTACTTGCAGCTCTTCTGATGCTTCGAGTGTCCATGGGCGACGGAAGTTGCTTTCCATCAGGTGACCCGTTTGCTCGTTGGCCCCCTTATTTCATAAAAAAAATACAAAAGCTAAGTAGAAAATAAATATAATATACGGTTAAAAAATTATTAATTATAATAATTATTTTTTTAACCGAAGTCCAAAAACGGAGGGGGATCAAAAAGCCAATAATTAAAAAAATACACAAAAGAACCCAAAATTACTCCAACATACACACAAACTTTCGCCTTTATAATACGTTTACAAAGCCTAGAAGCTCGAAGGATTCCTAAAAATGTTTGTAAAAGACAAATAATAACAAAGAATATCGTTTGTTAAGAAATACATCATAAAAAATAATATTAAAGATTATTCATTGTGACAAAACGAAAATCTGATGATACTGGAAGAGCTATCCACCACCACTTATGTTGAGTGTACTTGTGATGTCAAAGAAAAGAAATTCTTTCATAATATTACAGCTATAGATGGAAAAAGTGTCCGTTTGTCTTTCTGTCTGTTGTCTCTTCACGCTAAACCATAAAGTTAATATACCTAGCGGAATAGAGCAACAAGCTCGAGCTGTCAAACGAAACCGAAATTGGTTTCATCTGTGTGTAAAAATATGTGTACGTATACACTTACACAAGCATGATTGAACATGATTTCTATGAGACTTTTTTATTTTTATTAAATAAGGGGGCAAACGAGCAAACGGGTCACCTGATGGTAAGCAACTACCGTCGTCCATGGACACTCGCAACATCAGAAGAGCTGCAGGTGCGTTGCCGGCCTTTTAAGAGGAAATACGCTCTTTTCTTGAAGGTTTGTAGGTCGTATCGGTCCGGAAATACTGCTGATGACAGTTCATTCCAGAGTTTTACAGTGCGCGGCAGAAAGTTACGCGAAAAACGCACTGTGGAAGACTGCCACTCATCAAGGTGATGAGGATGGTATGTTTTTCGCGTGGGACGATGGCGAAAAGTTGCAGGTGATATGATTCCGAACAATTCCTCAGAGCACTCCCCGTGATACAATCGATAGAGGATGCAGAGTGAAGCTACATCTCGGCGTAATTCCAGGGGGCCCAAGCTGTTTGAAACACTATGGCAGTCAACCATTCGAACAGCCCTTCGTTGGATACGACCCAGAGGGAGCAGTTGGTATTTTGGCGTCCCTGCCCAGAGATGAGAACAATATTCCATATGAGGCCGAACCTGCGCCTTGTAGAGTTGTAGGCGTTGGTCCGGGCTGAAGTACTGTCTCGCTCTGTTAAGAACACCAAGTTTCTTCGAGGATAACTAAAACTAAAACTAAATTGTCAACGTGCGGCACGTGCCGACTGGACGTCAAAAAAAGAGTGCTGCTGTCATGTATCACACGTCTCTTTTTACCACGCAGTGTTACTGATAGTGACATCTCTCTTGCTCAGGCCTTTGTTTCTCTATTCCGCTAGGTATATTAACTTTATGCGCTAAACCGATTGTAATGAAATTCAGGGCCCCCGTAAGGGATACTGGCGCATGTGTGCAAAAAAGGACTTTGGCGCCCCTTAAGGCATTTTAAATCTTTTTCTATGGTAGGTAGGTGAAATAAAGCAAATAAAAATCGGCCAAGTGCGAGTCGGACTCGCGCACCAAAAGTTCCGTAGTATTAAAGTGCAAAAATAGACCAAATATTTTTTTTCTTTTAAAAAAAATTTTGTCCCTTGGTTATTGGCGCCCCTAGGGGGTGGCGCCCGTGTGCATTGCACACATTGCACATATGGTAGCGGGGGCCCTGATGAAATTCAGTACGAAGTAACTCTGAGATCCGGGAAAGGATATAAAAATATTTGATTTCGGAAAAATGTACGGTTCACGCGCCCTATTCTGGTCTGTTTAAGTTTGAGTAAAAATATCTTCTTCATCATTTTCTAATTCGTCTGTAGAAAGTTATTAAGTATAATGTTTGATCTAATTTCCACTTTTACTTTTTAATTTTCTGATTCAGTAAGTATCTAATTATATGTTATTATTATAATGAATAATAATTTTCTTATTATCATAATAAATTTGGTGGCCCTTTTTATTGTAAGTTCATGTTTCAATGTTTAAATCTAAATGTAAATACCTATTAATAGTAAAAGCATTACAGAAAACCACATTTTTGATTGTAACAAAAACCACCATAGCTATTTGTTACCAATCGATTTGCTTTACTTAGGAACATTACAATTTAGCGGTGTTAACAATTTAGTACACTTGTACATAATCTATAATATATATTAATAAAAAAAAGGATATGGACGAACAGTCTATAGACGGCCCCAATTTTATAGTAAAAAAATAAAAAAAAATCTATAATATATAATTACTTATATAATACTGTCACAATGTTAGGCCCCGTACTCCTCCGAAACGGCTTTAGTGATTTTAACCAAATTTTATATGCTTAATCAGTGGGTCTGAGAATCGGCTACTGGCTAATTTTTATATTGATAAGTGCATTAATTGTTGAATAAATAATAGTAAATTATTACAACTCGAGACTGACGGCGACCATTGTTTGTGCGACGCGACGGGATAGCGATGGACGTTGCCATGGTGACATACATACTTAGTCACTTCAATAAAATAATATGGGTGAAATACTTTATATGGCAAAGAAACGTTTGCCGGGACAGCTAGTTATATTATAAAGTAGCCAGTACACAAAATGTATTATCCAGAAAACTTCACTATTTGGGCTGGCTGCAAACGCACGTTTTCCGTATTCGGAATTCGGATTTCCGGGAGACTACCGCAAACGTTCGGTACCCTATTACTAAGACTTCGATATCTGTCCGTCTGTCTGTCTGTGTGTCTCCAGGCTGTAACTCAAGAACCGCTATAGCTAGAATTGCTAGAATTCTGAAATTTTCACAGATTGTGTATATCGATATCAATTACGGCAACACAGAGGCACTTGAAATATTCACGAAATACTCCATTTTATTAAAATTTTAATAATTAATATTAAAATTTTAATAAATTAAATAACTAAGTACAAAAAAACGCAATTTTCAGCCTATTTTTGCTCTATTATGGTTCGGAACCCTTCGTGCGCGAGTCTAACTCGCACTTGGCCGATTTTTTAACGCGCGAACGCACCGACTTGTACAGTTTGAAACGTTCGTTCGGAAAACGTTCCGTACGAAGAAAAACGGACGTGTAGTGCAGTTAATGTATTTTCTACTGTTTCCATGCATTCGGATTTCCGAAGACGGTAAACGAATTCGGAAATCGCATACGGAAAACGTGTGTATGCGGCCAGCCTCACGTAATAGTGTAAGTTAAACTTAGGTTACACAGCCTAAGTTTAATATGTAACTTTAAGGTGGGATTTCACCAAAAACACATAAAACTTAGTTTTATAAAACTTAGTTCCCATTGAACGCGTTCATGCTGCGACGTAAATCTCGTTTTGTATCAATTGGATTTCACAAACTTCTTTTGATCGCGATTATTAAATCTAAGTTTACGTGACGTCACGCGATTATTTTACATGTTTTCATCATTTTAAAACCTTTTCAAGTTAATTTAACTACAAAATAGCAAGAAACAATACATAAACTAACAAACGCATGTGTCAAAACTGTCATCTTGACATTTCTTTTGTCTATGTTTTTCGTTCCGCCATGACAGGGCTTGAACGGGTTTTATGACGTTAAACTTCGGACTTTGGGCGTTCAGAAGATAAAACTCGGATTTGCTGTGAACGCTTTCAGTTTATGCTGGTGAAATGCATTTCGATGTTATAATCGCGTTTATACGTTTTGAACCGGTTCAGAGTGCTTTAAACGCGTTCCATTTTTTTGATGAAATCGCCCCTAAATGTTCAAAGTTATTTTAAACTTTCGTTTAAGGGTCAGCACGTAGACTAGACCTAGTTAAAGTTTACTAACTAGTTTTACCTAGGACTTGAAACAGGTTAACTAATTGATGGAATGGTTAATTTAAACCTGAATATTTAACTATATACGTTGAACAGGATTTTAGCTTGGGCCATGATGATCATAATTGCGAAGGTATACAAGGTACAATCGACGACGATCATTGGCAATCTACATAATCTATACGGGCTAATATCCCTATACAGGGTGTAACAAAACTAAGTGATAATACTTTAGAGTTTGTATGTTCACTGTAAAAGTATGTACTTAGTGATTCCTATGGGCAAGCGCTACAGCATCATGAGGTTTCCCATAGAAAAGTTTAAAAAATAGCGTCGTCTATAGTCTCCTCTACATATCGGCGGACGCGTCGGCAGATTGTATCTGCGGATGCGTCCGCCGATGTGTAGACGGCGGTTTTTGCTTGTCTGTGGTAGGTATTTGACGTCGGCCGATGCATCTGCCACGCATCCGTTTGGTGTCGGTTTTTCGACACGGATCAAAGGGATCGAGCGCGAATGCAAGGCGCCTGTCCACACGTCTGCCGATGTGTCAGTCAGTATTCGACGGAAATTTTGTGGGAGTGGACGTGTGTGTTTGTCGTCGAAATGGCTAACATGACCAATGAGGAAACATTTCAGTTTGCCCTAATCAAAATTAAATAAATATTATTATTAGGTATATATGTTAATATTGCCAAAATATTTATTTTCTATTACTTTGTTCTGTTTTTGTGTATAGACAGCATCCACCACCTTCTTTTGCTCCATTTTTTTATTACTCTACTGCAGTGCACTCTTAGGTAATAATTATAGGTGCTAATTAAGTATATAGAAGCAGCCGCTACTGTCTCTATATCCATTTTTTGCGGCACGAGTTACGTCTTTTGCCTCCTCTACATATCGGCGGATGCGTCTGGAGTTGCATCCGCAACCATATCTGCGGATACATTGCGATCCGTCCACACATCTGTGAGTTAATCAGTCTGTGCTCAATCGTGAAAGACGTAACTCGTGCCGCAAAAATGGATAAAGAGACAGTAGCGGCTGCTTCTATATACTTAATTAGCACCTATAATTATTACCTAAAAGTGCACCGCAGTAGAGTAATAAAAAAAATGGAGCAAAAGAAGGTGGTGGATGCTGTCTATACACAAAAACAGAACAAAGTAAATGAAAATATATTCGAAATAAATATTTTGGCAATAATATTAACTTACATACCTAATAACAATATTTATTTAATTTTGATTAGAGCGAGCATGGAAAAGCAGCTTGAAGAACTTTGCGCTGAACCATCTGGAGAATTTTTTAATTGGTCATGTTAGCCATTTCGACGACAAACACACGTCCACTCCCACCAAATTTCCGTCGAATACTGACACATCGGCAGACGTGTGGACAGGCGCCTTGCATTCGCACTCGATCCTTTTGATCCGTGTCGAAAAACCGACACCAAACGGATGTATGGCAGAAGCATCGGCCGACGACAAATACCTACCACAGATAAGCAAAAACCGCCGTCTACACATCCGCAGGACGCATCCGCAGATACAATCTGCCGATGCGTCCGCCGATATGTAGAGGAGACTGAGCACAGACTGATTAACTCACAGATGTGTGGACGGATCGCAATAATTTATCCGCAGATATGGTTGCGGATGCATCTCCCGACGCATCCGCCGATATGTAGAGGAGCCATACGGCGGTTTCATATGAAGGTAAGGGAGAGTGAGATATCGAGTCGTTGGCGTATGCTAGGCAGGCTTAGTATGAAACCGCCATAGACCACGCGCACCTGGCCGCACGCTGTCAAGCGGCCACACCATACTTTCGATGGGATGGATGGGGTAAGATTTCGCTTCAAAAACTAATGGTAGCTGACAGCTAAGTAGCTTTCTTTTAACAATTTTCCAAGGTACTATGATAAATTATGCACATTTCGGTAAAGGATTTTGCTTCGTGGCATTTTCTACAATATTTTAGGATGAAACTGATCGTTTATCATCTTGTATAAATTACTGCTTTTGGATCCATTCACATTTTCATAGTAACATAAATCATATTTTTTGTACGGCAAGGATTCACCTCCTTACCAATAATAATAATACTCCCACACCGATTTCGGTGACGGTGGCCAGTTTTATTGAAACGAGCTAGGCAAGAGTAATTTTTATAGTGCCCAAGTGTGTGCACAGTACACAATAGCACTCTCTATTCCTTTACTCTCATAACCTAATGGAACGGAAGACCGATACGACTGGCGAGAGATCAGGCGCAGGACCGACTTTTTGCATGCCCATCCGACGCATGGATTATCTTACTTGTCAGACAATCAAGTGATCAGCTTGCATTGTCCTAACTCCTAACCAAACTTGGAAATAACATGGTTCCAACGCGGGAATCGAACCCACGACCTCCGAGTCAAGAGCCACGCTCTAAACCACCGGACCACAGGCGTTCACGAAGGCGTTTCATTACAAATTATAAACAAAATACAGTATACAGAATGTAACAAAACTAAGGCTGGTATAAATAGTCAGTACTCAAGATGCATCTCGGTCTCGAGACACGCTTCAGGGTCTGTGATTGGTTGGCTGTCAAAATTTGGACCAATCACCGAGCCGAACCGCGTCTTGAGACCGGGTCGCGTCTTAAGTACTGACTATTTATACCAGTCTAAGTGATAATAATTTAGGGATTGTATGTATCCCTTAAATAGTCCCATCTTGAAAGGCAGCGCTGAAAGAGCATTTTTTTAAATTTATTTATTTATTGAACACTCATATATCTATTATCACAGGATAACCTAATACAATAGATAGGAACTAAAAAACTTAATAAGTACTAATGTAATATTAACTTAAGAGGATACACCAGGGGCTAGAGAAAAAAAAAGTACGTGTAATATCTATAGCAGTCTCCCTTTCCTCAAGCCTATACCGCAGTACGCGATAGAGACAACTGCAGAAAATCAACGACTCGTTGTCCCCTGATAACTTCTCCAAAACTTAACCGATTTAAGTACTTTTTTCATTAAAGATTAAAGAAAGGCTTGAACTGCGTTCCTATGTTTTTTTTTTGTATAATCTAGCCAAATCTGTTTTCTGGATGTTTGAACACAGCGGCAAATCTGGCCATTTTTTTGGGTTTTTGAAAATATAACTCTACTAGCATTACCCAGGGAGGAAACAGGGGACAACGTTTGTATGGAAAAAAAGGGCGGTATTAACTTAAAATTATGACAAAAAGCAAAATACGGCTCTAGTAAATTCAGTCAGTGAACACGAGAACAGATCAACATGTAAAGACAACGTCAGCAAGTCAGTACTCAGATCCATGTTTTATAGTTACTTTTGAAACCTAAAACTAAACACGACAATAACACAAAATAATCATACTGAATAACATGTATCATGACAAGTTTAACGACCCTCTGTGCACCCACTCGTTAAGTTTATTTTAGGTACGAGTATTCGACCTGAAAATAAACCTTAAAATATTCTACTAGTAGGTACTATCAGGTAAATTTATTGATAGGTAGATAGTGGACCTTCGTAATTTGGACGCGTTAGGTCAAACATAACCGACAGATCATGACTATTACGTCATTTAGTTGACAAGCTGTGTTCAAGCCAAATCTGTTTTCTGAATGTTTGAAGATCCAGAAAACAGATTTGACTAGATTATACAAAAAAAAAAAACATAGGAACACAGCTCAAGCCTTTCTTTAATCTTTAATGAAAAAAGTACTTAAGAGGAGTCCACACCGCCATTTTTCCATACAAACGCTGTCCCCTGTTTCCTCCCAGGATAATGCCGGTAGAGTTATGATTTTTTTCCTGAATATCTATGGCCATTATTAGCATGTCCCTATGTTTTCTTTTTTTTCATAATTTTATTATTAAAAAAGATAAGAACGTCCAAAAACCCAAAAAAATGGCAAGTTTTCCTCTGTGTTCAAACACCCATAAAAAAAACTGGCTAAAATATACAAAAATAATAAAACATAGGAACATAGCTCGAGCCTTGCTTTAATTCTTAATGAAAAAAGTACTTAAATCGGTTAAGTTTTGGAGAAGGAATCAGCGGACAACGAATCGAAGATTTTCTGTTCTTTTATTAGAACTTTTGTCGTGTTGTCTCTATCGCGCTCTGCGGTGGGAGACTTGAGATTGGTGAGACAGCAATACATTTTCAAATACCTATTTTCAATTTCTCTCGACCCTGGTGTATCCTCTTAAAGGTGACGCCGCGCCGCGAATTTACATTACCTGCTCAGCTGTGTGTGAAACCCCTTAAGGTGACGCCGCGTTAAAGTAAAAAACCGTGTTGGATATGTTTTAGATAGCTTGTTTTCTATGAGAGGCCGGCAATGGAACAGCAAAAAATGGAAAGGGCGAAGTGACAAAATGGTTTTTGTCGCGTAATTTAAAAACCATAAAATATACATTTCATATAAGCTATGGGCAAATTAAAGTGCATGCTTGAACCAATTTATGTACAAACGAGCTTTTGCCCGCGGCTTCGCTCGCGTTAAGAAGTATTATTATATACAAACTTTCATCCCCTATTTGAACCCCTTGGGATTGGAATTTATCAAAATCCTTTCTTAGCGGATGCCTACGTCATAACATCTACCTGCATGCCAAATTTCAGCCCGATCCGTCCAGTGGTTTGGGCTGACCTTTGAGTTTTATATATATAGATAGATTTTAGAAGCTTAAATCACTCTCCTCTGTTCTTCTGTCTGATTGATTATTCTGTGTTATAAAAGTTGACCAATCGTGTTATGCTATGGGTAATTCAAAGACAAAGACATGATGAATACTGACAATGAACTTTAATTTCTTAGCTTTAATCATTGGTGAGAAAAATCGATATCGCTACAGCCAAATTATCAAGGCGTCACCTTAATCCGGCCGAATGACGTATGTCCGTCAAATGCCTATGATATTGAGATCAGAGAAGTTGATTCCTAGGCAGATGGCGGACGTAAGTAATTTGGTCGAGTTATGTCAAACCCAGCCGACAGATCACAATTAACATTGAATTGACATGATCCGACCAAATGACGTTGGTCTGTCAAATGCCTATGATTCAATTTCTTTGATGGTACATACTTAGCGATCTATTTTGGTATAATCTATTTAAATTAAAATAAATCTTATATTTTGTTAGTCTTGCTAAAATTCAACTGGCTGATCGGTTCAGCTATCCTTAATATGTTCAAGAATAAAATGGCTAATTTTAATATTTCGACGGGTGCAAAGTAAAAAGAGTCATCTACAAAACAGCAACTTTTCAGGAGAGCGCATAATAGGAAAAAATGCTCACATTTTGTCAATTTCCGATCAAATTTATTGAAATTTTCATCATTGTTTCATTATTTATTAATGAATCCACATGTATATTTAATTTCTTCTAATTATGTTTAATTTACGAGATATTGTAGTTGTCTGCCTCTACATTGCGCTTGAAAATATGACAACTGAGTTAACTACCACTTGGTCGTTTCTACGTGGGAATTAAAAATTATATTTATTGAAGTATTTTTACCGATTACTAGTACGATTATCAGTAACTACGTAAAGTGTAACACTTTATATTATTAAAATTATTATTAAAAGTAAGTTATATTATTAAAATATGTAGTTAAACGTTTTACATCTTAAACACACCAAGTTCAGAACATAATTGCGTAGATATCTTTTTCTACGTTGTCGATTCGGTGCAAGGTACACGATTTAGAAGGAAGTTAAAATATGAAATACTAGCTTTTGCTCGCGGCTTCGCTCGCGTGGAATTTACATAAACCTTCCCTGGACATCCACGAATATTTAAATTTTAAATATTCGTGGATGTCCAGGGAAGGTTTATGTTAGGAGGCAATATGAAGTTCACCGGATCATCTACTAATATTTTAATTTGCCGTGGCAGTTAGCACAAAACGTTTAGCGGTTTCGGTGTGAGGACGCGACAGACAGACACACTTTCGCATTTACAATATTAGTATGGATAATTATACCAAATTTTAATAAAATACTATAAGCTAGTAGACCTAACATGTATCAGAAAGTATTAGAACGAAGTTCCTTATCGCGCGTTCGGCGTTGCGAAAGGAGGCTAGACGGAACGACACCAATTGACCTCGACACCATTTTAGTAACTGCGAAGTAGGGGCAGATGGAATCGATAAGTATATTAAGTGGTACTCAGTATTCCTGTGCGTCAACTAGATGTCTTTTTTGAGAATAAACAGCGATATCTACCAAGCGTCTAAATAAATTTTGTTGCTACTCAACAAAAGTGTCATTGTTAGTATTCCTGGGCGTCAGTAGATGGCGTTATTTTTAACTTCGTTCCATCCGGGTGTCCCTTGACACCTCTCAAGTCTCAAGTTTTTTCCATACAGAGTAGAAAGTTTTTCTCCATTATAGAGTAATTTTTATTTTTCTTAATAGACTGTTGTAGATTGACAAATAACGAGTGAAAATATTGTATTCATCGGTATCAAAGTTTCATCAAATTAGTCTCATCCAAAATATTATATTGATGTGAGTAGTGATGGGACGTAGTCGATATTATTTTATCGAAAATCTTGAATTTAAGGATCACATAATTTGATGAAAACCATTTATTTTTAGGATTGAAACTTTTATAAATATATCATAATTTTGTACATATGATAGAGAATAAATAAATAAATAAAATATTCTAATTATTATTATTATTTTAATTACATACTCTTTGAAAACTATAGTATAAAAATAAGTTGTGGAAATAAAATATCCCACTTAAATTGATATTTTACGTTTTAAAAATTCCACCCCATATAAGGAAATAAATGGAAAATAAAACTTATAATACTTTATTAAATGTGCGTAACCACAAAAATCTAGTAGGCATATACAGTGTGTAACAAAAATAAGTGATAATACTTTAGGGTGTGTACGTGTTCCTTGTAGAGAGTTCACTGTGGAAGCTCTGAAAGACGAATTTTTTTTTTCACTTTTGTATGGGCAAGGACCCGAGCGTCACGAGTTTCCCCATACAAAAGTGAAAAAAAAATTTCGTCTTTCAGCGCTGCTACTTTTACAGTGAACTCTCTACAAGGAACACGTACACACCCTAAAGTATTATCACTTGTTTTTGTTACACCCTGTAGAATTTTTATTAGTAGGTTTGGTTATAATCTATATATATAAAAATCAATTGCTGTTCGTTAGTCTCGCTAAAACTCGAGAACGGCTGAACGGATTTATCTTATCTTGGTCTTGAATTATTCGTGGAGGTCTAGGGAAGGTTTAAAAGGTGAGAAAAATTCGAATAATTGCCGGGAAAATCCTCAAAACAGCATTTTTCTATTTCCCATACAAACGTTTTCTAAATAAAATGGAGAGTCAATTTGTAATTTATTACCGCTGCATAAAGTTCAAATTCGCGTGCGCGTTGGAGGACCTAATATCGCGTTCTGAAACTCAACAAAAGTGAAAGTGAATCGCGAACGCGACAAAATTGCATAGTCTCAAAATACATAGTACATAAATAAACACAATTTTAGCTAACTTCAGTTGTTACTCTGTCGTCTATATATAATTCTGCACTAATATTATAATTCTGCAGAGTTTGTTAGTCAGTTTGTTTGTTTGTTTGAACGCGCTAATCTCAGGAACCACTGGTCCGATTTGAAAAATTCTTTCAGTGTTAGATAGCCCATTGAACGAGAAAGATTATAGGGTATATTTTATCACGCTAAGACTAATAGGAGCTAAGAAATAGAGGAAAATGTGGAAAAAACGTGGGGAAATTATTTGAAGGGGCTTATTTGAACGCGCTAATCTCAGGAACAACTGGTTCGATTTGAAAAATTCTTTCAGTGTTAGATAGCCTATTTATCCAAGAAGGCCATAGGCTGTATTTTATTATTCTACGACTAATAGGAGCGAAGAAATAGAGGAAAAAGTGAAAAAAACGGGGAAAATTATATGAAATTGCTTATTATCTTAAGATTCTCAAGAACTACTGGAACAATTTTTATGTTATTTGGCAAACATGAAGAATAGACCACGTTAAGGGACATAGGCTATTTTTTGCGGAAAAATGTACGGTCATGTGAAATTCCTAAATCACGCAAGCGAAGCCGCGCGGAACATCTATATATAATAAAATCGTAGGAAATTCAATTACATACATTGAATATTTTTGTACAATAAATAATACTTGGGACGTGATCTACTATACTAACGCTGACGAAGTCGCGGGCAACAGCTAGTATTATTAATATATTAGCTGTCCCGGCAGTCGTTTCTTTGCCATATAAAGTATTTCGACCGTATTATTTTAATGAAGTGACTAAATAAGTATGTCACCATGGCAACGTCCATCGCTATCCCGTCGCACAAACAATGGTCGCCGTCAGTCTCGAGTTGTAATAATTTACTATTATTTATTCAACAAATGCACTTATCAGTATAAAATATTTTTTATGGGTACTCCCAGTAGCCGATTCTCAGACCCACTGAATATGCATAGTAAAAATCAGTAAAGCCGTTTCAGAGGAGTACGCGGCCTAACATTGTGACATGAGAATTTTATATATAAGATGTTCAAACTTAATAGAATTTCCTAAACGGGTTAGTTAAATTAATCGGGGTTATGTTATGGAATTTACAACATAAACCCAAATGTAAATTAGTACATCCCTTTGGATTAAAATTTTCTTGCTTAAAGTTTAAGCGCTTAGGCGTTTAATCTCTTAATATCGCATACATTTATCATAAAATTTGGATTTTGATAAGTTAAGATTAATCACAGAATCGTGTATCGCATAATTTAATCTCTCTGATTCTAGTTAACAAATAATGTATTAAAATATTTTGATTTTATTAGCAATAACCCGAGACTGGTAAGTTACTAAGGGCCTGTTTCACCACTTCCTGATTAGTGCTGGATAGGCTATCCACAACTTATCAGTTATCTGACATATACCTATTGTATACTATAATAATTTATTTGATGATAAGTGTATATTATGATAAATAGATGTTTAGTATATTGTTAACTGAAGTGTTGTTTTGATCGCGGTAGCGAACGGTCGCGCACCGCTCAGCAACACACATGTCGAAGACGTCGTAAACTACATCCGCGAGAAGACCACCTACACCTTGAGGGTGGAGCGTCTGCACTCTCGCCACAAAGTGAATTTCAGTTCCTTTGTGGTGAGAGTGCCGACTCAAGTTTTATCCATCTTCGAGGTGGAGGAGTTCTGGCCCGCCGGTGTAGTTTACCGGAGGTTCCGGGGGAGGCTCCCGAACGAAGCGCGCATCACGTCGCCGAAACAGACTTTACGTGATAAAGTGTAGTGTGATTGTGTGTGTGAATGTGTAAATAATATATATTAAGATAAAATAGTTCGGCGTGCATCCATTGTCTGATTGCCATAACACAAGTTTTTACTTAGCATGGGATTAGACGACGTGATGTACGCTACCTACCTTTTATACTATTGTATATTATTGTATGCTTAATAAAGAATTTGAATTTGAATTTATAATGTCTTAAGAAAACATAAGGTATATTTAAGAAATATTTTTTTAATACAGGGCATTACAGGATGTAACAAAACTAAGTGTTAAAACTTTAGGATAATATTATGTAGGTACATTGCACATGACGTGTCCCTTGTATACAGTTCACAGTAAAAATTAGTAAACTAAAATGTAAAAGTGCTCCCTTAAAGTATTATCACAAAATTTTGTTACACCTATATTTAAATGTTTTTTTGTAAATTATTATCGGGGGATAAAATATCGGACCCAGTCACAACACTAGTGCGTTACTGTCTCAGATAATTTGACAGAATCAGTGTACCGTGCATATCGTCTCTATTATTAAAAAAAAAAAACAAGTTGTTATCAAACTTATCATTTAACGGTTCCGCTCTCATGACAGTTTTTAAGTGGTACTTAATTTGAGAGGTTGTTTGATGTTATATTTTCTTCTCGTTATTGTAATGATAAACATTTCACATTTTGTTATGTATCAGTTATCCATACTAATACTATAAATGCGCAAGTGTGTCTGTTACCTCTTCATGTCCAAAATGCTAAGTCGTAATAATGGTACGAAGATATTTTAAGTGCCGAGACAGGACGCATGACACCCAGGGATACTTTTATACCGGCAAAATGTACGGTACGGTATATGCCGGAAAAAGTGAAAACGAAACAGCGAAGCGAGTATTTTTTTTATGAAATAAGGGGGCAAACGAGCAAACGGGTCACCTGATGGAAAGCAACTTCCGTCGCCCATGGACACTCGCAGCATCAGAAGAGCTGCAGGTGCGTTGCCGGCCTTTTAAGAGGGGAAGGGTAGGGAAGGGAAGGGAATAGGGGAGGGTAGGGAAGGGAATAGGGTATGGGATTGGGCCTCCGGTAAACTCACTCACTCGACACAGCGCAAGCGCTGTTTCACGCCAGTTTTCTGTGAGAACGTGATATTTCTCCGGTCGAGCCGGCCCATTCGCGCCGAAGCATGTCTCTCCCACGTATAAATTACAAATTTCTTATTCTATTATAATATTACTACTAGCTGACCCGGCAAAAGTTGTTTTGACATATAAATTATTTCTATTTTCTAGTATCAATATAAAAAGTAGATAAAAACCTATTCTCAGGCCTAACGCATGTACATACAAAATTTCATTAAAATTGGTTAGGCCGTTTTGGAGGAGTTCGCGCACAAACACTGTGACACGACATTACGTACATAATGTGTACATTGGGCCTTATCCATCATGATTGCCACCATGCCTAGCTTGACTACCCATCAAGGACCAAAGTCAAAGAAACCTAAAGCCACAAAAATATCCCTGATATAAAAATATCCCTGAATAGTAATGACATGCCTTTTAAAGAAAAGGCATGTCATTACTATTGTCTTAGGCTCTAAGCCCTACAAAGACACATCAACCCTTTAAGGTATTTAAGAGGATTATATCCGTCTCGGACGACCCTTTACCTCCACTATTATAACTTGAGCCCTTATTAAATATCAGAAAGAAAAATATATTTTCTAAGCAAACAGAATACAATATTATATACCTACATTATACTGCAATAAGACGGCTCAATTATAAAACACTTTACGAAGAGAGTTTTCTATCAAATCTTAGACATTTACTTTATGGAGTTCCACAGGGTAGTGTGTTAGGTCCCCTCTTATTTTTAATCTACATAAATGACTTTCCCAAAGTTGATTGACAATCCCTTTACACTATTTGCTGACGACAGTACCATAACTATAGATGGTGACAATTTAGAAAACTATGAATAGGACATCATTCAAACTCTAAAATCTATTAAAGCTGGGCTTGACAATAACACTTATACGTGGGAGAGCCATGCTTCTGCACGAATGGGCCGGCTCTACCGGAGAATACCACGTTCTCACAGAAAACCGGCGTGAAACAGTGCTTGCGCTGTGTTTCGCCGAGTGAGTGAGTTTACCGGAGGCCCAATTCCCTTCCCTATCCTCCCCTTTTCCCTTCCCTTCCCATCCCTACCCTCCCCTATTATCCTATTCCCTCTTAAAAGGCCGGCAACGCACCTGCAGCTCTTCTGATGCTGCGAGTGTCCATGGGCGACGGGAGTTGCTTTCCATCAGGTGACCCGTTTGCTCGTTTGCCCCCTTATTTCATAAAAAAAAAACTATTCAAAAATTAACTTAACTAAGGTCCACTTGCGCAGATCTGGGTTAAAGTTAACCCCGAAATAAACGTTATCTCTTTCGTAAAATATATGAAGAATGTAAGGGATAACACATGGATAACACACCATTTAACCCGGTATTAACTTTAACCTGGATTTGCGTAAGTGGACCTAAGACAAATATCATACAGTTTTCTCAAAGAAAGTTGCTACCTAAGATTTGTGTGCATTACAATAATACTAAGATTGACCATGTTGACAATACTAAATTTTTAGGAATAATTATTGCCAATAAACGCAATTGGAAACATCACATTGAACAACTAAGTAAAAATATTAGCAATGGTTCTTTTGTGCTTTTGAAGTCAGCATCCACAATGAACACAGATGGAATTTTATCTTTTATTTTTATTTTATTAAATAAGGGGGCAAACGAGCAAACGAGTCACCTGATGGTAAGCAACTACCGTCGCCCATGGACACTCGCAACATCAGAAGAGCTGCAGGTGCGTTGCCGGCCTTGCTCTTTTCTTGAAGGTTTGCAGGTCGTATCGGTCCGGAAATACTGCTGGTGACAGTTTATTCCAGAGTTTTACAGTGCGCGGCAGAAAGTTACGCGAAAAACGCACTGTGGAAGACTGCCACTCATCAAGGTGATGAGGATGGTATGTTTTTCGCGTGGGACGATAGCGAAAAGTTGCAGGTGGTATGATTCCGAACAATTCCTCAGAGCACTCCCCGTGATACAACCGATAGAGGATTCAGAGTGAAGCTACATCTCGGCGTAATTCCAGGGGGTCCAAGCTGTTGGAAACACTATGGCAGTCAACAATTCAAGCAGCCCTTCGTTGGATACGATCCAGAGGGAGCAGTTGGTATTTTGGCGCCCCTGCCCAGAGATGAGAACAATATTCCATATGAGGCCGAACCTGCGCCTTGTAGAGTTGTAGGCGTTGGTCCGGACTGAAGTACTGTCTCGCTCTGTTAAGAACGCCAAGCTTCTTCGAGGCTAATTTGGCCTTAACCTCAAGATGATATCGGAACTGGACTTCGCTCGACATGTTGACGCCAAGTATCTCAATGCTAGGGGAGATGGTTAAAGATGTGCCTTCTAAACGAGGATAAACGACCATTGGTTACTTTTTAGTGGTGAACGCGCAGACTTGTGTCTTGGCGGGGTTGAATTGGACTAAGTTACGTCTACCCCATTCAGAGACCTTATCCAATGAATTCTCCACCTTAGACACAAGTTCGTTTCGACTCTCAGTGACATTTTGCCGAGAAATATTAGGGGAGCCGGTATACACTGCATCACCTGTACTATCATCCGCATAGCAATGAATGCCGTTGGTTTGTAACATGTCATTGATATGCAGTATGAATAGAGTAGGCGATAGCACACAGCCCTGAGGGACACCAGCATTAACAGACTGAGTTTCCGAGCATTCGCCGTCAACTACGACCTTTATGCTTCTGTCTGCTAAGAAACTAGTGACCCACTTACATAATTTCTCGGACAGCCCGTATGATGGAAGCTTTGATAGCAGCGCTTTATGCCAAGCCCGCAATGTCCAAACTAACAGCCAATGCCTCTCCCTTCGACTCAATTGCCTGAGCCCAACGATGAGTCAGGTATGCCAAGAGATCACTAGCCGAGCGACCCTTACGGAACCCGTATTGTTTGTCGCTTAGCAATCCCTGGCCGTCCAAGTATCGAAGAAGCTACCTGGCCACATCGGCAACAGAGATGGCAGTGTTGTCGGGATCATCCGGCGAGAAGCACACGTGCCCCCAAGGATAGGATGCAAAAAACGACCGTATCCCATCCCAGTCTGCTGACTTGTAGTGCCACACACGACGGTATTTAACAGCGCGCTATCTTAACACCGTCGTAAGTGGCACAGAACTCCTAACAAGGCAATGATCCGATGAACCAAGTGGTGCGGTTACGGATATTTGGTAGCCATCAGGATTTGAAGTCAGTAGGAGGTCCAACAAGGAAAGATTCTGACCATCCACATCTGGGATTCGCGTAGGCGTAGTAACCTGTTGTGTCAAGTCGTTCGCAAGGGCAAAGTTGCAGACAGATCTCCCCGCATGATCAGTTTTACTGGAATTGAGCCAGTCGGCGTGGTGGGCATTAAAGTCGCCAAGTATCTGCGGATGGGATCTGCTGCTGCACAAAATCTGAAGCAGCTTGCAGGTGCTCCAAGAGTCGGTCCGTCTCGGGGTCACCACTATGGGACCTATATAGGCACGCATAGACGCGAGGGTGGTCGTCGCAATCTATGCGGAGCCATAAGTTTGATAGGTCCATGACCTCAAGATTGCTAAGGCGGCGAGAGCTGATATCATCTCTGACATACACACACACCAGCTTTGGGTAGAAAGGAGTGCTCGAGGTAATACCCTGGGTGGGAAAGATATGATGTGTCACTCGAAGATGATATCTGCGTCTAGGTTAAAAAGAGCAAAGCCGGCTTTGCCGTCTCAAGGTGGTTATGGTCGGCATTAAGGTTGGAGTGTAATCCCCTGATATTACAATAGTCCATGTTTAATATCGAGGGGGTGCCTTTGTGTGTTTGCTCTTGCCCCGGGCAGATTGGAGCGCAGTTTTGCCCTCCCCAGAATACGAGGGGCAGCCTGGACGTCCACGCTCAGTTCCAGGGGTTCCTGAGCATGGGCGTCCAGAGAGGGATTCTCCAACGCAGTTGGTACCCTCCTGGTTGTTTTTCAACAAATTGTTTTTCAACTGCGGCATTTCTAGGGGGGTAGGGGATTGGGCCTCCGGTACTGCCTATCATTCTATCATTCTACGCTATGGTATGATATTGACTTACTTTTGTTTGCTTAGGCACTAGGTAGAAATACCATAAATTTAATATACCTAGCGGAATAGAGCAACAATCTCGAGCTGTCAAACGAAACCGAAATTGGTTTCATCTGTGTGTAAAAATATGTGTACGTATAAGTACACTTACACAAGCATGATTGAACATGATTTCTATGAGATTAAATGGAGAATGTTACTAGGTATGCCAAATTGCTTGAAATTTTGTCACAGTAAAGCCTGTATGTATACAAATACACTAGTTTTTGTTGCAGTCAAAAATACCTAGTAGTTTTGATTTTACAGGGATTCAAAGTTTCGAAAAATATCGATTCCCGCTAACAGTCCCGCGACCGCTTGTGACGTCATAGCACAATTCTGCCGCGCGGGCCCCATGCAATAAACGTGATTTTTTGCTCTATCTCAACAACGGCAACAGGTAGGCACTTGAAATTTTCACCAAGGTCTTAATTATATGTGTACTTTAATAATTAATAATAGTATTATAATAAAATAAAAAATTAAGGGGGGCCCCTATACATAAATCACAATTTTTGGCCTATTTTGCTCTATAAACTATATTCTCTATTTTAGACAGACGTGGGAGAGCCATGCTTCGGCACGAATGGGCCGCACGGGTTCTCACAGAATACCGGCGTGAAAAATCGCTTGCGCTTCGGTTCGCCGAGTGAGTGAGTTTACCGGAGGCCCAATCCCCTACCCTATTCCCTTTCCTACCCTCCCCTATTACCCTTTTCCCTCTTAAAAGGCCGGCAACGCACCTGCTGCAGCTCTTCTGATGCTGCGAGTGTCCATGGGCGACGGAAGTTCCTTTCCATCAGGTGACCCGTTTGCTCGTTTGCCCCCTTATTTCATAAAAAAATAAAAGAATAGAATGACCATAAGTATCTAATCTTACCAATCTTAAAAAAATAATAACATAGAGCTAAATGACTCCCGTATCATAATTAATTTATCGCGCGGGAACCGTATAGTTTTAAAGGTAAAAAGTATCCTAATTATCCTATATCCTTCTCCGGGACTCTAAGTACTTAGAGACCCGGAAAAGGATATAGGATATAAGCAATATATAGGATATAGGCCGTATATGGCATACCAAATTCCAGCTCAATCAGTTTGGTGGTTTGAGCGTAACAGACAGACACTTTCGCATTTATAATATAAATATGGATGCCAATTAATGATGAATAAAACTATTATTTATTTATTTATTTATTATGCATTAGATGATTCATTTTAAATACGTCGTATAACTTGTTCCAAAACACCTGCATGTCCATTGTCCATCCTACATTCCAAGCTGTCTGCTTCCCATCAGGTGACCCCCCACTCGTTCAGCCGGATGTTATTCTCAGGTAAGTTTTTGATAAATTTTGTGAATTTCGCTTTCTCGATTAACATACTATACCGGTCTCAGTCGGTCACTTTCACTGTGTGAGGTACCGTACCCTTATGTATACGGTACTATACCACAGATTAAGTTAAAATATTTTAAGTGACACCAGCTGTCATTTACCTTTTTAGTCTAGGAGCTATATAGAAAATGCTCGCATTGTATTCTGTTAACAATTGAACTGTTATAAAGACACAGAATTATTATAGATTCATCGGAAAACCTCTTGGAGACTCTCAGAATGATAATCTTCAACTGTTTATGAGTTTGAAGTTATATACTTCATACTCTGTTCACATTGAGTATGCAAAATACGATTCGCCCGACTAGGAACACCTGTCACTTGATTGTCAATCGCGGTTTGTTTTTGTTTTTTTTTTTATGAAATAAGGGGGCAAACGAGCAAACGGGTTACCTGATGGAAAGCAACTTCCGTCGCCCATGGACACTCGCAGCATCAGAAGAGCTGCAGGTGCGTTGCCGGCCTTTTAAGGGGTAATAGGGGAGGGTACGGAAGGGAATAGGGGAGGGTACGGAAGGAAATAGGGGAGGGTAGGGAAAGGAAAAGGGTAGGGGATTGGGCCTCCGGTAAACTCACTCACTCGGCGAAACACAGCGGAAGCGCTGTTTCACGCCGGTTTTCTGTGAGGACGTGGTATTTCTCTGGTCGAGCCGGCCCATTCGTGCCGAAGCATGGCTCTCCCACGTCAAAAAACAATGAAATGTTACAGTTATAATTCTTATATCTGGCTTGATGAGTGTAAAATCCCAATTCTCTACCCTATTCCCTTCCCTACCCTCCCCTATTACCCTATTCCCTCTTAAAAGGCAACGCACCTGCAGCTCTTCTGATGCTGCGAGTGTCCATGGGCGACGGAAGTTGCTTTCCATCAGGTGACCCGTTTGCTCGTTTGCACTTTTATTTCGTAAAAAAAAAACGTACAGTTCGTTACGAACAACAATAAAGATCAAAGTTTGTTTAAAGGTGCTCTCTCAACAGGAGCATTCGAGTGATGTAACATTATAGATTCGACTTTGAGCATTACACTACAATACTATCTGACGAGCATTCGCGTGTAATGTAACATTAACATTATAGATTCGACTTTGAGCATTACACTACAATACTATCTGACGAGCATTCGCGTGTAATGTAACATTATAGATAACTTTGAGCATTTCATAGCAAGTTGACTTCACTGTCAATGATGTTACAAGTCGTATCAAGATACTACACATTGTATCATTACAAGGTGCGCATTGTAATGCTCGGTTCTCCTCCCTCACTGATGTAATGCTCGACTCAGTAGGGCTACTACGAAACCGTTTTGAGACTCAAACAATCGGACGAGAATGCCGCGTCCTGCTCTAACAACGTCATTTCACGTTTGTAAGAGTAGGACGCAACATTCTCGTACGATTGTTTGAGTCTCAAAACCGTTTCGTGGTACGGGCCCTGTAACGTACGTTACATTACAAGCGAATGCTCCCGGTGTGCGAGCACCTTTATAGAAATACTATTTTACGTGGGTGATGGCAAAAAGATAGTAATAAAGATAGTAGTATAAGACATAACTACAAAGAAACAGAATTAACTATTAGCATACTGTCACATTAATTATTGTTAAAACTAACTATATAATTATTATTATAATTATTATAATACTCTTTTTCCGTCCTAGTTGTTATGCAGGTTATGGTAATCATGATATTTATCAAATTCTATAGGGTTAATGGTTTCAAAGAAATGTAAATTTTAATATAATAGCAATTATTAAGTAGTTACTAAGATAAATTTTAATGTAAAAAAAAACTTTCTTTTGTACAGATTCTATTGAAAATATATAATATCTTAAAAGGCCGGCAACTCACCTGCAGCTCTTCTGATGTTGCGAGTGTCCATGGGCGACGGTAGATGACGAGGGCAAACAAGCAAACGGGTCACCTGATGCTTACCATCAGGTGACCCGTTTGCTCGTTTGCCCGCTTATTTAATAAAAAAAAAACGTCTCTTTCTATACCTACCTAATGAAGAAGTGTCTTCTTTCTTGTTTTTTGGGAATAGTTCTTTAGCTGAGTTCAGACGCAACTTTGAGTATGAAAAATACATATTGGCATACCATTTAGTAATCTGTGTTATTGGCCATTTCTTTGACCTCACACACACTCAAAATTTCTTAAAAGTGCGGGAAGAGGCAACCGACATACAGACAGACAAACTTTCGCATGTATAATATTATTACAGATTTCTGTTTACCAAAACAGTGATAATAATTAAGAGTATTAAACCTATTTCATACGTGGGAGAGCCATGCTTCGGCACGAATGGGCCGGCTCGACCGGATAAATACCACGGAATTCTCACAGAAAACCGGCGTGAAACAGCGCTTGCGTTGTGTTTCGCCGAGTGAGTGAGTTTACCGGAGGCCCAATCCCCTAACCCCTACCCTATTCCCTTCCCTACCCTCAACTATTCCCTTCCCTTCCCTACCCTCCCCTATTACCCTATTCCCTCTTAAAAGGCCGGCAACGCACTTGCAGCTCTTCTGATGCTGCGAGTGTCCATGGGCGACGGAAGTTGCTTTCCATCAGGTGACCCGTTTGCTCGTTTGCCCCCTTATTTCATTAAAAAAAAATTGAAACTAAGAGTCCTATTACACAATAAACTTTCAACTAATTTTGTACATTGTAATTCTGTTTTCGTATTGCTTTCGTCGTTACGAAATTAGACTACCATCACGTACTGCTGTCCCGAAATAGATGTAACTTTGCATAATGATTGTTGATAAACAGTTTACTGTTTTTACCGATAGGCTTTAAAAGGCGCTTTCGTTTTTAAACCGTGAGAAAATTGGTAGAGTTTTAAGAACCATGGTCTTACAGTGATATATCATACGCCTCCGTGGTCCTGTAGTTTAGAGCACATGGCTCTTGATGAAAAGGTCGTGAGTTTGATTCCCGCGTTGGAAACATATTGTTATTTAATGTTTATGCCAAAGTTACTAGCTAAAAGCCGAGTTTTGTGAGGGCTCCCGTCCGTCCACACCTTGACTGACCGATGATAACACATAAACATGTTAATAAAAATTACTATGTTAAGCACAAATCAATAGACGTGATAGTTTTTTTCGTAAAGTGTACGTGGTATACGTGGGAGAGCCATGCTTCGGCACGAATGGGCCGGCTCGACCGGTGAAATACCACATTCTCACAGAAAACCGGCGTGAAACAGCGCCAGCGCTGTGTTTCGCCGAGTGAGTGAGTTTACTGGAGGCCCATTCCTCTACCCTATTCCCTTCCCTTCCCATCCCTACCCTCCCCTATTACCCTATTCCCTCTTAAAAGGCCGGCAACGCACCTGCAGCTCTTCTGATGCTGCGAGTGTCCATGGGCGACGGAAGTTGCTTTCCGTTTGCTCGTTTGCCCCCTTATTTCATAGGAAAAAAAAACAAATAATGTACAGGTTGTGGGATATACTAGGGCTCGCTTCGCTCGCCCTGACTAGATGACGCCCGCGCCCCCAACTCCGTTGCTCCAAAATTCGTATATTACGCAGGAACCGAACATTTTTCCGGGATAAAAAGAAGAGATAACAGACAGACAGACTGACAGACATACATACTTTTGCCTGATAATAATATTAGTATGACGCTACCTTACCGCTTAAATTGAGTTTTGACAGCTCCACACCACCCTTTTTTCCATACAAACGTTGTCCCCTGTTTCCTCCCTGGATAGTGCTAGTAGAGTTATAATTTTTTTCCTGAATATCTACGGCCAGTAATACAATGTCCCTATGTTTTCTTTTTTTCATAATTTAATTATTAAATAAGATATGAACGTTCAAAAACCCAAAAAAATGGCCAGATTTTCCGCTGTGTTCAAACATCCAGAAAACAGATTTGGCTAGATTATACAAAAAAAAAACATAGGAACACAGCTCAAGCCTTTCTTTAATCTTTAATGAAAAAAGTAATTAAATCGGTTAAGTTTTGGAGAAGGAATCAGGGGACAACGAATCGTTGATTTTCTGCAGTTGTCTCTATCGCGTTCTGCGGTATAGGCTTGAGGTATAGATAGCTATAGATATTACACGTACTTTTTTTTCATTTCTCTAGCCCCTGGTGTATCCTCTTAAAACCTGTATGACAGGAGAGCATAAGTCGGGCCCGCTAGTTTTAAGTACATGAAAATGTTTTTGTTCGGTTAGCATTTATATTTAATCTAAAATAGGAAAACCTGTAGGTCCAGTTTTAGTACTTATCTTGGTTACCAGTATTTAGGTCATCAAGATGTCCTATAACCAGTTCTTTAACCGGGTAACTTAACCGGTTGTTAAGTACTAATGTAATTTGTAGTTTCAGTAACTTTAATAACATATATGCTGGTAAGAGGGCTTGCGGATGCGTTGATACTTGATAGTCATAGAAGAATTATACGTTTATGTGTCATGTCTGTATGTTTTATACATCTCTCGAAATACGTGTACTTCGCAGGACTGTCCATTTTCCGGGAAAATAAATAGAAATTCTTATTTCTAATTATTTTCCTGGAAACCACGAACCAAAATTAATTTTTATTGATGAATTCTTATTCATCAATAAAAATTAATTTTGGTTTTTGAATTCTTCAAAAACTCGAGAACGGCTGGACCGATTTGGCTAATTTTAGTCTTAAAAAATTCGTGGAAGTCCACAGAAGGTTTGTATATGGATGGAAGTGAGTTCACTGGGTCATATAGTTTTTTCAATTTTGAAACAAACTTTTTAAGGATGAATCTTCGTATTAACTTTACCACCGGCTAGGAAACTGTGTTATTTTCAAATCCATACAAATATTAATGCGAAAGTGTGTCTGTCTGTATGGAGAAACTTTGAGTGAGGAAATGACATAGGATACTTTATATGCCATAAAAAAGTACAGTCCCCGCGCGATAAAATAATTTTTGAGCAACGTAGTTGCGGGCGCGCGTCATAACTATATTTATTCATTTTTAATGTAAATTTACCTTATCTATCTATAATATCATTAGTTTTAAAACATTCGCATATTCCACTATTGACTTTACATTCATATACGAGAGGTCAAGCGAGAATTCGATAAAAATGTAAATCGAAATTATCAGAGAAACGCTGCGCGCGCGCAGTAAAAGTTGATACGGGTGGGGGCGCGCGCCAGTCCATGTTGGTTGTTCTATAGTGGTGAACGTGTGGTGTGTGCTTTACAGCTGGATTAACAATAACCTCCTTTCGGAAGTCGGTTAACATGGATTGACGAGTGATTGGTGAGTCCAAAAAGATGATTTTTAGTTGTGATCTGTCAAGATGTTTGCTTTTAAATTTTTCCGTTAAAGTTTAGTTGGGTGTTTAAGGCCGATATAAATAGCCAGTACTCAAGATGCATCTCGGTCTCAAGACACGGTTCAGACTCTGTGATTGGTTGGCTGTCAAAATTTGAACCAATCATAGAGCCGAACCGCATCTTGAGACCGAGATGCATCTTGAGTTCCGACTATTTATACCGATCTAAGTGTCTAAACACACTAGGCCGAAGTTACGCGGCGTAAATTCCGCATGAATCCGCCTGCAATGTATTTTAAATTACCAATGACACACTATTCCCTCGCGTTCCGTCCGTATTTTGTATGTATGTACTAAGGGTGTTTTAAGTAGTTTGAATTCGGGTGTTCGCAGTGAGTCTTTAGTGCATATGATATAGGCATTATTTCAAAGTGGTCTAAAGTCCACGCACTTTTTTCCCAAAATGAGTCCAATGGTTTTCGAAATGTGCTAAAACGAATGCGACAACCGGAAAAGTGATAGAAAATACTGAAAACTAGCTGTACCCCGCGGTTTTATGAGACAATGTTCCGCAGTAAAATATAGCCTATATGTGTTGATTCGATGCGGGTCCCAAGACAGCTTTAGCAGGTCCCTCGGGCTCCCTGAGGTCGTATCAAAGAGTTATCGTGGTTGAGTACCGCTGTCGATCCTAGCGACACAGGAGATACAGCGGTGGGTGTGGTGGGCCAAAACCCGATTTAAAAAAAACCGGATGTCAGCTAACTTCATGCCAAATTTTATCGAAGAAGTAACAAACATACAAACTCACAAACTTTCGCCTTTATAATATTAGTATGGATAATGTAAACGCGTATGGAACACGGATATAGTTTTAGAAACCATTTCTATGTCACGTCCATGTCATGGGCATCGTGACGTCATAATGTCATTGACTGCTAATCACTTCTGTCACACTTCGAGAAAGTTACGACTGTTTGCTTCACTTTACGGAATACCCACAAAACCTTATCAATAATATGCTTGTTCCTCACGGGGAACGTATTCGAGTGACAAAAGCAGCCGGCGGGGCTAAAATGGTCGCTTTGAAGAATCATGACATGAATCATAATATGATTCATTTTTCTAAAATTGCAAAATGCAACACTGCTTGCAATTCATTTCTGTATTTGTGTACTGATTTGACATTTGTCAGTTTGACAGTTTTGACAATTCACTTGCTGAATTGATTGAGAGGAATTGCTAAATGTGACCATTTTAGCCCCGCGGATTTCTTGCCAACGTTATTAATCTTTATCTGTGACAATTTTCATTGAAATCGGTACGATACTTTCTGAGCTTAAGGGCCTGTTTCACCGCTTCCTGATAAGGCTATCCACCACTTAATTTGACAGATGGAGTATGGAAAATCTGTCAAATAACCCTATCGGGCACCTTATCAGGAAGCGGTGAAACAGGCCATGAGACTACTTAACAACGCCCGCAAATCCATTAAAGGTAAAGGTTGGGAAACCTACCCCAAGATTGATGGAGAGCGGAGGTGAGGGGGAGTGGGGAGGAGGGTAAACACCTCCCCGTACCAAATCCACACTGAGAAACCCCCCAGTTTTGGAGCTACTCCCCTTTTGAAATTTTCGGAATTCTGAGACGTGTTTTGTGACGGTCGCCGGCTGCTGCCGCAGCACAGTCACAGTTCTAACCTAACCTACTTTTGGACTTTCTGGATTGTGTTTGTTTTTGTTTTGGCGGGGGGCTGCGTCCCCCGATCCCCCTTTCGGGCGGGCAGCGCTACCCCCCCGGCCCCCCGCTTCGGTAGGTACGGAGGCACTCCCTAGTAAATACACATAAGTGTAGGTATTAAGTTACACATAAACACCAGAAAACAGATGACCTTATCGAACAAGATTACGAAAATTTCAAATGTAAATTTCTCCTAAATGGGGGGTGGGGGTGGGGGGGTTTCCGGGGGTGAAAGTAGCACGAGGAAGTTTTTCTGACCCAAAATATTCTTCCTCAACCCATGTGATCACCAAAAAATTGGGGTAGGTTTCTGAACCTAAAACCTGAAGCCCCATTAAATTTCAGCAAAATCGGTTCAGCGGTTTGGGCGTGAAGAGGTAACAGACTGACAGAACACTTTCGCATTCATGATATTATTAGTAAAGATGATACCGATAATAATATTTAATTACAAATAAACCTCTTGAATGAAACACCTCGCCTTTCACTGTTTCTTCTTTGTAGACATTCTAGTTCAAACATCACTTTGTTGCACCCTGAGTTATTGTTTTCTCTATCGTTCCTCGTACTTATGAAAGAGAAGGCATTACAGGCGGTAACACAGACTGGCGCTAATAGGTCTTAGTGATAATATGCACGCCGGTTTCATTAAAACCTGGCCAGTTACACAAAAATATTTTATAGTGCTTAAGTGTGTGCGCAATACACAAAAGCACCCTCTATCCATTTACACTCATAACCCAGTGGGACGACCGACACGACTGGCGAGAGATCAGGCGCAGGACCGACTTTTTACATGCCCATCCGACGCATGCATCATCTTACTTGTCAGACAATCAGGTGATCAGTCTGCATTGTCCTAACCAAACTGGAAATAACATGTTTCCAACGCGTGAATCGAACCCACGACCTCCGAGTCAAGAGCCACACTCTAAGCCACTGGCCAAGGCCTCATTACAATGTTTAAACCACAATACAACAAAAGCCAGTTTTGGTTTTGGTTTAGCGTAATTGTTATTATCATTGTGGCCATCATAATTATTGTCATTATAACGTCAAGAATAAGCAGCGCTTTCTCATAAAGTTCTGAAATTGTTGGCTAGATTTGCTCAAGGTCTAATCAAATCCCGGCAACGCACCTGCAGCTCTTCTGATGTTGCGAGTGTCCATGGGCGACGGTAGCTGCTTTCCATCTGGTGATCCGTTTGCTCGTTTGCCCGCTTATTTCATTAAAAAAGAATTCAGCACCTCTAGCCAAATTCTTTGAATATGCAGATATCTTATTCTATTACCTATAAAGAAGCCTTATCTATACTAATATTATAAATGCGAAAGTGTGTCTGTCTGTTTGTGTGTAAACTTTACGCCCAAACCGCTAAACAGATTTTTCTGGCTATGGTCTTTGAGTCCCAGGAAAGGACATAGGTTATCTATTATAAAAGTGTTAACTTCGTTAACCTATTTAGAAATAAATATTTTGATTTTAGATTTTGATTTTATCCCGGAAAAATGTACGGTTTTTTTTAATGAAATAAGGGGGCAAACGAGCAAACGGGTCACCTGATGGAAAGCAACTTCCGTCGCCCATGGACACTCGCAGCATCAGCTGCAGGTGCGTTGCCGGCCTTTTAAGAGGGAATAGGGTAATAGGGGAGGTTAGGGAAGGGAATAGGGGAGGGTAGGGAAGGGAATAGGGTAGGGGATTGGGCCTCCGGTAAACTCACTCACTCGGCGAAACACAGCGCAAGCGCTGTTTCACGCCGGTTTTCTGTGAGCCCGTGGTATTTCTCCGGTCGAGCCGGCCCATTCGTGCCGAAGCATGGCTCTCCCACGTACGCGCGATAACTGAATTTTGGCGCTACAGAGTTGTAATAGTCATCTACTTGATTACATAAAACTGTAATATCCTTGTTTAATTATATTATGATTAATCAAACATATCCGCACTTTCACACCACAATAGGAAATTATGTCATGAGTCAGCTGGATTCAGTATTATATTCTTTGGCAGAATGGATTCCGAGAGATTTCGGTATCTGCTGACATCACTTCTGTGATATATGGCCAACGGTTAAGCGATTTAAAATAGCTCTAACTCTTTCTGGATATTTCATCGTGATAAATCATACAAGACGTTTCCGCGGTAACTTTAATAATAATAATAAATAAAAAAACTGTGCATGTTCTCGCACGAAAGGATCATGTGACCTTCCCCACAGTCTGCTCTATATCTGTGCTAAATTACATAGAAATCTGCCCAGTAGTTCGTGAGATTAGTGCGTTACAAACAATTTTTTTGCTTTATTAAGAAGGATTTAATAACTTTAGGTTTTTTAAGCTTCACTGAAAGGTAATGGTAGTAAGTTTGCTTATAAAACTTCTTGAGTGACTTGTGTTTTATTGTGTCGGAGAAAAAACTTGTCGATTTTGGTGATATTCTGAACAGGAAATGAAGAACCGGCTTCGATCGATACGTTTACAATCACACTGTCCTGCTTTCTACTTTTGGCTCGAGTATTCTAGTATACGTCATATAATAGTAGCATTAGCAACTCCGTTGCGCCAAAATTCGTTTATTGTACGGGAACCGTACATTTTTCCAGGATAAAAAGTGACGTCCTATGTCTTTTCCCGGGACTTAATTTTTTTTTTTTAATGAAATAAGGGGGCAAACGAGCAAACGGGTCACCTGATGGAAAGCAACTTCCGTCGCCCATGGACACTCGCAGCATCAGAAGAGCTGCAGGTGCGTTGCCGGCCTTTTAAGAGGGAATAGGGTAATAGGGGAGGGTAGGGATGGGAAGGGAATTGGGGAGGGTAGTGAAGGGAATAGGGTAGGGGATTGGGCCTCCGGTAAACTCACTCACTCGGCGAAACACAGCGCAAGCGCTGTTTCACGCCGGTTTTCTGTGAGAACGTGGTATTTCTCCGGCCGATCCGACCCATTCGGCCGTGCCGAAGCATGGCTCTCCCACGTATAATGTTTTAAAGTAAAAACGAGTAAAAACCAATTTTGCTGGGTACGGACCTCCGTACCCAGCAAAATTGGTTCAGCCGCAAGCCTGCTGGCCCTTAGACAAGATGTTTATAGTTTATTTAAAGAATCGCCGATGTATGAAACTAACTTAAGCGTTCGATAAAATTAAGTCAATATTCGACTTATGTTATGTCATTTCCATACATTTTAATCGGCGATTCCATAAGAAGCAATGAAGAAAACGTCTTGGCTAGGGGATCACATGCTGTAGGGTAAAAGGATGTAATGACGTCATAGGTATCATGACACACCTATGTCAGCTTTTCTCATGTCGATGCCAAGTGTCGTGTCACCTAGAAAGCTGAAAGTAAAATGTTTGAGTAGCGCCTAGATTTGCAAATATAGGAGTGTTAGTCATTTTAAAGATACAGGTAAAAAATCTGCATAAAAAATTTCAGCAAAATCGGTTAAGACTTAAGGTGCTCCCTCTACGGAGATGCCGTAATTTACCGTATTTAAGGCTTTATAAACTCACTTGATGACCCTCGCAACTCCATCGCGCCAAAACTCGTTTATCGCGTGGGAACCGTGCATTTTTCTGGGATGAAAAGTATCCTATGTCCTTTCCCGGGACTCAAGGAATCTCCACGCCAAATTTCAGCAAAATCGGTTCAGCGGTTTGGGCGTGAAGAGGTAACAGACAGACAGGCAGACACACTTTCGCATTTATAATGTTAGTATGGATTAAGTAGAAGAAAGCTAGTGAATTTTTTCTTTATTAGGCTCATTACTCATGTTAGACTAGATTTTGTTCGCATCTTTGTTGTATGAATTATTGGTTGATTGCCCCAGATTTACACATTTTTTGATGAAAATGGCAGACAAGCCGCGAATAAATAGACAAAAACATTTTAGCATTTCTATTATAGGTTGGGCCATCACCTTAATGACTGGCTGTCGCCGGTCAAGCACAAAAAAAACCCCGGAAATTTAGCCGAAATGTAGTTATTTCCCCGGACACCTTTTAAAAGTATTAAAGATTATGTCTTGCAAATTTTTGATAAAACATCTTTATTTTCCAACAATTTTTTAAATAATTTTACTAACCTAAGTCCTTGAAATCGTACTTGATTTTGATCTGAGAAGAAACCGTGTGGATTTTTCTCAACAAAATCAAAAGTGTCCGGATTTCACACGGGCACTTTTCTAAAATCCGGACGGTCCCCGGACGCCCTTGAAACTAGGACAAATCCGGGTAAATCCCGACGGATGGCAGCCCTAATGTGATGCTAATGTAGAGGTATCAGGTAAGTACATATTAATATCTTTGCACAACGACTAACGAGATTACAGCTCTAAAGCTAAACGAATACTCAACATTTTTAATCGATTTTCTGCGCTAATCGGTAATGCAAATACTTTTTAACCAAATTTAAAAAAAAAGGAGGAGGTTATATAATCGGCTGTGGATATATTTATAAGATAGGATACTAATAAAATGACAAATTGTATCTATCCAAACGATTAGCTTCTCAAACTTTCACATATTAATATTAATCCTAATAAAGTTATCATAATTTTAAGTTAATTTCACTTTTATCCATAGGAAAATGTTTTTACTATAATTTATAACGTTACAAGAACAAGAGTAAAATAATCAGAGCGAAGAAAGTGCATATGTGTGTATGTGGACTGTGTGCATGAAAAGTGGAATGATGCAAATATTTAAGGTACTTAAATAAATGAGCGTCCGTGGCCCAATGGGTAGACCTTTGGTTCGCACTCTTAGAGGGTGCAGGTTCGAACCCGGGTGGAGGCGTGTACCTATGAGACATTTTCTGATCTCAAGTACATAATACGGACGCTCGTACGGTGAAGGAAAACATCGTGAGGAAACCCGCACATAGTTTGTCCCAGACGTATTGACTAGTTCTTTCCTCTGGGCTAGGCCGACTATGATGCGAGAATGCCGTATGCGCCTGGGCAACCATACGGACGTTTAAAAATCTTGTCCCAGGCACTACAGTACTTGAGTAGTGGTTACTTCGCTCTGAAAAATACTGTATAAATAAAGGCCTAGTTTTTTTTTTTAAATAAATAAAATAATAAACTTTGTTTTGTCTTAATTTTATATGTATATTATATTTATGGGTTACTATCTACGAATAATAAAAATAGGCCAAGTACGAGTCGGACTCGCGCATGAAGGGTTCCGATACAGAGCAAAAATAGGCTAAAAATTGTGTTTTGTAAAAAATTGTTTAACACGCCCCTGTTAAGCCGGTAAGGATGAAACATCTTCCTGCACCTTGGCTTTCAGACGAGCTTAAGGCACTGATCAAGGCTAAGCATGCAGCAAAAGCTAAATTTAAAAGAAGGAACACCGAGGAACTTCGTAATAAATATATTAAAATACGCAACCGATGTAACACATTATGCCGTGATGCCCAGCGGCGTCACATCCACAGCTCAATCGAGAACGGTGATCCAGCTAAAACCTGTAAATTTCTAAAGTCTCTCGGTGTGGGGCGTTCTGAAACACAGGATTGTAATACCATTGATCTTAACCTTCTAAATCAGCATTTTACCTCTTCCTCTAACCTTGACCCTCATATTAAATCACGCACTTTGCAATTCTTATCCTCTTTACCTTCTCCCAACTTTGAACCTTTTCTTACTGCCCCCGTCACCGAAACTGAGATTAAAAGGCATATAATGTCCATCACTTCGAATGCAGTCGGTGACGACGGCATTAGTCGGAGTATGATCATTCCCATTTTAGACATCATTTTACCAATACTTACTCACATATTTAATACCTGTTTAGAGTCCTTTACCTTCCCCGATGTCTGGAAAACAGCCTATATTATTCCTTTACCTAAATCTTCCCGTCCCAAAACTCCATCTGATTTCCGACCTATCTCAATCCTACCCTATTTATCCAAAGTACTGGAGAGGATAATCCATCACCAGCTCACACAATATGTCTCGCGCAATAGTCTGCTTACTCCGTTACAGTCAGGCTTTCGTATTGGCCATAGCACAACAACTGCTCTTATAAAAGTTGCTGATGATATTCGGTTAGGAATGGATCAAAAAAAGCTCACTTTACTCACATTGCTGGACTTTAGTAATGCTTTTAGCTCTATTGACCACGATATTCTTTTAAGTCGACTTGCTTCGTGTAACCTTTCGCCATCGGTAATTTGTTTGCTTCGAAGCTACCTAGTAGGAAGACGACAAAGAGTTAAATTATCTGATGGCTTTTCTGACTTGAGTAATATTTCGGGCGGTGTTCCGCAGGGTGGAGTGCTGTCGCCACTTTTATTCACTTTATTCATCAATTCCATAATAGCTTCAATTAGTTCTTTTTATCACCTGTATGCAGATGACCTACAAATATACATCCAGTCAGAATTGAGCGGTCTTCATACAGCCATCAGTAATCTGAATAAAGATTTGTCGACGATCTGTGACTGGAGTAGGAACTATGGACTTTTTATTAATCCCGCAAAAACCCAATTAATCCTAATCGGCAGCCCGGGACTAGACTCTAGGGTTGAAAAATCTCGGCGTAGCGTTCGATGAAAATTTTTCTTGGTCGCCACAACTTCAAAATGTTAGTAAAAAAGTTTTTTCTACCTGGCATTCCTTAAAACGTCTCAGGTACGTTCTTCCTACATAAACCAAAGTAGTATTAGCTCAATCCCTGTTTCTCTCCCTTCTAGATTATGCTGATGCTTGCTACACCAACCTAACTGAAGATCAACTTAACAAGCTTGAGCGCCTCCAAAATCTTTCGCTGAGGTTCATATTCGGCTTACGTAAATATGACCATATCACTGAATACCGTCTCAAGCTTAAGTGGCTCCCAATCCGTTATCGCCGTGATTTTCGCATACTCTCCTTACTATACAAGATTTTATTCGACTCCTATTACCCTAGTTATTTAAAAAACAATTATATGTTCCACAATTATGATAGGCAAGATCTCCGCTCCCATTCAAAACTCCTCCTCAACATTCCCATCCATCAAACAAAATATTTTCATTCCTCCTTTACTGTCAAGTCCATTGTACTTTGGAACTCCTTACCTATTCATATTAGGCATGCGAAAACGTTAAACCACTTTAAGTCGTTACTTTTCAATTACTATTTTAATTCATCAATCGTCAGTCAACAATAATTATTAATTTCATTTAAATATTCCTTTTATATGACCACTTATTTTGTATATATTATAAAATATAATATCATTATTGTAAGTATTTAATTTTATGTAAGTATTGTATATTATGTAATAATATGTATGTATTATACTTACTATATTTAATATATGTTATTGAATATTGTAATATTTATTGAATATAATATATTTTATGTAATATGATTAGTCAATTGTTGTCAAAGTGTTTATACTTTTGCACATCACCGTTTTCCTAAGTTTTTCATCTTAAAAACGCGAAGGTTGCCTGGAAGATATTGCTTTAAAGTAATAAGGCCGCCTTTGTGTGCAGTTCAGTTAATTATATTATACCTATTTGTATTTGTAATGTTATCAATAATATGTGCACAATAAAGTATATTATTATTATTATTTTTTTTTTTTTTTGTATGGGAGCCCCCCTTAAATTTTTATTTCACTATAATATTATTATTAAATATTAAAGTACACATATAAAAAAAGAATATGTAAAAAATTCAAGTGCCTACCTCTTGCCATTATTGATATAGAGCGAAAAAGGCCGAAAAAATCACGTTTGTTGTATGGGAGCCCCCCTAAATATTAATTTTATTTTGTTTTCAATATTTGTTGTTATAGCAGCAACAGATATACCTAATCTGTGAAAATTTCAGTTTCGTTTCAACCTGTATTATTTTGTTCTTTTTTTCATAAATCCAGTCTGGTCCCAAACAACAAAATTGTATTGTCATAAATTGATGCAACCAGCAACAAGGTGAAAATTGCGCTATACCTAGGCACTAGCTAGGCAGACTAGTGAAGTCTAGAAACCAGTCGTATCTAGGTCATTGACTTGAGTACTATTATTAAAAGTCTACTGCGGACGGTCAATGCCTCATAATATGCGTTCGTGTTAAGTATGAGGTGAGTTCTCAATTCTTTAGACTACTAGCTGACCCCAGTTTTGCCGTATAAATTATTTCTCGTATCAATATAAAAAGTAGACAAAAACCTATTCTCAGGCCTAACGAATGTAGTTTAAACATACAAAAATTAAAATCGGTTAAGCCGTTTTGGAGGAGTTCCCGGACAAACAATGTGACACGAGAATTTTTAGGTTTGATCCATACTAATATTATAAATGCGAAAGACTGTTACCTCTTCACGCCCAAACCACTAAAGCGATTTTGCTGAAATTCGGTATGGAAATACTTAGAGTCCCGGGAATGGACATAGGATACTTTTATCCCGGAAAAATGTATGGTTTTCACACAATAAACGAATTTTGGCGTAACTAAATTTTGGCAAAGTCATGTCTCTGGGGCTCTTGTCCATACAAATCACAAAAAAAATACTCTTTCTGCGCTGTCACTTTCACACTGAACTATAATATAATATGGGACACTGTAACACATCCACGGGCGTAGCCAGGTTTTAGTATCAGGGAGGTCCTGTCCTTATTTTAAATTTTAATTTTATGAATGTTAGTATCTTAACTTTTCATGAACCCCATAACCCTCCCCCTGGCTACGCCTGTGTACACATCCTTAAAAGTATGATCACTTAGTTTTGTTACACTCTGTATAAGGCAGTACAACTAATAAATTATTATATATATCTATTCTTCTAATATTTTTTCCTTAAATATCTTAGTTATCTTATATACAGTGTGTAACAAAAATAAGTGATAATACTTTAGGGTGTGTACGTGTTCCTTGTAGAGAGTTCACTGTGAAAGTAGCAGCGCTGAAAGACGAAAAAAATTTTTCACTTTTGTATGGGGAAGGGCCCGAGCGTCACGAGTTTCCCCATACAAAAATGAAAAAAAAATTTGGTCTTTCAGCGCTGCTACTTTCACAGTGAACTCTCTAAGAGGAAGACGTACACACCCTAAAGTGTTATCACTTATTTTTGTTACATCCTGTATATAAAATTCTCGTGTCACAATGTTAGTCCCCGTACTCCTCCGAAACGGCTTTACTGATTTTAACCAAATTTTATATGCATATTCAGTAGGTCTGAGAATCGGCTACTGGGTACTTTTTATTTTGATAAGTGCATTTGTTGAATAAATAATAGTAAATTATTATAACTGGCGACCATTGTTTGTGCGACGGGATAGCGATGGACGTTGCCATGGTGCCGTACTTATTTAGTCACTTCAATAAAATAATATGGGCGAAATACTTTATATGGCAAAACAACGTTTGCCGGGTCAGCTAGTTATTATCTAAATCTTTTTTGTTACATAGTATGAGAATGTGAATGATATCGTTACATAATTTTCGTGAACAATACATTACAAAATATAATGTTCTTTCTTTTACATAAGTGTACCAATTCACATTGGAATAGAATACATTTTTTATTATGCAATTTATTTTTGTAAATTCGCGAGGAAGTTGCTTATCGCGCGGTAACCGTGCATTTTAATATAGCCTCGTTTAGAACTAAGTGTCTGCAATATCCATTTTGACTTTTAACAATCTTTCAGTTTTATAAGAAAGTCAGTTAAAAAATAAAACATTACCAAATTAACGTCTATTTTATATTATAACCACTATACTGTACTCGGCGAATCATGGCGGTAGCGGTCATTAGCTTTGTTCACACTGTGCACTTTCATCTTCAATTTTCATCATCAACTTTCATATTGGCGCATTCATTAATTGAATGCGTCAAGAAACGCAACGCCAATATTGTCATATTTGAAGTTTTGGATACGGTCAGAGGGCATGCCTCACGTTCGCTGTTGACTGCGCTATGACGCATGCCCTTGACGAACAGAAAAAGGCACAGTGTGGACAAAGCTATTGACTCCCTGACAAAAATCTTGTCATTTTCCATACCGCGATTGACAATGGACTAAGAACATCTGACGCTTCATTGTGTCAATGACCGCTACCACCATGTTTCGCCGAGTACGCTATAAATAACATAAACCAAATAACAATATACCTTTGACTTCCGTCGTTTCTTTGAATTACGCGTACAATTATACTATGGTATCATTTTGTTATGGTACCTGGCTTCCTTCACAATATATTTCCCTAATCAATTTGATTGAAGGGCTCTTGAAGGGCTGCTTTATCCTATTTACTGGAGCGTAAATAATTAAGTATAATTTATCACTTATATACTCAAAGTGGTATGCATAATACAAGCCTTTGAAACACCTTGCTGGCATGAAGCCAACCTTTGAAGATTTCATCTGATGCCTCATTATTAACTACTAGCTGTCCCGGCAAACGTTGTTTGCCATAAAATGATTTTCCCTGTTTTCCTGCTTTTCTCTTGAAGCCTTTTTCTGATTTTTTTTCTATAGACCTTACGGAGCCCGATACCTTTCGAAAAACATGCCAAACCGTGGAAATCGGTTCGTGCGTTCTGGAGTTATAGCGTTAGGAAGGAAAACCCGACCTATTTTTTATATATTAGAAGATTATTAATTTAATAATTAGTTAATTAGTAATTATGTTACACAATAATTGAAGCAATGTTATTTTAAATAAATGTGTGTTATTTTATAATAATAATAGCTCCCACACCGGTTTCGGTGACGGTGGCCGGTTTCATTGAAACCAGGCCAGCTACGCAGGAGTAATTTTTATAGTGCCCAAGTGTGTGCGCAGTACACAAGAGCACTCTCTATTCCTTTACTATCATAACCCAGTGGGACGGACGACCGACACGACTGGCGAGAGATCAGGCGCAGGACCGACTTTTTGCATGCCCATCCGACGCATGGATCATCTTACTTGTCAGACAATCAGGTGATCAGCCTGCATTGTCCTAACCAAACTTGGAAATAACATGTTTCCAACGCGGGAATCGAACCCACGACCTCCGAGTCAAGAGCCGTGCTCTATACCACTAGACCACGGAGGTGTCAATTGTTGTTATTATATATATTGTTATTTTATATAAACCATGATGACGCAAATCGTAAATTTTTCCGGGATAAAAGTTATCCTATGTTTCCGGGAGTCAAAGTATCTCTATACATTCAACAAAATCGAATTGTGTTGTGGGTGTGAACAGTAAACAGACAAACACATTCTGGCATTTATATTAGTACCTGGATGACCGAGCTTTGCTCGGTATAGCAAACACTCATTGACTTCGTGTTACTTAATAACGCCATCTGCTGGTCGTTAAAACAATTAGTTGCTTACAAAATAGTATTGTTATTCGCCAATAGGAACGGGAACAGGAAGAGTCATATTTTTTAGTTTATCGATTATCGATAAAACACGAATAAAAAGACATTTTCTGAAAATGATTCCTAGCTAAATCGATTTATCGCCCCCGAAACCCCCTATATACTAAATTTCATGAAAATCGTTGGAGCCGATTCCGAGATTCCAATTATATATATATATATACAAGAATTGCTCGTTTAAAGATATAAGATTAGTATGGCTGCGAATGTCTGTTTATCACGAGGTGAGTTTCCCACGCGATAAATTAATTTCTGAACGAAATTGCGGTTTTAGAATTATTATAAATGCGAAAGTGTGTCTGTCCATTACTTTACGTTTTTAAACGGGTAAAGCAGACTATCCAAAGTGGGCGATAACGCCCATAAGTGGGCCCACAAGGGGGGCGCTACAGGGTGTGGGACCCAGAAAAAAATGGGGGCATTGTGTAGAGGCTTGGGGGTAGTTTATTTCATCTGGATGCATTTTAAATTGAAACAGAGGGAGCGCTAAAACATAATTTGTTCTAAAAGTGGGCAGTAGACGAAATAAGTTTGGGAACCTCTGGGCTAAAGCGATTTTGATGTTCAGTATAGAGATACTTTACAGCCATCCAGGGATATTTAATGATAATCAATAAAATTAATGATTTTATTTATTCTTTCCTTCTCGCACACCTAAACAATTTTGTTTCTGACTGGTAAAAAATGCCATTTGGCATTAAGTCCGCCTATGCACCAACATTGTGCAAAAAGTATAAATAAATAATAAACAGTTTAATTTCTCTGAGTGCCATTAGGCATCCATTACACGCTCGTACGAGCGACAGTCAATTCCGTCAATCATGAATTATGTTTAACTGATGGTGACTGATGGACTGACGAATGGTATTAGACGGTCACTCAATTCTCTTCAGTTTTATGTCAGTCAAAGTCAAAATTACCACGTTCTCACAGAAAACCGGCGTGAAACAGCACTTGCGCTGTGTTTCGCAGAATGAGTGAGTTTACCGGAGGCCCAATCCCCTACCCTATTCCCATCCCTACCCTCCCCTATTCCCTTCCCTTCCCATCCCTACCCTCCCCTGTTACTCTATTCCCTCTTAAAAGGCCGGCAACGCACCTGCAGCTCTTCTGATGCTGCGAGTGTCCATGGGCGACGGAAGTTGCTTTCCATCAGGTGACCCGTTTGCTCGTTTGCCCCCTTATTTCATTTAAAAAAATCAAAGGTTTCTAATTTTTTCCTATTTTGTCAGATGTGACAACACTCACTCAAAATTTGTCACTGATGGTTGCATGAAGCATAAATCAAAATATCCAGATTTTCGTCAATCAACTTCATGCAACCGTCTGTCACGCTCTTAGACGGTAGGTTATCCATCAGTTACAGCCATGACTGTGGTAAAACTGACAGCAAAACCCACCGTGTAATGGATGCCTTAGAGTTTTAAACGTAAACATAGCAACATAGTTGGCCTATTCCAGAGGAATGAGCAGGTCAATACGTCTGGGACCAACCACGTGCACCTGCATGCCTCGATTGCTTCACTGTACGAGCGTCCGTATTATGTACTTGAGATCTGAAAATGTCTCAATACTCGCCTCCACCCGGGATCAAACCTGCACCCTCTCGAATGAGAGCCAAAAGTCTACCCACTAGGCCACCGACGCTTATTTTAACATAAGCCACATATAAATATTAGAAAGTATATATTTGATAGTCTAGTGAGGAATGTAGTGTGATTTATAACTTGGCACACTTGGCCAGTTTGACTAAAATTTGAGAATCCATTTTGTTTTTGTGCCACTTTCTACATGCTCATATTGTGACTGGCTTTTGCCCGCTATTTCGACCGCCTAAACCCAAAAAAAAGCAAATTAATTAATTTATGAATACGCTATAAATGTATGGAAGCATAATAAAATAAGAAACGAAACCTTTAACTTTTAAGTCAATCTTAATCATATTATACGCGTCTCTCAAAAATTCACTAAATATTATGTTTCGGCATTATAGATCTATTGTAAAAAAAAAATTAGAACATATTGTTTTTTTTTTTAATATTGAATTTCCTTTGTATATGACTGTTTGATGCCAAAATAAATGAAAAAAAAGAAAATAAACCTAACTTATAGTTGAAGTGGTGATTCGAGGCGGAAGGACTTATTGACCTTTGTAACCCTTTTTACGAAAAATGGGGAAACGTAGGTGCATGAAAATTTGCACAGTTATAGCTTATATGATGAAGGAGTGCATCGAGCTAATATTATTTTGAAATTATGCTTTTGTCATACATTTTTTTAACAAATAAAACATTACACACACTATAACACACACACATGAGAAATGACAGATTTTTGAGTGACAAGCCTATACTTACGAATTATACTCTTTTATTCATGGTTGAAGTCTGTTGTCAACAAGGTGACAAATTGAAATTCATAGACATAATATATACTGTCGTCTTCTTGACTGTCGTAAATGGATTATAATTTTTTTATTGAATCTAAGATACTATTAGACATTGCTTACACGGCCAGTTTGAGATCAGCTAAGTCCCAGAGACAAGAGTTGAAAAAAATATGATAGTCAATATTTTTTACAAAATATAGGAAGTAGGTACACGAGGTAGTAGTCCTAATGTCGTTGAAACTAAGGTCGAATTTCGACCATTGGGCGATCTCTAGTTAATATTAATTCTGAACTCTAAGGTAGGGAACTCAGTTTGAATCCGTGTTGTAAGCTATGTACTAGAGTTTTCGCCCTCGAAATCTCTATTTCGTTTTACAAATAAAACCTCTCGACTCTAGAGCCCCAAGATTCTTTTTGGTCGATTTATTTCTCTTGTAGCTGACTTTCCGCGTCCTTAAACCACGATTGGGTAAATTTATTCGTGAATAAACGGTCAGTGAGCCCTTAGGATGTGTTTACATGATGGGCAAACACAGCGCGTATTTGTAAAGTAGCTCAAACCTGCAAATATATTAAACACGATGCAGTAAATTATGGTTTTATAAGATAGCAAATATACATAAAATAACAAAGTAAGAAACTAGTATTGTACTATGACGCTATTTTGTAAGTATTGTTATAAGAAGGAACCAGTGTTATTTGTCTTTAGAAAGAAAGACTGAGAAAATGACTGTTATAGTGTTTAATATTTATGTTGCTTAATAATAACTCATTTTTAAATTAAAATAAATATTTATAGTTTACCACCGTATCACACTTTTTTCCTATAATAAATTCGTATCAATAGTGAGAAGCATCTATAATAATTATTATGATTTATGAGTAAATCTCCCTTTTCTAGACACAATATTATAATAGGTATTATGGTACATTATTATTGGTCAGACACACAGATCGAGAAATCCTGAGAAATGAGCATGATATTGCTATTTGCTACGTAATTAAATATTAATAAGGTTTCATACACTTGACATCCATACTAATATTTTAAATGCGACAGTTTGTCTGTCTGTCTGTCTGTTACTTCTTCACGCCCAAACCGCTGAATCAATTTTGCTGAATTTTAGTATGGAGATGCTTTGAATCCCAGGAAAGAACCTATTATTAGGATACTGTTTCACGCCGGTTTTCTGTGAGCCCATGGTATTTCTCCGGTCGAGCCGGCCCATTCGTGCCGAAGCATGACTCTACCACAGTGTACACGCACCTTACGTTTACGCAGCTGAGATTATTCCGTATGCAAATTAAGGGATGACAAAATATTATTGGCGTTTTACTCACTTTTCCAGCCCCAATTTGTGTTATTTGGAGTTCTTTTTCACCCGGGTTACCTCGTAATCGAATCACGATTCCTTTTTATAACCTCAGCGGGGCTAAAATGGTCACATTTAGCAATTCCTCTCAATCAATTCAGCAAATGAATTGTCAAAACCGTCAAACTGACAAATGTCAAATCAGTACAAAAATACAGAAATGAATTGCAAGCAGAGTTGCATTTTGCGATTTTAGAAAAACTAGAGATCGCCCAATGGTCGAAATTCGACCTTAGTTTCAACGACATTAAGACTACTACCTATATTTTATAAAAAAATATTGACTTTATCATATTTTTTTCAACTCTTGTCTCTGGGACTCGGCTGATCTCAGACTGGCCGTGTAATCATTGTCTAATAGTATATAAGATTCAATAAAAAAAAACTATAATCTATTTTCAATTTGTCACCTTGTTGTCAACAGACTTCAACCATAAATAAAAGAGTATAATTCGTATGTATAGGCTTGTCACTCAAAAATCTGTCATTTTTCCTAGTGTGTGTGTTGTAGTGTGTGTAATTTTTTATTTGTTAAAAAAATGTTTGATAAAAGCATAATTTCAAAATAATATTAGCTCGATCCACTCCTTCACCATATAAACTATAACTGTGCAAAATTTCATTCACCTACGTTTCCCCATTTTTCGTCAAAAGGGATACAAAGTTTTTGGCTCACGTATTAATATATATATAGATAGATGGTGGATAGATGAATCTTATTATGATTCATATCATGATTCTTCAAAGCGACCATTTTAGTCCCGCAGGACGATTGAAGATTAGAACGATTTTCGATCTACATTTTACCTGTGCTAAGCTTTATAGGTATTCAATGCATTTGTCCTGATTCAAAGTGATTCAATTTATTTTTATGGTACAAACTAGATGACGAAAATCCGTTGCACCTAAACTCTTTTATCGCGCGGGAACCGTAAATTTTTCCCAATTTCACGAGACGACTTATTCTCTGCAGAAAAGACCATTTCAAACACTAGCAAGGACACAACTGGTTTCGAATTTCTATCGGTTTCTAAGAAATGCCTTCGTTAGTTTCATGTCGATATTCATAGAGAATAGTAGTAGTAATGTGATACATTTCTGATTTCGTATTTGTTGTTATAGAAGCAACAGAAATACATTTGACGTGGGAGAGCCATGCTTCGGCACGAATGGGCTGGCTCGACCGGAGAAATACCACGTCCTCACAGAAAACCGGCGTGAAACAGCGCTTCCGCTGTGTTTCGCCGAGTGAGTGAGTTTACCGGAGGCCCAATCTCCTACCCTTTTCCCTTCCCTACCCTCCCCTATTTCCTTCCGTACCCTCCCCTATTCCCTTCTGTACCCTCCCCTATTCCCTTCCCTACCCTGCCCTATTACCCCTTAAAAGGCCGGCAACGCACCTGCAGCTTTTCTGATGCTGCAAGTGTCCATGGGCGACGGAAGTTGCTTTCCATCAGGTGACCCGTTAGCTCGTTTGCCCCCTTATTTCATAAAAAAAAAACATAATCTGTGAAAAATTTCAACTCTCTAGCTATTACCGTTCTTAAGTTACAGCCTGGAGACGGACAGACATCGAAGTCTTAGTAATAGGGTCTCGTTTTTAACCTTTAGGTACGGAACCCTAAAATGGGATCTTTGGTGGGCCAATCGCGAAGTTATAATACTTTAGGGTTTGTATGTGTCACATAAATAAACTTCATTGTAAATGTAGCAGCGCTGAAAGAGCAAACTTATATGGGAAAACACTGGAGCACTTGCCCATCACAAATCACCAAAAAAACTGTTGTTTCAGCGCTGCTACTTTTACAGTGAAATCTATACATATATCTATACATGCATGATCGTCCCCAGCATGGCTGAACGATCTAAGAGTGAACGACCTATACCTTATATAAATTAGAGCTAGGACTGATGATGATAAAAGTCATTAGTTCATTACACGTCCTAAATCCTAATCCCTCGCAGGCTATTGAGATCTCTCGACCCATATCTCACATAAAAAGCCCTTTTGACTCCCAACAATGCCTCCTTAGGGCCCTAATGACGTACCAATGTATTGCGCCCTGTATGTCACAGAAAATATATCAAGCCCTTATGGATACAATTAGAAATCTAGATCATAATATTATCTAATTTTTAACGACCTCTGTGGCTCAATTAGTTGAGTGTGTGGCAACTGGCAGCTCAAGCCGGGGGTCCCGGGTTCGAATCCCGCTGACGAAACAAATAGTTTTCAATGTTCCCGGGTCTGGATGTGTATTAAATATTATGTGTATGATACAATAAAAATCTTAAACATAGATTAGCTGAACTGATTTTGCTGAAAGGTATGCTTGGAGTCCCGAGAAAGGACATAGGCTACTTTTTAGGCCAGTAGAAACTTTGAGTCTGGGGAAAGTATCCTAAAAATGTACGGTTCCCACGCGATAAACGAAATACACTATGTGAATTTACGTTTAAACGTGTCCGACATCCGTGGGCCCTAAAATTTTAAAAGAGTTTAAAAGTTTTATCGCATTTTTAAATGGAGTTGCAACAATCTTCAATTTTCGGATAATTTTGTAAAAGTATTCCGAATTTAAAAGTACGCACCCAATTAAAAGTAAAAGTAAAGTTACGCAGAATAATTTATGTAACAGTTTCAACCCGTTTTAATTATTAATTAAATAAAAAAGAAATAACATTTCACCAGTGACAGCGCCCTGAGATGTAAAAGGCACAGGGCGCTTAGACAACCTGTTTGCGATCATTTTAGCAGCGAAGCTAAAAATCAAAATTATGGAATTTGATATACTGTCAAAAAAGAGATAATATTGCGTACAAGTTAATTGGCATATATCCATAAAATAATTCTTAAAAAAAATCATAATGTGATGTATTTTTACTTCTAGACGCCAAAAAAAACAACACGAAAAACCTTGTAATAGCTCATTACCCGATTATTCGCGGGGAGCATCGATATATTTGGTATTTCTGCGTGGACGAAAGTCGTAATTAATATTAGGTAAGATAAAGGCATAAGTAGTAAACATTTTCAAAGTAACTATTTGTGCCCTTGTCTTACGGGAATTGCGACATGTGATATATATTATACCGTATGGACTACAGCCTACATGGGATAATGGGAGTTGGGACATAATATTAGATATGGGGTTAATCATAATGTTCTCTAATTTGTCAGAATATATAAAGAATATGATAAGCCTAATCTAGTCATAAAATTAACGAAATTAGTCGTTATTTGTGGTCTAAATTGTAAACAGATTTCCTGTATAGTACACACACAGGTTACACGGTGATTCGAGGCGACAGCGGTCATTGACCTAATGTAAAAAAAAATCATCTGCATCGAACCATGTAACATTTATTACATACTCTGTCAGAACTGACGTACGTAGTAAATTGCTTCAAATCATAAATGGTTACAACTTGCAGTGCATTCTAAATGCTGGCGAGAGATATTCCGATGAATTTAAAATAGTATTTTTCTTTATAACTTTACAAGAGTTCAAATACAACACGATGCGAACATTTTGCACATCGCTTCTAGACAGGTCAATGACCGCTGCCTCGTCTCTCTATTTTTACTATACACCAACGACCTTAGTACTGCAGTTAAAAACTTTCTTTATTCATAAATACGACCGATTTGGTTGATTTAAATAAATAACGCATTACAAAATTCCTAATTCCATAGATTTCAAAGTTTTAGCCCATTATCAAAAGAAAGTGAGACCAAAACTGGTTTTGCTCTGGTTATATCATAAGAATGTTTAAGAAGAAAGTGATAATGACTTATTAAATATAATAAGTCAACTAATGAATATAAATAATGGATAACCTTATTTTAACTTTGACTTTTGATGTTTCTTTATGTCGTTGGAAATTTTGGCTCCCATCAATCCCCAAGCGGCACCCGGGTGCCGCTTAACAATTCAAAGTCTATTGTGTCTGTGATTCCCACGATCGAGGTATTAAAAAAGGGAATAAAACTTTTGTGAGAAATGTACATCTATTTTTCATCTCCGAAATAACGTATACGGCAGAACAGCAGTTGCCGGGTCAGCTAGTTGTATTTATATTGTACTAGATGACCCGGTTAACTTCGTATCACTTCCGTCCTAATATAAACCTTCCCTGGACTTCCACGTACCTCAAGACTAAACATAGAAAAATCGGTTCAGCCGTTCTCGAGTTTGAGAGAGACTAACTTTAGAATTCATTTTTAACCGACTTCCAAAAGAGAGAGGTTATACAGGGTGTAAAAAAAGTGATAATAAAAGATATAGCGTTCGCTGTGACAGTAGCAGCGCTTAAAGAGTAACTTTTTTATACTTTTGTATGGAAAAATTCATGACGCTCGGGCGCTTGGCCATACAAATCACAGAAAAAAATTTGCTCTTTCAGCGTTGCTACTTTCACTGTGAATTACTATGACTGAATAAGGAACACATACACACCCTAAAGTATTATCACTTAGTTTTGTTACACCCTGCATAAATATGTTCAGCTGTGGACATTTTTTATTTAAACATATACAGGGTGTAACAAAAATAAGTGATAATACTTTAGGGTGTGTACGTGTTCCTTTTTTCACTTTTGTATGGGGAAACTCGTGACGCTCGGACCCTTGCCCATACAAAAGTGAAAAAATTGTTTGGTCTTTCAGCGCTGCTACTTTCACAGTGAACTCTCTACAAGGAACACGTACACACCCTAAAGTATTATCACTTATTTTTGTTACACATGTAGATTAATATTTTGCGTAACACAATGTTTTCCGAAAGTGTTACATTACTCGCAAAGACTTCAGCGTAATAAGAGGAAAAAATCGCTATACATTTTAGTGAAACTTTCACTGAATCGACAGTTGCGTCATCGCAACGGATAGATGAATTCGACATGAGTGGTTTAGCCGTCAACATCAAGCTATTAAAATGATATAATGAAAGATAATGAGCGGAAAAAAATTTAACTAATATTCTTAAATGTTAGTATTTTGCATAAACGAGCTCTTGCCCGCGGCTTCGCCCGCATTAAGAAGTATTATTATATAGAAAACTTTCATCCCCTATTTTAACCCCTTGGGGTTGGAATATATCAAAATCCTTTCTTAGTGGATGCCTTCGTCATAACATTTACCTGCATGCAAAATTTCAGCCCGATCCGTCTAGTGGTTTGGGCTGTGCGTTGATAGATCACCATGTCACCTTTGAGTTTTATAATATATTATATAGATTTTAAAACTTTACAATCGCGAAAACGATTTGCAATTAAAAAAAATATGTACGCTATGTTGCTAAGTATAAGTACACAATAATGTACTTATAAAATTTTTGTATTGCCGTTCTTGAGCCTCTATTTGCGCAAAAAACGAACATTTATCAAAAATGTTAACTACTTTATCTATTAAGTATTTATTAATTCAATTTTTATAATGCGACGACCAGTCGTCACTTTCGAAAGAGATTTTCCATAAATAATATAAATTAGACCTTCCAAATGACATGTGCCATCCATCCATCCAACAAATGGCGAATATAATATAAAGCGGGGAGAAAGCGTAACAAACAAACAAACATTTAGGGTGTTCGTTGTCCAGTCGCGCACAACTCGGTCAGATGTCGCACTCCGTGGCCATGGGTGTGTGGTTATAGAATATGGGACGTCGTCGCCGCTTCGATAAATTGAAATAATATTGTTAATGCGAAAGTCTGTCTGTCTGGAAACTTCATTCTCAGACTATCAAAAGTATTGTTAGTAATGTAATAAGTGATTAAATTAAGAAATTAAAAAGAAAGCCCGCCAAACAACTTTAAATAGTTATGAAATAATATTTACTGCCTTTAAGTTCATATAATTTTGGTCCATAATTATTGTTGTCAAGGTGTGTCATAAAATCGGTCGACAAGTTTGGATGCTACGATGCCACAGACAGACAGACACACAGAGAGACAGACAGATAGACAATCAGACAAACACGTCAAACTTATAACACCTCTCTTTTTTGTCGGGGGTTAAAATTATCTATACATATAATAAAATTGGAGTGTCTGTTTGTAATATTAAAATAACCGTTTTTTACTGCATGCATATGAATATTTAGACGGTACTTACACCAAAATAACTATTTTTAGAATTTTTGTCTGTCTGTATGTCTGTCTGTTTGTTCCGGCTAATCTCCGAAATGGCTGGACCGATTTTGACGGGACTTTTATTGGCAGATAGCTGATGTAATAAGCTTGTATGAGGGAGAAGTGTTTCACACTTGCTATTGTCATCCAAATAATCGTGACTAAATTACAGTTCGACAAGGGCCAAGGCTTTATATTATGAACGTGGCGAGAAAAGGAACTAAACGCTTCTATCATACAAAAATTTATACGTGGGAGAGCCATGCCTCGGCACGAATGGGCCGGCTCGACCGGAGAAATATCACGTTCTCACAGAAAACCGGCGTGAAACAGCGCTTGCGCTGTGTTTCGCCGAGTGAGTGAGTTTACCGGAGGCCCAATCCCCTACTCTATTCCCTTCCATACCCTCCCCTATTCCCTTCCCTTCCCTACCCTCCCCTATTACCCTATTAAAAGGCCGGCAACGCACCTGCAGCTCTTCTGATGCTGCGAGTGTCCATGGGCGACGGAAGTTGCTTTCCATCAGGTGACCAGTTTGCTCGTTTGCCCCCTTATATCATAAAAAAAAAAACTAAATTTTATCATAATGGCAATAGAGTGTATGTGTAATATTCATTTTATTAACTGCAAAGCCGAAGCATGTAAAAAACTGCACGTCTTACAAGATGGCTGGACGTGTGGATGACATTGTCAAATTTTTAGTGCTATTCTGCATCTAGCGAAACAGCTGCCTCTCAAAATCACACCAAATATGATAAATGATAATATATACAGCTCGACAAGGCTTTATATGAACGTGGGTGACATTGACGTTAGCGCTGCTGGTCAAAAATAACGTTTTTTTTTTATGAAATAACGGGGCAAACGAGCAAACGGGTCACCTGATGGAAAGCAACTTCCGTCGCCCATGGACACTCGCAGCATCAGAAGAGTGTGCAAGTGCGTTGCCGGCCTTTTAAGAGGGAATAGGGTAATAGGGGAGGGTAGGGAAGGGAAGGGAAGGGAAAATTTGAGGGTAGGGAAGGGAATAGGGTAAGGGTTAGGGGATTGGGCCTCCGGTAAACTCACTCACTCGGCGAAACACAGCGCAAGCGCTGTTTCACGCTGGTTTTCTGTGAGAACGTGATATTTCTCCGGTCGAGCCAGCCCATTCGTGCCGAAGCATGGCTCTCCCACGTATAAATTTTTGTATGATAGAAGCGTTTAGTTCCTTTTCTCGCCACGTTCATAATATAAAGCCTTGGCCCTTGTCGAACTGTAATTTAGTCACGATTATTTGGATGACAATAGCAAGTGTGAAACACTTCTCCCTCATACAAGTGATATTTTCCAAGATGGCGTCAGTTCTGATTCTGATTACGCATCAAAACTTCTTTATATTCCTGACAGATGAACCTAACTTTAAGACGAAATAAAAGTTAATTAATTATAGCTAACGTTAATTGTGTCGTGACCATAAAGTTAATACACCTAGCGGAATAAAGAAACAAAGGCCTGAGCAAGAGAGAAGTCACTATCAGTAACACTGCATGGTAAAAAGAGACGTGTGTCGTCGTGACGTCCAGTCGGCACTTATCGGTACGTTGACAATTTTATCTCATAGGATTCATGTTCAATCATGTTTGTGTAAGTGTATACGTACACATATTTTTCACACAGATGTAAACCAATTTTGATTTCGTTTGACAGCTCGAGATTGTTGCTCTATTCCGCTAGGTATAGAGCAACACCTGTCACGTATCTTTATTTATAGTAAGTAAGTAATAAGTTATTTCTTTGTTCTTTCTTTTTTTCTGTCTATTATTTTTACTGTTGTAGCTGTTGTAGTCATAATTATTTATTGTTTATCCCTGCATGTTATGTTGTGAAGTCACTCTTTGGCTCCTGCAGAATACCAGTGCAGCAGGCTTGCTTGCTGCGTATAGCTGAGCTGGGGCCAATTTTTGACATCACATAACATATACCTATAATTATAATTGTACATAGCTTAAGTCCTTTTTACTTTTTATTTTCTATTCTGTATATGTTGTGTGTTGGAAAAAATAAACGTATTCTATTCTATTCTATTCAACATAATATGGACAAGACATTAATTTTGGCATACTTCGCGTGGCCGAAATTTATCTAAACAATAATATCTTTATGGGATTTTAAATGGCCATGTCGGCTTAATGTCAAAACAGTCATCAATAGGTTTAATAACAAAGAAATAGAAACTAAATGAAAGCAAACTGAGATGATGGCCGAACAAAAAATGTATCGTGCGTCCATCGAGCATACTGATGAACATTCCTTTACTTTCACTTACGTGAGGTAAATTACATTCCGCCATTTTGGATTTTTCGTTGCACCGATAAAAAGCTTTGAGAAGGTCAAAAGCGAAAAATTCGGCTGCGACATACGAGTATTTTTGGTTGGTTGGACTTGAAAAAGAAACGGATTTTTAAGTGAAAAATCCTTCCTTCTTAAATGGTTTTGAGTGTGCGTTAAAATGTCAAGACACGTGATCTGATCGAAAATTCGTAAGACGGAGGAATACTACTACTATTCCTCCGTCTTACGAATTCTCGATCGGCGCGGCCTAGGTGAGGAAGTAGATAATATCCCTTTCTCTTTATAACGCAACTGCTGGAGTGTAATTCATTGTTTCTTTGTTGTTGTTGTTGCAGTACAAAATTTGTGGTAAATCGAGATGTCCAATTTATTTAAAATCCTTTTTGGAACGGAATTCCTTATCGCGCGTTGCGAAAGGGGGCTAGACCGAAAAAGTTGTAACGACACTTTTTAATTAGTACATGCATGCAGAGGGCGTAGTAGATAGTTTTCATGTGCGTCAATTAGATGGCGTTTTTTGAGAATAAACAGCGATGCGTTGTTAGTATTCCTGGGCGTCAATAGATGGCATTTTTTAATATATTTTTTAAGTAAGTATTTATGTATTATACAGATTTTATGAACATAAGAAATAACTTCGTTCCATACGGGTGTCCCTTGACACCTCTCAAGTATTTTTTCATACACTTAGTTTGAATCTAGACCTAATCAATTAATGTACAATTGTAATATAATTAATTTTTGCCATTGAAAGCCATTGAAAAGATCAAAATAGTTCAAAATGAAATAGACGTAAGGTGAACGAACTTTATTTTTATAACCTTGCCTTGACACAGAGTTGTCAGCGCTGACAGTGACTTTGAGATTATGTAACCATTATAAATCTATTATCTAAGTGTGGTTTTGCTTACATAACCCACTTAGCAACCATAGATTTATAAGTTTCTATTTCATTACTATAATAATTGATAACTATAGGTCTACCAGAATCTGATGGCAAAAAGTGAGAAAAGAAATGGACTCTAGAAATACCGGGGTAATTGGAATAAAATATTTTGATCCTTTTTTTTTCCTTATAGCGGCTGATTATGTTTGTGAAACATGCAAATATAAAAATGTATACAATGATCAAGGATATTTTTTGAAAATCTGCCATCAAAATTTGCCTGGTAGACCTATAACATATCTTTTATTATTTGAATTTTTTAACATATTTTAGAAAAAAAAATGTCAAACTTTCCACACAATGAAATATTCAGAAATAAAAAACTCATTTTGTTTACAAATAACTTGAAGTTAGTGTCTGACCTCACGATTTCAAGTGAAAAAGATGGTAATGATTTTGGCAGTCACGTCTTCGTAGCGGCTAAACTACTGGTCTAATTTTGACAAAATATGAGATGGTTATTAATGATGATGCTGGGGGTGAAAAAGGCATTTTATTCAAAATTTTGTATTTTCATAGATGACCTTTTTATTACTTGTTACTAATGTGTATTCTTTCAAGTTTATCAAAATTGACACCATAACACAGCTGAAAAACCTCTATATTAGGCATTTCAGTTTCAATTATTTTTATTTTTTTACATTCCCGGTTTGTAGTTTTTTTTTTTAAATTGTTACTTGTTAGTTATTTTTCCAAAATCTTTATCAACATTAAGTAATTAACATCGGTCGCTAAAATAACCTTTGTCACTAAACGCATTTATTTTTCCTTATTAAGTTTTTTTTTACACTCTTGTGTTGTTTTTTTTTTTACTTGTTACTTGTTGTTAAAGTTTATTCATCCAAGATATTTATCAACTTTAATGCCGCTAAAATAACCTTTTGTCACTTCATTTCTTAAACACTTTCTAAGTTAATTCAGTTAACAAATAGACATGACACCCGACACGGGAGAGAGTGTAAACAGACTCTCATTTGCATAGAAAGTCATAAAATACCGCGACTTCGTGATTTTTACAAAAAATGTCAAAAAAATGTAAATTTTTTGGTTGAGGTCAAAATTTTTACTTTGCTTGACCCTAAGCAGCATAAAGTGTCTTTTTTTTATGTATCGGTAAAGGCATAAAATATGGAAAGTATACCTACATAACGATAACGCTGTGGACTGGTCTAATACGAAACTTGTACTTCATATTAATAATGACTATTATTATTTTTGTCTGACAAGACTACCCATTACTCCAGATATTTTTTTGATTGATCGAAGTTTTGATTTTGCTTAGATAAGTAATTCTAATTAATTGTAATATAACTAAATCTAATAATACAGAAAGTTTAATCTTAAGCTTGTCACACACAGAGCAGGTAAAGATGTATATTATAGCACGATACATCTCGATATATAAGCTATAATGTATATTTTTACATCTTCGTATCTTAAGATACCGAGCTATATGAAAATATACATTTATATTTTGATACATCTAAATACATCTCAATATATTTCTGTATATTACGATACATCTCTTCTCTTCATAGGGTGTTAAAAAATTTCTGTGATTATATTATATGTGTATGATAGACAGATACACACAGTGTTGCCACTTGCCACCTTAGCACAGCACTTCACAGCAGGTACTGCAGGCAGTCTGTTTCCCAGAGCCTATATTTTCAATCAAATATCTTCAATCCACATCGTTCTGTTTTTGGCACAATATGTAACGTCAATGCGCGCATCAAAATTACAATCCGAATCATCTTCTGATGAACTATCTATTGAATTTAATAGCAAGTAACTCGAAAGGCCATAGTATTACAACATTAAAAATAAAAACAGCCTGTATAACACTTTAGCAGCTGAATGTGCGTCGAGCGCATACCATTGAAATGTAGGGAAAGATACATTACATTACCTGTTGTGTGTGTGATACATTAATATAATGTAAAGATATACATCCCGGGATGTTTGTAGTAATGTAGTAATGTAGGGAAAGATACATTACAATACCTGTTGTGTGTGTGATACATTAATATAATGTAAAGATATACATTAATATACATTACCTGCTCTGTCTGTGACGAGCTTTACGTAAAGTGTAAAGAATTAATGCAGACGAACATAGAACCTCCTCCTTTTTGGAAGTCGGATAAAAATGGACTCTATTAGTGTCGTTAAAAACTTGTCTCGAGGAACAGCTGAATCGGTTTGGCTAATTTTAGTTTTTAAATAATCGTGGATGTCCTGGAAAAGTTTTTAAGTGACATGAATTTCGCCGGGACATATTCTAGTTAAATATATGAAAAAATTGCAATAAAATAAACTGTAGCAATCCTGAAAAAATATATAGGTCAAAGGGAAAATCAACCTATTTTTAATTATTAATCCCATTGTCATTATTTTTAAGGGACAACAGAATTCCGTTATATCGTAAAACAAAACTCTTTTGTTGTCCCTTTGCGAGGTATTATTATCGTACCTTTTAACTAATTATACACGGAAACACGGAGTCTCATATTTTCCCTCTAGGGAGGTACCGGTGTAACAATTTTAATTGTACGGGATAAAAAAATATTTATTAATTATTTCAAAGTAGGAACAGCAATTATAGCTTGAAAAGGCACACTTCCCAAGTACAGATACGTTGAATTAATATTTTATAGCATAAATAAGTTTTTTTTAGAACATTGCCATTTTTTAATGTCAACCTTACTAGATGACCCGGTGAACTTTGTAGCACTTCCCTCCGGCAGGGCTAAAATGGTCACATTAAGCAATTCCTCTCAATCAATTCAGCAAATGAATTGTCAAAACTGTCAAACTGACGAATGTCAAATTAGTACGAATTACTTGACATGAATTGCAAGCAATATACGATTTAAAAAAATTAATCATATTATGATTCATAATATGATATTATTTATGAACCTCCACGTTCTCACTCAATTGGACTTCCACGTCGAATATTTAAAATTTCTCAAATCGCTCCAGCCGTCTTTAGCGAGAGTATGTAACAAATTTATTTTTTTATTTTATTTATCGATCGCTCATTCCTTTTAAACAAAAATTCCTCTGTCGACTGTCCCACTAGAAAATATTAATTGACTAAATGTTTTCCGGTTAATAAATTCATATAAAAATCTCCATCAACATCGACCCTGAATGGCAAAGTCGCCCTAACGAATACCTACCGAAGTGGGCTAATTTGGCCACGCTTTTGACATGCCAAGTCGTGCGTCTCTAATAATCGTGTGACTTTAATTACACCTTAACATACTAATTAGTAAAATTAACATCGGAAACGGAAAGTCCGTGTCATCGTGACATTAGCATTGAACTGGACTCCTTTAGTAAATACACCTCAAGTGACAAGATGTCGCGATTTTAAGATGACCTCTGTCATGATGTTGGCTATCATTAATTTCCAAATGTTACTTTTTTATTATTATTAAATAAGGGGGCAAACGAGCAAACGGGTCACCTGATGGAAAGCAACTTCCGTCGCCCATGGACACTCGCAGCATCAGGAGAGCTGCAGGTGCGTTGCCGACCTTTCAAGAGGGAATAGGGTAATAGGGGAGGGTAGGGATGGGAAGGGAAGAGAATAGGGTAGGAAGGGATAGGGGATTGGGCCTCCGGTAAACTCACTCACTCGGCGAAACACAGCGCAAGCGCTGTTTCACGCCGGTTTTCTGTGAGAACGTGGTATTTCTTCGGTCGAGCCGTCCCATTCGTGTCGAAGCATGGCTCTCCCACGTACTTTTTCTACAGATCTACAAGTTGGCGCGTTTGGTATACGCATTGTCACACATTACTCCAATTGACATTATTGAGAAACTATAATGTGACTAACACATGCTTTGCGGCTTTTGTTTTGTTGAAACTGTCTTAGAAAGACATGGTATGCTTTATTAATCTATGATGGCCGATATTTGCAAAAACAGCATGGCGCCATGCGTGTTTAAAAAATATTAAAAATCATTGTATTTTGCCACCATTGCATATTAAGTTCGGCGTACAAAAATACAATCTGGCACAAAATCTAGATCACACTAAACATATTTAAAACGAGCTATCGCCCGCGGCTTCGCTCGCGTTAAGAAAAGAAGTATTATTATATACAAACTTTCATCCCCTATTTTAACCCTTTGGGGTTGGAATTTATCAAAATCCTTTCAAGCGGATGCCTTCGTCATAACATCTACCTGCGTGCAAAATTTCAGCCCGATCCGTCCAGTGGTTGGGCTGTGCGTTGATAGGTCACCATGTCAGTCAGTCACCTTTGAGTTTTATATATACAGATTAAATTTATTTTAAATACTTATTTGAATTTGTATATTTCCAAAGCCTACAATATCCTCCTTACATCGTTTATTCGCTTAGAAAGTCTCGCTCATATAGTTTACATAAATTTGCACATGGTCTCCTTTTATTTGAGGCACAAGGTGCAAGCGATAGCGGTTTCATTTTTGTGGCCCCTTCTTTAACCCCGGGGTAAAAATTAGAGTTGGATTCAATTTTTTGGCCCATAGGCCATACCTCAACCCCCGCCGTAAAAATTAGAGTCGGATTCAATTTTTTGGCCCATCGTTTTATTCCTGACTAAAATGGGTTAATTTTAATTGCTCTTTTCTTATGACAATAATCTAAATGAGTAGACTGAACTTTTTTCTTCTTCTATAGTTTAGGAAATTATCCATCTCTCTAAAGTATCAAACTAGGAACTAAATTCATTGAATTACTTTACTATTCAAGTATTTTCAAAGAATCGACAAACATAATAATAAATTATTTTTTATATAGCATATATAAGAGAAAAGGTTATAATATTATACTTTACGAACATAAACACTTCCTGTTACAATTTTCTTTATATATTTAAATTATATTTGCATACAATTAAAATTTCGTTTCGTTTATTTATTCATCAATTATAATATTCGGTTTCGGTCATCGGTGTCATTAGCATTTTATTCTGGTGACATTTTTATTTAAATTTATTAACATACAAATTAGTAAAATATAGTTGACATAGGTACAATAAATTGATATACAATTAGCATACTAATTTGTTCGTCTGTATGTCACGTTTTGGCACACATAAAACGCGAAAAGAAATTTGTTTTTTTTTTTAATGAAATTAAGGGGGCAAACGAGCAAACGGGTCACCTGATGGAAAGCAACTTCCGTCGCCCATGAACACAGGCAACATCAGAAGAGCTGCAGGTGCGTTGCCGGCCGCCTCCCCATATAGGCGAACACGTTAGCCAACGCGTTCGCAGACGCGTTGGCAGTGCGTTTGCAACGACGTTTGTGAGTAATCCACACATAGGAAGGTCGCTCAGTATACTTTGGATCGCGCCAATGTGCGGACGGATTCAAAATGGATGTTGAGTCGCTAACAGCTGCAGCTGTATATTTATTCACAGCTTATAATTACTTTGTAAATGTGGACAAAAAAAAGTTTTTAAAGGGTATTCTCGAAGTAAATAAATAAAAGGCGAGAAAACGTAACAAACAAAGAAATAAACTCACTTTTACATAATATTTTATAATATTAAAATAATAAGAGTAATTATTTTATTACCTACTTATTATTTATTAAATTATTACACATAAAAATTATTACATATTATTATAATTATCATAACTATAACTCCGGGCGAACTGATCGCGCGGCCTATGTGTGGATGAAGCACGAAGCTTGCGACAAATGTCCTTTGATCTTTGCCGACATTTCCGACCCGCGCGGCAAGCTCGCAGACGCGTCGGCCAACGTCTAATGCCGGCACTCGACATAGGCGAACGCGTTGGCAGACGCGTTGGCCAATTGGAATTGGGCCTCCGCCCTCCTGTAAACTCACTCACTTGGTGAAATACAGCGCAAGCGCTGTTTCACGCCGGTTTTCTGTGAGCCCGTGGTATTTTTCCGGTCTAGCCGGCCCATTCGTGCCGAAGCATGTCTCTACCACTAAAAAAATTTCGCGCAGGTACCGTACAATTTTCTAAGTATCTTCGTACCACTAAAAATCGGTTAAGCGGTTTAAACGTAAAAAATCAACAAATAGACAACAAAAATAATTTTGCATTTATTATGTTAGTAGGTAAAGAATAAAGATGTTCTTTTGTATTAAATCTTAGCCTTTATTTTGTTCTACCTTAAAAAAAGTAATAGTAGTTAGAACGCTATCGCTAGTATTATTTCGTCACTTTCTTCTATTTGCCTATAACCCCAGTTTTCCATTTCCCCACAGACATGACACGACTATTCACTTTTTATCGACACATTTCTTAGAGTGGCTTTCCCACATAAATATATATCATCACTATATCATTATATTACGTATAACAGTAAAAAAATTCCATCCACTAGTGTTGTAGACAAATATCAATAAATAAAAAAAAAATAAAAAAAAAATTAGTGAAAGTTGCTTTTTGAAATGTCATTTCAATTTATTGGAAGGTCTTCATAGTCGTTAGTACTATGGAAAGAAAATTATTGTTGTTTAGAAGCCTGTAAAGAATCAAAAGTGACGAAAAAAAAATGAACTCCTTTAAAGGTAGCGGTGTGTACCATTGTATAATGTATTCATAATAATAATTAATATAATATTATATACTGTGTTAGCGTAAACACCGTTATCCTTGAAACCAATAAATGAGCCCGACAAAATGAACAACTTTTTCTATGAGAACAATGCTGGGAAAGGGAACTCAAAAAAATACCGTCTTCATATCCATACGGATACCCGGATCGGCAATTTGTATGGGTATCAAGACGGTTTTTTTGAGTTCCCAACATCTTGTATAATCATGGATCGTAATAACTATGAGTTTAAAAATAGGACTACAAAATCTCATTTATTTCAGTCAGATGGTGTCGCAAAAGTTAATCGGTACGTAGCTGTACAAAATATGTCACAACTAAAAATTAGAAAGTCCTAACATTTATTTGAGTGAACTATTTCACTGTCAATATGCGACCAAACTGCAGTTCCCATCACTATTGACTCAGGCGAACAAACTATTGGTCGATTAACAATGCTGAGAACAAATAATCTTCCGGGATCTAATAGTGATATTGTTTCAGATTTCCTCTTCAACGACGACACATTCGAAGACTTTCCGACGCAGTGAAATCGTGGTGATGAGAGTGGAACACAAAATATGGATAACTGTAGGCAGAATTGCCAAAAATGGAGGATCCCAGAGAGAATTATAGTCGTCCTACTCCTCATGGCGACGGTGAAATGCGACGTCAACAAAGACGAGTCAAACTTTAGAGAAACCAAAAATGTAGATAATATTAGATGCCATAACTGTGAATATAATATTGTAGATAATGTTATAAATTCTATAAACGCGCTCTCAGATAGTAATACTACAGAGAAACTGCAGAGGGTATTCGAAAAAACGCTAGACGAGGTCCTGAGTAAGGATAAGTACGTGATCTTTGATGGAGTCGAAATTAAGAGTGTAAATACGAGTCTGACGAAGGATAAAGGAAGAGCGTTGTTTAGTTCGTACACGTATGAATACAGACTGCTTCAGAAAATCAAGAATTTTATGAATACTCACGTCTTGTCTATCAATTTGCCGAAAGCGACGGAGCTCTTCAAATTCCGATGTAAGTATGTCTTGTTTTTCTAAATTAAATTATACGGGTTGAAATAGGGGTAGAAACACTGGAGATTGAAACGGATTTTGCTAAATCATCAATCAGCATTAATTTGAGGCTCTTTTCTTTAAATTTCTATTTCCATTTAGGATTTTGATAATGTGCACTTTATTTGCATTATTTTTCGCAGCTTAAGCTGCGGGAACTTAAATTGCGAAAAATACCGTATATGGTATACGAGCTTTTGCCCGTGGCTTCGCTCGCGTTAGCAAGTATTATTATACAAACTTCCATCCTCTATTTTGACCCATTGGGGGTAGAATTGATCAAAATCCTTTTTTAGCGGAGCCTACGTCATAACATCTACCTACATGCCAAATTTCAGCCCGATCCATCCAGTGGTTTTGGCTGTGCGTTGATAGATCACCATGTCAGTCAGTCACCTTTGAGTTTAATATATATAGATATTTTAAGCCTCTGCTTACTAAAACTTTTACTTTTTCCAGCATCGGACTTCTATTTCTTGGCCCCTGCTTATTTTTTTTCTCAATTTCCAGCGTTTGGCCTCAAGAAGTTCTTCTGGCCTCTGCTGATCGGGTTCCAAGTGTTCAAGAGTATACTCCTGGCGATGTTCCTGCCCAGCATACTGGGGAGCTTCGGCAAGATCTTGGGAAAGGGTAAGCGGAAACTTTACTAATTAAGGCCAAATAAACAGGGCGAGCGAAGCGAGCCTTAGTACCTATATCCCACAAGTCACAACTTGTACAATAAGTGGTACACTTTACAAAAAAACTATCACGCCTATTGATTTGTACTTTAACGTAGTAATTTTTTATTTATATGTAGATGTGTTATCATCAGTCAGTCATGGTGTGAGTTGTGTCGACGCGAGCCCTCACAAAGCTCCGCTTTTAGCTAGTATTTCATTATGCGGCCTCATTGGCCCATGATTTAGGCCTCTTTTCAATCATTATACGGCCTTTCCACATTGGCCCATGGTCTAAAATCTAAACGAAAAACCCCCTTAATAATAAACGCTGTATAAGCTTTGAATAGTTATACAGTGTTTTGTCTTCTTCAATCCAATTAAAAATGTCACTTGCGTGACAGGAACAAACACTGTATAACTATTCAAAGCTTATACAACGTTTATTAGTAAGGGGAAAAGTGTATAACGTGAGTAAACAGATATAATGGCTAACTTTTTTTAGTTTTTCATGATAATATGCCTTATTGTAATAGTCTTAGAGCCACACCCAGAATCATTATTTTTATGATCACTTAACAATATTGTAACGTGCTAGGGTTCGAAGAATTCGGAGAGAAAGACCTGGTGACTCTCTTGAAGACTTTATTCACTATGTCTAGGTCACACAAGCACACACTAGGTCACAACACTTAGCACTAAGTCCAAACACTAATCACTAGGTCCAATTACTAAGCACTATCACTGTCCTAGGTTACGACCTAGTCGCAGGTTTCACTGGTTCACTCACTATTGATCACTTGTTGTCACTCCGAAATCGCCTTGATGATAGCTCGAAACGAACTGAATTCCGGGCCGTCTACCTGCGGTTTTTTATATGGCGAGACGAATTCCAGAAAGATCCCGATTCACGTAAACAAGTGGAACATTCTTGGAGGCTCGAGCATGTACCACCTAGCGCCATCTAGTTTCGAGTAGGGGATTTATGTGTAGTGTGTCCCCTGATCGGTTTCGCTGGTTTGCCGCTAGATTGCACTACATGTCCGTATACCGTGTACCATAACAATATTTTAATGATCACTTATTCAACGAAAAGTTTGACAGAAAATGTTTTGAGTCAAAATCTAAATTAAATTCAATTTATTAAAATATGTCTCTGAGTGTGACAATCAGTCTTAAATAGATATAACGGTTAACGTATTTGAGTGCTTTTACCTACGAATAATAAAAACAAAGGAAAAGTAACTCCGTCGAAAAACATGCTCCACAATACTTGTCAAAAAAGTGTACCTTAGGTACACATTTCAATACATTTGCAATATTTAGGTGACCTTGAGCGGTACTAGGCTGACGTTACATGACAGATCAAAAGGAACCAAATTAAAAACGGTAATAGTATGGGAGTTACGATTCCTTAGTTTTTTGTGTTTTTATTATTCGTAGGCTTTTACTATATTATTTTCCCTAAGATGGTTTTCAAAATGTCAAGATACAAATACAAAGTACTGACTGTCAAAATGAATTTAACGCCTTCTTAAGCAGACGTGATCAGTAGCGGTAGCACGGTGACCAGCGGAAATGCGAAAGTATGGACAAACTGTGGAAATAAACCTAAGGTGCCGTTCCGATCTTTTTTCGTTCCGAAAAATTCAATTAAAATGCCACTTTATGACACACTATAGTATATGTCATAATGTAGGATATTATTTGAATTTTTAGAACTATAGTCTGTCATAAAGTGGCTTTTTAATTGAATTATTCGGAACTAAAAAAGATCAGAACGGCACCTTAAATTTATCTCCACAGTTTGTGATTATAGTCTGTCATAAAGTGGCATTTTAATTGAATTTTTCGGAACGAAAAAAGATCGGAACGACACCTTAGGTTTATTTCCACAGTTTGTCCATACTTTCGCATTTCCGCTGGTCGTCGTGCTAGCACTACAGGTGAATACTTCACCTTTTCTTAAGTACATCAGAGTACAAGCAGACAGCGGTTACGATTGGGCGGAGCGAGAACATGGTACAGCAAGTTAGGATATTTGGATGTGGCATATTTAAATACTAGATAAGATTTAATTTTATTTCTTTTTTAATGAAATAAGGGGGCAAATGAGCAAACGGGTCACCTGATGGAAAGCAACTTCCGTCGCCCATGGACACTCGCAGCATCAGAAAAGCTGCAGGTGCGTTGCCAGCCTTTTAAGAGGGAATAGGGCAATAGGGGAGGGTAGGGATGAGAAGGGAAGGGAATAGGGGAGGGTAGGGATGGGAAGGGAATAGGGGAGGGTAGGGAAGGGAATAGGATAGGGGACTGGGCCTCCAGTAAACTCACTCACACGGCGAAACACAGCGCAAGCGCTGTTTCACGCCGGTTTTCTGTGAGAACGTGGTATTTCTCTTGTCGAGCTGGCCAATTCGTGCCGAAGCACGATTACAATATTTACATACAAAATTGTAATCGTTCATATTTTTTGGTTAGTATGTAAATATTTTGCAGTGAATCTCTGTACAGGAACCTAGATAATTACAATCATATGCTGAATAATAACTCAAATATGGTAATTATTCTCGTATGGGAAATGATCTTGGTATTACGTTTGTATGAGGATTGCGATGGCACCTGGACTCTTAAATTTTTGTCTATTCTTCTGTACACTAGCTTTTTAACGAGAGTTGGTAAACATAATTCAATAACCGTACACATAACATAATATGTGGCTTGCTAATTTGAATACAGAGACAAAACCGCGCTGTCATAAAACACGTTTTCAAGAATTTATTAATCTGTTTGCACTTCTTCGGAGCATTTCGAAATTCTTTCTCCGGTCTGTTTGGCAAAAAACAGTTTGAATGTCATATTAATGGTGTTTTGGCTAATTTTCATCCATTCCTTAGCATTTTAATGTTCGAATTCTCGTTTCTTTTAATTAGAACTATTTTTGGATTTTCTTGACCTGCATCAGAGTTTTTTATAATTTGAAAGTCTATGAAGATTGAGCAATAAAATGTTAGATGTTTCTTATTAACGAATCGATCTTATTGTAATAATTTAGTGTGATAGTAGTTAAGGGATGTATAAGTAATTATTTATTTACCGTTTGGCTATTCGAACTTACCAAACCAACTAGTTGAGTCTTTCGTCCCGTAAGAGGACGAAAGACTCAACTATTTAAAAAATATTTATGGAAATAATATTATATTGCGAAATATTTTAAATGGCACAACAACATTTGCCGGAACAGCTAGTTTATATATTTTAACTATAATGTGCTTCGAAATTTCTTTGAAATAATGATTTGATTGATTGATTGACCCTTCCAGGTCTATCCCAGCTCTCCGCAGCGTCCAGCCAGGCCAGCTATCCTCCAGCCAACGGTGAAGACCCCACATCCTACGACAATAACAAAGACTTCATGGGATACGAGACGAACCAGGCCGAGTCATACCTCTACCAGGATGGGAATAATTATGAAGGCGATGGGAATGATTTATCCAGCTTGGATATTACCAGGTTAGCTAACGCACTTTAATCACTACTTAATCTTAATTTAATGGAGATTTTGTCATTAAGTTTACATGTTCTGTCACTTTTCGTCGTGACTCGTGCCAAGCAGCTTTCAATGACACGAAATAAAAAAACCCTCATTCTTGTAACTCCTTAAGGTAAGTTGGTGCAACCCACTCTTAACTGAACGTTTGCACCTCCACTCTGACGCTGGCAACTCCTAAACGGGGAGGCATACGCCAAAAGAAGAAGAACACGATTTTGATTAAGGTTCACTCGGCGTAACTGAGCGGTAGCGGTCATTGACTCTCTGTCAAAAACTTGTCAATGTTCGATTAATCGATTTCGATGTTACAACACTACTCTCCAACCGTCTTACGGTTTTTCGATCAGCACGAGAATCTGACGCGAGTTTCACAGTTTTTACTCATCCCACAAAAGTGCTCAACGCCGCTAAAGAAGTTTTCACTTTAATATAATATTCAGAAAAAAGACATGCAAATACTGACTTTTAATAACCAAGCAATTTTCAATACCCTCCAAAAGAATTATAATTTATTGAAAAAGTGGTTTACTTAATTATCAATATTCTAATATCCATGTTTCGTAGCTCTTCATCTCATTTTGTACCAATGAATACGTGCTCTCAGAATACAAGCTTATGGTAGGGGTGCCGAACCTTGGGCACGAATTTTTGCAAACAAAGAAACCTAGGAGATGTGTGAAAAAAAAACATCAGAAGCAGTGAAAAGGGTTTTCTTTGCGATAGAAAAAAAGGGGGATATTACTTACCTTGCCCTCGCTAGCGGTTTACTCTCCCTCCGGCTTGCGAATTTTTGATTTGGTTACTAATTGTCAAGACACGAATTTAAAATTTTTAACCCATTCAGTAGTGTCCAATGCCACAAAATAATTATTATATTTTACTTCAAAAATTCTACAGCTAATACGCTTACAAACCAAGTATCTATATAATTTTTCAGCCGTTTCGTGAGCCATTGAAACAAAAAAAAACTAAGTACTCACATGCGGTTTTGCTCGATAATTTTATTCTAAATCGAGTAAAAATTACTGTGTGGACCGCAAAACTCACAGCTCGAAGGCTCGCATCGAGCCGCTCGTAGGGTCGCGTCGAGCCGGCTCGATGGAATCAAATATATCGATTTAGAATAAAACTATCGAGCAATGCTGAATGTGTGGATGAAATCCCGAGCCGCGGGTTTTGCTCGACGTTATTGCTCGATCGAGCAAAACCGTATGTGAGTACTTAGCATTATACTATACTTTGAACTTATATAATAAACTATTAACTTATTAGGAAGTAAGAATCTACTTTTTTAAGTTACAATAGATTACGAGTACTGTTTATCATTTAGTTGAACGATGAACATTTAAAGGTAATTATTGGTTATTTATGTAGGAAATCACGCGTATACCAATGTTACATGCAATTATTTTTGCACTTATTAAATGAATGCAACTTGTTTAAATTTTAAATAAGCTAAAGCAATCATTTTTATAACACGCCCCTAAACCTAAAGAATATTTTTTTTATTTGCGAGGTTGGATTGAGATGAAAATATCTTTACTTTGAGTAAAACAATTAATTTTCCGCCTGTCGTTTTTAGGTAAGCTATGGATCATGTAGATTATTTAGATTTTAGATAATCACCTAACACAACGATGTAAACTATAGATCATACTGTATACATAAAATATTTATGTAGTTAATATTTGACACCTTTAATTTTATGCCTTTGCCCAGGAGCGGGACAGCATAGGGTCTTTAAAAAAATTAAATACTTATTTTATTTTACGAAAAATGTTGTGCGCCCCTGCCGTACAAGGTTTCGGCGCATTTGTGTAATGAAGTATTCTTCAGCAAGAATCATTGTTACACGGGAGTTTGTTCTGCCGGATCCCGGGGTTAATTAGCGTTATAAAAACTGGGGTGAAATGAGGAAAACTTGGAAGAGGCAGTGATTTTTAGATCTTTACCGCAAACCGAAACCGACAAAAATTAATAAAATGCCACTGTATGACAAAGGATGTTGGTTTTATTTTCTACTACAGACATAGATTAAGATAGATACCGCATGTCTCTCCATTTGTATGAAAACGAGTGTGCCACTTTTTTCCTACTTACTGTGACGTACCGATGATAAGAAACGTGTCCATTATCTAGGCCAACGTTTCTTTCTACAGCTCAAGACGGCACAATTAGGCATTTAGGCATTTTTAAAATTCCGATTGACGTCCGATTCCGATAGCAGACTAAAGAACAGACTTTCGAAAGACGAGCATTGCTCGTCGTTTGGGAACGCGACATGGCACGCGAAGTACATACACATGCGGTATCTATTTTGATTTATGTCTGTGTTTTCTACCGACATTGGTCTACGATCCATGCCGCTGCTGCATTGTGCTGTAGAGCAAAGTGAAACCTATAGCCTGTGTCATAAAGTGGCATTATATTTGAATTTTTCGCGGTCGCTAGCCGCGTTGATCGGAGCGGTAGCAGCCGCAATTCTTCAAAAGAAGTCGATTAAAAAAGGAAGGTGCCATGTTCAGCTGTACATTGTTTGTATGTTCAACAATTACTCCGCCGTTCGTGGTCCAATTTTCAAAATTATTTTTTGTTGTATAGAGAATACCCCAAATTTGGTGCCATGTTCATAAAGAAAGTGAATTATAGATAGGATCTATGAGTAATCAAGAGAACTTAAATTGAAAAAGATAGTGCGCTGTGAATTGTGATAGTCGAATATTAGACAAACTCTCAAAAGATAATACCGTAAAAACAATATTATTTGATAATTTTTAGACTATTTTTGTTACCTTAGAAGTCGGTTAAAATTTCTTGCTTCAAATAATAGATTTCAAAATCTTAATTTTTTTGGGTATATTGTATAATATCTTTCTTTATTCTCTCTATTTGCCGACTGCCAAGGCGTTTTATGTGTGGAAATTTTATTTTTTGACCCCCCAACTGTATGTACGTATAATTATACGTTTGTCATATCGCTTCAAATAACAAAGAAACTCCATATTAATGCTTTTCAACCTGTGAGTCGCGACCCCCTGGAGGGTCGCGAAGCATCTATAAGTCGCCAGAGGTCGGAAGAACTATTACAGGTTTTTTGCTGAAATAGTATCAATACAATAAAATATATTCAAAAAGTTAATGAAATTAACGACGTCCTCTGTGGCTCAGTTGATGGGCTGTTGGTAGCTCAAGCCGGGGGTCGCGGGTGCGAATCCCGCCGAGGGAACAAAAAGTTTCCAAGGGTCATGGATGTGTGTTAAATATTTGTATCATGCAATGAAAATCTTGTAGGCGTAGGGATGTGACGACCCCACCGCCCGCCTGATGTAGTTCTGTCTCACAATAATTAGTGTGGGATAGATCTAACATCAAGCGCAGTTAGTCAACCGAAGGATGGCGGTAAAACCATCAACGATAGGGTCAGTGAAGAAATCCATGGTCATCAATGGGCTGCAGCATTGATGGTTTGATTCATTGGCCCCCTGTCAGATTGCCAATCTGCGTGCTCCGCGTGGCAATTATGAGCAATTGCCTCTTATGAAACGCACCAGAAAAAGATGGCCCCTAGTTCCCGGTAGCGGTACTATTCCTGGCCACGGTAGCGGCCATGGTAACGGCACTGCGAGGGGTGCTAAGAATCTCCGGGCTACGGATCGCTACCACCAACTGGACCTGGCGACGTACAACGGACGACGATCTCCGCTTAGTTGCAGGCCCATGTTGGATGCGAGTAGCAGGAGATCGGTCATCTTGGCGTTCATTGAGAGAGGCCTATGTCCAGCAGTGGACGACTATAGGCTGATAAGATGATGAATGAAAATCTTATATATATGTATAGTATAAAAGTATTAAAAATATTTCCGTTGTCTGGTACCTGTAATACAAGTCCTTCAGGTACTTAGCATGGGGCCCGACTGACGTGGTGTGAAGCGTCCATAGATATTATATTATAATTAAGTAGAAGAATTCTAAAAGATGTTTTCATAAATCTTAAACAAAAATACACGATAAAAAGATGGGGGGTCGCGAAATATTGTTTATATCGGGGGGTGGCATCTTAAAGGTTAAAAACACTGCTCTACAGTAAAATGGAAGTTTCTCGCGCTGTTGAGCGAACAAGTGGTGTTTTTGATATTTTCATCTCTCCCTCGGAAATTGAAGTGACTACAATTGAGGACACAATCATTAAAATATTGCTGAAGAGCCGAAGTTTAATAAAAACATAATTTCATTAAGTCAAACGTAAAAGCGAAGTTAACGGTATCTGCATCTCTTCTGATGTTGCGAGTATCCATGGGCGACGGTTTTTTTTTTATGGAATAAGGGGGTAAACGAGCAAACGGGTCACCTGATGGAAAGCAACTTCCGTCGCCCATGGACACTCGCAGCATCAGAAGAGCTGCAGGTGCGTTGCCGGCCTTTTAAGACGGAATAGGGTAATAGGGGAGGGTAGGGAAGGAAATAGGAGAGGGTAGGGAAGGGAAAAGGGTAGGGAATTGGGTTTCCGGTAAACTCACTCACTCGGCGAAACACTGCGCAAGCGCTGTTTCACACCGGTTTTCTGTGACCCCGTGGTATTTCTCCGGTCGAGCTGGCCCATTCGTGCCGAAGCATGGCTCTCCCACGTAAACGGTAGTTGCTTTCCCATCAGGTGACCCGTTAGCTCGTTTGTCCCTAAATTTCTTTAAAAAATTTAGATATCTAAAATGTATGGGATTTGTCAGTTGAAATAAGGAACCGCTAAGCGTCATAATATTACACTGTCAAATCTTTCATGATTGTCTTATTTTGATGCTGAAACTATTTGATGTAAAACTAGGTACTCAGTTCCCCCATCCAGCTGATAGTCGAGCTTAGCTCTACGTTGGATGAAGTTTGTTAAAGTATATTATGTATTGTATAATAATTGGCCAAGTGCGAGTCTGACTCACGCACGAAGGGTTCCGTACCGTCATAGAGCAAATAGGCCAAAAATTGTGTTTTTGTATGGGAGCCTCCCTTAATTTTTTTTTTTTTTTTTTTTTATTAAATAAGGGGGCAAACGAGCAAACGGGTCACCTGATGGAAAGCAACTTCCGTCGCCCATGGACACTCGCAGCATCAGAAGAGCTGCAGGTGCGTTGCCGGCCTTTTAAGAGGGAATAGGGTAATAGGGGAAGGCAGGGATGGAAAGGGAACGGAATAAGGGAGGGTAGAAAAGGGAATAGGGTAGGGGATTGGGCCTCCGGTAAACTCACTCACTCGGCGAAACACAGCGCAAGCGCTGTTTCACGCCGGTTTTCTGTAAGGACGTGGTATTTCTCCGGTCGAGCCGGCCCATTCATGCCGAAGCATGGCTCTCCCACGTCACTTTAATACTTAATTTTTATTATTAATAATAATTAAGTATTAAAGTAGACATATATTTAAGACCTTTGTGAAAATATCAAGTGCCTACCAGCTGCCGTTATTGATATAGAGCAAAAAATTACAAAAAAATCAAGTTTGTTGTATGGGAGTCCTCTTAAATATTTATTTATTTTGTTTTTAGTATTTGTTGTTATAGCGGCAACAGATATACATAATCTGTGAAAATTTCAACTCTCTAGCTATCACCGTTCTTGAGATACAGCCTGGAGACAGACAGACGGACAGATGGACACACAACGAAGTCTTAGTAATAAGGTCCCGTTTTCACCCTTTGCGTACGGAACCCTCAAAATGCGCACAATCCTGAATCGCGCTATCGAAGTTTCTAAAGGCGCAATATGACCGAGACTTAGCCAACCTTAGGGTGCTAGGTAACCTTAAAAGGTTGCCAAGCACCCTGCTCTGATGATATTACAACTTTATGGCTTGATCTTTTGAATAGGTACCACAAAATAATACTTTCCCAACAAAGAAGTTACCATGGGCCATGGCAACTCAGCAATTTCCACTGTTCAATACCGAAAATTTCGAGTAGCTTCGACGGAAAGCCTTTAATGAATGCCTATTCATAACTGAATGAGAAATTGTCGATTGACAAATATCTTCCGACCTCGAGTTGAGTCTTGAGATATTTTGACAAGATTGTAGATTCGGGTGTGATTATAACTCAAGAACCAGCGGTAGCCACACTTTGCTTATGTGAAGGATGATATTTCTATTACCCCGAAGAAAACAAGTTAAAAATTGAGCTCAACTACTTAACGAAGGTCAGCTGTAGACTTTCAAAACTAGATACCTCCTAAAGTAACCGCGACCGAAACTCCAAGATTGCTGGTCGGTCTTACATCTAATATAAGGGTATATTATACAGGAAAACTTTCAGTATTTATAAAATCTGGCTGTCGCTGGCTCTAGCCGCAGCTGCTGGCCGCTAGCGCGCTATTGGGTAAGGGTCACTAACCCCTGAAGTTGAAATTTTGTCAAATGGGACGCATTGGGGCGTCGCATGTAATACTTGTATTACATGCGACGCCCCGGTGCGCGCGGTGATCACTCGATTTGGTGTCGAGTGATCCAAATCGAGTGGTTCGAGTTCGAGTGATCTCGAACCAAATCGAGTGATCACCGCGCGCATCATGTCAATCATATATCCCGGGATTCCCGGGCAGTCTAGAATCTAAATCCCCGGATTCAGAAGCTATGCTCAGAAAAGCAAGCGCATCCTTCACATTAGCCAGCTTTGCTGGCTTTAATATCTTTCATCAATGATATAATAATAAAAAACTCAAAGCAGATATGTTACTACCGCGCGCGTTGTGAAGCTTCAAATACGACCCAATTGGGCCGTCTTTTAATTAGTCTGTCTCTTTTATGTAAAATATGGCATTTCGTATCTTTTGTTTCACTTATCTGTCAAATTTGTCAATGTTGTTCGGAACAGATTTAAGCCGGAAAATAGTATGAACGTAACAGAAGATCTGTATAAGTAGAATATCATTGTCTTTCACATATCTTTTAATTTTTATGCTTATGTTTTGATTTGGTCATTATTTCCTACTCGTAATATATGACAACCTATGTAGACTGGTTCTAAAATTATAAAGTATTTTTGGGGGCTGGGTTGAGGGTCGTCGTAAAGAAATGGAAAAGTCCCAAGGGCGTCACAGTACAAAAAAGTTTGGGAAGCCCTGATCTAGCTAATATGTCTCACCTGTCATGCTGTATTATAGCTATACATAGAATCCACATTTTTGTCACAAATCATTTTTCCGATCCTAAAGCCTCTATTAATGCAAAAAACGTCAATTTTCAAATTGTTAGTTACCCTCTTCATGTCTTCAATTATTACGAAGAAAGATAGAGTACCTCAAAGCCAATAGCCCTTTAGCCAAGACGTTTCCTTTATCGAATCACTGATCAAATTTTTTTTTTTTTTTTTATGAAATAAGGGGGCAAACGAGCAAACGGGTCACCTGATGGAAAGCAACTACCGTCGCCCATGGACACTCGCAGCATCAGAAGAGCTGCAGTTGCGTTGCCGGCCTTTTAAGAGGGAATAGGATAATAGGGGAGGGAGGGGAGGGTAGGGATGGGAAGGGAAGTGAATAGGGGAGGGTAAGGAAGGGAATAGGGTAGGGGATTGGGCCTCCGGTAAACTCACTCACTCGGCGAAACACAGCGCAAGCGCTGTTTCACGCCGGTTTTCTGTGAGAACGTGGTATTTCTCCGGTCGAGCCGGCCCATTCGTGCCGAAGCATGGCTCTCCCACGTTCGATGTATACATATCAAAATGTATGGAATTAACAATAAACGTTCGATAATATTATGAAGTTGACGTTCGACTAGTCTTATGTCAACTCCATACATTTTGATCGGCGATTCAATATTATAGAAACGATAAATAAAACGTCTTGCCTAGAGGCTCTAGTCGCATTTGAGTAGCTATATAGCTTTGTCCACACTGTGCCATTTTTTGTTCGTCGAGGGCATGCGTTATAACCCCCTCAACAGCAAACGTGAGGCATGCCCGCGACGCATGCCCTCTGACCGTATCCAAAACTTCAAAAATGACAATATTGGCGTTGCGTTCCTTGATGCATTCAATTATTGAATGCGCTAATATGAAAGTTGATGACGAAAATCGAAGATGAAAGTGCACAGTGTAGACATAGCTTATCCACACTATGCAATTTCATCTTCAATTTTCGTCATCATTTTTTTATTCAACTTTCGTTTGGCATATTCAATTCAATAATTGAATGCGTCAAAATCCACCCGCGTTGGAAAGAAAAGTGTCATAGCGTCGCGGGCATGCCTCACGTGCGATGTTGACTGCGCTATAACGCATGCCCTTGATGAACAAAGAAGTAAACGAAAGAAGACAACGCCAACATACTCATTTTTGTTTAGTTGCAGTGTCAGTCAGCTTTGTGACATGTGGGAGTGGAATATGTGCGGCTTATTTGGTCATAAGAAATTCCAGAAAAGATAGAATTAAGCGAAAGTTTTGAATACGGTCAGAGCGCGTGCGTCGCGGGCATGCCTCACGTACGCATGCCCTTGAATCTTGATGAACAAAAAAGGCACAGTGTGGACAAAGCATAGGATGATGTGTACAGTCACAAAGTTTAAGTTAAAATCTTAAAACTCATCGTGCTTGTCTCTTAGCTTTCACTATAACTATTTACAACGAAAAATGGTTTCCGATTGTTTTTGCTCAGTTTTTGTGTTCATGACGAAGCACTAATATTCTTTGTGACAATGGTTCTTTGTATACGAAACCCTTTGAGAACGAAAATGATGAACAGAGGAGTATAAAAGTAATTTATAATAATTAACAACCTAATTAATTATTGCTGTTGAGTTGGAACTTTTCAGATAAAAACAATCTACAATACCACTTGCTCTGTTGTCATGTAATTTAAAAGTTAGCTTTATATTATCATGTCTACACGAAAATGTCAGAAGGACCAAGTCAAAAAACGAAAAAGAAAGAATTCTGAAAATCGGTACAAAGATTGCGGAGTACGCGTTGAACATACAAACATATAAAAAAGTCCGAGAAGTCTACAAATCAGATTAATGTACAAAACTTAGGAGTAATCAAAAAACATGCCTCTTCTTCCTGCTGGCAGTCGGTTAAATTAATATAAAATCGAAATAAAAACAATTTTTTTTTTCAGATTCGGTGCCAGCGGCCAAAAAGTGTCGTACTTGCCGACAAAGAACAACTACTACAAGAACCAAATGGCACAAGCCGGAAATAATTACAAGGTAAGCGCGGTCTCATGGAAAATCGGTGTGAAATAAAGCATCTTTGTGTTTTGCTAATATGTAGACCTAACTCCTAAGATAGGCTTGCCATCGCATCACAATACAAGTATGAAGTAACTCAGAATATTATGTATAATTAAAATTCGTGCAAAACAGAGACTAGTTTTACGCGCTACGTGATACTGCATTGTTTTAATCTTCTAAACGTATGTGTGTAAATATTATGTGAATTAACGAGCCCTAATAATGTTAGGGGGAGGAACTTAAGTAATAAAAAAAAACTTCTAAGCGATGGACCGATTGTGATGAAAATTATGTGTTTAGAGTGTTTTAGTGAGGCTGACGGTATAATAATATGGCTTCAATTCACAATTCTAACAATTAGAAAAAGTTTTTTTTTCAATTAATCCAGATTCTAACCTAGCTCATTTTTCAGAAGTACCTATCTACTTAGAAGCCTTAGGTTCTACTATTATCTATTCTGTGCCTTAAGAAGCGCTTACACGGGCAATAATTACGGCATTAATTGCTCGGCGACACAAATGGAGCGATCTCGAGCAATTAGTGGAGCAATATGGAGCAATTTATTTCATATCGCTCAAATATTCGATGGCCACATCACTCAATATTGTATTGCGCAATATTGCTGCTTGTTGCCGCAAATTGCTTGATGTAGTCGTGACGTCAAAGTTGACGAGAATTGAGTGGAGTTGAGCAATTTTAGTTGACCGTATAAGCGCACCATTAGGTTAGGACTGGAATACGATAGTCTGTCGGGTCCGCTATTTATTATTATTATGTTATTACTATGATCCTTAGTTTATAGAAACTTACTAGGGACAATATTCAATAAACAATCACTATAGTTTCTATTAGGGTCCGTACCCCTTAATATAACCCAAGAGCCAGCAACAGCTAGACTTTCGTTATTATATAAAAGCTGAAAGTTTACCTGTTTATGACTCCTGAATGGTAGGTAAGAATGACCAGTAACTGTGGAGTTTCGGTCGCGGTTACTTAAGGAGGGATCCAGTTCTGAAGGTTTTAACTGAACTGCGATAAAGAGTTCAATCAAATTTTTATCTTATTTTCTTCGGGATAACTGTAGGAATCTCGTCTTCCGCTGCCAGACATTTTTGACAGTTGCTTCCCACTGCCAGACATCCCATAAAATTTAACTTTGAGGTGGTAATAAGACGTGGGAGAGCCATGCTTCGGCACAAATGGGCCGGCTCGACTGGAGAAATACCACGTTCTCACAGAAAACCGGCGTGAAACAGCGCTTGCGCTGTGTTTCGCCGAGTGAGTGAGTTTACTGGAAGCCCAATCCCCTACCCTATTCCCTTCCCTACCCTCCCCTATTCCCTTCCCTACCCTCCTCTATTCCCTTCCCTTCCCATCCCTACCCTCCCCTATTACCCTATTCCCTCTTAAAAGGCCGGCAACGCACCTGCAGCTCTTCTGATGCTGCGATTGTCCATGGGCGACGGAAGTTGCTTTCCATCAGGTGACCCGTATGCTCGTTTGCCCCCTCATTTTATATTAAAAAAAAGACCAAAATCTGGTTGTCGATGGCTCTTGGGTTGTTATAGTTTAATGAGAACTAGTTACGAAGTTTTAGGTTCTGAAAACAATTAGTATCACTTCAGGCTGTTTTCTAGACTTAACTTGTACTCTGATTCTACTTGAATGCAACCAATGCAGCTTCGTTCTTGTTCAAACATTTCCATAAACATTAAAATAGTATTCTCATAAACAACAAACAATATTTTTTTAATCCCTTAATTAATTAAAATGTTTACTCAGCGTATAACAATAATTTTAGGTGTGTCCTTACTCCTTATCTAAGTATGTGACGTTGTAAATAATATGTAAAACAAGGGTGGCCAACCTTTTCAATACTTGGGCCAAAATTCGGAAATAGAATTTTACCCCGGGCCGCACTACCAAAATTTATGTATACTCGTAGTGCGCGCCAGATAAGTCTACGCACAGTCAAAATCGGATACTAATTTTTCCTATTAGAACTTAGTTACAGCTTAGAACAAAAATGTACTGTTATAAGCCAAGAAAACACCCCAGTCACGCGCAGAGTTATCTGACAGTTGACATGCACTCTAAGCAGCGCACAAAAAAAAAACATTTTATTTGGAGTTTTTTTAATAAAACTTTCTTAGGAACAAAATATGTTAAGTGACACATTTTTATTTCAGTGTTTGTTTGCTTTTTATACTAGCTATGATAAGGTAATTTTAGTATTAACCTTTTTTAATTAAGAAAAATGTGCTCGGCTTCGCGGGCCACAAGGTAACAGACGGCGGATCGCGGGTTGGCCACCCTTGAATTGTAAAACAAAGGCAGATCTCGTAGAGTTATTCGCTGTATAAATATTTTTAAAAGGTTTGGTTAGGAGTTTTAACCAATCAGAAAGCGTTTGGCGTTAGTTTGATATTTCAATATCATTTTAAAACTCACAAAAAAAATAGAAGATTCGACCATAGATTATTTTTGTGTAGTTTTATATTTAAAAACTCAGAAAAATAAGGAAACTGCATTAATATTGCATTAAGATAGTTGAATTTGAGTCCTAACTTCTGATTAAAGTGTTTGTTCGGAGTTCTCGAGACTAGGTGGGTGTTCTGTTCAGCACTTAGTTTAACTTCTTCTTAATTAGTAAAAGACGGTTCACTCTCTTCATTGTTAACTCGGAAGAATGCTTCACATATTATGTATGTATACACAATATTCTTAATGCAAAATTGTATCTGTTCTTAATGCAAAATTGTATTAATAATATGTAATTCGATCAGATTTTAAATTGTAATTTATTTCTAATTTATGTTCATAATATAATTTATAATTGTTTTTAAATTCTATTTAATGTAATTTTGCATGTTGTTGTTAACACTATACTAATGAATGTTGTGTTGCCTATAAAGGTGTGTGCATCAGGTATTGAAGACTCTAGTACTACACTATCAACTGTAATTTTTTAAATGCATATGCTGTTGGTAACCATCTATACTAATATTATAAATGCGAAAGTATCTCTGTCTGTCTGTCTGTCTGTCTGTCTGTCTGTCTGTCTGTCTGTCTCGCTTTCACGCCAAAACTACTGAACCGATTGCAATGAAATTTTGTACACAGTTATTCTAGAGTCTGAGAAAGGACATAGGCTACATTTTGATGTGGGAAAATATCTTATTTCCATGAAAATATCGATGAAAATTACTTCGCATTGCGCGTGGCCAGCGCTCATCCCGGGGGTTCTGGGTTCGAGTCCCGCAGGCGGAACAAAAAGTTTTCAATGTTCCTGGGTCTTGGATGTGTATTAAAATAATATTTCAAAAATCTTAAATATATTTTATGTATAATATTATAAAAAATCCAGAAATATATCGACGCGATGCAATGAACATTTTAGTTCTAATACGATTCAACAGATGGCGCTTTTTTTTTACTTCGTTGTAACATAGAACTAATCATACTTATTAGTTGTTATGTTTTTGTTTATAGTTTTTAACACGTTAGAATATTATGTTTAATAATGTTATCACTTGCTATAATAATAATCAATCTATCTTATCTTATAGAACTCCTACTGCATTTCTAAGGAGTTCGAGTGTGTTGTGTTGGCCTATATTCCATCCAGAAAATATATCAATGCAATCAACATTTTAATTCTAATATATGAAAACAGATGGCGCTTTATTTTTTTACTTCATTATTATAACAGAACTAATCATACCTACTTTATTATATATTATTGTTTTTATTCATAACTAGCTGTTGCCCGCGACTTCGTCCGCGTGGACTTTAGTTTATAGCGCGCGGTGTCAACAAAATTTGTGTCAAATTTAAAAACTTTTTAAAACCCTGGTAAGTGGTACCCCTCTTAGGGCCGCGCAGCGCGCTACACCGGAATGGCAGCGCTGAAAGTGCTCGCCTCGCCGCTGCCATTCCGGTGTAGCGCGGCCCTTAAGAGGATACAACAGCGGCTAGAGAAATGAAAAAAAAGTACGTGTAATATCTATAGCTGTCTCCCTTACCTCAAGCCTATACCGCAGAACGCGATAGAGACAACTGCAGAAAATCCAGAAAATCAACGATTCGTTGTCCCCTGATTCCTTCTCCAAAACTTAACCGATTTAAGTACTTTTTTCATTAAAGATTAAAAAAAAGCTTGAGCTGTGTTCCTATGTTTTGCTTTTTTTGTATAATCTAGCCAAATCTGTTTTCTGGACGTTTGAACACAGTGGAAAATCTGGCCATTTTTTTGGGTTTTTGAACGTTCATATCTTATTTAATAATTAAATTATGAAAAAAAATGAAACATAGGGACATTGTATTAGTGGCCGTAGATATTCAGGAAAAAAAATATAACTCTACTAGCATTATCCAGGAAGGAAACAGGGGACAACGTTTGTATGGAAAAAAGGGCGGTGTGGAATCCTCTTAATTAATCAAAATACCCAAAAACAGCTGTGCAGTGTGCACATAATCTGTACTAATATTATGAATGCGAAAGTATCTCTGTCTGTCTGTCTGTCTGTCTGTCTGTCAGTCTCGCTTTCACGCCAAACGCCAAAACTACCGAACCGATTGTAATGAAATTTTGTATACTGATAGTCTAAAGCCTGAGAAAGAACATAGGCTACTTTTTTACTGGAAAAAAGGGTTGTAAGGGTCGTAAATTTGTTCAAAAAATTCATAATAGATGGCGCCGTGCGTCTTCTACATCGCGCTGACGCTTGCTCAAAAGTCTTTCTATAAGAGGTGGTATCATCTTACATTTAATTCTCGATTTTTTTCGATTGTTATATCTATTCTACGGTATTAAATAACTCAGTACTTTATCTGTGCAGGCAGTGACGTACCCTTAATACCAAATTTCACCAACGACTGTTAAAGTTAATGCTCGAATTAGTATCACGTTAGCTGTTTCGTTTTTCATATGAATGAAAGAGAAGACAGGATATTTTAACAAGCTGTTAACACTAACAGACGTTGGTGAAATTGGGGCTAAACCTATCAATGATAAATAGTTTATGGGTAAAGTTGTGTAATTGGGGGGCTAAATAAGCTTTAAAATTTGGCATAATATATAAAGTTTAACATACAAAAATGAAGTACTTATTGTTTGCACACTGCACAGCTGTATTGATTTAATGGGTACCAGGGTTTTTTTATAAAAGCTTTTGACACCAATTTTGTTGACATCGCGCGCTATAAACTGAAGTCCACGCGGACGAAGTCGCGGGCAACAGCTAGTATATATATAAATAAATAAATAAATCTGTCTCTCTGTCAGCTACCTCTAAACATTTAATTTTTATGAAATAATAAATTTTATGAAATTATCCAAAAATATACTTTGAGCCTCGAGAAAGAACTTAAGGTTGGATTGCACCAGAGGCGTGGTTAAAGTTAAAGTTATGGTCAAAGTGATGGTTATAGTTAAGGCTAATTTAACTTAAACCTTAACTTTGACCACAGAATTTGACAGAAGACGTTGCTGGTCCGACAAGGCTTATAAGAACGTGGGCGGGGGCGCTGCTAACAAAATGGCGTATTTGTATGATGACAGCGTTAGTTCCTTTTTTCGCCACGTGCATTTAAAGCCTTGTCGAGCTCTATGGTTATGACTTATGGTTAAATATGGCGTCTTGATGGCGTCCATTTTTAACTTAAACCAAAGATTTGACATTTTGCATTATAGTTAGTTATAGTTTATTAAGTTATAGTTAAAGTAAGTTGGTGCAACCCACCCTAAGTAATTTTTTTATCGCGGAAAAATGTACGGTTTCCGTTCGGTACACTAATTTTGGCAACCAAGTTGCAGCTATCATAGTTATTTAATATTCAGTGCGTTTCGTTTAGTGTTTAGTCGCAACATTTGGAGTAGAAAAAGACGCAAAATGAAACAGAACTTCTCTTCTCTTCTAGATCTTCCAGAAGATTCCAGCGTCGTCGATGATACTGAGCAACTACGATCCGTTCTACTCCCCTCTTCTATCACGACTGGATGGGATCTTCGCGAGACTCGGTAAGAACTTTTTACCTTCCTTAATTATTAATGTAGTAGGATATACTTACTAATAATACTCTCCATACCACTTTCGGTGACGGTGGTCGGTTTCATTGAAACCAGGCAAGTAACGAAGAAGTAATTTAATAGTGCCTATACTATAGTGCCTATACTATAGTGCCTATACTATAGTGCCTATACTATAGTGCCTACACTATAGTGCCTATACTGTAGTGCCTATACTATAGTGTCTATACTATAGTGCCTATACTATAGTGCCTATACTATAGTGCCTATACTATAGTGCCTATACTATAGTGCCTATACTATAGTGCCTATACTATAGTGCCTATACTATAGTGCCTATACTACGCATAATAATGCGTAGTACTCAAGAGCATAGGTGATCAGCCTGCATTGTCCTAGCCACACGTGGAAATAGCATTTTTCCAACGCGGGACCATTCATCCGTGCCTATTTGGATGGTCTAGTCTGATGAGATTGTACTATACATTTTTAAATGTTGCATGTCATGCTGGCTTCTCACGGCTCACGACTCACGAGCCGCGCCGCGTCAGCTCGAGCCACGCGCTGTGTGAAGCGGGTGGCTCGAGGTGGCGCGTCCGATCCGATTGAAGTCGGTAACTTCAAAGCGGCTCGTGATATTACGCACCGTGAGAACGGGTAGCGTTGACTCGTCTGTTGGCTCGTGCTCGCTCGTACAAAACAGCTCGGTGCGGCGCGGCTCGTCGACGTTCCGTGAGAAGCCAGCATTACATGATTCATATTGAATGTTGCTGTATCGTAACGTCATGTAACACGTCACCCTGTGTCCTGTGATTACTCCTACATTTCCCGTTTCCAAACTTATTCTTCAGGTCTCGCTCCAGTGGACCCCGCCACTGATGATGGTCAGCAGATCGGCGGTCAGAGCCTGAGTACGGTCAAGCTAGAAGCCTGCAGGGAACAGCTGATATGCCTCATGTACTCCAGCCCAGCGAAATATGCACCCTACAGTAACCTCATATCGGCGCAGTTGAGCAGGTTGGTTGAAAGTTGAGCAATGAGTTTGAGAGTTGAGCAATGAGTTTGACGGTTGAACAATGAGTTTGAGAGTTGAGCGACAGGTTTGGTGTTTGAGCAACATTTTGGCAGTTGAGCAATGAGTTTAACAGTTGAGTAGAGGGTTGACGGTTGAGCTATGAGTTTTTTGACTAAGTAACAAAACTAGCTGGGCAATTAGTTTAATAGTTGAGGAACGGATATGACAGTTGAGCAATATATCTGTCATCTGATATATATTAATAAACAATGCGTTTGACGGTTGAGCAACACATTTTGCTAGTTAAGCTACAGATTTTACAGTTGTAAATTTTACAGTTGAGCAATACGTTTGACAGTTCAAAGAACGGAAGCTTTTTTTCTCTTCTATCGCCAAGATAAAATACCTATTTCTTTGATTTTATTTGACTTATTTTTTATTTGTTTAATTAATTTTTTGTGTTCTTCTTTTATCAACAAGTTTTAAAAGGAATCCCTCTTAAAAATATTTCTTCTAATTTCTTAATTATAGCTAAACCTACATTATCTTCTCTTCTTTTTCCAGGGAACTCAACGAGCTCCGAAGGCCAGTGTCGGACAATCCGGAAATTCTCCGGTTCTTCCGGTACATGCGAGCTGCGAGGCAGGGGCAGGAAGGTAAATAATTATTATTATAACAAAATTTCATCAAAATCGGTTCAGCGGTTTAAGCATGAAGATGTAAGACCGCACAACGCGTCGTCTATTTTTAACCGATTTCAAACAAATTCGCCAAGTGCGAGTCGGATTCGCGCACGAAGGGTTCCGTACCATTATATAAGTATAGCAAAAATAGTCAAACAATGTGTTTTTTGTATGGGAACCCAGAAACCCTTAAATATTTATTTTATTTAAATTTTATTATCAATGATTAATGTATAAATACGGCTGAGTATTTAATGTACATTTCAAGTGCCTACCTGTTGTCATCAATGATACAGAACAAAAAATGTTTGAAAAATCACAAAATGTGTTGTATGGGAGCCCCCTTAAATATTTAATTTATTTTGTTTTTAGTATTTGTTGTTATAGCGGCAACAGATATACATAATCTGTCGAAATTTCAACTCTCTAGCTATTACCGTTCTTTGAGTTACAGCCTGGAGACAGACGGACAGACATCGAAGTCTCAGTAATAGGGTCCCGTTTCTACCCTTTGGGTACGGAACCCTGACCCGGAAAAAGGAGGTTTTTTTTTTAATGAAATAAGGGGGCAAACAAGCAAACGGGTCACCTGATGGAAAGCAACTTCCGTCGCCCATGGACACTTGCAGCATCAGAAGAGCTGCATGTGTGTTGCCGGCCTTTTAAGAGGGAATAGGGTAATAGGGGAGGGTAGGGAAGGGAAGGGAATAGGTGAGGGTAGGAAAGGGAATAGGGTAGGGGATTGGGCCTCCGGTAAACTCACTCACTCGGCGAAACACAGCGCAAGCGCTGTTTCACGCCGGTTTTCTGTGAGAACGTGGTATTTCTCCGGTCGAGCCGGCCCATTCGTGCCGAAGCATGGCTCTCCCACGTATGAACCACCCTTTGGGTACGGAACCCTAAAAGGAGGTTATTATTGGTGTTACTTATTTCTAACACTTCAAGACCCTTATCCAACTATCACTATATTTAAGTATATAATATACAGGCAGCCCCGGATTTGTTTTGCAGATTTAGTAAATGGGTCGGCAGCAATGAGTTTCTAAAATACTAGAGTAGCAATGTCTTACAAAAGATTCTCAGAAATGCGTAACCACTTTTTTGTTCAAAAGACAATGTCAAGTCATATATTCGTTATGTCATTATGTATGTGAGATATGCCTGCAGGCATCTTCGAAGTGGCAACGCGTTGCTACCGTAAGCTTCCAATCTAGTTACGTTAGTAACATAGAATATCATTGGTCGGCAGAAATAAAATGGCCTACACTCATAAAAAATATTTTGGCACTTTGGCTAGGGCTTTCCACTGAAGGAAAACCAGCTTAAATATTTGTAAGACAAACAGACAAACTTTAACCAGAGTAGACAGAATGATAGAGTATACCGACTTAGATGAAACTGATGTTGAAACTTTTAAATTTGACATATTATGAGTTATGACGAAAATCGTCGCTAGGGTTGTTAGCTTGTTACCTACGAATTTAAAACTTTGACATATTCGATGGACGTGTTCCTCTTTGGTCGTATTGTTGTTTGTGTTTTGGCACATGCGATTAAAATTGTCAGAATCCAATTTTGAAATCTTTATTTTAAATATTTAAAAATAAATTATATCAGCCAGCGCGAGGCACATTCCGTTCATAATCCTAGTGAAACCCGACGAATTTGACAGATATTGAAACCTGTCCGTTTCTTTGCAGTCGAACTACTGGTCGTTATGTCTATTGTGCAGTGTGCTTTAACGTTCATAATTTTAGTTGAATAGTTTAGTATAGTGACCATCTTCCACATAAATCTGAAATTCTAAATAGACTATACAAGATGTAAAAAACAAAATGGAAGTACTCTATGGCGTGTAATGTGTATGTTAGATACCTTGTATAGAGTTCACTGTGAAAGAGTAACTTTTTTCAATTATTGTATTGGCAAATTCCTGACTGTGGGGCATTTCTCATACAAATTGTGGGAGAGCCATGCTTCGGCACGAATGGGCCTGCTCGACCGGAGAAAAACCACGTTCTCACAGAAAACCGGCGTGAAACAGCGCTTGCGCTGTGTTTCGCCGAGTGAGTGAGTTTACCGGAGGCCCAATCCCCTACCCTAAAAAAACTTGGAAGTCAAAAGTAACTCACCCTGTAGAAACCAGCGCCTTTAGCTTTCTAGTTCATTTGTATTCAGAGCCTGTTCAGTATTTATGAACACCTGTACAGAACAGCCCTCTCTAAACCATCATATATTAAGCCAGTTCTTCATGCTTTTATCATCACAATACAATCAAATAAAAGCTAATACGTAAGATGTTAGTTTTATATGCGCTTCAGAAATTGTAAACTAAATATAAATGAATAATGATTTCAATTTTATTATTACTTTTGTAGTTGCTTAATATACTGACAGTTAACAACATTATATTCTTGAGAATAAATTACATTGTCACTATTGGGAAATTTTCACTTTTGAAAAACTGTCGCTATTGAAAAATCGGTCACCATCGAAACTCTGTCCCTATTAGATAAATGACGCTATTGCAAAACTGTCACTATAACAAAACTGTTAATATTTAAATAATAATAATAATAGCTCCCACACCGGTTTCGGTGACGGTGGCCGGTTTCATTGAAACCAGGCCAGCTACGCAGGAGTAATTTATAGTGTCCAAGTGTGTGCGCAGTACACAAGAGCACTCTCTATTCCTTTACTCTCATAACCCAGTGGGACGGACGACCGACACGACTGGCGAGAGATCAGGCGCAGGACCGACTTTTTATGATGGCGCATGGATCATCTTACTTGTCAGACAATCAGGTGATCAGCCTGCATTGTCCTAACCAAACTTGGAAATAACATGTTTCCAACGCGGAAATCGAACCCACGACCTCCAAGTCAAGAGCCGCGCTCTATACCACTAGACCACGGAGGCGTCTCACTATTTAAATATTGCAAAACCGTCACTATTTTATGACTGTCACTATAAAGAACTGTCTTTTTTTTCAGGTATAGACTGCCTGGCTGCCCATGCTGCTTGCTCGGGTACCACATCACCATCACACACCATGATAGCCGCTTACCAGGACATTAACAAGCTGGTTACAGCGAGGAAGTTATGAGAAATAAGGAAGGGAAGTTGGATAATGTAAGTTGGCTCTTGAGCTATAGATGGAAGGAAAGTAGGATAATGTAAGTTGGCACTTGAGCTATAGATGGAAAAAAGTTGGGAAATGTAGAGTGGCTCTTGAGCTATAGATAGAAGCTGAAAGTTGTGTAATGTAGGTTGGCTACTTGGCTCTTAAGCTATAGGTGGAAGGATAGTTGGGTGATGTAGGTTGGCTCTTGAGCTATAGAATTAGATGGAAGGAAAGTTGAATAATATAGGCTCTAATTGAGCTATAGAGTTGGCTCTTAAAGAGACAGAAAAAGAGGAATAGTTGAGTAATGTATGTTAGCTCTTAAACTTTTGAGAAGAAAGTTAAGGAAAATCTGAGAAGAAAGTTAGAAAAAAGTAAGTTGACTCTTAAACTTTTCAGAATAAAGTTAGGAAAATGTAAGTTGACTCTCAAAGTTTTGAGAAGAGAGAAATGTGACAAAGTGCGAGTTAATTTTTAAACTATCACCACCATTTATAAAAATATATAATAATTTATAAAATTAATAATAATTGTTATGTCTGTTCTCAGCTATTAATTATTATTAATACTTATCGATTATCAAGCTGGTAATTAAATATTATTTTCTTCTTTTCAGACTGAGGAAACCGACATTATTCGACGGTGCATCAAAAACTCTTCTATATTAGTAGAAAATGTATTTAAAAGTATAATATATTTATAGACATTCTTTGAAATACCCCTACTGGTATACCATTTAGAATACTGTAATTGCAAAAAAAAAAACTTCTTTAGTTGCGTTGTTCACTTTTTTTAATGAGAAAAATGTTAAACTCATCAGTGCGTCTAGCATGCGCGTACAACGAGATATCTCAGTCTCGTGGGTAGTTATTTTGTCGATATCGACATAACGTTAAAATCATTTTTTGACTTTATGTCGATAGATTTTGACGACAGATCTACACGAGAAAAAATGTTTGTCATGTTAGGGTCAATAGAGATGAAGAGACAAACCATCAAACATCAAGAAAATATGTAGACACAATTTTCTCGTTTGTGCATCTTAGGCCGGCAGGTCTCAGGGCATGTGACATGATCGATAATTCGTAAGATAGCCGGCGCGGCGTACAATAGGAAGTAATATCCCTTCTTATTCTGCCTGAGCCTGCTGTTAAGTTGTGACTTCTGTCAACCCATTGTTTTTTTTTTATATTTAAGTTACTAGTGTATACCTACTATCGACGCGACGTAAGTTGCTCGTTTGATAAGAAATGCTTAACAGCATCGTTCAATCGGGCGCACGCACACATACTCATATTAAACTACGCCTACAAAGTATCCATGGGTTAATTATTTTTCTTCTTAGGTATTTCAAATTTTTTTGAGATGTTCTTATTTAAAGGCAAATATTTTGACACTGATCGTGCAAGCAGCAGCGATTTTGCCTTTATACGTTCAATAATATTGTAAATTAATTTAATTTTTAGTAATTTATTTATTTATTGACTAGTTTATTTAAGTCTCCAAACGGGGACATACCAAAATAAGAGCATTTAATTTATGTTAAAGGATACGGTTTTGTATATAAAATAGAAAACGTCGTTTTCTTAGGGGTCGGTTTTGGTTTTGTGTCGTGTTTGTTATTTATTGTGTGCGTTCCGAAATATTATCCAGTATAGTGGCAAATGCTCATGACGTTTTTAATCCGATATTATAAATAGATGTACTGTAGGCTTAGCATAGTCACCATAGAAACGGTTTCCTCCTACGGAAGAATAGACAAAGTGACAGATTGACAAAGGCGATCCGCCATTTCAATCTTTCGGTATGTCCATACTCTCCCGTTTCTAATGTTGTTATGCCTGCTGGTGGTGATGTCACTGGCATTAAATTCAAATTATTTATTATACTCATACAACACACAATAGCACAAAGTAGACAGTGTACATCGTCGTCTAATCCCATGCTAAGTTAAACTTGTGTTATGGCAATCAGACAACGGCTACCTTACTTATCAGTTATCACGTAAAAATAGCGATCAACAATCCACTAGCAATAATCGCGCGAGCGATTGCTGGGTCTCATGAATGTCACAAACAATGGGTTATGTATAGTGATCGATTGCAATCGTATTGTTTTGGCTGATACGTGATACGAAATTGCGATTTTGGAGCAATTATCGCGCAATAATTGCTATCGCATTGGTCTCGCAAGATACGTGATACGGGGGCGGATGCACAATGACGGAACAATATTATACTAAATAGTAGCATGCTTGCAATAACAACAAAGTCATAATAAAATACGTCAACTCGCTCCGAAATATAATCCAGTGCGGATTATATTTTGGAACGAGTTAACAGTATGGCGTCGATTACGTCATGACTCATGAGCCATTGTACTGGGTTAAATTTTGGAACTTACCTTGTGTGTTTGTTGTCTTAGTTTATTTATTTATTTTTAACATTAAGTTCATTAAATTAACATTACTTACAATAATTATTTACAATAACCAAAAACATTGAATTGCTCACTTTTTTAAAGTCTTGATTGGAACTTAAAAATCAAATCGTTGTTTTTCATTGTTAATTTTTGTAACATAATTTTCAATGTACATGGTATGATTAATTTTGATACTTTCTTTAATTATGCTGTGCCCATATTTGATATTGTAAAGTATTTGCATTTATTACATACTTTATGATTCTATGTCATAATATAAGAAAATATAGTACGGATTGGTTACCTGTTTTTTTTTCGCTAGTCCTTTATTTTAGTTTTATGTAATTAAAAAAAAAAAAACCCACTGCTAAACATACAAACATATTTTGCATTTCTAAAAATAATCCCTATTATAGCCAATTAATTATTATAGTCAAGAAAGTCGTAACAGGCGGGAAAATTTTCTAAACGTAATCACGCTTAAAGGAACGATTAACAAGACAAAGTACATTTTATATATTGTCATCTTGCATATTTTTATCTCGAATTAATAAAGTTCTCATATTTTTTATTTCATTAAAAAAATTCCCGCCTGTCATGACTTTCTTGACAGACTGTAGCTTATACATAATATAATACCAATTCCTGGTATTAGTAGACAATTAAAAAAAAATAAAGAAACAATAATAATATTTTCCTTGTCTAGTTTGTTTGTGACTAGATGACACCTGCAACTCCGTTGCGCCAAAATTCGTTTATCGTGCGGGAATCGTATCTACTATCTACATTTTTCCGGGATAAAAATTAAAAAGTATCCTATGTCCTTTCCCGGGACTCAAAGTATCTCCATACCAAACAGTGAAATCGCTTCAGCGTTTTGGGCGTGAATATGTAACAGACAGATTGACACACAACTTTCGCATTTATAATATTAGTAATTACTAAATTTTTTTAATTTTTTTTAAGAAATAAGGGGGCAAACGAGCAAACGGGTCACCTGATGGAAAGCAACTTTCGTCGCCCATGGACACTCGCAGCATCAGTTGCAGGTGTGTCGCCGGTCTTTTAAGAGGGATTAGGGTAATAGGGGAGGGTAGGGATGGGAATGGAAGGGAATAGGGGAGGGTAGGGAAGGGAATAGGGTAGGGGATAGGGCCTCCGGTAAACTCACTCACTCGGCGAAACACAGCGCAAGCGCTGTTTCACGCCGGTTTTCTGTGAGAACGTGGTATTTCTCCGTACGAGCCGGCCCATTCGTGCCGACGCATGGCTCTCCCACGTGTGAGTATTAGAATTCACGTTTACTCAAAATTTACTTGTTTGCAATAAAGAAAAATATGACTCACATTTTAAAACGTTCTAAATACTTACGACATATTGTATCTAAGCAATTTGATCCTACTACAGCGAAAAGATCCGGTACCCTGGAGAAAGTTGACCTCCATTTTGAAAATTCTGCTCAAGCCAAAACAACTTTATTCTTTAACAACACAGCTGAAATTCGCTTGTCAGCTATTGATACGATTTTGACCCATGCTTAGTGGAATTAGAATGAACGTTAGTGCATTGTGTTAAGTTCCTTTTTTACTTGGCTATACGGATTTGATGAACCTAAGTGCATAATATTGGGTAATTTTTTGCGGTCAGTAGTTCAATGTACTTGTGTCATTATAAATGTATTATAATAATTATACTTCGCTAAGAAGTATTTTTAATAATCTCTATAATCATAGACTAAGGGCCGCACACCGGAATATATAATACATAGTATCGCTTGAGAAATCGCGGCCGCCAGCGGCTACGAGCGGCCACGGGCGGCCGTAGACTTCAAGCGATATACAATAATGAAGATAAAGTTTAAAATCATATGGCACTGAAAGTGCTCGCTTCGCCGCTGCAATTCTGGTTTGGCGTGGCCCTAAGGAAAATTCAAAATATATTTTCTCTATGCTATTATAATCATGAGAAAAAGGTTTTAAATAGCCGCTTTTCAAGGAAATGTTGAAGACCCAATAAGTATCTGCAGGGAAGATTTTCTATCCTTCGTTATAGGTTTCGTTTAAATTATTCTCATAACGAGCAGAAAAGTGGAGGTGCCGATTAAGATAATATTTTAATAAAGTAAGTATAGTATCAGTCACAAATGACAATATATAAGATAATACTGTGGCAACGTAATAAATAGTAACAGCAGCAGCAGCTGGGAGCACAGGAAGACAGATGATGGATCAAATCATCAGATGATGATGATGATGAAGACGATGATGCTATGACGTCACAGTTAAGGTGGCAGCTGTGACTTGTGAGTACCGTTTCACTTTACATGATGATGATGACGTCACAGTTAAGGTGGCAGCTGTGAGTCAGTGTACCGTTTCATTTTACAGATCACTTCGCGGACAGTGCAATAACCTGATATGTACCTTCACACTTACTGCAAATATGAGTGAAGTTTATATTGAAATGGACCAATGTAATTTGTCGGGTTATGTCAAGTCCAGATTACGACTAATATTGACTTGATATAGCCTAACTAAATAACGTATGAAATGTGCATGTAAACGAAATGACGATTACACAAATTGGCTAAACTAAGACTTTATAATATAGGTGGTAAAACTTTAATGAAACCAAAAAAAATGGCTGGGAAGACGGACGATGCTTAATAATAATAATGTAAGTAGTGTTAGAGTTTGCCACCCAAATACTTACGCAAAGTTTTGCATATTAAGTAATAATTTCATTCAAATTATGTAAAACTTTGCATATCTACATGTTGGATACAGGATAAATAAGAATATCGATCTCAAACTTTATCACGGTTCAAGAAACAATACCTATTTTAGTAATTAAATTGTTTTCTATTTGTCATTTCTATGTGTCATTTATGTAAAGATGAAAAAGCATTGCTATTATTAGCAAATGTTTTTTTTTATATACGTAATTTTGAATTAAATTTTCATCGCACTGCCGCATCTCGTATGAAACCCCTGGTTTGATATTACGATCACAGTTGTGAGTTCTTTCTTTGATGAGATTTCGTTAAATGAAATGTTATATTAACATATCTATCTCTGTATACAGGGTGTAACAAAAACAAGTGATAATACTTTAGGGTGTGTACGTGTTCCTTGTAGAGAGTTCACTGTGAAAGTAGCAGCGCTGAAAGACCAACATTTTTTTTCACTTTTGTATGGGGAAACTCGTGGCGCTCGGGCCCTTGCCCATACAAAAGTGAAAAAAAATGTTCGTCTTTCAGAGCTGCTACTTTCACAGTGAACTCTCTACAAGGAACATGTACACACCCTAAAGTATTATCTCTAGTTTTTGTTACACACTGTATAATATTTTCCGTACTTATTTGTTTCTCAGACCGAAACTGACTATTTATCTTAAGTTTTAGGGTATAAGAACCCTCCAAAACCTTACACATTTTTCTTTATACATTTTTTTCCAACAAAAATTATTATCCTAAGTTCATTTTCGTCTTTTAACTTCATACTATTTTTTTGTTTAAGCCTGATGAGTGATGAGGTAACTACCTACCTGTACTATTGCGACAATTTACTATACAATGTGTCCCGACACCTGCAGTCCGAGACTTTAATATTGTGATGTATGGCCTATTTTATCGACAAAAAATGTCTTTCAAATTTTTTGTTTCTCTCACGGTTGTAAAATGGTAGCCATTTTAATTTTCTTCGGGCTCTCATACTAATCTGACCACTACCTAATATATATTCTGTGCCAATACTTCTCATGAAAATATCGTATGAACATAATATTATAGGATCGGACACTGGTGTCGGGACACATTGTAGAATAATAGTATTTAGAATAAGTAAAAAAAATCATGTACTTACTGTAAATATAGTAATTTATATTCATCCGATTCGAACCCATGACAAGCGATGTGATGAATAAAATATAATACTTACAGAGACCCCAATTTGTTGACCTTGTAAAGAGAAGTTTTGTAATCTTTGTATTAAACAGTACTTTGAAAAACCCGAAGGATAGTACAATATTGCTAAATAGTATAGTATGAATTGCATTCATCATCATCATCTCTCAGTATCAAGAATCATGATAGATAACTAGAAAAAAAATCAACAGCCGAACAAAGAGCTACCTCCTTTTTTAATCGGTTTAAAACCTAAGTAGCTAATTGATATTAGGGTAAGGTTATATTGCCGCATTAATTCATGGCAATACGTTTATCGTGTAGATACCGTAAATTTTTCCGTGATTAAAGCCCAATTTCACCAACGTCTGTTAGTGTTAACATGGTGTTAACACTTAACAGCTTGTTAAAATGTGGAGTCTTCTCTTTCATTCATTTTTTTTATGAAATAAAGGGGCAAACGAGCAAACGGGTCACCTGATGGAAAGCAACTTCCGTCGCCCATGGACACTCGCAGCCTCAGAAGAGCTGCAGGTGTATTGCCGGCCTTTTAAGAGGGAATAGGGTAATAGGGGAGGGTAGGGAAGGGAATAGGGGAGGGTAGGGAAGGGAATTGGGTCTCCGGTAAACTCACTCACTCGGCGAAACACAGCGTAAGCGCTGTTTCACGCCGGTTTTCTGTTAGAACGTGGTATTTCTCCGGTCGAGCCGACCCATTCGAGCCGAAGCATGGCTCTCCCACGTAAAACGAAAGAGGTAACGTGATACTAATTCCAGCATTAACTTAAACAGTCGTTGGTGAAATTGGGCCTAAATGTTTTCCGTCTTTACCGGGGTCCGGGACGCAAAATATCTTTACTTCCATACTAATTAACAAAAAAGCAAAAGTGAATGTGTCTAATACCTCTTTATGCCCAAACCGCTGAACTGATTTTACTGAAATTTGTAATACAGATGCTTTGAATCCCAAGAAAGGACATAGGATACTTTTTATCCTGGAGAAGAGGTAACAGACAGACAGACACACTTTTAAAACATTCATAATATTAGTATGGATATGTATACCTAAATCATAAAAATATTTTCAGTAGCTTAACCCCGACAAGGTAAAAGAGAAACATACCTTCCTATTTTTATATTATTATAGATGCTCCATTTCCTTAGGAGTTAAGGTATGTTCCAAACATTTACCCAGTGCATCTAATGGAGCTGGATTTTACGGGATTCCTCCATGTTGTAATGGTTTTGTAACCGGTGGTAAACTGGTAAAGGCCTAAGTTCCCTGAACCACATTGTGACAACCAGGATTTAACCAGTAATACATATGGAGGAGGCTTTTTATCAGATTTTACAATTAAACTTATATATATGAAATCAGGGGCAAACTAGAGAACGGGTCACCTGATGGAAAGCAACTATCTTCGCCCATGGACACTCGTAACATTAGAAGAGCTGCAGATGCGTTGTCAGCCTTTTCAGAGGGAATACGCTCTCTTCGTGAAGGTTTGCAGGTCGTATTGGTCCGGAAATACTGCTGCGATAATTCGTTCCAGAGTTTCAGTGTGCGTGGCTGAATCTTCATATGGGACAATATTTTATTAAGAACATAAGTTTTATTTTCAATTTGCGATTAAAATTGCAGATATTATATTTTATTAAACAACGAGCTTTTGCCCGCGGCTTCGCTCGCGTTAAGAAGTATTATTATATACAAACTTTCATCCCCTATTTGAACCCCTTGGGGTTGGAATTTATCAAAATCCCTTTTTAGCGGATGCCTACGTCATAACATCTACCTGCATGCCAAATTTCAGCTTTATCCGTCCAGTGGTGTGGGCTGTGCGTTGATAGATCACTATGTCAATCAGTCAGTCACCTTTGAGTTTCACATATATAGATAAAATCCGACTGGCTGATAAAATTTAAAAGTTAACCTGTTAAAATCACCATTAACCGTAGTTACTACGTAAGTAAAAGTTTTTCTTAAAGTAACCCATACTTTTTCACAACCACAAAAAATGTTTAGAGTAAATTCAAAAGAAAGTATATTGGACCTGTCACGCACTATGATCACTAGACACTGTATTTATGATAAGTTCTAGTTAAAAACATAATATTAAAGTGTCATTAACTATGACATTAAATTAAATTGTAAAGTAGTTAGTCTTACTAGTTACTTGTAAAACTGAAAATAGTTATTCAAACAATTTGTTTTACTTAAAGGTTGATCGGTATTTTAAAATATCTATTTTATCTCATTCTAATTTCTAATATTATGTTGGAAAAGTCGATTCACGATTGGCAGATAAAAACAGGACATTGTATATGCTCATTTTATGTGTAGCTACTTTATTGAATTTGAATCTATATATGGACGCTGTTAAGCATTCGTGTACTAACCCACAAAAATTACGTATTGAGTTATGAATGCAGTTATGTTCTGTAGATGATTTTAGAACAAGACTCCATTCAAAATTTAACGACAAAAAAAATTGTGGGTTAGGACACTAATGCTTAACAGCGACCATATATAGAAGTCGGTTAAAAACTCAAAGGTGACTGACTCACTGATTGACATAGTGGTCTATCAACGCACAGCCCAAACCACTGGACGGATCGGGCTGAAATTTGGCTTGCAGGTAGATGTTATGACGTAGGCATCCGCTAAGAAAGGATTTTGATAAATTCTAACCCCGAGGGGTTGGGAACGGACTCTCGCGTCCTCACAATCCATGAAGCTCAGGGATTAACGAGTCCCTCGGTGATCATCATACAGACCAAGTCCCGAAAGCTGGCAATCCATGACAGCGTTCCTCATGCAGTCGTAGCCATATCCCGGCACACTAACACCTGTGTCTATTACACTGACACTGATGGAGACGCTGTGGCAAGCTTCATAAAAAGAGCCACGGAGGTGTCAACCGAACACATAAGAGATTATAATATAAAAATGGCTATAAAAGACAGGAACGATAAAGTCCTAAGCCACATGGCGGGTAGATTCGACACAGAACGATGTCTTTTTAACAACCTAGAAACTCCACCCAGCTTGAGTGACCCCTCTCCACCAAGCCAATGTCACAACATCTAAAGGCAAAGGGTGGAGCAGCATAAAATCTAAGGAAATCGGAAAATGTCGGATCTACTGGCCGCCACACCGACTGGGACCTCACCGTTCAAAACATTAATATTATTATTATGCAATTTATAAAACAATAAATGTATATATTTATTTATTATATGTATAACATATTATACTCTATTCTATTAAATATACATATACACATATATATATATATATATATATTAAAAAAAAAAAAAAAAAAAAAAAAAAAAAAAAAAAAAGTGTCCATGGCGTGATGGACCACAATTAATTAAAATTCATAATATTATTTCAATTATCCTTGGTGCGAAAAATCTAAATAATAAAATAACAAAAAAAGGATATGGACGAACAGTCTATAGACGGCCCCAATTTTATAATAAAAAAAAAAACCCCGAGGGGTTCAAATAGGGGATGAAAGTTTGTATATAATAATACTTCTTAACGCGAGCGAAGCCGCGGGCAAAAACTCGTTTAATTTAAATTGGTACAGCAGCTTAACGGCAAATAGGTAACAGATAGGGAAAGAAACTGAAAGCATTTATAAATTATAATAATAATTTTATAAATAAAAAGTCCAATGCCACACTTACTTCGCTCTAACTTGGGGTATCCCATAGTTTCTTCATGCAATACAACAACATTATGCCAAAAATTACCAAAGCAACCTGAACTCTATCGCCTCCACTAACGGTTCATGTTCCTTCAGCCTTTATTTTACAATCTTATTTATTTTATTTCATTGCATTTTCAACCCTTTTACTGTGTGATAAGGTTGTAATTTTATTAAATGTAGTAACATAATCCGATGCATTTATACAACGATGCGTGTTAAATTTTGAACTCTATTTTCTTATTTTTAAGGTTGAGTTTCCCCTGAGCGGCATGTCTTAGTATGAGCCATACGGATCTTGAGTTTGTGCAATTTTTGTTGTTATTATATAAGATCTGTCTGTCTGTGGGTCAGTAGTGCTAGTTACGTGGTGCATACAACGCTTGGATAAAGGTAGGCTAAGTTACGTAAATACTAAAGACTAAGTTTAATTGACAAAAAACTTTTAAGTTTAAGTTAATCTAGTTTAGTAACATAGTCGAGATATACCTATATTGACCTATTACGTATTTTCCACTATATTATACAGGGTGTGAAAAACAAAGTGTACTTTAAACTTAAAGTGTGTATCTTATCTTATATCTTTAAACGAGCAATTCTTGTATATATATATATATATATATATATATATATATATATACTAGCTGTTGCCCGCGACTTCGTCCGCGTGGACTTCAGTTTATAGCGCGCGATGTCAACAAAATTGGTGTCAAAAGCTTTTATAAAAAAACCCTGGTACCCCTTAAATCAATACAGCTGTGCAGTGTGCACACAATAAGTATTTCATTTTTTTATATTAAACTTTATATTTTATGCCAAATTTTAAAGCTTATTTAGCCCCCCAATTACACAACTTTACCCATGAACTATTTATCATTGATAGATTTAAGGTTACGTCAAAAATAAAACGCCATCTGTTTTTATATATTAGAATTAAAATGTTGATTGCATTGATATATTTTCTGGATGGAATATAGGCCAACACGGTACACTCGAACTCCTTAGAAATGCAGTAGGAGTTCTATAAGATAAGATAGATTGATTATTATTATACCAAGTGTTTATATTATGAAACATAATATTCTAACGTATTAAAAACTATAAACAAAAACATACTAACTAATAAGTATGATTAGTTCAATAAAGTAAAAAATAAAACGCCATCTGTTGAATCGTATTAAAACTAAAATGTTCATTGCATCGATATATTTCTGGATGTTTTATAATATTATACATAAATTAATACATTTAAGATTTTTGAAATATTATTTTAATACACATCCAAGACCCAGGAACATTGAAAACTTTTTGTTCCGCCTGCGGGACTCGAACCCAGGACCCCCGGGATGAGCGCTGCCCACGCGTAATGCGAATTAATTTTCATCGATATTTTCATGGAAATAAGATATTTTCCCACATCAAAATGTAGCCTATGTCCTTCAGTTTATAGCGCGCGGTGTCAATAAAATTGGTGTCAAAAGCGTTTTCGAAACCCTGGTACCCCTTAAATCAAAATACCCAAAACAGCCGTGTAGTGTGCACATAATATGATTTTTTTTTAAATTAAACTTTTTTATACCAAGCTTATTTAGCGTTACAACTTACACAACTTAGCTGCATAATGCATTACACAACTTTAGCTTTGCCCAATACCCATAAACTATTTAGTAAGTATATTTTATTATTGGTAGACTGTTGTTTCTGATATCTATGTTGGTAAGTGAGTTATTTAAAAACATGTATAACAATCGAAAGAATCTAAACATTAACTCAGCATGGTACCACCTTTTATAGAAATACATATGAGCAAGCGATAGCGCGATCTAGGCGACCCTTGGCGCCATCTGTTCCAGTTTTTGGAACTAACTTAATTTGAACATATTTACGCATAAACACCCCTTTACAACCCCTTTTTCCAGTAAGAAGTAGCCTATGTCCTTTCTTAGGCTTTAGACTATCTGTGTACAAAATTTCATTACAATGGGTTCAGTAGTTTTGGCGCTGTTGTTTTTGAATTTGATAAATGATATCTAAGTTGGTAGGTGAGTTATTAATTAGTAACGTGTATAACAATCGAAAGAATCGAAATATCCAACTCAACATGGTACCACCTCTTATAAAAATACGCATGAGCAAGCAATAGCGCGATCTAGGGGACTCTTGGCGCCATCTGTTTTGCATTTTTGGAACTAACTTAATTTGACCAAATTTACGCATTTTCACCCCCTTACAACCCCTTTTTCCAGTTAAAAAGTAGCCTATGTCCTTTCTCAGGCTTTAGACTATCTGTGTACAAAATTTCATTACAATCGGTTCATTTGGCGGTTTTGGCGTGAAAGCGAGACAGACAGACAGACAGACAGACAGAGATACTTTCGCATTTATAATATTAGTATATATATATATAATTGGAATCTCGGAATCGGCTCCAACGATTTTCATGAAATTTAGTATATAGGGGGTTTCGGGGGTGATAAATCGATTTAGCTGGGAATCATTTTTAGAAAATGTCATTTTATTCGTGTTTTATCGAATACCGAGCGAAGCTCGGTCAAATAGCTAGTGCGTACCTTATATGTATACGTAGAGACTAGATACAGTAGAGTTTAGTGTAAAAGTAGCAGGGTTACTCTAGATCTTTTTAGTGAAGTTAACATAATATGATTTTGCCGTGGGAGAGCCATGCTTCGGCACGAATGGGCCGGCTCGACCGGAGAAATACCACGTCCTCACAGAAAACCGGCGTGAAACAGCGCTTGCGCTGTGTTTCGCTAAGTGAGTCAGTTTACCGGAGGCCCAATCCCCTACCCTATTCCCTTCCCTACCCTCCCTTATTCCGTTCCCTTTCCATCCCTACTCCCCTATTACCCTATTCCCTCTACAAAGGCCGGCAACGCACCTGCAGCTCTCCTGATGCTGCGAGTGTCCATGGGCGACGGAAGTTGCTTTCCATCAGGTGACCCGTTTGCTCGTTTGCCCCCTTATTTCATAAAAAAAAAAAAGATGACCATACATTTTCCGGGATAAAAAGTATCCTATTTCCTTTCCCGGGACTCAAATTATCTCCATACCAAACAGCAAAATCGGTACAGCGGTTTAGGCGTGAAGAGGTAACAGACAGACACACTTTCGTTTTTATAATATTAGTATGGATACCTAAAAAAACACTAAAACATTAAAATATGTATCACTTGGCAGCCATTAATTTTTAGAATTTTCACTAACGTGTTTTGTCATTTCACTCTGCCATACATGCAAATTGGATTTAAAATAGCACGCAAGCTACAGCTTAGCTTGGACACACAAATTGTGGTTTTAATACAGTTTTTCAATTTCAATTTTCATATTTTGTGTCGGAAAATTTAGCGGAAGTTTTCGAATTTTCCGTTAATTTTCATATGGAAAAGCTTAATAACTTAAACGCCTCTTATAGTTCTCGGTGGTCTAGTGGGTAGACTTTTGATTCGCATTGGAGAGGGTACAGGTTCGATCCCAGATTTTACTTATGAGTCAAAGTGCATTATTCGCTCGTACGGTAAAGGAAAACGTTGAAACCCGCACATGGTTGGTCCCAGACGTATTGACCTGCTCATTCCTTGTACTAGGCCGAATATGTAGCGAGAATGCCGTATGTGCTTGGGCAACCATACGGACATTTACAATAGTCATGGGCACAGTATAGCAATATTAGTCCCTATGTCATATTGCTATACCACAATAGACATAACTACCAGTAGTTCGACTGCAAAGAAACGGACAGGTTACAATATCTGTCAAATTCGTCGGGTTTCACTAGGATTATGAACGGAATGTGCCTCGCGCTGGCTGATATAATTTATTTTTAAATATTTCAAATAAAAATTTCAAAATTGGATTCTGACAATTTTAATCGCATGTGCCAAAACACAAACAACAATACGACCAAAGAGGAACACGTCCATCGAATATGTCATAGTTTTAAATTCGTAGGTAACAAGTTAACAACCCTAGCGACGATTTTCGTCATAATACGTCAAATTTAAAAATTTCAACATCAGTTCTAAGTCGGCATACTCTATCATTCTGTCTACTCTGGCTATACTGTGTCATGGGTGATGGGACAGACGCAGTGTTTGAAAAGTGGCAAAAAAACACTTCACTATTAAGTTTTCATAAAATAAGGGTTCCGTTTTTTGCCATTTGGCTACGGAACCCTAAAAAAAACTCTACGAAAATACCGTGTTTAACCAATTTACTATATACTTTCGAAAAACATACGTTTTCTAAGCTAATTTTACACATAACAATGTGAAATTCACCAATCAAAAACAATAAATTTGTATTGGATGCTCCAATTATACAGTGTGTAACAAAAACTAGTGATAATACTTTAGGGTGTGTACGTGTTCCTGGTAGAGAGTTCACTGTGAAAGTAGCAGCGCTGAAAGACCAAAATTTTTTTTCACTTTTGTATGGGCAAGGGCCCGAGCGTCACGAGTTTCCCCATACAAAAGTGAAAAAAAATTTTGGTCTTTCAGCGCTGCTACTTTCACAGTGAATTCTCTACCAGGAACACGTACGCACCCTAAAGTATTATCACTTGTTTTTGTTACACCCTGTATACAGTTGGCTGAATGCAGCTAAGTGTAACAACGCCTCAAACCATTTCTTGTCCAGTCAGGCGTTACGTGAAAAACATAACAAAACTTCTTCCTATAACACCAAAAGACATTTTAGACCTTAATATAAATAGTTAGGGCTTAAATTACATTGGATTCGGAATAGGGAAGGTGGAAAGTGGTACTATTAAGCCAGTGTACGTTTTATGCTCGCGCCTTGCATTTGTGTGGTGAAAATTGTGATTTCCAATGGTCCTGGTAAGATATTTCCTGATCTTTAATAATAATAATAATATCTATGGACGCTTCACACCACGTCAGTCTGGCCCCGTGCTAAGTACCTGAAGGACTTGTGTTACAGGTACCAGACAACGGAAATATATTTAATACTTTTTTTATACTGTACATAATATATTTAAGATTTTTATTATTACACATATTTAATACACATCCAGACCCAGGAACATTGAAAACTTTTTGTTCGTGTGATTCGAACTCGCGACCCCTGCTTGAGCTGCCACACACTCAACCATTGAGCCACAGAGATTGTCTTTATAGAGTAAAAACTTCCTTTGGTTTTGCTTGTGATGAGTAAAGTATCATGAGTTCGGTTATGGGATACCGGCCTAGTTATTTACGAAACTGTCAAAATATCTTCTTAAAAGTTTTGTGCCTCTTCTCACGGTTTTGACTATACCATCCCTCGATGTCAAGAGCAGGGTCTGTAATTATTGCGATGACAGGTGACAGGTAATGAAAGGGTATTTAATAGTCCTTATGTAACAAGCCAATTTGTAGTCAATTTCCTGTATTCATGTTATGTAAATAAGGGTCATTTTCGCACTTGAAACTTCATCAGTGTTATCACCAGCATGTTTTTCTGTAAAATATCCGGTGACGGATTAAGACTACTTGATGCCTTAAGCACTCAATGCCTGTGGACCCCCCAGCCCCCTATATTCTGTATGTCAACTAAAATCGGTCTTTAAGGATGCTATCACAAAAATTATGACAAAAATTAGCAGGTCAGTACGAATATCGACGTTAAGGACATTAAAATAAGATACAATATCAGCGCGCCTTGTACAGTGGCGGTTACGACGCTCTCCGCTTTCTTGATAGAGCGAAAATGTATGAAGAAATTTGAGAGCGTTTCTTATTTTTCTTATAAATGGAAATGTTACTTATTTTTATATATAATATTTAGCTATTCGTATAGGGGACTAAATAAGCAACAAATTTTTTGTATATTTATTTTCCTTAGTTCAGTGTATTTAGCTATAATGGTACCTAATCAGACCCCATTTTTTTATATTTTGCGATTATTGTGATGGTTAAAACGTATTTTATGTGAAATTGTTATGGTATAGACGTGGAGATGAATATATTATCTTTCATTTGAAACTAAAATATCCTCGCAGTGTGTTTTTCCCAGGAACTTTTTTGGTGTGGTTTTTGGTGTCGTAAGAGAGTGATACCCTCAGTACGGATTTTTTCTAGTGCCCCTCAGACGTGATGCCCTAGGCAATTCCTTAATTTGATTAAGGGTTAATCCGTCACTGAAAATATTCCCTTACCATCAAGCGATCTGACAGCACATTTTTGGATCTACTTCATAAAATAACTAGATGATACCCGCAACTCCGTTGCGCCAAAATTCACCCAGGAACCGTACATTTTTCAGATATTAAAAGTATCGTCCTTACCCGGGAATCAAAGATTCTCCATACAAAATTTCAATAGAATCTGTTCAGTGGCTTGGGCGTGAATAGGTATCAGACAGACATACACACATCGCATTTATAATATTAGTACGGATTTAGATTTGATTTTTACAACATGATTGTTTCTTTTTTTCAGAATCTAAAACTCCAAAATGACTCGGAGATGGATCTTGGTCGCCGTGATGGCAATTCTAGCGCAGGCGACTGCTGAAGGTGGATTCCGACTTCCTGATCAGCCACCGAAGGAGGAAACAGAAGGAAGATCGCTGAATTTTGGAGACGATGACCGCGGAAGATCGGTGAGTAGAACCAGAAAACAGCAGTTTAAATAACTGTGGCTTTTTCATAAATGGAGGCTTTTGGACTGGGGAAAATTATTTGAAATTAAAAAATGTGGATTCTAATTATAAAGGTATCCACTCATGTCTTCAATTATCATCAGATTAAAAAAAAAATGTCTTGAAGTCAGGTCATTGTCACAATAGACATAACGACATTGTAGTCCTGACGTGACTGCGACCCTTGAGTATCCTTGTCACTCCTTTGCGTTAAAGTACCATCCCTAGCCCAATGCTGCTCATAAATTGAACGATGTGGGTGGGGTTGGTGCCGCGAATTTCCTTCGTGGATGAGTATTCGGAGCGACCAAGGTGCCTGTTTCTGCTCTGTGGTTGGATACGATAGAATAGCGTTTGAATCTTATAGAAGAATACAAACAATTTCAATTATGCTTTGTTTCCAAACAATTTCCCCTCAACCAAGATCACCTTTCCATTCACTAAAAGCTTCTTTACTCATTCCAGCCACAAGCATCAGGGCGAGGTCTGCTGGCTGACTGGCTGGGTTTCGGAGACGACCAGGATCCTTACATCCAGCAAGCCACGCAGCAGTGCGTCAGTGGAGACCTGGCTGATTGCTTCAAAGCCCAGGCTTTGAGGTCCTTCGACGACTTCTTCGACAAACAGGCTTACCAGTAAGTAATATGACAAACTGTGTAAAGGGGAGGTTTAGCTTGTTATCGTTTCGCTGCTTTCGTTGTAACACAATTTAGTTTCTTCTTCAATTTTCCTACTATATTTTTTTTTCTTTAGTACATTAGAAAATGTGTAAACAAGCAGCCTACCATTTTTCTTCATACATTTTGAAAACAGTTGCATCATCGTCACCCTATACAGCCTAAGGCTTTTCCCTGAAGAAAATACAGCTTTCATCACAATATGCTTAATAATTATAAGTATTCCAGAATTCACCTTTCTTACCTAATAATTATGTTTTCAGACTTTCAGACAACGCACTACTAGTCAAGGTGGAGTCCCAAGCCAGAGCCTTATCCAGAGAGCCTCCAACATTTGAATCCCAGCCAAGAAGCGAAGACTCCGACTGGGACGCTCTCGTCAAATATGGAATGAGGAAGATCGAAAGGTAAGCATTGGACAAAATTGATGACACTTTTCGGTGATAACTGATACATAAGTAATAAGTTGCCGTTCCAAGCAAGCATCCATTGCTTGGCGGAAGAATTAAAAAAAAAACTAAAGGCTTCACTTTGATTATAAGTGCAGGTGATTAATAGTAATCAGGAAAAAGTACGTCTGGACAGTGACTGATTAGTGCAAGTCCTTTATTTTCTTTTAATCACTAAACACTTGCACTAATAACCTGCACTCGCACTAATGAAAGTGAATACAGGCTCTAAGAGCAAGGCTCCATAGCTCTGATGCGAATCTTCGTCACAATTAAATAACGCCATCTGAAAACGAATTTAAGAATAACACACAGCCTTTTCCAGGAGTTCATTCAGTGATAGTTCTGAGAAATGCGTCTTTCCCGACACCATCTGGTCTCTGCCAATACAAAAATTCTTATGAGGTATTATTTTCGTGGCTATTACAGGTTTTTGAGATCCACTGCTCTGGAGTTTGACTTGGACGATGAAGTAACAGCCAACGGTGTCATCGCCCCTAGGTTCTTGGAGGATGTTAATGATGATTTGGAAATCATTCAGGACAAGAAAGCGCCTTTCCGTAAGTAGTTTCTGAAGGAAGGCAGTTCACCCATATCCTTCATTGGACAAATAAAGAAATTATATTCTACGCATATTGGTTGAATTTTGAGGACAAGAAATCACCATTCCGTGTAATGTCTTAAGGAATTTAGCAAGTTTACGAAAATACGATCACTAGACACAGAATGTGTCCTACGCCTGATGGGTGATAGGTTCACAAAGACTCTTAAGTAGTCAATTTAATATAATTTTTTCGATATCTTTATTGATGAAGGAGAAACCATGATTTATTGACAAACGATTAATACTCCGCAGGCTTAGCATTGTCATGCTATTTACACATTAGATCAGGAAAGAATGGACATACTGACAGATTTATCGACAAAATGGCGGATTTCCTTTGTCTATCTGTTTATTCTTCCGTAGAAAGAAATCACACAAGGAGTATAGTTTAGCAATGGACTATGTAATTAAAGCTAATTTTTAATTGACAGGTCGCCACAAGCTCAAGAAGCTCATCGTGCCCATGCTGCTGATCCTGAAGCTGTTCAAGCTAAAGCTGTTGCTGTTCCTGCCGCTCATCCTTGGCCTGGCCAGCTTCAAGAAGTTCCTGGGATTCATGGCTCTTATCGTGCCAGGTAAGGACGGTTTGATTTTCTTTAGTAATCAACCATCAAGTCCCTACGCCAAACAGGAGTGTTATTAGTTCGACGTATCTGTCTCTGTGTGTGTGTGTGTATATGTCAAAGCCATCATAGCTTCTGAATGGATGCAGAAATACTCATTTACAATTACAAAATAGGTCTAAAATGCTTAGAAGTAAAGATTATTAGAGAGAGAGGATCAGAATATATGTCAAGCTCGATGTCCATTGTCCAGATATCTCTTCCTCGTGAACAAACAATATGAGAAGGTTTCGATGAAATCAACCTGCTTGCTATGCAGTGATGAGTCACGCAATCACAGAAATCTATATGGAGTGACAGAATATAGTTACCTCTATGTTAAGGTCTTCACACCCGAACAGTTGAACCGATTTTGCTGAAATTTGATATAAAGATATTGCAATTCCCGGAAAAGGACATAGAATACTTTTCATCCCAGAAAATGTACGGTTCCCACACGATAAATGAATTTATGCGCAACAGAGTTTCGGGCGTCATCTAGTATACGAAAGCCAAGTTAAACATTCTTTTTTTTTAGGTCTAATCGGCTACTTCAAGTTCTGCAAGCCCAACTCCTCCCCGTTCTCGTCCAGCCACTACACAGGCCCGCAGTACTCGCCCGCTGGTATCGGCCTCGGACCGTACAGGGAGCACGGACAGTACGGACACTATGATACTTATGCTGTAAGTTTTTTGTAAAGGGCTTTGGTCCACCACACATTCCCACCACTAATATCTATAAAGTCGCCAGGGCCTGTACCACGAAACCGTTTTGAGACTCAAGCAATCGAACGAGAATGCCGCGTCCTGCTCTAAGAAACGTGAAACGACGTTGTTAGAGCAGGACGCAGCGTTCTTGTCCGATTGTTTGGTCTCAAAACGGTTTCGTAGTAGGCCTACAGGATCAGCAGTCAGCTATTGAATATGGTAGTCTTTATTGCCTGACAAAAAGCAGGGTTGTCGTGAGTACAGCCTCAATAACCCTCTTTTTCGCATTTGCTGAGATGAGGCTTCCAAACGGATGACCTGTCTTTGATCAAGATTTTTAACAGCTCATCTACCTATCGGGTATATTTTTAGAAATTTTTCTCTCAAGCAATTCAACTCTCAGCTGATTGACTCATTCTTCAGCAATTCAACTGTCAGCTGACTGATATTTTAATCTGAACTCTAAATATTTTTGTTTTTATTTTATTTTAAGTACCTACTTATATAATTTTTTTAATGATTTTAGGGCCAACACTACGGGCACGGAGGAGGAGGAGTAGCCTTCAGAGAGAGCGAGCACCCTCAAGACCTGGCTTACCAGGGCTGGGGGGAGTACAGGAGTAAGAAGAACGATATCAAAGTTGAGTAGTGATCATCCATCCATTCATCCAGCCATCCAGCTATCCACTGCTGACTTAAATAAGCTGTTTTAGGGTCAATTCTAAAACATCTCTAAATGTGTATGGATTTGCGTCACCGTATCTGTAAAATCTATACAAATTTAGAAATGCATCTACGCGTCGCATTGCGGTATGAATTGACCCTAAGGGTGAAGCCAAACAAGCGTAATTTGTGAGTCGTGAGTCGCAGAATTTCGGTCGCGTAAATATCTTTTCATACAAATCACAAAACTACGCTCGTGTGAATCAAACAGGACTTTTGTATGAAACTGAATGCAGCAGAATTTCTGCGAGCCGAAATTCTGAGGCTCACAAGTCACAACTCACAAATTATGATCGTTTGGCTTCACCATAAACGATATAAAATTAATTGAAGATATGAGTGGATGAAGTAAGTAAGGGGGCGTCCATTAAATAGGTACGTGAGGTGTTCTATGGGGTCAAGCGAAATCTTTCCAAATCTCACTTTGGGGGGAGCGCAGAGAGGGTCAAAAAACTCTCAAAATGCCTCACGCAATTAATGGACGCTCCCTGACATTTTAAAACATTAGAGCAATTAAGTACTAATTTTTTTTCCCTATAATTTGAACAAACCCTATAACTTGCTCCATCATCTAGCTAAAATATCTAGCTATACATAGAATCCACATTTTTTTATTCCAAATAAGTATTTGGAATAAAAAACCGATTTGAAAACCGGAAAAGTTTCCGGTTTTCAAATCGGTTTTGAAATCGTTAGTTACCCAGTTACCCTCTTCATCCACTCATGACTCATGGATTTTGGATTAGCTGTTTAATTCTACATCATAAAGTTAATATATAGGTATATTAACTTTATTGTTCTCTAAATACAGTCAATATCAAGCGACAGAAACGTGTCGGGGCAGTATTTAATAAAAAACCTTGTCAGTATTCCAAATGTTTGGAAAATATTGTAAACTTTATAAGTGTTTTTAGTTAGACTATATAGGTTATTCCTTATAAATATAGATTGTAAAATTTAAGTAATTCTAGTCTAGCGTACTAATAAATATTTACACACTTTCGTCTCTGTCTGTCGTGTGATTTTTCTAACGTGCCAGATAAAGACAAGTATACAGGCTGTAGCAAAATAAAGTGTTAATAATATAGGATTTGCGTCCCTTATAATATTATTAACTTATCTTATAATATATTATATATAATTGGAATCTCGGAATCGGCTCCAACGATTTTCATGAAATTTAGTATATAGGGGGTTTCGGGGGCGATAAATCGATCTAGCTAGAAAATGTCATTTTATTCGTGTTTTATCGAATACCGAGCAAAGGGCCTCTATCATGAGCTCTTAAATCCATTCACTTTACGTCGTTATACAGTCAGATAAGGACGTAAAAAGAATGGATTTAAGAGCTCATGATAGGGCCCAAGCTCGGTCAAATAGCTTGTTTAAGTTTATTGTGAAAATAGCAGCGCTGAAGGAGCAAATCTTTTGTGATTTGCATCGACAAGCACTTCAGCTAATGAATTTGCGCATACATAATTTAAAAAGTAACTTTTTCAGCGCAGCTACTTTCACAGTGAACTCTATACAGGGGACACGTACACACCCTAAAGTATTATAGCTTTGTTTTGTTATACATTGTAGATACTCGCCTTGTAAGTGTTTTATTATTAAGGCAATAAGTATTCAGATGCTAATAGAAATAAAATTATAGTGCTTTTCTATGTTGTGTAAATTTATTTATTGTATCTCTTTTGAACAATGAATAATAATTTATTATAATAAATAAAGCGTTTTATTTTCATTTCTTATAAATAACTGTTATATTTATGTATAAGTGTTTTATTAAAATATACTAGATAACGCCTGCAACTCCGTTGCACTAATATTCGTTTAAGGCTGCGCCTTGATAATTTGGCTGTAGCGATATCGATTTTTCTCAGCAAAGACTAAAGCTAAGAAATTAAAGTTCATTGTCAGTATTCATCATGTATTTGTCTTTGAATTACCCATAGCATAACACGATTGGTCAACTTTTATAACACAGAATAATCAATCAAAAAGACCTCTGTATAAAAAGGGATTCTAATTTTGTCAACAGAGAAGAGTGATTTAAGCTTCCAGAATTTGTACATAATATATTGGTTCAAGCATACACTTTAATTTGCCCATAGCTTGTTTGAAATATATTTATGGTTTTTAAATTACGCGACAAAAACCATTTTGTCGCTTACGCCCTTTCCATTTCTTGCTGTTCCATTTCTGGTTTTCTATGAGAGGCTGGGCCGGCCTCTCATAGAAAACCGTCCCTTAACGCGCTGGAACCGTACATATTTTCGGGATAAAACTGTCCTATGTCCTTCCCCGGGAGTTCAAAGTATCTCCATACCGAATTTCAGCAAAATCGGTTCAGCGGTTTGGGCGTGAAGAGGATAGACACACACACTTTTGCATTTACTTTATTAGTCAGGATTTAAGATTACTAATACTTTGATGTTTGATGGAATCTGGATTGGATTGAAGATGTATTAATGGTTAATGTGGAAAACAACAGAATCAAGAATAATTTTAACACGCATTTTAAACATGCTTGGGCTGTATGGATGTATCGGAATCTTTGAGCCCGATTTTTACCTATCTCCAGTAGTCTAATTAATTCGAAACTTTGCATACGTATTAAGAGCTAATGACAATGTAATTTTTTTAATTAATAAAAACTGTTTTTATAGTTTTTTTAAACCATTATTTATTCTACCAATATTTCTTTACATGTGCGTTGACTTCGTCGTAATCTTTCTTATTCTTCACAAATTCCATCTCGTCGAAATCTTTCAAAATGTACAGTTCCCGTGTATCCCTTTTATTCCTTTTGTGCGTTTGAAAATGGAATAGTTTGTTTCGAACTACCTTCGGTGAAGTTTTTGGAGATTTTTGTACTTTGTTTTTTCTATGATAAGTTTTTTCTGTGGTGAATTCTTCTTGGCTTATTTCTATAATCCGCGGAGGCGCGGTAGATTCGATCTTCACTGCGTACGTTCTTCTAACTTTATCCTTTCCTTTTCTTATTATCTTCTGGATAGTTCTTTTCGGTGATTTAATAGTTTTGTGCCTGAATATACTTTCTATCTTTTCTATCTTATGAGGCACCCGAATTAAATTCTCCTCTCTGTTAAAATAAGTTCTGTTTTGCTCCTGAAATATGACAAGGAAAATACTTTTAGCTATCCAAATTAATATTTTAAATATGAAAGTGTGTCTGTCTGTCTGTTACCTCTTCACGTTAACCTCTTAACTTATTAGATGAATTTTGGTATGGGGAATGGGGATACTGGTTCCGGGAAAGGACATACCAAGGATAGTCTTAGTCCGGAAAATTTAAGTAGTACCAACGTTTAGAAAACGTTTGAAAAAAATTATTCTGAATAAAAATTTTGAGTTTGAGTTTATATTATGTTCCTGCACGATCCCTATTGGTAGCAACTAAACGCTACCCTTTCCAGTTTCACTTAACAATTTTAAAATTACGAGCAGTCTATAAATTTCAGGTTTATCGAAAGATTGTTTGGCCAAAACAATATCTCCTTTAAACAAAATGAAGGAAGGACTTAAATTAGATTTGGGACAAAAGCGATCTATAGATCTATATTAAATTACATTTTCACGCGTTGTCGTCTTGGGAATTTATCAATTAGACTTAATAATGGAGGAACGATCTATTACGAATGTTTACTAATTCCAATCAGTCTTCATCAATCCTTTGTATAGTTTAATTTGTATAAAACATCAGTATACAAGATGTTGGTGTAAACACATTATCCTTGAAAACATCAAATGAGCCCGTCAAAATGAACATCTTTTTCTACAATTGTTCTCATAGAAAAAGTTGTTCATTTTGACGGGCTCATTCGATGGTGTCAAGGATAACGGTGTTTACACTAACACACTGTACAATGGACATATTATTATTACTATAAATATTAACCAGCTATTTGACCGAGCTTTGCTCGGTATTCGATAAAACACGAATAAAATTACATTTTCAAAAATGATGTCTGTCTGTTACCTCTTCACGCCCAAACCGCTGAACCAATTTTGCTGAAATTTGGCATGGAGATACTTTGAGTCCCGGAAAAGGACATAGGACACATTTTGTCCCGAAAAACATTACATTTTTTCGGGACAAAAAGTATCCTATGTCCTTTCCCGGGACTCAAGGTATCTCCATGCCAAATTTCAGCAAAATCGGTTGAGCGGTTTGGGTGTGAAGAGGTAACAGACAGACAGACAGACAGACAAACACACTTTCGCATTTATAATATTATATAGTATGGATTGCTCGTTTATAGATATATGATAATGAATGAAATAAGTTTTGTCCTCTTAAATTAAGTAATTCGCTTGCATAGCGAACTTTAGACATTGGAAACACGCACACACACTAAAGTATTGTCTTATCACTTAGTTTTGTTACAGCCTTATTATATATCCGTTATATAGAGTTCAGTTTTTTTGTAGGGCCGAATTCATGATGTTAATAATTATCAAAACATTGAAACATAGCATTTCTCTTTCATTTTTTTTTTCCTTCAAAACAATTACTTACGTGAAGGCCTCTTGTGAGCATAGCCTTTGCCGTGCCATCTTTTATTCCTCTCAAATCTGTGCGTCCTGATTTGTTCTAAAAAAAATTAAAAGGTATAATATAGCACTTCCTTTTAAAAATATTGAGATACATTGAAAAAAAACATTTATTTAAAGTCTTTAAGTGGGTCCCTAGACGATCTATTTTATTGTGCAATATTGAGACGGCCAATTTCGTACAATACGTAAAATTGCGAAATAAAATTTATCGTCTAGGTGCCCGCTAATGCCAACTTTCCAAGTATTTTTTGACAAGAGACATTTTGTTTTATTCTACCTTGCAGAATAACGGCCGTTCCCAATATTTGATCTATCTCTGGTTTTGCCCTACTAGAGATAGGAATAGCTCACAATTGACATAAAATATTATGTCTAATGTGAGCTATTCCTATTTCTAGTAGGGCAAAACCAGAGATAGATCAAATATTGGGAACGGCCGTAAAACAATATAATACAAATAATTACCAGCTGATAATCTGCCAAAGAGAGGGCCAATAAAGTTTGAATAACAAAGTGCAGAAGTAACATTTCCAAAGCTTAGCAAGGAAATGAACTTTGGAATCGAAAAATCTTGTTTTCCAAACACTTATTGTGTGTTCTAGTGTTTTGAAAACTACAAATGTTTTCTGATTGATATGAATACGATAATAATTGCTTTTAAATGGTCGATTTCAATAAGTATTTAGAAATGTAGTAGATGGTCCTAACCCATTATTATTTTGTATATGTTACGCTCAAAGACCGAAATCGCTCAATGAGCGAAAAAATAGCTCACAACGCGTTGTGGTCACAGTGAAACAGCCACGACGTGAAAGTCGCCTCGTGGCTCTAATGAAAACGGCCACGACGCGTTCTGACAATCACAAAAAGGCCATAACGCGAAATCTGATGGGGCTGGAGCCTGGAGCCGTCTACTGGAAGGTGCCTCGATGATGGTGATGAATGAAACCTGATTTAGACTCAATACGATTTATTGATACTTTAAAGTATGACACTTTGACATGCGCACACCGGCGGTGGTCCAATATCGAGTGAAGGGGGCGCGCCGCGCAGCCCGGGCGCAGGCCTACGTAAGCCCTGCGTGTGTGCGTGTGACGTCGATGATGTGATGCGTCGACATGCCGGCCCTCATTGAAGCCTCGCTTCAATCTTGTTCAGGTTTTGGAAGAGGACAAATTTTTGAGAATGAGCGTCGGACTGTCCCTGACGATGTCTTGATGTCAGCCACTCGTGTTACTCCATCAGATCCCGGATAAATGGTTATGATTCGTCCCAAGTGCCATTTCATTGGAGGCAGGTGGTCATCTTTGATAAGTACGAGATCTCCTTTGCAGAGCGACCCATGAGATTGTTTCCACTTGGTGCGAATTTGGAGCTCCGAAATATATTCTTTGTGCCATCTTGACCAGAATTGTTGACGTACTCTTTCCATTCTTTGGTAACGATCGAGGCGATGCAATGGAATTTCGGCTAAGTCTGGCTCTGGTAATGACGTGATTTGTCTGCCAATTAGGAAATGGCCTGGGGTAAGTAGGTCTTCGGGATTTGATGACATTGGGGTAAGAGGACGCGAGTTAAGTATTGCCTCAATTTGCGTCAGGGCTGTGTACAGTTGCTCGTATGTTAAATTTAAGTTACCAATTGCACGTTTCAAATGATTTTTAGTAGATTTTACACCTGATTCATGAAGTCCACCAAAATGGGGAGACCGGGGAGGCGAGAAACTAAATTTTATGGATTCTTGTGCAAAAATATCAACTATTTTGTCTCCGTCTGTAGATATCATTTTTTTAATCTCATTATTAGCTCCAACAAAATTCGAACCATTATCGCAATACATGTATGATGGTTTGCCTCTACGCGATATGAACCTTTTTAAGGCTAAAATAAATTTTGTAGTGGACATGTCGCTAACTAATTCCAAGTGTATGGCTTTAGTGGTAAAGCATACAAAGACGCAAATATATGATTTTATTAAGCGACATCCTCGCCCTTCTTTATTAGCAATCATAATAGGACCACAATAATCAGTTGATGTGTATTGGAAGGGATAACCGACGTCGCTTGCACTAAATCTTTCTTTGGGAATATTTCCCATTATAGGTATAGTACTGTCAGCACGAAATCGCCTACAAATGGTGCAGTTTCGATACACATGCCTAGCCAGATCTCGCCCACCAATCGTCCAATAGTTTTGACGAGTGGAGTAAAGTAATTGTTGCGGTCCGGTATGCATTAAAATTTTGTGTTCATTTTGAAATAAAAGCTTAGAAAATATATGATTTTTATGAATGAGAAATGGGTGTTTTTTATTATAATCATACTGTGAATTTAGAAGTCGTCCACCGACTCTTATTACATCTAATTTATGATCAAAAAATGGATTAAGAGATAAAATTGAGCAAGTACTTTTTAAAGTTTTATTTGATTTTAATTGTTCGTACTCTGTAGGAAATGATTGCTTCTGTGATATACTAATTAACTTGTAAATAGCGTTTTTAATTTCAGATACTTGTAAAGGGCCTGTTATTTTATTTTTATTATTTTTTAAATTGTAAATAAAACGTAGGATATAAGCCATGGTTCTTTGCATTCGGGAATAACTAGAAAATTTAACAAATGGAAATACCGATTCATCTGATTGAGCTATTGTTAATGTTACTTCTTGTTTTAGTTCTGGTAAAATTAAATTATTATTTTTAAAATCAAATGTAGGCCACGATGACTCGGTGGACTGTAAAAAATGCGGGCCTTTCCACCATTGCTCACAGCTGATTAACACATCAGGGCTGGTTTTACGCGTTAGATAGTCCGCTGAATTTAAATATGTTGGAACATAATTCCACGACCTAATGTTTGAAATGGACTGTATTTCTCCTATTCTGTTACGTACAAATGTCTGCAGTCTATTAGTAGTTGTGTTAAGCCAGCCTAAAACGATGGTGGAGTCACACCAATAAAAAATATTATCTATAGTGAGTCGCAATGATTCAACGATCTTGATACCGAGTCTCGCTCCTAGTAATGCGCCGCAAAGTTCTAGACGCGGGAGTGTTTGCGGTTTCAGAGGCGAAACTTTATTTTTTGAACACAAGAGCGTCACGTTTACTTCGCCACTATCGTCAACAGACCGTAAATATGCGCACGCTCCGTATGCGTCTTCGGAAGCGTCCGTAAATATATGCAATTGTAGGTTATTGTAATTCGAACGAAGAGCGTGTCTGGGGATTCTTAAATTATTTAATTCTGATAATGACGAAATGAACTTATACCAAGCTGTACGTGTAGCTTCTGGTACTGGATCGTCCCACGACAACTTACATAACCATAGTTTTTGTAGGGTTATTTTTGCTTCTAATATAGAAGGGGTGACCAGGCCCAGTGGGTCAAAAAGTTGAGATATAGTAGACAAAATATTTCTTTTGGTTATTTTGCTACAAGTTTTTAAATTTATATTAAAACAAATTTCGTCTGACTTATGATCCCAGTTTATACCTAATGTTTTTGAAACATCATTCGGACATAAATCTAAGCGATCAATTGTTATGTTGTCGTTTGAAAGGTTTTTAATTTGTGATAGCACATTTTTATCGTTCGAACACCACTTACGCAAAGGGAAACAGCCACTAGCAAGTTGCTTGGTAACTCCTGTATAAATGTGAAGAGCCTGAGAGATGTTACTAGCGCCTGTGATGACGTCATCGACGTAGAAGTCTTTAGAGATCACCTCTTGAATCAGCGGGTCGGTACATTCGTCGGCTAACTGCTTGAGACACCGTATCGCTAAGAATGGAGCCGAAGCAGTGCCGTACGTTACCGTGTTTAGCTCGTAGGCCCGCAGAGGTTCGCTAGGCTCGTCGCGCCACAGTATTTGTTGAAGGGGTCTTTGTGACTCATTAACTTCGACCTGCCTATACATTTTAGTGACGTCAGCTGTAATGACGATATTATGTTGACGAAAGCGCAATAATATTGAGAAAAGATCATCTTGTATCGTCGGGCCGACCATTTGCAACTCATTAAATGAATAACCGGAAGATGATTTCATAGAACAATCGAAAACGACCCTTAATGACGTAGTAGAACTAGTAGGGCGTTCTACACCGTGGTGTGGAGCAAAATATTTTATTTGGTCACTGTTCACATGTTTTGATAGTCTCATGTGACCCAAATTAATATATTCTTGAATAAAATTTTTATACTGATTTTTTAATTGTAAGTTAGTTTGTAATTTTTTCTCTAGCTGTAAAAATCTAATTTTAGCCATTTTGAATGAATCGCCTAAAACATCTGGACTATGCTTTAATGGAATCGTGACTAAAAATCTGCCATTAGGTAGGCGAGACGTATTTTGCACAAACGAATTTTCACATTCGATCTCCTCAGGAGACCACTGTAATTGTTTATTTGTAATGATTGAATCTAATTCCCAAAACTTAGCTAATTGATCGGTAAGAATTTGAGAATCTGAAAAATTGCAATATATTGATGAGCTATGTTGTATTGATCCAGTTAAAAACCAACCTAATTTTGATTTTTGTAAAATAATATTCTGATTATTTAATTTAATCTGTTCCGACTCAATGAATTCCCATAATATTCCGTTGCCTATTAAAATGTCGATATTAGATGGTAAATAAAACTGCGGATCTGCTAAAGTTATGTTACTCGGAATTTTAATTGCGTTTTTATCTATAGGAGAACTCGGCCAAGGGTTCGTAATTTCTGAAATAATAACACACGTAATCGTTTTAGTGTAATTAGAATGAAGCGATTGAATAGTAATGTCGCAACATTCCTTCGCAACAGATACGCTTTTATTCAACCCGTTAATTGTTGTCGTTACATTTCTAGTAGGCAACTGGAGTTGTTTACATAATCGCTGTGTACAGAAATGTCCGGTACTTCCCGAGTCTAGGATAAGGCGCACACGCCGGCTGCTCCCCGTCGCAGCGCGCACATTAACACGAGCCGTAGATAACAGCGCTTGAGCCGATGCAACACCGCACGATAACACTACTTCGCCGGCGCGCGGGTTCGATCCGTCGCCGCTCGGTATATCGGGACAAATTAAACTATTGTGCCTTTTATTGCATTGTTTGCAAGCCCTTAGTTGACACTTTTTCGTAGGATGCCCTGTTTTTAAACAATTTAAACATAAATTTAATGAACTAGCCTTTGCTTCGCGATCTTTGTTATTTAAATTTAAAAATGTTTTACAGTAGTAAATGAAATGATCTGATGAATTACAAATGGGACATTTTTTATTTTTATTATTATTTTGATTAGTAATTAATAAGCTGGTACTTGATTGTTTTTGTACAAATTTTGTTTTATTATTATTTTCTAAAGTTTCTAATAACTCCGATCGACTTCTCGCGAATTTTACTAAATCTTCGAATGTCAAATCTTTTGTTTCATGTACAGCTTTATATTTTTCCCATTCGACAAAAGTTTGCGAATCGAATTTGCTAGATAACATATGTATCAAGAGAGTGTCCCACTTATCGGTAGGCTCACCGAGTGTAGTTAATGATCGCAAATTCTTAACAAAAGTATCAACCAAGCGCTTTAAATTAAATGAAGTATCCTTCTGCATGGAGTAAATGGTAAACAACGACTTGACGTGATTAGCGATAAGCATTTTTTTGTTATCGAATCGATCACAAATAAGTTTCCAAGCTACTTCGTAGTTGGTCGAAGAGAATTCAATTGATTTTATTACTAATAACGCGCTGCCTTCTAACGACGAGCGTAAATAATGGAATTTATTAATCGGACTTAAATCGGGATTATCGTGAATTAAAGATAGGTATGTGTCTCGAAACTCTAGCCATGAATTGTAAGCACCGTCGAACTTGGCTAACTGAATGATAGGTAGTTTGACAGTAGCTCCGTGCGCCTTGTGGGTGCCGTCGGTATCACAGCTACAGTTGTGCTGTTGCTCCGCCACTACACCTAACTTCGACTTAGCTAACGCCATGGTCTTAAAGTATATGCCCTCAAACAGGTCGCGCTCTTTTTGCTGCTCGGCGACATTAGTACTAATAGTTTCTATTTGTTCCTGAACCTCATTGTAACTATCGAATAATGGTTCCAATTTTGACATTCGTACTTCGATTTCTAACTTAATTTCGTTACTCAAATGAGCAGGCAAACTATTAATATAATTAGAGAATAATGTCAATCGACCTTTTAAGGTCCCTCTTTTTTTAATTAAAGCCTGTTCGTCGGCCATAGTGATCGAAATTCACCGAAATATGAAAATAAACTAAAGATAGTAACAACGAGTATTTACTGTAAAAGCGCGCACCGTTGTTTAGAATGCGTCCTGTATAACTTTTCTAGAACCGGCTCACGAGCGGCCGATCGTACGACACTTTGTATGAATACCCGATTTGTTTTTGCGATTGCGCAAAAACAAATGATGATATTTATGCACTTTTTAGGTTGAACTGGATAATTTGATTATGTAAATACTTAATATATAGGTAGTATATAAGTAAATAGAATAGTTAGTAAAATAGGTTTAAGTTTGTTTGATGTAAACTTGTAAATAATTGTAAATAATGGGTAATTAATTGGTTAATTACTTTATTATATGTAATTTTCTAGTATCTACCGAATATTTATAGGTACTCGATAAATAATAGAATAAAAATTGAATCATAAAAATCTATCAAATATTTTTGTGGTATTTGATTAGATTTCTTGTAAAATAGAATTTAGAAAGTTTGAATACATCTATCAAATATTTATTGGTATTCAATAGATAAAAATATATTTGTGGTAATGTTATTTAAACGGCAATAGGCAGCCTTAATTTATAGCAATAGGTAGCTAAAATATTGATAATAATCACAGCACTGACACAAATGACGCGGCAGAATCGGGATTGTTAATAAGTAAGGAAAATTGGCTTACTTGAGATTGTCTGACCAGTTCGCCACTTGCCTGTTCGCAATGCTGCAATCCGGGAATTTTGTTAACGGCACTATCCTGCATCCGAACCCAAAACTGTCCCTGCTGGTTCACTGCACGTCCGGGAGAAGGATCAATGATGGGGCTGGAGCCTGGAGCCGTCTACTGGAAGGTGCCTCGATGATGGTGATGAATGAAACCTGATTTAGACTCAATACGATTTATTGATACTTTAAAGTATGACACTTTGACATGCGCACACCGGCGGTGGTCCAATATCGAGTGAAGGGGGCGCGCCGCGCAGCCCGGGCGCAGGCCTACGTAAGCCCTGCGTGTGTGCGTGTGACGTCGATGATGTGATGCGTCGACAAAATCCGTCACATGGCTGATATGCTATTCGTTTTTTTTTTATTTGTTCTTGATTGATTAATCATCCATAGGTATGGAAGATTATATTTGAATTACCACGCGTACTACATAATATTTTTTCTTTTACTATATCACTGCATTACGTGTTTATCATTATTATTTATAAAATATCCATAGTTCCATACTATTCATACTAATATTAAGACTGTCTGTCTGTCTGGCGAAACATGTTGTTGTTTGTTGTTGTTTTTTTTAATTTAATGACGTAATCTGATCTTAATTAAAAAAACTGCGTTGCGCCAGACAGACAGACAGTAACAATATTAGTACGAAATGTATGGAACTATGGATATTTTAGTAGATATTTTATAAATAATAATGTTAAACACGTTATGCAGGGAAAACGGCCACGTTTTCATCAGAGCCACGACGCGACTTTCGCGTCGTGGCTGTTTCACTGTGGCCACAACGCGTTGTGAGCTATTTTTTCGCTCATTGAGCGATTTCGGTCTTTGAGCGTAACATGTACAAAAGAATAATGTTGTTCTTCTTTAAATATATTGCATAATATAAAAAGGTGGCTAATTCTTTAATCGCAAGGGACCGCGACTGACAAAAAAACTAATTAATAAAATGCTACTTTTTTAAAGTAGGCTAGTATAGGTTTTATTTTCTACCGACATTGGGCTAGACTCTAACTTCTGAAGATGAGACTACGGCTACGTGATACACGACCGCAGCCACACCACCTCTGCCTCTTTGGGCTCCACTCGTAAAAACACCACGTTCCACACTCCGCGACGATGCCCTGGAACACCTAGCGCATCGTGGCGTACCCGGGACTCGATGTCATAGGTGACGGCAGCCCCATGCTGACGCCCCGAGCTCAAAACTCTAGCGACCCCTGCCACTGCTGCTTTGTAGAGGCAAAGAGCAATATGAAACCTAGGCCTAAGTCATAAAGTGGCATTTTATTTGAATTTTTGTCGTTCGCGGTCACTTGCGACAAAGATCGGAAAGACACCATAAGGTGCGTCCACTTTTGTATCATTTGCGCGATCAGATCTCCGATCAAATCTCCGTCGCGATCATCGCGCCGTATCAAGTATGCGTATCATAGTGTGGACGCCTATTAGATCATTCTGCCGATCATGTGCGTATTTGATACGACACGTATCAGATACGCGGTTAATAGCGATCGGGGCGTATCATGATACGCGTATCATTTTGATACGCGACGGAGATTCCCGATAGATCTCCGATCAGATATATCTGATCGGAGATCTGATCGCGCAATTGATACAAATGTGGACGCGCCGTTATGTGCACTATCCATACAAAATGAAAATAAATAACTAAGGGAAGATATAAACATTGTAGGAATATAATACTGTAAGGTTATTTCCGTAAATAAAATTATCGGGATTTATCCAAGAGGCTCCTTAGAGGATTAATCGCGATTATTGGAAAACAATGTATACTTTATTACCCGTTTATTACCAGATAATGAAGCGGATAAAACTGGATTAATAGTTAAGGGTCAGTAACACCGAGACATTTTGGGGCACAACGCGGCAGCAAAGCAACGCGACACCATACGCCCCAATATTCTTTGTATGAAAGCCTACATTAATGCATATAATGTAAGAGTTGAGCCAAACGAGCGTAATTTGTGAGGTGTGAGTCGCAGAATTTCGGTCGCGTAAGTATCTTTTCATACAAATCATGACTCTCCAAAATTACGCTCGTGTGAATCAAACTGAATTTTTGTATGAAACTGAATGCAGCAGAATTTCGCCCACTGGAATCGCTCACAACTCACAAACGCTCGTTTGGCTTCACCCGCCTTACTACGCGGCAGAGACGTCACAAAATATCAGTTTGGAACGTGTAGTGTCGCGTCGCTGCCGCGTAGACCGTTCGCGGATCAATTTAAGCCGCAACGCGACGCGTAGATGCATTTCTAAATTTGTACGGATTTGACAGATTCGCAAGACGTCTCACGCAATTGAAAACTGTAAAATCCATACAAATTTATGCCGTGCCGCACCTCGCCTCGCCTCGTTGCGTTACGGTCTGAATTGACCCTAACACTCTTTACGGAATAAAGCCGTTGATATTAATTGTCACTTCTATATTTACACAAAATTGTGTACCGAATACATGCAAAAAGTATGCATGTATTCGGGTCACATTTTGTAGACTCGTGGACAATTTTTTTGACAGAGTCTTCTTCTTCAAATTTTTTTGACACGTAGATGTATTTCTAAATTTGTATGGATTTGACAGATTTCAATTACGTCAGACGTCTTGCGAATCAACCCTTAAGGAGTGAGCACACTGAGACGGGTCGTGCCGGGGCTCAGCATACCGGGGCTCATCGCAAAAATCCGTCTCCATACTCGCACTCCAGCGCAGCGGATTTCCGCTTCCATACAAATTGTATGGAGGCGGATTTTTGCGATGAGACCCGGCACGCTGAGCCCCGGCACGGCCCGTCTCAGTGTGCTCACTCCTTTATGGAACGTGAAGTGTCGCGTCGCGTCACTGCCGCGTTGATAGTGTAGCTTGGTCTCAAATCACCTTTTTTTATGAAATAAGGGGGCAAATGAGCAAACGTGTCACCTGATGGAAAGCAACTACCGTCGCCTATGGACACTCGCAACATCAGAAGATTGATGCAACCCTAAATTATTAACGAATGCTAGTCAAGTAATTGTCTGACAAGTAAGATGATTCAAGCGTCGGATGGGCATGTAAAAAGTCGGCCCGCCTGATCTCTCGCCAGTCGTGTCTTCCATCCCACTTGGTGCAGAGTGCTCCTGTGTATTGCGCACACTCTTAGGTACTATAAAATGACGTGCGCTCGCCAGCTGAGCTGTTTTCAATGAAACCGGCCACTGTCACTGAAACCGGTGTGGAACATCCATAAAGTTAATATATCTAGCGGAATAAAGTTAATATATTCCGCTAGGTATATTAACTTTATGGTTTCAACCACCTATATAATATAATACTTTATCTATGGTTTCAACTGCAGCAATTCATAGTTATTTATCTTTTGACATTATAACTTTTTAACAAAGAGATCTCATTAGTCCAAAAGGAACTGAAACAAAATGATACCATTCATTTCTTTTCTTATACTCATTTTCCGGTAGAGCTCGTTTTGTGGAGAATAAACATTGACGTACTGTAGCTAAGGATGTCGCACCTCATTTAAAATTGGTCAGATGGCTATTACTTATTGGTAGGTAGGTACTATGGAGTGTAGATGGGGGAGAACTATCTCTACATGTAAAAATTGTCCGCTGAAATGCGTTAAATTAGGGTGGCGCTACAGTAGCAACAGGGTAAATTTTAAATCATTTAGCAGCTTTTATTTCAGCTATTTTAGGTTAAATTTTTCAAAATATATTGGTATTAACCCAGTATTTCTGTGACTCGGCTATTCGGCTAACTTCAATTTATATTTTGTCACCAACGGCTACATTCATTCCATACCCTTTGCCATGGGCGTACCCAGGTTCTGGTCCAGGGGGGGGGGGGGGGGGGGCAAATTACCCAGGTTCTGGTGCCAGGGGGGGGGGGCAAATCAGATTTTTCATAAGCTAGGTGTTAAATAAAAAAATAATTGATAATTTTTAGTTGTAAAAATATTGTATTGCAAACAAATGGCAAAAATTCGTATTCTTAATTTTCTATTTTTATGGATAAAAGTACTAGATAATATACTTAGTAAGGACGTCAACATGATCCAGCGGGGGGCAGCTGCCCCCCCCCTGCCCCCCCCCCCCTCGGTACGCCCATGCCCTTTGCTGCAGCTAGCGCCACTCTTTTGCAACTGTTATCTACTGCGTACAGCTGGACACTTTTTCAAATATCCCCCATATAAGATAGTTCTCCTCCATCTACCCTCCATAGTAGGTACTAACCAAACAAAAAGCTGCAGCGACACCATACATACGTAACCACTGCTTGACGGCATTTTGTCGTTGCGACGCGACGTGGTGTGGTTGTGGTACGTGTGGATTGGCCCTTATTCAACACATTTTATTTTTCTATACTAAGTACTTCTTTTTTTTTAGGTATTAAAGCTATCATTATACGAAGTTTAAATTTTCCATCCGACGCAAATAGGAGTTTTAATGCTATTTTTTATATTCATAATTGCAAAATTATCTCAGAAACCTAATGTTGGAAGACACACAAGGCCTGCATACCACAAAATAGTATTAAATCGTAAAAAAATAAACTTAACAAATGCAACATCCCTAATGATCGTACGTCAGTGGGACTTAGCATTTGGAATCCATTACATCTACTTTAATTGCTTACGAGAACCCAAAGTAAGGAATGTACGGAGATTTCAGTATAAATATTTTATAATAGATATTGCACGCAACTTTACTTAGCGCCTATCAAGCGGAAACCGTACATTTTTCAGTGTAAAGAGTATCGTATAACGGAACTCAACATTTTCGGTTTAGAAGCTATTAAGGTTCATTTCCAGGACTAAAAGTTTTTTCATGCTAAGTTTTATCAATTCAGTTAGGTGGTTTTAAGCTTGAAAAGATAATGATATAGCCAGACAAACACATAGACAAAGACATTTTCATATTTGTTATAGTTTAAGGCTGCCTTTCCACCAGAGCTGAGCGGAGCTGTTTTGCTAGGAACGTGTTTTTGAAAACCAATAGAATCGCTTCATTGACATTACTTTGCCATGACATCGCTCTGTGCGGCGATGCTATTGGTTCTCAAAAACGCATTCCTTGCAACACAGCTCCGCTCAGCTCTGGTGGAAACGCAGCCTAATGCTAAGTACTCACATACGGTTTTGCTCGATAGTTTTACTCCTAATCGAGGAAAATGACATATTTGACATATTTAATTCCATCGAGCCGGCTCGAAGCGAGCCTCGAGCTGTCAGTTTTGCGGTCCACACGGTGGTTATTGCTCGATTTGGAGTAAAACTATCGAGCAAAACCGTATGTCAGTACTTAGCATTAGGCCGGACATTTTTTTACAATTTTCCCCCATCATAAATAAGGTACACTGAACTACAATGTTTCCCATTTGAGCATTAGTTCAAAACATAGTCAATTTATTAATTTATTCATAAACCAATTCATTCGTTCATTTTGATATGCACAACAATATCTACGGGGCTATGTTTTTCTTCCGATTCTGAGACGTTAGATTCCTTATAACTTTCCTTTATCCAATCATTTTTCTTCTTATGAGTCTTCTTACTGGTTTCTGAATCGGGTTTCGGTTTCTGGATTCGTTTCTGAATCTTCTTTGGTTCAGCTTTAACTTTTTCGTGTTTGTTTTTCTGCTTTTTGTGTTTATTTGCCTTGTGCTGTGTTACTATCACTTTGGGGTAGTTTTCTTTTTCTTCAAAATAATCATTTGGTTCAACATCGTAAATCTGTAAGAAAAAATAAGTTTAAAAAACCTTACATATAACAATCCATACTTATACAGGGTGTAACAAAACTAAGTGATAATACTATTTTGACGGGCTCGTTTGATGGTTTCAAGGATAACGATGTTTACACTAACAGACTGTATAGGTTTGAGCGTGAACAAGTAACAGATAGAAAGACAGACAGACAGACACTTTTGCATTCATAATATTAGTATTAAGTATACATAATACACACTTTTACAATCAAATTGAGAAAACTCCTTCCTTTTTTTTGAAGTCGATTTAAAACGAACAAACCAAAAAAACATTTATTACAAGATCTTAAACAGTACTAAATAAGTTAAAGGTTTACTTTAAGGATATAAAAATACTTTCTAACATCCATTATTAACTCTAATCTCCGGTTTAACTCGTAAACTTTACGATGGGATTATATCGTTTTATGTCTCCCTGTAAACAAAATAATCCTTCGGAAACAGAATTGAATTAAACCTGCAAGGGCCAACAAATGATTTGGCTCCAAGATACCTGGAGAAAACATGTTTGTTGAAGCACAGATTAGATAATACAAGGTTGAAATAAAAACTTTTTAGTCTGAACTTTTTCAGGACGGTTAAAACATTGAAATAGTCATGAAAATTTGGATGAAGGGAGATTAGACCGCTGGCGCCGGGTAGGTGAGGAAGCAATACGCTTCTACTTCATGTTGAAAACTTGTATCCCTGCACGTGTTACGTTTTCAGACGGTATTTTTTTAGAAACAGGCTCGAATTATCTTAACATTTTTAACCGACTTCCAAAAAGTAGGAGGCTATAAAAATGTTTGTCCGTTTTTGATTTTTTAGGGTTCCGTACCCAAAGGGTAAAAACGGGACCCTATTACTGAGAATTCGATGTCTGTCCGTCTGTCTCCAGGCTGTATCTCAAGAACCGCAATAGCTAGACTTCTGAAATTTTCACAGATTGTGTATTTCTGGTGCCGCTGTAACAACAAATACTAAACATAAAATAAAGTTAATATTTAAGGGTCTCCTATACAACAAACATGATTTTTTTGCCCTTTTTGGCTCGTAATCTTTTTTAAAATAAAATAAATAAAATTAAAATATAATATTAAATGATTAAGGGGGCTCCCATACAAAACAAAATTTTTTCTCTACTTTCGCTCTATAATGGTGCGGAACCCTTCGTGCGCGAGTCTGACTCGCACTTGGCCGATTTTTTTGTATATTCGTAAAGTATCAAGTTGACAACTGACTATGGGTGACATTTTTCTACTTTGGCTTTTATTATTTTCAAAACATCTTACTTGGTGTCTTCTGTGCCTGATGTATTCTACCAAAGGTTGCAAATCTTGATTATCATTGCGACTTGAGTCAATCTGAAAAGTATTTTGTTTAATTTTTATTTTCTTTATTATAACAAAAAACCGTTAAAATATTAAAATAAATATAATTAGAATATACAATATAGACTAACACATAATAACACTATTGTTCGCGGCGTAACATAAATAATACAAATTTTGCTAACAAGAGGAAAAAATTAAATACATTATTATCAATGTCAGATGGTTCGTAAGCTGAATAAGAAAATAAATTTATACGTGGGAGAGCCATGCTTCGGCACGAATAGGCCGGCTCGACCGTAGAAATACCACGTTCTCACAGAAAACCGGCGTGAAACAGCGCTTGCGCTGTGTTTCGCCGAGTGAGTGAGTTTACCGGAGGCCCAATCCCTATTCCCTTCCCTACCCTCCCCTATTCCCTTCTCTTCCCATCCCTACCCTCTCCTATTACCCTATTCCCTCTTAAAAGGCCGGCAATGCACCTGCAGCTCTTCTGATGCTGCGAGTGTCCATGGGCGACGGAAGTTGCTTTCCATCAGGTGACCCGTTTGCTCGTTTGCCCCTTTATTTCATAAAAAAAAGAAATAATATTAAAATCCATACTAATATTATAAATGCGAAAGTGTTTCGGTCTCTTTGAATTGAAACTGTAACGCTGGACGCTGAACCGATTTTGCTGTTTGGTATGGAGATGAATCCTGGGAAAGGACAAAGTATACTTTTTATCCCGAAAGAATATACGGTTCCCGAACTATAAACGAATTTTGACGCAACGGAGTTGCTTACGTCCAACTCTCTCTAACTTCATTGAAATTTATCTCTAATGATATTAATAATTGAACATACACAACTGTCAAATTAGCAAACAATCCAGAAATATCTAGAACAATCTGGGCCTAATTTTACCTCATGTATACCAATCAGCAACGTGATCAGCAAACACAGCATCGCGAATGAGTAAAATGTGCAGCTGATTGCTGTATTGTTTGCCAAACATTCGTTGTTTATTTTTTTTCACACATTTTACAAACATTAGTTGTTTATTTACATTGCTATAACAGTAGCACGTGATTAGTTATAACGTTAATTAGGAATTTTGGTGTATGAATTTTCATGTTTGCAACATAGAGCCTGTCCAGATGAGGCGTTTTACGCGCGAGTACCCGAGATACTATAGAGCTCTACATAATATATCGCGTCCAGCATAGCTAGCACGGGGTTTCCCAGTCGATTCTTCGGAAGAAAGTAATGGCAGTTTCTTTAAAATAATAAATAAAATAAATAAAAATTGTTTTATTTCTGAATAAATTTGAATCAAATATTTTCAGAATGTTGAACTACATGTTGCCTACCACCGGTTCGGGAACTAACCCGGCGAGAAGAACCGGCGTAAGAAACTCGCACGGGGCCACTTTTTAGTAAAAAAGTGGAAAATTTGTCTTTTAAAAAAATAAAATTTACAATGTAAATAACTTAATCTATACAATATGAATACACAATTGTAAGTCACATATAATAAATGTAGAAGCAGCCTTGCAAGCAGCCATCCTACTCCCAAGATGTGCTATCGTTTAGGAAATCTTTGACCGTATAGTAGGATTTGGCACTCACACGTTCTTTGATTACTTTTCTAAATTTATTAATTGATAGATTTTGAACGTTTTCCGGGATTTTATTGTAAAGGCGTATACATTGACCTTTAAAAGATTTACTTATTTTGCTAAGTCTGATCACTGGTATTTCCAGCTTGTGCCTATTTCTAGTGTTTCTAACGTGACTATCACTTTTAGTTTTAAATTTAGTTAAATTCTTTCTAACATACAATACATTATCCAAAATGTATTGAGAAGCAACAGTTAGAATACCAATTTCTTTAAACTTTTCTCTCAGAGATTCAAAAGCTGACATTTTATAAATTGAGCGTATAGCTCGCTTCTGCAGCACAAAAATTGTATTGATGTCGGCAGCGTTTCCCCATAAAAGGATACCATAAGACATTCTACTGTGAAAATAACTAAAATAAACTAGTCTTGCCGTGTCTTCATCAGAAATTTCCCTAATTTTTCTGACTGCATATGCTGCAGAACTGAGCTTACCTGCAAGATTAGCAATATGAGGACCCCACTGTAATTTACTATCTAATGTAATGCCTAAGAATACAGTGGAGTCCACCAAATTCATTTTCTCATCATTTAATAGTAAATTGGTTTGAACTTGCCTAACATTGGGCAAAGTAAATTTTAAACATTTGGTTTTCTTAGAGTTTAAAAGTAAGTTATTAACATTAAACCAATGTACTATTTTTGAGAGAGCACTATTTACCTCGTCGTAATTTGACTGCCGTCGCTTCACTTTAAAAATAAGTGAAGTGTCATCAGCAAAAAGTACTATCTCATTATCCTTAACTACATAAGGTAAGTCATTAATGTAGATGAGAAAAAGAAATGGTCCTAAAATGGATCCCTGTGGTACACCTAATTCTATTTTGGTCCCATTGGATCTTTTACTATTAACTTCAACCCTTTGAGTCCTATTTTTGAGGTAAGAAGTCAAAAGGCTGAGTGCTGAGTCCCTTATGCCATAGTGGTGCAATTTTTTGACTAAAGTAGCATGCTCGACACAGTCAAATGCCTTAGAGAGGTCACAAAAAATACCTAAGGCATCCTGTGACTCCTCCCAAGCTTCAAATATGCTACAAAGAAGACCTATACCAGCATCCGTTGTGGAACGACCCTTAGTAAAACCGTATTGGTTATTGTGTAATAAATTATTTAAATTAAAATGTAACAGTAATTGCTGTAAAATTATTTTTTTTTTTTTCCTTTTTTCCTTTTTTTTTACTTTCCCATGTCTACTACATATCTTTTTCCCGAGCATGGCACCACCCATCGACTTGAGTTTCAGTGGACAAAGACAAGAAACTCTTTCCATAGCAACCATTAAAGCAACGGCAATTATTTTTTTTGACATTTAGTTTCCTGGTTCTTTTTTTTTATTATGGCACCTCGGCCATGTTTTTATAGCCAAGTGCCATAATAAAAATAAAAACAGAATCAAGAAACTAAATGTCTTTTGATCTTGATTGTCTGCGGATCGTCATGCTTGACATATAGATTTTCAAAAGCGGAAGATATCGAGATACGAAAGAAACTTTTTCTCCAATGTTTTTCCGGTAAAACTGTCAAAATTTAGTTTCTTCCGTTTGTCTACGTGCTTATGCTATCTATGCAGATGCCTACGCGCGTTTTCTTACTCGCGCGTAAAATGCTTGCAATGAGCGGTACTATCGGCTCGCCCGTAAATCGCGCGAGCGACGCGCGAGTCGAGATACATTACAGCGTCCAGTGCGCCTAGCATAATGCATATTGCGCCAAGGAAAAATTTTGTCTACATGTTTTCTCGATGATTGATGGTCTGTCTCTTTATCTCTATTAACCCTAACATAACATACTTTTTTTTTCGTGTAGATCTGTCGTCAAAATTAGCGAACCCTAACATGACAACACATTTTTATCGAGTTTTGTAGAGATTTTGACATTATGAGAAGAGTAGTTCTTAACTACACGAGTGAGATATCTCGTTGGACGCATGCTAGACGCAGAGTACTGCGCGCGAGTCCGTCGCAAATGGACGTATTTAATCGGAGCGTGATAAGTTCGAGTTCATGTTTGTAGCGTAACGCGAGTAAAATGGGCTATCTGGATTCTAGATGCAATAGAAATTGAAACGCGCGTATGGACTTCGCGCGTAAAACGCCTCATCTGGACAGGCACAAAGGGATACCTAATGCATGTCCTCCAAACAAATAAACCTTTGCATTTATTATATCAGTATGGATACGGAACCCAACTAATACGTCCGTTTACTCTTACCATCTCACGTCCCCAACTTTTGATCTACGTTAAATCCTACAATCTCGCAATCTTAGATCTGATTTATTACAAAATATTCCCTGCATAAGGGATCTATGTAGATCGCATTGACCTTAAAACCCTGATCTTCGGGAAAGGAAATACCTTCCTGACTTATATCCATCGAAAGGTATTGGTTTTATGTTTCGTAAGCTGAAAAAATATAGTTTTTTCAATGCGCTGCGTACTTTTTTAAAGATTCCCGAAAGTGAAGGAAATTACGCCTATCAGCTTTATGCATCAAATAACTACAAATACCGTGTCATGGTCTGATCGCGATCTACCAACGACGCATCTGATATAGGTCTTCTCCATTTTTAATTGGTAGTTTGTTGACATACGAATATATTTTTTAGTTATTCGCAGATTTGAACAATATATAGAACATAGTAATTAACACTGTTTTTGGTGTCGTAAGTTAAAAAAAAATCTCCGTCCCTTAACTTAAATGCTCATTTCAATTCAGGGTTTGTTTTTTGCTCTATTTTAAATATTATTATCATTTGTGCTTTACTAATTCAACTTTCCTTTTTTTAATCGTTTACATTTATAATAATGGACGCTGTTAAGCATTCGTGTACTAGCCCACACAAAAATTACGTATTGAATTAGTTATGCACTTTTGTTCTTTAAATGATTTAGAACAAGACTGCATTAAAAATTTAACAACAAAAAAATTGTGGGTTAGGACACTAACGCTTAACAGTGACCATATGTGAATCAGTAAAAAAGAAATAAAACCGAGTATAAATGTTATTATTTAAAGGCACTTAAAAAATTAAAGAATCAAATACATGACATCAGAAATTCTTTATTAAATCTTATAAAGTACTTCTGTATTGCTCTCTATTATTATAATTGAGTAATCTATCAACTTCAAGACTTTTTTCATCATCCTCATTATAGTATCTTCTAGGTTGACTTACATCATACGTATTTTCATCATTATAATTATTTCTTTCAACTTCAGAATTCATATTATAAGTGTCAGGATGAATTAGAGGTTGGTTTCTTATATCATATGTATTTCTTACAGCTGCTGCATTATTTTTATGACAACTTCTTGTATTTAGTGGTCTAGGTTGTAATGCAATATCGTAATTATTAAAATTATGTCCATCCCTAACTCTATTTTCAAAAACTGCGTTATGAGAAGTCCCATATCTTTGCATATTCTGATTGTAATCATTATTATTAAAAGGTCTGATTTGTAAAGCTTTTTGATTATTATATGCATTAACACTATTAATAACTCTATTATTTGGAAATGCATTTTGTGGGACAAAGTGTTGCATATTTTGATTGTAATTTCTGTTATAATCATAAGGTCTAGCATATGGATTATTATTATTATTCCTTATGTTTTTACTAAAACTTGCGTAATCAGAAGATGCAGATTCTCGATAGTCGTGATTGTAATTTCTGTTATTGACAGGTCTTATTTGAAGTGCAGTATTGGAATTATATATATTTCTTTGAGAATTTGGAGTAGGGTTTTGATATTTTTTATAATTTTGGTTGTTAAGTCTATTTGTATTAATAATTTTCGGTGCATTAGCTCTGGTTAGCTTTTTATGAATGTTTGCTACTTTATCTCTTATGATTTGTCTTCTTTTATTTCCTGTTCCAATCTTTTCTACTGCATCTTGCAACTTGCTAACCAATTTCAACACGTTATCCCTGCTTCTTTTATTATCATACTTTTTTATGCTAATATTCCTGTACTGTGGGACTCTTTGCTTGCGTTTTTTATTATACCCTAAAGGTTGATTTCTTCTTACGGGTACTAGATTGTCTGGAAGATTTTCTTCGACACTGTTCGCTATTTTAGTTTCCTGAAAACAATGAAATTATTAAAATTTATGATCACATTTCACTGACTCTAGGTCATATTATATTTTTGTTAATTGATTTGAATTGATAATTTTAGAAATAATTTAATACTAGAAGTTTACATTTTGGTTAAATTCATAAATTAAGAAAGATAGGGCAGTTAAAAATATGTGTACTTACAATAAAATCTTTATCCTTTGTAAGACCTTCCATATTCACATGGTCTTCCTTGGCCACACCATGGCTTTTTGATATGATACCCAGATCTAGCACATCTTTAGAAATGTTGCCGTAGTGCCTGGAAAATATGAAAATTATCATTAAAAAATAATCGGCCAAGTGCGAGTCGGACTCGCGCACGAAGGGTTCCGTACCGGTATTGAGCGAAAGTAGACAAAAAAATGTGTTTTTGTATAGGAGCTCCCCTAAAATATTTATTTTATTTTAATTTTATTATTAATTATTAAAATACAAATATGATTAAGGATTTGGTGAAAATTTCAAGTGCCTAGATGTTACCATTATTGATTACGAGCAAAAATATCACGTTTCTTGTATGGGAACCCCCCTTAAATATTAACTTTATATCTAGTAACACCATAAGTCGATACCGTACTGTTGACTCGTTTCGAATACTATAGGCCTTTTTTCTATACGCCAGTGAATTGACTAAGCTTATGACTTGGTTGGAATGTTGTTATATCAAATATTTCTGTAGGCCTGCTGGCCAGAAGGGAAAGGAAGGGGTATGCTTCGGAATTTAACGCAAGGGATCTTGACAACCGAAATACAAGAAATACAATACTCTGAGCATGTTGACAAGACCCTTGTTTTGGACGTCTTACCAAATTTACTCTATTATTGATAAAGTTTGTGTTGCGGTCAGTAATTTATGGAGCCTTTGTCTGTCTGTTTGTTATAAATAATAGGGTTCAGCTTTAATTGTAACATCAAAATGGCGATTTTCACAGCAACAAAACTAAAGTTGATTTTAATGCAATACATTAAAAAATAGTTAGCAAGCTTATTAAGAAAATAGTATCTCTTACAAAAATATTATCATGATTATATTTAAATGACTACTTTATTAAAATCCATTGAACTTAGAGATAAAATATAGTCCATAGCTCAATATAGTCTTACAATGTCTTTTGATTTATATGGTTTATATTTTTAATCATTCGTATTTTGCCATCCCATTAGAGTTTTTTTTTATATTTTGTTATTGCTCCGTGGTTTTTTTAACTTCTTTTAGCGGCGTTGATCACTTCTTGAGGATGGGTAAAAATGCCTGCTTCTGATATTTTATTTTTACTTCTAGCCTTCCAGAACCTTTCTTGCCACGGAATTAAGGCAAAGCCACATTGCTTTGCTGTAACTTGAAGTGCCGTATTCACTCTACTAACCTGTACTTCGGCTTGTCTCTGTATGGTCTGTCCTCTATGTCGAAAATTGGCAACACTACTGTATCCGGGACGTACTTGCAATGCTGCTTGCAGACTGAAAAAGACATAATTCTAAAATCGACGGTAAGGCTTTATCAGATGGATACACAAATATTATAATTTTTTTCTGATTATTGCCAATAATTTTGCGTTTTTCACTCGAGGTGACACATAGCATCTCGTGGAACTTAGGTTAATAGCCCTGATTAGTTTTTCAACTTTATATACAATAGTTGTCTATCAATTGACAAGGTCAAATGTGGAATTATAAGTCCCAAAAGTCACAGTTTCCCTTACCAGTTTCATAGCAGAGCAAATCGGAATCCTCGGCAAAATCTGGTGGACATCCACTTTCTTTACTATAGCCTTCCTCTGTTGGTTTCTCAGTCAGATACAACTGATCATATAAATGAAGACGTTGAGAATAATTGCACACCAAGAATACACTCTGAAAGTTTATTATATTATTTACTTAAAAAATAAAATATACCTATATATAGTTTCGAAGCATTATGACACTTATAAAATATGAAAGAGACTGGTCCTATAAGTGTACTTTGAGGTACTCCAAAATCTATTTCTGTTTTATTTACAGTATTAGTCATGGTATTTTTTTAAGTAATTTATAAGTTTAAGTGGATTATAAATCATGTTGTCTCTCTCCTTCTTTGTCGTTAAAGTCCATATTTAGACTGTCAATCAGCAAAAAATCGTACTAGGATAATATAAGAAGCGTAGTCGAAATTAGTTATTATACATTACACTCATAAAAATCGCAGGTATCTTTGGATGACAAAGTAATGCCTATGTGGGATACATTTGTCTATACATTCATAACTCAGGGTTGTGCAAGTGGGCCTTTGACAATACGTACATTGTATATAGACTTCTTATCCGGTGTATATACGTATTCCGCGAAAGCTGACACTCCACAGCCCATATAGCGGATGTTCCCGAAGAATAGTTGAAGGTAGGCGTTGTTATCGATGATGTGCTGATCTGTTCTGATAAATAATGCAGATTAATTACTAAATAAGGTTTTTTGTACCTGACAAAACGAAAACAACACAAAACAGACAAAGATGGTAAAATCTTAAACACATTATACGCTACTTAAATAATTTTATTAGTAAATCCTTGTTGTTGAATCCTATAAGACAATTTAATCAACTTCATTCCTTGCTGTAATTTAGCTAGATAACAAAATTGAGATGAGATCTGTCCACTGCCCATTAGAAACAATTTTTCCACCGACAACATTATAAGGATTATCGTCAACTTAGCAGGTAAAGTAAAAGAACTGAGAATAATTAAAAAAGTAATAACTTACAGACTTACATATTTGCGATGATCTCTGGTGTGATAACTTTCAGCATAGACGAGAATTGGGTTCGAAGGATATAGTAGATTGCATACAGCACTCTGCCATGCGTAAAGCCTGGTTCAGTGAACTTGATGTTGATTTTCTTAGTGGATATAACATCCCATCTGTCGTCGTACGTGAAACGGTAGACTCCACCGATTTGGCCAGGATCGGGAAAGCGTCCTAAAGGTTAAGAAAGGGATTTACATTTTGAAATGGTAATAAAATATTTTTTTCTCATTTTGTGAAATAAAATGATGTGAGAATAAAAATATGAGTAACCAAAATCTAGATATTTGGACAGGTTGAATAGGTTTACAAATCTAAACCTGAGTTCTAACTTCTAAAGCGAACGTAGGTGACGCATTTGCTTTTTATCTTGAGAGATACATAAACCTTAAAATATACTGCGAGAGCACGCTAAGTACAAACGGGGACTATACTTACTAGACGCATGGCATCTATCTTTCGCCATGATGCATTGATTCGCCCAAACTTGTGCAAATATTGCGAGTTCATCTTCCCACTCCTGGAAAGCGAAAATACTGTTAGTATCTTAAAATATTGAAGTATTTTATTTATTTAATTAACACAATTTAGTACCACTCTATAAATTCCGTATCCTCTTGGCAGTATTTTTCCATTCTTATCATGCAAAACTCCTTTGGCTGTCCGGCTTCTGATCCTAGAAACGTTTACTAATGTAACAAGAAACAGATAAGCAAACACCGAATAATATAATACAACTTAATTGGTAAAGGTGAATTCGCCTATTGAAAACATATTTTATCTTCTAACGTAGTTTTCTTAGCCTATATTATCCCGCTACTGGGCAAAAGCCAAGGTCGTCTATTGTGCCCGCTCCTGCGCCACCAAATTACCGATGTAAATAAAATGTACATTTTCGAAGCTCATAATATAGAAAAATTTATCAGAGTTACTAAAATTATAGAAAAACGAAACGCACTCATTTATAATTTCCAATATTCGTTCTGAAAATTCTGGCATCATAGTGATATTTTGCACACCGTGACACATGGGTCCGTGCTGGTTATCCTGAAATTAACAAAAAATATCCAAGAAATTTACACTGAACAACAAAATGGTCTGCAGAATTGAAAGGAACGGGCACACATACACTTGTAACTCCACCTGTGATGATGATGATGATGATGATGATGATGATGATGATGGCGACGATAGTAATGATGACGATAAGGCAGTTTTGACCGTTATTTGATCCACTAAACTACTTACAGCATCGTAATACATGCACATAACATGAGTCCCTTCAGAGCACACGCCAATACGTGGACAATACAGCTTGGCTATGTCCGTATAACCATTCTTTACGAATCTGTCGATTACTTTCACTGTATTCGTATTGTAGCACTTGATGGTGATGATCAAATCAATGATTAGGAGAATCTGAATAAAAATATATAAAAAGATCTTAAATCACTCAATACCACTCACATTTTTACTTTATATAGATGGTAAACAAAAGTTATGCTACAAAAGTCTTAACTTAGATTAAACATGGATTTTTGGATAATAAACAGAGAATATTTACCTTTACGAGAATCATTTCTTCATTTTAAAACCCATTTTAGAAACAATCGAGACTGATGCATTCAAGCATGTGTTATCGGTGCAAGTGTTGTTGTTAATTTTTATTTCTTTTCTATACTTTGCCGTAAAGCGATGTGTTTAATCATTTTAGTCTTTTAATCTTCTACAGAACTTAATTAAATTTTTTAATGATTATTATTTCTTTGTTCAAAATAGATTTTACTTTGTAAAATTCGAAATCAAATTAAATTCAGAATACTTAGGTGGGCTTTAAAAGACGGACTGTAGTAGACACTACATATTTCACTATAACTTTATTATAATATGCACTAAAAATACTTTGCGTATTACCTAAACAGCATTCATCTTAAAATGATCATGAAATGTATGATATTCCTCACATCACACTTTGTTACTTCAAAGGTACTTTAATAGGAATAAAATACCAATTTATTAAGATATTTATTGAAAAATAATACACATAAATATTTTAGAAACAGATAAATGTGTTGAAAAATTCAGATTCTCCATTCTAGTTTTAATTCACTATATCACAGTTCCACATTTTAATTACTCAAGTTTAACTTAGAGGTAGGTACAGGTAGATTTTGCGCATTTATACTCCATTTCCATAGCTTTCAGCGTATATATTATTATTTTTGGTACCAAAATATTCGTTACGATGATGACTTTTCATATCGTACGTACTTCTGAAATTTGGTGCTCTATTTGGACTTCTATTGTAATTTATATTATTGTAACCATCTTCATTTGTCTGTGCTGTATTATAACTGTCTGACTGATAATAATTATTATTATTGGCGTATCTACGGTCGCCATCTTCGTATTCTTGTTCTTCATCGGTCAGTAATTTGTAAATGCTTGCTACGTTTTCGTGAATTTCTTCTTTTTCCTTCTCTCCTATTTCAATGTTTTCTATTTCATTGTCTAATTTATTGAGTAAATCAAATACATCTTCATGTGCTTTCAAATCATCACCAACGTTATTTGTGGCACTATTGACATTGGTTTTACGTGAAAAGGAATTTACAGCATCTTCTTTCGTCGCATTATTTAGTTTTGTGTGAAACTGCAATATGTGATCAGCATTAGACGTTTATTTTGAAGAGTTTAGAATTATTTTCTGATCCCTAGTATGTTATAAAAGTTGCCTAGGTATTTTATATGTTTTAGGTATTATTATAACACTCTAAAACGCCATTTTAATTGAATATAAAATTGACTTATGTTTGGTGTAAACGTAACGTAAAGCGATAAACAATTAAAATTTTGGATATTTATTCATCAGTACGTATATAAAAAGTCTTACTTCTGCTTGAGCGAGATCGAAATACTTGACTTCTTCTTCTATTACTGGATCTCTTCCCACCTCATAAATATCAGTATTTGGCTTATTTAAGTCATAATTTCTAAAAACAATCAAATAGATTTAATTTGTTTGGTGTCTCTCTCTTTATGGATTTAAGTATAGCGCTTAAATCCCTGAACAGATTTGAATGTTATTTACGTAGGATAGCATTTTTACTGTAGCAAATTTAATGTTCATTGCGAGATACATTGTCTACTCCAGGAACTTGCCAGATGTAACTCACAGACATCGATCAAGGCGTGCCATGCCAAACGGGCGTACCACTTTAACCTACCTACTGTGACGTACCGATGATAAGAAACGAATTTCTACATTTTCTCAATTCGGCACAATTAGGCATTTAGACATTAATAAAATTTCGATTTTCGTCCGATTCCGATAGTAGACTAAAGAACAGACTTTCGAAACACGAGCATTGCTCGTCGTTTGGGAACCCGATATGGCACGCGAAGTACATACACATGCGGTATCTATCTTGATCTATGTCTGTGATGTAACTAATATGTAGGTAATTAAAAAAAACGATCAGTATAAGAAGCCTCTGTGGATCCTACCTGAGCTTAGCAATCTTTCTTGGTGGTGCATCTTCGATTTTAAAAATAGGTAAAATAGCAATATCTGGTATTGACTTGCAATAAGTACCACAAGCTGAAATGGAAACAGATAAAACATTTTAAAAAATGCCGAAAATACCACAGATACCTTTGAAAAGAAGTATACAGGTTTATCCTCAAGATCAAACGGCTATATTAGTTTTTGAAAGTTTTACCAAAGGGGTACGAACCTTTGTGGCATATCTAGCCGCCGGCCATCTTGATTTTTTCCGAGCACGATAAAAGTGATATATATTTGGATAGAGGATACTTTTACAAGCAAAAAATGTTATATAAAATGGTATCCTAAAGTGTCATATTTCCGAGATATGTAAAGATCGCCAAGGACACAAATGGCGATCTTTACTTCCAAATATCTCGGAAACGTAACACTTTAGGATACCATGTTATATAACATTTTTTGTTTGTATAAGTGTCCTCTATCCAAATATACCACTTTTATCGTGCTCGGAAAAAATCAAAAGGGCAAATAGATATGCCAGGCTCCATACAACAATGTTCGAACCCCTTTAGTTTATTCCCTTTACGAGTAAAGGCACAAAACTTTATGGCCAAAATGAGGGTTTCTACTATTGACACGACAAAGACTTAATAGGATAATATATTACTTCAATATTTTCACGCTAGAGTGCAGCACCAGCATTTATAGTAAACAAAAAGTTTTGTTCGACGTTTGACAACGATTCTGTCAATATTCTGATATGACGTGTGCATCATGTCGGATTTTGGTCGGATTGTTTACTGTATGTGCCTGTGGCGCCCTTTGCTCCGACCTTTGCATAATATTCCCTGTTGGGAGCTTCTTGTCAGATTTGACCCCATTCAGTATCAAAATGAATATTGAAAACTCTTAATAATTAACCCATCAAGCCCCATAAGCTCACCGGTGAGCGAGACACAATAGAATAACAATAGATTTCCAAGAATCCACTATCGAAGGATTAAGAAGTCTGTGATGTCTTTGGTAGTTTTGGCTATATACAACCTTCACGACAAAGGCAGCTAGCATCTCCACTCCAACCTGGTGGGCAGCCACACAAGTCAGTGCCTTCCTTCGGCTCCGTGTGATACAGTTTACCATTCTTTGGCAACCGCTCCGAGTAGTTGCATATTAGGAGTACTACCTGAAAGATAAAAAATTATGTCAGGTCAACATTTTTAAGCTCTAAATTCTTCCTGAATCATCTTTCAAACAATAACCATCACAATATGCTACAGGGAGAAGCTATATCTTACTTCACTACCTAGCGATAGGGTTGTAAGTCTTTTCTTTCGGAACTCTTCTTGTTTGGACAGAACAGAATCTTCCTTTTCTTATCTTTGAGTATTGAGTAATAAAGAAATGAAATCTACTATCAGTTACTTCTCAGAAGAAACAGATATACGGATATTATGTACGCGGCCAGACATAACTAGGTACAAATTGGGGGTTGCGGTAGGTTCTATCGTACCCGCAAATCTGCCTTAAGCGATGAGTGGAGCACCATGGGGGTTTTAGTGGGTAGACTACAGGAGTCCCACATACCCGGCCGATATCCCCAATTTGCCGGGGATGCGTAAAGCATCTACCCATGTTAAAAAAAAAGGTACAAATTGGGGATGAAAAATTAAAGAGCCAAATTGCATGAATGTGGTTTGATATTTCAACCTTGCATAGCATGCATCATCGTGTTGCTTCTCAATTCGGTGTTCTGTTCTAAATAAATATTTAGGCTTAGGCAAAACATTGAAAAAAATGGCCTATACAATTTCCTTTTAACCAACATACATTCCGTATCCTTCTATATCTCTGATGAAACATGTAGTCTATGGTGTACTCGTAGTCCTTAAAGGCTGATACCCCACAGCCTATATGCGTCTGCATTCCGAAGAGGAAGTTAATTGCTGGCACCGATGCGTATACTCCATCTTCACTGCAGAAAAGAAGAAAAAATTCCGAATGAAACTTAAGGTCGGGTAAGTTCAAATACAGGGTATGCTCTAGCATATAGTGCGACACCATCTTCTCAATGGTTAAATGAAAGATTTTTTTGTATTTTAAAATGAAAATTATGGCTTATCAGGGTAAGAAAAGAGATGCAGGGTTTAGTCTGGATAATGTAACGCAAAGTTTTTTTTTATGAAATAGGGGGGGGGGGCAAACGAGCAAACGGGTCACCTGATGGAAAGCAACTTCCGTCGCCCATTGACACTCGCAGCATCAGAAGAGCTGCAGGTGCGTTGCCGGCCTTTTAAGGGGTAATAGGGGAGGATAGGGAAGGGAATTGGGCCTCCGGTAAACTCACTCACTCGGCGAAACACAGCGCAAACGCTGTTTCAAGCCGGTTTTCTGTGAGAACGTGGTATTTCTCTGGTCGAGCCGACCCATTCGTTCCGAAGCATGACTCTCCCACGTATAAAGTGAGGGAGTATTTTCTTCAACTGGGTCCGTAAATCGTAATACGTTATGGTACGACGCAATTCGCAACATGCTGTCAGATATTTGCTGACTCGAACCAGGGCGCCGCAACCATATGTGCAGTGTGTGCAATGCACACGGGCGCCATCCTCTAGGGGCGCCAAAAAGCCATCTATAGGGGCGCCAAAACCAAGGACCCAAAAAAGGGGCGCCAAAATCCATTTTTTGCACACAGACACCAGGAGCCCTGACTCGAACTATCCGGACTCCGATAGAATAATTACTGCAGCTGCTGATGCTATGAAGCTCTTTCCCAAATTTTCTGGAGGTGTTCTCAAAAGACGTTAAAAATAAAGATGAGGTCTGATTGTATACCTTTTCTTTTCAAAGTAGCCAGTACACAATGGCCCACGATGGCCCACTGTAGGCCACGCCATTGCACGCCACGCCTGGAAATCACCCGCCATCATACACCAATACCCCGTCTACACGGCTTGGCTTGAAGTGGGCCAGCATGGACCATTGTGCCTTACCTTTCAGTAAAACCTCTTCTTTAAAGTAATTCTGGGTAAGTAATAAGACTTACCCAGAATTCTCCTCGATGATATCCGGAGACATAGCCTGAAGGGCATCATGGTAGGACCTTCGTATGGTCATGTACGCCACGTAGTTGATCTTCTCAGGTGATACGTAGTGGGGGTCCCTGAATTTCGTATGCTTGTACACAGTCGGCACCCAGGTGTCGTACTCAAAACGGTTTTTGATCATGTACTGTCCTGGGTCGGGGAACTTGGCTGAGGGAAAAAAGATAAGTCATTAAGGCTTACAATCATAAACCGCTCTTATACAGGACCCGATCTAGCCATTTAGGCGCTCCAGGCAAAGATCATTTTCGCCGCCCTTTACATATACAGGAAACATATTTGTTGGGGGAAAATGGGAGGAATATTTAAGTAAAATACTCAAATATTTCCACTAGCAAACTTAAGGTAGGTTAGCTGGTAAAATTCTCAAACTTAAGTGGTGGATGGCTAGGTTGGAAGATAGGAATAAGTCAATTTCGCCGCCCCTCATTTTTGCCGCTCTGGGCAAATGCCCGGCTCGCCCCCCTTAGATCGGGCCCTGCTCTTATAGCTAACATTATGTTCAGGAACATTCTTGAGATGCTAGGAAGCGGGCACGCGAACGGGAGTGGGAGCGAAGAGCGGAATAGTTGGTGGAAGTGGTAGCAGAAGCGGGTACCGCGGAAGCGTCAACTGTAGCAGAAGCGGGAGTGGAATCAGGAGTGGAAGCGGAAGCGGGAGTCAAAGCTGGAGCGGAAGCGAGAGCAGGAGCTACACCGGAAGCGGAAGCGAAAGCTGGAGCGCAAGCAGGAGCGGAAACGAGAGCGGGGTCGGCAGCTGACCGGGAAACGGGAGCTAAAGAGATGAAAGTATGAGCTGATAGGATTCTCCCCTCAAGTTAAGTTCAGGGCAAAGTTCTAATGAACAGAAATACAGTAAGTTTTTCTAGATTTCTTCACTTTAAATATAGTATTACACGTAGCGCGACATAAGTCGTATCCTTCGATGCACTGGTTTGCCCACAGCTGGGCAAATTCAGCAAGCTCGTCGTCCCATGCCTGGCGGAAAACGAAAAGTTGTAAGATTAGCTGATAATATTACATTTCATGTTTCAAGATTATTATGTTTCGAAGTTCGAACAAAGCACACTACTTAGTACTTACTATCTCTATCAGTGCCATTTTTACAGTGAACTCTTTATAAGGAACACACACATACACACCTTAAAGTATTGTTACTTAGGGTGGGTTGCACCAGAGGCGTGGTTAAAGTTAAAGTTATGGTCAAAGTTATGGTTATAGTCAAGGCTAACTTTGACAACAGAATTTGACAGATGATAGCTGGTCCGACAAGGCTTTAAATGAACGTGGGCAGGGGTGCTGCTGGTAAAGGAGAATTGTCAAAAATAGCGTTTCTGTATGATGACAGCGTTAGTTCTTTTTTTCGCCACGTCCATTTAAAACCTTGTCGAGCTCAAGGTTATGGTTAAATATGGCGTCCATTTTTTAACTTTAACTAAATATTTGACATTTTGCATTGTAGTTATAGTTAAAGTTACAGTTATAATAGTTAAAGTAAGTTGGTGCAACCCACCCTTAGTTTTGTTACACCCTGTATCAGGACAGACAGCGAAAGCGAAGCGACTTTCTTTTATTATTATATAAGTAGTAAATATTTTAATAGTTTTGTTTTTACAACGCTCATAACTCCATAGCCCTGCGGTAGCATACTGCCGTCCCTCAACTTGTCACCTCCCATCGCGACTCTGCTTCGAACTCTGAAAAAAAGTACTTAAGTACGTTTTTAAACATACACCAGTGACCAGCCTTACAAATTGTTAGTTGATATTATGCTTTAGCAACATATCAATAAAAAGTCGGGGAACTTGGCTGAGGGAAAAAAGATAAGTCATTAAGGCTTACAATCATAAACCGCTCTTATACAGGACCCGATCTAGCCATTTAGGCGCTCCAGGCAAAGATCATTTTCGCCGCCCTTTACATATACAGGAAACATATTTGTTGGGGGAAAATGGGAGGAATATTTAAGTAAAATACTCAAATATTTCCACTAGCAAACTTAAGGTAGGTTAGCTGGTAAAATTCTCAAACTTAAGTGGTGGATGGCTAGGTTGGAAGATAGGAATAAGTCAATTTCGCCGCCCCTCATTTTTGCCGCTCTGGGCAAATGCCCGGCTCGCCCCCCTTAGATCGGGCCCTGCTCTTATAGCTAACATTATGTTCAGGAACATTCTTGAGATGCTAGGAAGCGGGCACGCGAACGGGAGTGGGAGCGAAGAGCGGAATAGTTGGTGGAAGTGGTAGCAGAAGCGGGTACCGCGGAAGCGTCAACTGTAGCAGAAGCGGGAGTGGAATCAGGAGTGGAAGCGGAAGCGGGAGTCAAAGCTGGAGCGGAAGCGAGAGCAGGAGCTACACCGGAAGCGGAAGCGAAAGCTGGAGCGCAAGCAGGAGCGGAAACGAGAGCGGGGTCGGCAGCTGACCGGGAAACGGGAGCTAAAGAGATGAAAGTATGAGCTGATAGGATTCTCCCCTCAAGTTAAGTTCAGGGCAAAGTTCTAATGAACAGAAATACAGTAAGTTTTTCTAGATTTCTTCACTTTAAATATAGTATTACACGTAGCGCGACATAAGTCGTATCCTTCGATGCACTGGTTTGCCCACAGCTGGGCAAATTCAGCAAGCTCGTCGTCCCATGCCTGGCGGAAAACGAAAAGTTGTAAGATTAGCTGATAATATTACATTTCATGTTTCAAGATTATTATGTTTCGAAGTTCGAACAAAGCACACTACTTAGTACTTACTATCTCTATCAGTGCCATTTTTACAGTGAACTCTTTATAAGGAACACACACATACACACCTTAAAGTATTGTTACTTAGGGTGGGTTGCACCAGAGGCGTGGTTAAAGTTAAAGTTATGGTCAAAGTTATGGTTATAGTCAAGGCTAACTTTGACAACAGAATTTGACAGATGATAGCTGGTCCGACAAGGCTTTAAATGAACGTGGGCAGGGGTGCTGCTGGTAAAGGAGAATTGTCAAAAATAGCGTTTCTGTATGATGACAGCGTTAGTTCTTTTTTTCGCCACGTCCATTTAAAACCTTGTCGAGCTCAAGGTTATGGTTAAATATGGCGTCCATTTTTTAACTTTAACTAAATATTTGACATTTTGCATTGTAGTTATAGTTAAAGTTACAGTTATAATAGTTAAAGTAAGTTGGTGCAACCCACCCTTAGTTTTGTTACACCCTGTATCAGGACAGACAGCGAAAGCGAAGCGACTTTCTTTTATTATTATATAAGTAGTAAATATTTTAATAGTTTTGTTTTTACAACGCTCATAACTCCATAGCCCTGCGGTAGCATACTGCCGTCCCTCAACTTGTCACCTCCCATCGCGACTCTGCTTCGAACTCTGAAAAAAAGTACTTAAGTACGTACGTAAGTTTTTAAACATACACCAGTGACCAGCCTTACAAATTGTTAGTTGATATTATGCTTTAGCAACATATCAATAAAAATTTAAATTAAAATCGTAATAATATTTTGAATGCGAAAGTTTGCCTACGGCTTCAAGTTCTTTCTGAGCCAATTTTCAAATTCAGTGTGAAAATACTTTGAGTCCTAGGAAAGGACAATAATACTATAAGTATAATATTTTAAGCATGAAAAATTAAATAATTCCGGCGAAATAAAGGAACTTAAGCGCAAAGAAGTTACAGGCTTGATGTCATCACATAGGAGTGCTATAATTATTCTCATAGCTCCTAGACTAAGGTCAATGACCGCTGGTGCCACCTTAATGCATTTTGACTGTAGCATGAAAACTTATTACCTACTCATTGACAACCGCCACAATGAATTCTTTCTGGTCCTCATTTAAGGTTATATTTGTATAAGGGTCGTGACACATTGGGCCGAACTTGTTATTCTGAAACAAAAAAATACAATGCTACCAGGATAATTTTTCAGTGTTGAGTCCAGTGTTTTTGCGTGTACGAACAAAAACCGAATTTTGCCAACACAGCACCCTTGTGCCGAACGGAGTGGGGTGTGTTAGGTTTTTTTTGTTACAAAATTTCTTGATTCGATCGCCGCGCTCAGATCCCGCTATAAAATCTATTCAAAATCTTAAATCTTCAGCTTACAAATACATATAAGTTAACCCATCAATCCCATCAAGCGGCAGCCGGTTACCTAGGGCAGGGGTCACCAAATGGCGTACCGCGTTCCGCATACGGTCCGCGGTCCGCATCCGGACCGCCGACCCATTGTGTGCGGACCAAGCATGTTCGAAGATGATCTTCGTTCATTTTAGGACTTCAACATCTCCAGGATTTAATGTCAATATCTATAGCTTGCACCAATATTTCACTCCAAACTTCAGAGAGACAATTAGCTACAAAAAATGTTACTTTTCTCATTGATATCTAAAAAATACCTTTATAATTTCCGTAATTACCTATGTTTAATATTTTTTTTTATATAAAATGTGTGGACCTCTATGGAGATGTTAAAAAGGCAAATACTCACTGGATCATAGTACCTGCACATAACATGAGTCCCTTCGTCGCAGGCACCGTACTTTCCACAATATTTATCAACTACAGGCCCCGTCTTTACAAACTTGTCTATCACTTTTATACACTTGACAGTTGTTATGAAGTAGATAATTATTGAAACAACCTGAAATTGAAATCCATACTAATAAAATGTGTGTGTGTGTGTGTGTGTGTGTGTGTGTGTGTGTGTGTGTGTGTGTGTGTGTGTGTGTGTGTATGTGTGTCAGTCTTATAACCCTTACATTGCCGATTATGGTGCAACTTTGCATAGCTGAACAATAATTGAACATTATAACGTGACGAGATAAGATTAAGACTAATATTATTTATCTTAAGAAATGTCGCAAAATGCAAAAAAATCCGATGTGGCAGTGTTAGTAAATGTTAAAAATCAGTTAAGTAAATAATCGGAATTTTAAATGTTTTATCAAGTTTCGGTTTCGGTTTCGAAACAGTGAGGCCGAAAGTTCGGTTTCGGTTTCGGCTGAAAAATCAGTTTCCGTCGGACACTATGCTAATAATAAAGTAAATAAATATTACCTTCAAAATGTCCATATTTGCCTTTTTTACGCACATAAACACGTGATATTACTACTGAGCTAAAGTCAAACTCTTTATCGCCCCATTGTTCTTTTTTTTTTCTCGTTGAGCATGGATTTTTTTCTTTAGGACTATGTACTAACTGCTAAGGTACGTTCTACTTCAGGCGCAAAAATCGGTAGAAAATCGGTAACCCTTATTAAAATTTTGCCTAGCACGTAAGATTAGAAAAATTATTGGTAAGTATCTTAATATATATATTTCTTGTGTGCGTGTGTATGTGACTGAACTCCTCCTAAACGACTGGACCAATTTTGATGAAATTTTTTGTGTGTGTTCGTGGAGATTCGAGAATGGTTTAGATTTACAGTTTGGTCTACTGGAAAATGTTTTTTCAATTAATTTCTTATTTATAAGGAGTTGTTGATTTTGGATTGTTTTACATTAGATCCGGCGGACGGCGCTATCATCGCATTCAATATTATTCTATTTCAATTTTAGTTTGTCCAGACAGATGGTGCTACGATTAATTTGAAAAAAAATTTGTTATTCAATTCATGTGCTGATTAAAATATTAAATAAATAACACATAGGCTACAATTTTAACCGACTTTCAAAATGGGGGAGGTGTTATGTTCGTTTTCTTATATTCAACGATTACTCCGCCGTTTGTTAACCGATTTTCAAAATTTTTCTTTTGGTATATAGGGTATCATCCCAATTTGGTATTATATTCAGAAAAGTGGTGATCTGATGAAGGATCCATAAGTAATCGAGGGAACTCCTCAAAACTTATAGGGAAACATATGGTGACTTCGGTTTCGTGAGAAGTATTCTAAGCATATGCTACCAACAAGTAAGATTTTGCACCGAGATATACCTGGTATACCGTGGTTCGGAAGGTGCTGAGAGAATTCCTGATTCTTTATAGATACAAGTTTGGGAGTTTCGGCGTTGTTTTAAGAACAGAAAGCATATGCTACTATGCAAATTACATTCTTCATCATCATCATCATCATCATCACTACCATATTATACCATTTCATAGTCTTTTAGATCGAGACTCGAGTTTGTCAAGCGATAATTAAAAAAAATCTATATCTGCCTAATATTATAAACCTGAAGAGTATGTTTGCTTGAACGCGTCAATCTCAGAAACTACAGGTCCGATTTAAAAACTTATCTCAGTGTTAGATAGATCATTTATCGAGTAAGACTCATCATTTATCGAGAAGGTTATATTATATTATTACTCTAAGACTAATACGACAGAAGAAACTCAGGAAAATGTGGGAAAAACGGGGGAAATATTTTTTATGGGAAAATGTACCTACGGATTCTGTAAAATTTCTAATTTACGCGGGCGAAGCCGCGCGGGACATCTAGTCTTATATAATATGCATATCGGACCAGTACTACTTGAGATTAGCGAGTTCAAATAAGCCACTTAAAATAATTTCTTCCGTTTTTTCAACACTTTCCTTTATTTCTTCGCTCCTATTAGTCATACCGCGATAAAATATAGCCTAATAGCCTTCCTCGATAAATAAAAAAAAAAAAAAGGCTATCTAACACTGAAATAATTTTTCAAATCGGACCAGTAGCTCCTGAGATAAGCGCGTTCAAACAAACAAACAAACAAGCTCTTCCCAATTATAATAATAAAATCACAGAAATGGATCTAGTTGACGCCCGCATAATACAAGATGACGCCCGCAACTCCTGCTGCCCCCCCCCCCCTGGATCATGTTGACGTCCCTACTAAGTATATTATCTAGTAAATCTATTATCTATAAAAATCAAAAATTAAGAAAACGAACTTTTGCCATTTGTTTGCAATACAATATTTTTACTTACAACTAAAAATTATAATGTTTTTATTCTTTATAAACACCTAGCTTATCAAAAATCTGATTTGCCCCCCCCCCTGGCCCAGAACCTGGGTTATTTGCCCCCCCCCCCCCCCCCCCCCCCCCCGGCCCAGATCCTGGAAATTTTGCCCCCCCCCCCCCTGGCCCAGAACCTGGGTACGCCCATGGCTCGGGCCCGTACATTTTTCCGGGAAAAAAGTATCCTCAAAAAAAGTATTTACATACCAAATTTCAACAAAATAGGTTCAGCGGTTTGGGCGTGAAAAGGTAACAGACAGACAGACAGACAGACAGACACACTTTCGCATTTATAATATTAGTATGGATGGATCTACGCAGGCAAATGGCGGGGCTTAATAAAAAAGTTAAATCCACCATTTGACTAAGAATAAATTATTTCTCTGGAATTTTTCTTGGCTTCGAAATTATTTACTAAACAGATTTTGATGAAAATAACAGACGTAGGACGGTAGGAAGATAATTGCGGGGATTTAATATCCTGTATTAACTATTATAACTATTACGCAATATAAATATTGCTATAACTATTTTCGCAGGCGCATGAAAGCCTCAGAGAATTTTTTGTATGCGAAGAAGCTACATCATACTCTGATCATACGAAGGTTATAACTTATAAGTTATAACATAAAACATTATTTGCAAAATACAAATAAAAAGTATTGCGTCCCTTATAGTCCAGGGTCGATAATTTTTAAAACCAAAAAAAATCATAATAGGATGAAACCCATTACAAAAGGAGGGAAATATGATAAAAATGAAAGGAAAAATAATTTACGGGCGATCTGAGGTTGGGAAGGGGATGGGGGTGAGTTTTTAAGGGTAAAAAACGGATTTTCTCGATTTCCGGCAAAACTAAAAGTCCTATCGAAAAAAGTCAAATGGAAAAGTTGTAGATAATAAAAAGATCTAAAACTTTTGTATTTACACTTTTTTCACATAACCTCAAAATTTATGTGAAAAATTCAAAAAACCAAGTTTTTGGTTTTTTATTTTTATCTTTTACAAACATTTTTTTTTTTTTAACGAAATTTTGTGAAAACTTACCTTTTTATGTCCCAAATACGCTGTAATTTATTTAATTAAAAATATCTATTTTTTCACCTTATTTTGAATTAATATCGAAAAAACACCCTAATTTTCAATCGAAAATTCACCCGTCAAAATATCAGCTTTTTTCAAAAAGTTGGTGTGGTTTCTGTTCGTTGGAATCTCTACTTTCCGATGGTGAAAAAAAATATATATGTTACTATGGTAAATCTTCTCAGAAAATGCAAAAATTAAAAAAAAACTTGAATTCGAAAAATTTTTTTTAATTATTATAAATAATTTCATCTAAAAAATGTGATTGCTGCAATTTGTTTCAATTAAAAAGTTGATTTATTTAATTCTAATTACATTTATCAAAATCATTTAATGTGTTCTTTTTTTTAATATACTGTAATACATTATTTCTTGTATCGCTGCTTTGAACACATGAAATTTTTTCTTTTGATTTATTACCGAAAAATCCACCGCAGATAAAGCAATGAGATTCAAAATTAAATCTAAGAGCATCTTTAATTACTTCTTTTCCTTCCTTTGCTTTTTTTGTCTTGAACTACAAAATGTAGCTATTGCGGTCTCGTCATTATATTGACTTTGACAACTTCGATGAATAAAAGCTGATGTCAAAGTCTCAAATTTTTTGTATTTATTGTCGATTCTTTTTTTGCTGGATACCACTAAACGATTCAAAGCTGCTTTTTTTATTGCATACACTTGCTTATCATCTGCCTTATTGCAAATGATACAAACAGATTCATCCATACTGATAATCTGAAAAGACAAAATCGAATTAATAATGTCTTCACTATTTAATCGTGAATAAACTCCCATGAAAAAAAAAATTAAAGAAATCAATGTCAAAATGTATAAAAAATATATTATAAATCTATAAAAAAGTATAAAATATATATGAAAATCGGCCAAAAGTTTGTTTTATTAGAAATATATTTACGATATATATTTTATATATTTTTTATAGATTTTAAATATATTTTTTATAGATTTTGAAATTTTTTTTTTTTCATGGGATTAACTACATTTGTTTGTGCAAAATTAAGGAGATAATTATTTTTTTATCTTGTACTAAAATATCATTTAATGTAACAGCTGCTACGAAATATATAGTATATAATAGTAGGTATGTATGTAGTAAGACCCAGACCCGCCTAGCCCCTTCCCCACTTCTCCACGAAATACCTTTTGATGGGCTACAATTTTTCGTAGGTCACTCAGGTATATCTACTCAGGTATATATATAATTTATCTCAAAATAGTTATAAATAAGCATCTACGCATATAATTTAAAGAAAATTAGACAACTTTCTCCAAATATTGTAGATGTCTTATTAAATATTAATTTAATTAACTTATTTGTTTGTTAATTATAGTAGTATATTTTTATTTGCAATTTTTTTGTTATCAACGTCACATGTAATCTAACGTTTTTCGAGTAATTAAAGTCTAAATTTTAATAAATAGCTCAAAATTATTTATAATAATTAAAAAAAAATTTCAAATTCAAGTTTTTTTTTAATTTTTGCGTTTTCTGAGAAGATTTACCATAGTAACATATATATTTTTTTTTACCATCGGAAAGTAGAGATTTCAACGAACAGAAACCACACCAACTTTTTGAAAAAAGCTGATATTTTGACGGGTGAATTTTCGATTGAAAATTAGGGTGTTTTTTCGATATTAATTCAAAATAAGGTGAAAAAATAGATATTTTTAATTAAATAAATTACAGCGTATTTGGGACATAAAAAGGTAAGTTTTCACAAAATTTCGTTAAAAAAAAAAAAATTTTGTAAAAGATAAAAATAAAAAACCAAAAACTTGGTTTTTTTAATTTTTCACATAAATTTTGAGGTTATGTGAAAAAAGTGTAAATACAAAAGTTTTAGATTTTTTTATTATCTACAACTTTTCCATTTGACTTTTTTCGATAGGACTTTTAGTTTTGCCGGAAATCGAGAAAATCCGTTTTTTACCCTTAAAAACTCACCCCCATCCCCTTCCCAACCTCAGATCGCCCGTAAATTATTTTTCCTTTCATTTTTATCATATTTCCCTCCTTTTCTAATGGGTTTCATTCTATTATAATTTTTTTTCACATTTCATTATTTTTAAAGGCTTCTACCCTGGTCTATTATGCAAAATGTCCTTTTGATGTCAAAAGTCCATAGATATTATTATTATAGATATTATTGCTATGTTTTTAATGTGCAAATAAAGAATTTTTATTATTATTATTATTATATAGGGGGTTACGGGGGCGATAAATCGATCTAGCTAGGAATCATTTTTAGAAAAAAAATATCCACAGCCGAATATATAACCTCCTCGTTTTTTTGAAGTCGGTTAAAAATGTCATTTTATTCGTGTTTTATCGAATACCGAGCGAAGCTCGGTCAAATAGCTAGTAACATTATTATGCTAAACAAGTAAGCGATAAGTTAAAAAAAACAATAACCCGACTACATCAAAAAATGTTTAGTGTCCGCAACCCTGCATTTATAAAAAGGCCGCGTAGGCAATATAGGCCGCGGCCTAAAGGCGCATCGTCCTAGGGGGGCAGTAGTTTTCGTACATGGGGCGGCAAAAATGAAGTGGCCTACACTCATCCATACCACAGAATAATATATTATTATATTAGCAGTACCAATCCATACTAATATTATAAATGCGAAAGTGAGTGACCTGTCTGTCTGTCGACTGTCTGTTACCTCTTCACGCCGAAACCACTGAACCGATTTTGCTGAAATTTGGTAAGTATAGAGATTGGAGGTGCTTTGGTCCGTTATAGCGGTCATTGATATACGGCGGCACGGCTACGACTTTTATTTATTACGATTTCAAGAAAGTATTATTTTTTTACTTCACCTTTGAAGCCTCGTTGTAAAGTAAGTTACAAGTTAGTTAGGATTGTAATTTAACTATGGAGTAATTTTCCGTTTTCATCTGTCCACTTTTGAACAGGTTAAAGGACTTGTAACCGTTAATGTAAATAAAACGTTTAAAAATCCTTCGGTCAATGACTGTGGACGTCATAAAATAACAGGTACTACAGCTTTCTCTTTCACACTCACGCGGTTAACGGGCGAGAGAAAGAGACAGACGATGAAACGGTACTTTTCGTCAAGAAACCGTAGGCGCAGTACACGTATTACCTTGGCAATGTTGCCAGTTTGGAGGTTTTTCACGATATTTAGGGGAAAAATGAACACGTGGATCTTAAATCATTTTAATTTAATTATTTCGTTTGTTTTCGGTCGGAAATCATTTTTTACGAATAATAAAAAAGTATACTTAAGTATATAAAATTCAATTGCTTATTAAAGCATACATAAAAAATATTAAATAGATCGGCTTTTAACTGTAAATGATACAAAACTCAATTTACGAATAAAAGTTACTATTTTCTAAGCTATTTCGGCATAAAATATGTCTGAATGCTGGCAGCACTGCCTTGGAGTGAGATGACAATACTTTATGTTTATGTTGCCGCGTAGGCACGTCACAGATTCGCCGCGAAAATAAATCGATTTTTAAAATAATTGAAATTCGAACGAAACTAATTTAAAAAATAAATACCTGTCCTTGACAGTCATTGTTTTTTTATTTCACATTTTAGTGCTCTGAGTAACGGTGCATAAGTTGACACGTTCAATGGGATTGCAACTGTAAATCAGAAAGGAAAATTAAGGTAAGATAATAATATTATTATGTGTAACTCAAGAAGCTTAAAAATAACACGTAAATAGAAAAGAAAAAGATTTAGCATAGGACTTACTATTTTAAAACTTATTATTTCAAAGCTGTGTGGTATCAGTTACCGAAGTATCTTAACTTTTCTAGCAATAAATACCTAAAAGTACCTAATTACTAGAAAAGTTACTAAAAACATTTTACCATTTTTATTTTATTACACTTACGGCTTAGTGCTTACCCTATTAATATTATTAGAAAAGGGGTAATTACGATAAAAATTGAAATAAAAAAACACAGTGTACCTCTATTTATATTAGAGCAACACTGTTTTGCAATTCAAGCTACTTTTCCAGGGTATCCCGTATCGGACATAGACAAAACTACGTACATACAACTAAAACGCCTATTTAAACACTGTCGATCTTTATAGTATAGCAAGTGTTCTTAGAGACCTTAATATCTTTGTAACTACAATTTACAAAAAAATCCTATTAACTAAACTATGTCAACACATTCCACCTACCAAACCTCGTACATTTTGCATAACGGTTATATGTGACTGATGCATTCATAGTATCGATATGAGTCATTCAAATATTTGACATAGTTTTCGTTGACATTCTGTAGCAGTTTTTATACAAGGTGCAAAACAAAGTGATGATACTTTAGGATGTATATGTTTCACTTAAATAGTTTACAGTGAAATTAGCAGTGCCGAAAGAGCAAATTTTTTTGTTATTTGTATGGGCACGTGCCCCATTGCTTTAGATTTCCCCATACAAAATTTTAAAAAGTTTTTCTTTGAGGCCATCCCCCGAGCAAACGACCTTGACCATACATTTGCCGCGTTGCCGAGATCGCGCCAAAATCCTACTTACCTTAGATCTTAGTTAAAAATTGACCTAAAAACATTCAAACGTCCAGTATGTAGTTAATGAAATTATCGATCTATTGGCGTGTGTTTACAAATAACCGTAATTTGTAAATATTAGGCAGATACTGAATGTATGCTTGATTTTAAATAAATTGGTATGACTTTGGAAGCTGATATCATGAGTAAAAAAAACAAAAAAAGGGAAATTTATAACCATGAAAGGAATGTTCATATACTGAAGATTATTGCTGTATTTTTATTATAATGTTGTAGCTTTTAAATTATGAGTTAATAAAGCTCTACAAACGGTAAATTACGGTATCTCCATAGGGGGAGCGTCTTAAGACCTCTTCTTTTACAGTAAACTATACGGGACATTCATATACGCGCCCTTAATAATAATCATTTTGTTTTTTTACACCCTGTATGATGATGAATTGATGTTTCTCCTACTGCGGTGAACAACTCGACATCTAAATTATTTAATAATAATTTTAGTTTTATATTGGTACTCTAATAAGACGTTACATTAGCTATGTCCACATTGTGCACTTTCATCTTCAATTTTCGTCATCAACTTTCATATTGGCGCATTCAATGTCAAGGAACGCAACGCCAATATTGTCATTTTTGAAGTTTTGGATACGGTCAGAGGGCATGCGTCGCGGACATGCCTCACGTTCGCTGTTAACTGTGCTATAACGCATGCCCTTGACGAACAGAAAAAGGCACAGTGTGGACAAAGCTATTCAGAGTTTCCATCAGTCGTTTAGACTAAAATCAAGACGTCTCGTTATGATGAACTTTACAGATAATAATGATGATGAATAAATACGAATGATGTGGATGAAAAAATTGTAATACGCAGCGAAAACTTTCTATAAATCTCATCCATTAAATTGGAACTAAAACAAAAAGTTATCAAAAACAACACTCACCCAAATTTTTTGCTTACTTTTAACCTACTTTTAATGCTGGTAATGACTTTAGTACCGTACTTAAACAATTGCGAACAGCGTAACGGTAGCTAACCAATAAATATACAAATTCACAATAAATGTATCATGAATGACTAACTAACCTAGTTATTAAATTGTGTTAGTACAAAGTTAAATAATATTAATTACAAGATGTTCTATACCTACCTCGATAAATGGACTATCTAACACTGAAAGAATTTTTCAAATCGGACCAGTAGTTCCTGAGATTAGCGCGTTCAAATAAGCCCTTTCAAATAATTTCATCCCGTTTTTTCCACATTTTCCTCTATTTCTAATGAGTTCAGTGTATTGGCGGACAACAGTTTGCGAGTAACAGACAAACACACAATTTATTAGTGTGTCTTTTTACAGTATTAGTAAGCATTTATCATTAAAAACGCTATTGACCACGTAGCTTACTGACAAAAAAATTATGTAAATATATCAAAATCGGTTCATCTTTTGGGACTTAGGAAGCATCGTACAAAAGGTTAAAGGACATACGACAAATCAAGCTTATTCGCTTTTCACTTTGTTTTTTTTTTTTTTTTGTTTTTTTTTTTTTTGAGGTAGGGATTAAAATAGTTTTACAATGATTTAAAATATTCCTTACCTGATAACAACTTAATTTTTGTTAAATACTTATCGTTTTTGTCTTTAGTTAATGTTCTAGGAAAACTATTAGGTCATTGTATTGTAATAATGGTAATATGCTGAGGAATGCCAAATGGTTCTGAATACCTGAGTGCTTAGTAGCGCCAGAGTAGACAGAATTATTAAATAGAGTATGCCGACTTAGAACTGATGTTGAAATTTTTAAATTTGACGTATTATGACGAAAATCGTCGCTAGGGTTGTTAACTTGTTACCTACGAATTTAAAACTATGACATATTCGCTGGACGTGTCCCTCTTTGGTAGTATTGTTGTTTGTGTTTTGGCACATGCGATGAAAATTGTCAGAATCCAATTTTGTAATCTTTATTTTAAATATTTAAAAATAAATTATATCAGTCAGCGCGAGGCACATTCCGTTCATGATCCTAGTGAAACCCGACGAATTTGACAGATATTGAAACCTGTCCGTTTCTTTGCAGTCGAACTACTGGTCGTTATGTCTATTGTGGTAGCGCACTCAGAGACGAAATTACTGGAAGATTTTGACATAAGCCCCATACATTTACATTATCTGTCAAACTCTTCATTAAGACTGGGTTGCACCAACTAACTTTAACCTTAACTATAACCGGAAAAATTGACAGATGTCGTATGAGAATATGGGGTGTTTGGACGCCATATTTAACTTTAACTATAACCACGCCTCTGGTGCATCCCAACCTAAATTGATCACTATACATCTCTGAGTACGGCAGTAATATTTATTAGTATAGAATATGGTTGTTTATAGATTGAATACTTGGTTTATTCTTACCAATATTACCCCAAACCGTTGTACCATTTTTGCTGAAACTTTCGAATGGAGATATTTTGTCCCGTGTAGTTCCGGGAAGAGGAATCCGCATTCCGGCTTACGTTGTTTTTATACGTAGGTAACTAAGTGATAATACTTTAGGGTGTGTACGTGTTTCTTGTAGAGAGATCCCTGTGAAAGTAGCAGCGCTGAAAGACCTTTTTTTTTCACTTTTGTATGGTTAAACTCGTGACGCTCGACTCGGGCACTTGTCCATACAAAAGTGAAAAAAAATTTGGTCTTTCAGCGCTGCTACTTTCACAGTGAACTCTCTATAAGGAACACGTACACACCCTAAAGTATTATCACTTAGTTATGTTACACCCTGTGTAAACCAACCAAATAATATAGGTCCGCAATCTGCCTATGAAGCAATTTTTCTGATAGTACAAAATGTTTTTGCTGACGATTTGAAGCGTAACCATGTCAGTGTGACGATTGTCAACCATAAAGTCAATATACCTAGCGGAATAGAGCAACAATCTCGAGCTGTCAAATGTAACCAAAATTGGTTTTCATCTGTGTGAAAAATATGTGTACGTATACACTTACACAAGCATGATTGAACATGAATTCCATGAGATTAAATTGTCAACGTGCGGCACGTGCCGACTGGACGTCAAAAAAAGAGTGCTGATGTCATGTATCACACGTCTCTTTTTACCACGCAGTGCTGATAGTGACATCTCTCTTGCTCAGGCCTTTGTTTCTCTATTCCGCTAGGTATATTAACTTTATGTTGTCAACACATTACACAAAAAGTATGAAAAGTTACGGTTGCTGATTTGATCTTTATCTTGCTCCATAAAAATGAAATCGAGAAAATAACAAAATTATAATTTTTATTGCATGGAATGTGATTTGCGACTGTAGAAAAACGCCGCAAATTTTTCTACACTCACGAATTCGTTTATCACGCGGGAACCGTACATTTTTCCGGGATGAAAAGTATCCTATGTCCTTTCCCGGGACTCAATGTATCTTCATACCAAATTTCAGCAAAATCAGTTCAGAGGTTTGGCAGAGGCAACAGACCGACAGAACGTCAAACACACTTTCGCATTATAATGGACGGATATTATGTATTCCATGTAAATCTCGTGGGACATCATTTTTGTTATATTATTTTTAGGATCACAAAATTCGCGAAATTTTATGAAAAACGAAAAGACAGACATTCGCACTTATTTTCGTACGGATTATTGTGTTAATGTCGTTGAATAAAACATGGAGTACGCTTCACTTAGTCGCATATTAGATCGGTATTTCTGCTTTCATACTTTCCTCTCTCTCAGTCGACTCACAGACATACACGTTCACGACAAACCCCAGCCAGACGAGTTTTCGGACTTTGGAACTTATTTTTTAGGTACAGAACCCAAAAATAATCCGTCCAAACAGGTTCAAACGTTTTATTTATTTTGTAAGATTCGCAAAGGAATGTGACGTTACACGTAAACTTATCAAAAAGAGTAAAGAAATAGCGCCCTTTGTGATTGCGCCCTGGGGCGGCGTGTGATTGTAGCTTACATTGACAAATACGAGAATTTCAATTGTAATCATCATCGTTTTCATAGAAGGGCCGGCAGAGTGTTTCCTGTAGCCCTAGCACGGCCGCCAGTAGAAATGCGAAGTATGGACAAACTGTGGAGATAAACTTAAGGTAGCGTTCCGATCTTTTTTCGTTCCCAAAAATTTAATTAAAATGCCACTTTATGACAGACTATAGTCCTAAAAATTTAAATAATATCCTACTCTATGGCATATATTATAGGCCGCGGTAATCTTTACCGGCAACCTTTAAACGGAACGGCACGTTTAGTTTATGTCCACAGTTTGTCTATACTTTCGCATTTCTACTGGTGGCCATGCTAGGGCTACTGGAGCAGCAATGTTCAGTCAGGGCATGTACCACGAAACCGTTTTAAGAATCAAACAATCGAACGAGAATGCCGCGTCCTGCTCTAACAAACGTGAAACGACGTTGTTAGAGCAGGACGCGGCGTTTTTAAGAACAACCTATTTTCTTTGTATAGGTCAGAGTCTGAGTAACTCTAAAGAGTACAGTTCATACTAATATTATATAAATGTGAACGTGTCTCTGTCTGTCCATCTGTCTGTCTGTCTGTAGTCTGTCAGTCTGTTATCTCTTTAAGCTCATGCCAAATTTCAGCAAAATCGGTTTTGGATTTTGATTTTGGATTTTACTGAAATTTGGCATGGACATGGACAGGATTTTGCTGAGCATCCAGGAGATACTTTGAGTCCCAGAAAAGGACATCGGATAGTTTTTATCCAGAAAAAATGTACGGTTCCTGCGCGATAAACGAATTTTGGCGCAACGGAGTCGCGGGCGTCATCTAGTTCTAAATATTTCAGGCATACTTTGAAGTACCCTAATAGTTACTACTATTTTACTGGTATAGCGCCGACTCTTAAGAGCTCACCTGACTCTAAAAATCAAACATCGTCCTTCTCTCTTCACACTCACGCCCGTCTTTCATATGCCAGGTGAAAAAGGACGGCGCGGAATCATCGCCGAGTTAGTTTTACTTGAATAAAAGACGAACTATAATGATTATGAAAAAAGTGTTTTGAGCAAATTTAGGTTTTATCAATACCTTTTTAGATATTAAAAATTATTAAAGAAAAGACAGCAAACTTCGAAGATCCAAGCAAAAATGTGTCTAAAACAAGGTTTTTTGTAAAAAAGAAACTATCGAGCATTTTTTGAGTAATCGTGTTTTCGTCTTGAGCATTTACGGCGGTTCCTAATATTTGATCTATCTCTGGTTTGGCCCTACTAGAGATAGGAATAGCTCACATTAGACATTAGAGACATATATTTTATGTCAATTGTGAGCTATTACTATCTCTAGTAGGGCAAAACCAGAGATAGATCAAATATTGGGAACGGCCGTTAATCTTTATGAACTGAAGTTACTTGTGTCAAAAAATCAGTTTTCTAGCCCTTACAGATTTTGAGATCTAGGTTAATGTATGTAGTCAAGTTAGGGTCATATGGGCTCTTAAGTTTTGTGAAGTCATATAGCCTGTATATTGGGTTGTATTTCGGAACCTACCCAAGAAAAATGAACGCGTGTCGTGATAATAATATGACGTGTGCAAAGTATGTTCTGAACTATTTCTATTTTTTCCAGAATCAATGATGGCGATATTACCATTACTTCTCGTGGTCCTCTCCATCGGTGGAGGCTACACCAACGAAGACAATCCCTTCCTTGACCTCACTTCATCCCTACTCCAGAATATGGGGAATGGGGAGGACAATGGCTTGGGGGCTTTAGGGAGCATAGTGGGGAACCTAATGCAGGGAGACAATGCCAAGAACCTTGGAGCTCTGTTTGGACAGAAGAATAACGCTGGCGATTTGCTGTCAGGTACGATGTCACACAGTTCTAAGTTTAAAAAAATTGAGAATTAGGAAACAATTTTTTGGCGCGAATTAAAAGATACCTCAGAGAATAATGATGAGAATTTCCATCTTACTACCTTGTATGCGGAAGGCAAAATGTATTTTTTCTGAGCAAAGTGAGCATGTTGAAGAGGAAATTAAAAGACATTTAAGTTACATACTTATATGTCTCTTAATTTAAGTAGTGTTTAATATAGCCGTTAATAACGCAAAAAACCTTAATTTCTCCCAGAATGTTTCAAATCAGGTTAATTCCCAAACCATACCCTCCTAAATTGTAATTAAGTTTGATCCGGCTATAAAAGTAACTGGGATCAACTTTTACTACATCGAGACCCGGTGGCTTAGTGCTGAAATCGCCTAATAATAGGAAGGACGTAGGCTCAAATTCCGCTGGGGAAGTTTTATACGTTCAAGTATGCAACCCATAAAGTTAATATACCTAGCGGAATAGAGAAACAAGGCCCGAGCAAGCGAGATGTCACTATCAGTAACACTGCGTGGTAAAATGAGACGTGTGATACATGACAGCAGCACTCTTTTTTTGACGTCCAGTCGGCACGTGCCGCACGTTGACAATTTAATCTCATAGAATTCATGTTCAGTCATGCTTGTGTAAGTGTATACGTACACATATTTTTCACACAGATGAAAACCAACATCGGTTACGTTCGACAGCTTGAGATTGTTGCTCTATCCCGCTAGGTATATAACTTTATGATGCAACCAGATTGGCTGGTAAGTGTTCTGGTCTAATTTATTATTATTACAGGTCTGGGCAGCTTACTAGGAGGTCAGAACGGCAACATTGACCCATCCATGATTGGTACAATGATGTCGATGTTCGCTCAAATGGGAGACCAGCCCCAACGGCAGAAACGGAGCTCGGAAGACCTCAATCTGGACGGCATCATGAATTTAGCCTCTGGGCTGCTAAGCAACCAGAATGCTGGTGGAGTAATGTCGATGATCATGAATACTCTCAACTCTCTATCGGAGAACGAGGCCCAGAAACGATCTGATTCTCACAAAGACCATGCCTCCTTCCTTCCGCCATTTCTGGAGAAGGCGCATCTATATTGGGACCTCTTCATTAATTCCGAGCTGGGTAAGACGATCTGGGAGAAGTCTGGACTGAAGAAAGCCACTAAAGCCTTCACAGCACCTGATGGGAGCATCAGCTTTGAGATGATGTTTAAAAGTTTCGAGAACCATTCGTTCAGAAGGCACTGGATTAAGGCTGTAGCGAAATATCTGACTGACATGGTCGTCCATATAGCGAAGCCTGAAGTATATAAGAGGTAAGTTAAAAGAAAATTAAGCAAAGTTACTTGAGTCTGAGTTAACGATAATAAGTTTTGTTTTTTTTTTATGAAATATGGGGGCAAACGAGCAAACGGGTCACCTGATGGAAAGCAACTTTCGTCGCCCATGGACACTCGCAGCATCAGAAGAGCTGCAGGTGCGTTGCCGGCCTTTTAAGAGGGAATAGGATACTTAATAGGGGAGGATAGGGATGGGAAGGAAAGGGAATAGGGGAGGGTAGGGAAGGGAATAGGGTAGGGGATTGGGCCTCCGGTAAACTCACTCACTCGGCGAAACACAGCGCTAGCGCTGTTTCACGCCGATTTTCTGTGAGAACGTGGTATTTCTCCGGTCGAGCCGGCCCATTCGTGCCGAAGCATGGCTCTCCCACGTATAAAATTTCTTTTATATTAAAAACTTTCATCTTATTGAAAACGAATAACGATTTTTTTTTCATGACTATCGCTATCGCGTCTCCATTTAGCAGTTTTGGTTGGTCTGTTGCGGTTTGTAAAAATAGGATTATAATCATAGTTGGGGAGGGGAAGAAGGATTTCGGGAGTAGGTCGAGCGTGTCAGATTAAGCTTGTATAAACTTCTGACATGTGTCTAGTTATCATGGTACAGAAATCAGATTTCTCACATGGTGGCTTAATTTTTTTAAAATATTGAAATGTCATCGGATCTGTCAGATTAAGATAGGGGATATTTAGTATACCTCAAAAAAGCTTCCATATAAAGCACTGACGATTCAAAGGTTAGATAAGCCTGTAGGGACATTTTATAATATAAAAAAATAAAGCCTCATATTTTCCTAACTAAACTTCGCAGATATTTTATTTTGCACTAAACTAAATGATTTAGTCCTTGTTGTCTAAAATATATTTATAATTAACCTAAATAAGTAATTTTCTGGATATATTTTCTTTTTAAAAACTTTAAAATGGCTGCAGTTTCTGAACCCACCGCTAAAATAAAAAACGCTCTTATTATTTTTTTATCAGTTATACCTTTTATGTAAAAAACCTACTAGGTCTCCATGACGCTCGAGTGACTACAAAAATTAGCACCTTCCCCTCCCCTACTATCACTGCTTAATCTTTAAATCAAAATCCCTACCTTAATTATCATCCAATATTGCGAATAATATTATGAATGTGATTTTATGAGCCATTAGACCAAGTTCTCGTTAAAACATCCCTCTAATAAATCATTGAATTATGACTTTCAAAAGTCCAACGTCTTTAATTAAAAAGGTTTTATGAGAAATATTTTTAATTGAAATGAATATCTTGTTAGACGCTCACCCTTTTTTGATTCAATGGCATGAACTGAAGTGATTTAAATGAAAGCATATTGAGTGGATAAAGTTGGTAACTAAAATTTTACAAAGTAAAAGCAATAAGTACAGTGATCCCAAAGCAGAGTTGGGCATAATTAAAATACTGGTTAATCTAATTATCAATCTAATTGCAAACTAATTAGAATACATTTTATTCTAACTAAATTGTAGTTCAATTACTTTAAAATTTAAATATAGAATCACACCAAGCAATCGATTCGTAAGTAATCCAATTTCAAATAATTCTAATTAATTTGAAATTAATTACTTTTGTAATTGAATACTTTGGTTTCGACTAATTACTCTACTAATATTTTTACCATAAACCTAGAAACAGTATATTATATTAAGTCTATGATTTTTACAGTGTCAGGAGTTTTTTTTTAAACATCAGGGCATGAGCGACCACAGCAAAGAATACATTCAGAAAACTTTAATAAATTTATCGTCGGACAAAAGAAATGGCGACTTTATAGTTTATACTTAGCATCCTTATTCCTTACTGATGATTATTATCCGTAGGTACTTATAACTTACATTATAAATGCGAAAGTGTGTCTGTTTGTTATTCTGTCTGTTTGTTACCGATTTTTCTGAATTTTGGTATAAACTATAGAGGTACAGTCTGTCAAGAAAGTGAAGAAATTAAAAAGTGGCAACATCGTAGTGTCATCTCTTTCAAATCAATCTAAGAAAAAAGGATGTTGCCACTTTTTAATTTCTTCACTTTCTTGACAGACTGTATATAGGTACTTTGAGTCCTGAAAAAGGACATTAACCGATTAATTGCGGCTCACATTTTTTAAAAACTTTCAGACACGTTAGCCGTGTGACGTGTCATACGCCATAGAAGTTGTACAGTTCGAAGAGATTTTAAAGTTAGAAAAATTACAGCCCCTACTTTTTTCAATTCACAGAATATTCAGAAACGAAGCCTATAGGCTTGTTTCACGTGATAATATTATTAAACAAAGTCGTTTTTTTCCCTCATGTCCCTTTGTTCCCAATCTTTTAAACTAAGTAAGTACGTTACGGATTTTTATGATTCTTTCAATTTATCGAGGAAGGTTATAGGTTTTATTTTATCACGCTAACACTAATAGGAGCGAAGAAATAGAGGAAAATGTGGAAATAAACGGGGAAAATTATTTGAAAGGGCTAACTTGAACGCGCTAATCTCAGGAACTACCGGTCCGATTTGAAAAATTCTTTCAGTGTTAGATAGCCTATTCATTTAGGAAGGCTATAAGTAGGCTATATTTTATCATGCTAAGACTAATAGGAGCATGTGAAAAAAATGTGGGAAATTATTTGAAAGGGCTTATCTCGCTAGGGCACTAACACTTTTGAAATCTAAAAGTCTCAAATTCAAGTTATGGTTTACTGTTGAGATAAACCATGAATATCTACAGAATCATCTTGTGTCTGAAAAAAAACTTATTTGCGGTAGGTAGTCAAATTGCAACAAATTTTTTTTCAATAATAATTAAATATCGAATATTTCTTTAAAAATCTATTATAAAAAATTATTATAATGAATAATAAGTGTCTGGGTGTCCAATTTTTTACATATTTAGTACTTTTATAATTTAATTGGATGTAGTACGGAATTTGACCTTAGATAGGTACATCCAAGAGCAAACTGCAAAGTCAACACAAAATCGCTCTGACATTTCATGATTTCACATTGGCAACTCACTGAGACCGCCATAATAAAAAAGAAGTCTTTGGCTAGGAATAATCACTATAAAAAAAAAGTAATTCCATGTATTTGAATTACGCAGTAATCTGATTATAATGTAATTAGATTAAAATTTATTCTAACTACATTCTCAACTACTGGTTAACTTTTTAACGTTGTTCGTGGCGGCCGAAAAGGAAGATCTTCCGACCGAGCGAGATAGCATGCTTGGTCAGGCCGAAGCCCACTGACGTCATTTCAGACGTTGTATATATCTTGCCGTTCTACGAAACTTCGATAGCGCGATGCAGGAATGTTAGGCGAATTGTGGGTACCGCCACAACTTCAAGTGCACAATTACTTCAGCAATCTGATTATTTCGTAATCAGATTAACAACTACAAAGTATTTGTAATTGTGTAATTGTTAATCTAATTAGTTTTTGCCCAACTCTGTCCCAAAGTAATAATGCGCATAGAAATTTTCGTAATTTTTCGGCAACGGTCATAATAGGCTACTTGACCTATGTTCAATTTCATTGAACAAATGCATATTTCTAGTAGAACTTGGCCTAGGAAACTATATTTTACCCTTATCATCAAATAAAAACTTATGATTGATAAATAAAGTCGAATTGAAAATATGATTTTATGAAAATAGGATTTGTACTGGCGAAAACGCTTTTGTGGTACTTCCGATTTGGATGCGACGTCATCATACTCGTAATTTAATATCTTTTATTTATCGCGCTTGTGAAATGTAAGTTTATTTGTACATAAATAATAAGATAAGCCTAGAAAGATTTGTAAAATATATTTTCTTGAATAATTCAAATAAAACATCAGTTTTGTAAATTATCTCCATTTATTGTAGACGGGAAATGAAATGGCCAAAACTTTTCTCCAAAAGTTTTCAACATTACAAATGATTTCTAATTTCTTATTTAATTCTTTTATAATTTTTGGGCACTTTTAGACTCATACATTTAGCACATAAAAAAATGTTCAATAAAGAGAGTTTAAAATACAAAACGTATGACGTCACACTATGGCGGACAGTGTTTTCGGCGCCATTTATAAAGCATATTTTTCAAT